>NC_139811.1:25788877-26457005 GCF_963457635.1 Microchirus variegatus | reverse complement strand
TCTCTCTCTCTCTCTCTCTCTCTCTCTCTCTCTCTCTCTCTCTCTCTCTCTCTCTCTCATCTCTCTCTCTCTCTCTCTCTCTCTCTCCCTGGATCCAAACAGAGAGCTTTCTAATTATAGAATCTTACCGGTTGTTCAGCTTCCCACCTCAGGACAAAGAGATACACCCACACACACACTCACAAACCATGGACACCATGCATGGAAGCACAACACACAATCAACACACCAAGCGAAAGAGGGAGAGAGAGAGAGAGAGAAATGTGATGTAATGAATGCCACATATAGAAACAGTGTGGACATGTGAACAAACAGAGCCATGAAAATATCAAGTGCAAGGCAAATCCTAATAAAAACACACTGTAAAGCATTAATAATGCAGCGTCTTAGCGGAGGAAATATCTCTGACAATTATCTTTCATTTTTTTCTTTGTCTGTATGAGTTTGTGTGATTCATCCTTTAAGCCTGTCACTTTACAACAAATACACTTTAAACATTCAACAACTGTGTGCATCATGAATTAAAGATGAATGTGTGCTTTGCTTGTATATGAATGTCATCATTTTTGAGCATTGTTTTTTATAGACATATATTATCTATAATCCTTTACAGAGATTCATTGTTCCTCTTCCCTTCATTCTCTAATAGTGTGAGTTTTTCTGAAGAAGAATAGAATTTGTTCATTTGTTACTTTTCCTGTTGACTGATGGTGTTTCTTTCTCACTTTCAGTCTCCAGCCTCTGCTCTTCTCTAATGAAAAGCTGTTGTTGATGACTTGACAACATAACTCAAATGTGTGGACTCTGGAATTTAGCAAACTGTCAATTCATAAAATGGGTACATTTTTATAAATCAAGTGTCCAATTATTTGTGTACTCTTATAAGACTCGTGATAGAAAAGTTAGCGGCCCCTCAACCCTCTCAGAGAAACATGCATGTGCTGTATGAATGTGTGGATGAATGGGGATAAAGCAGAGATGTCTCTCTTTCCCAAGCCCTTCAGAAAACTGTGGTGGTCGTCACATACCAGAAGGCTTCTGCTTCAGAATGCAAAGCTCACTCTCTGTCCATTAAGAGATGGCAGCCTTTGTAAAGCAAGGCCCTTGACTAAAGTAAATACTGTATGAAAGACACATCCAAACAATTTCTATTTGTAAATGATTTTACACTTAGCAGTAGTAGTACAGTGTATAAAGCCTCTTAAATGTTACATGCTGGATCTTCAATCATAATAAAACACTGTATCATCACAGGTACAACAACTAACACGTTTGGAGAATGTTACTATTTTGCCTTTAAATGATAGAGCATTAAAATATGTGCGTGGATTGGATTTGCCCTGTATATGAGGATAAATGAATGAACAGGAACAGAAAAACATGTAAAAACACTTCTACCCTGCAGTGTGGATGAGTCAGGCCACATAGGTTGCCATTGAGAGACTGCCTCTTTGCAATCAGTCTCTTAGTAACTGTGCTGTTGCCGAGGTAGAAACCTGTGTTTGTGGCTGTGTGTATTGTGACATGTACTGGGCTACTTCACTGAGTGAAAATAAATATATCTGTCCATATATTCTACCACTTATCCTCCACACAAGGTTCAAGGTGATCGGAACTGGAGCCAAACCCCGCTGACATGGGGTGAAAGGTGGGGTATATCCTGGACAGCTCACCAGTGACCCTACAGGTAACCCTAACCCAGGGTCAACAGAGAGCCTACAGCAGGGGTTCTCAAAGTTTTGGGCCAATTTAGGAACCCAATGTTGGACTGAGGGCCACCAAAGGAATAAATAAAAGGAAAAAAAAACAGAAAGAAATCCCATTTGTAATCATTTTAATGACCAGATTGCAGTTCTTACAGTTTACACTTATTGGTCTGTATCCAGTAATGTCCAATAAACATTTAACAAGCTTAATACCTCCTGGATTAAAACTATCAACTGTAATTCATTGCGGGCTGCCAGAAATGTTTTTGCGGGCCGCCATTGGCCCCCGGGCTGCACTTTGAGAACCAATGCCCTACAGTGTCCTATTCAACTCTGCATGTTGTTGGACTATGGGTGGAAAGGTGGGAGGATCCAGGACAGGGAGATCATGCACAGTGCACACAAAAAGGCACTCCATTAAACTGGGATCCATGTCAGTGACCTATTTTCTCATTAGGAGTGAACCTGGCCGAGTCTGGCAGTGATTTGATTTCACTCTGCAGAAACATTTGGCAAATTCAGAGGATGGCAAATTCAGAGTCGCCTAAAAAAAAAGCAACCGCAAACCTCTGGCATGTAAAAGAGACAGGCTTAATGAAGACAGAGGAGTGACAGAGGTCTATTATAATAACATGATTTCTCTTTCTCTTTTAGATGTTAATTGGAATGATCAGAGGAAAAATAAATCCATCCATTTCCATCCAGAACACTGAAGAAGGTCTCTGTTCAAGAACCCACCGATATTTCCAGTCTGAAGAGGTTACTCTTGTTTAGGTAACTGTAGCACTTGACTTTACAGTTACCTGCTACAAATAATATGTATTATACATATGTATTATAATAATAATGGTTTAATAATACTTGGATTACTTTGTATTTTTTTGTTTGCATTTAAAATGAGGGTTGAAGTGACATTGTGAACTTCCACAAATTCAAAGTCTAACAGGATCAATTATAACTATAATAACTCCAATGGAAGTATATGACAGTATTATAAAGAATAAAGAAAATACACCACATTGAAGTGTTTTGATAGAAAATAGCAAGGCATGTTCATTGTTTCCACAAAATAATATTTTGAAATAAATGTATCAGAAATACTGCCTAAGATTACCAGCAGCTCTGATGATATGCAAACTCTGTCTGATCTGAAAATGAGCAGAAACACACGAAAGCCAGTCCTTCCAGATACTTCACCATACCCAGGTAGTGTACATCTCAAGTACTACTCCTATTTATGAAGGGAACAGAAAATACCTGATGCCATTAGCTTATTACATTTTGAAAAATTCTTATTAAAAATCTTCTGTATTCTTATGAATTAACACCACATTTGCTGTAATAATACTGTATTCTAGTGTAATTACACAGTACTCAAATCACACCATATTCTGGTATATTTATACTAGTTTGCTGTACTTACAACATATCTGCAATAACCACAGGGTTTTCTGCTGAAATTTTACTGTATTGTGGTGTACTTATACTGCCTTGAATCTGTGCTATATTCTGCTGTAATTATACTGCATTCTGCTGTAATTGTACTGTATTCAGATGAATATTCTGCTGTAATTATACTGTATTGTGGTGTACTAACACTACCCTGAATCTGTACTATATTCTGCTGTAATTATACTGTATTGTAGTGTAATTGTACGGTATTCAGATGAATATTCTGCTGTAATAATACTGTATTGTGGTGTAATTATACTGTATTGTTGTTACTATTCTGCTGTAATTATGCAATTATTTTGTATGTGTTCTCACTACTGGTGTGTAGAAAGGACGTGTCAAATGCAGAGGTAGATTTCACGATCACTAATTGTGTGCGTGCAAATAAAACTAATAGCTGTCAGAATATCTTGCTATTTAAGATAGATTTGAACTGAAGGATTTGACTCAAAACCAGATGTTCTGAATTTCTTTATTATAAAAACCTGTCTAAATAACATTTCATAACTAGAGTTATTATCCAGTGGATGTATTCTGATATATAAGTAAATGCACTCTATATCAAATACCCATGTTTAACATAAAGGAATTTACAGTTTAAATCTAAGGTCCAAACAAGGTTTTGTTAGGCCACTGTGACCTTTGACCTTTGACCACAAACATTTTAGCAGTTTGTTGATTAGCCTTAGTGCCAAAATTGAAGGTTCATAGAAAAAAAGCTTGTCAATACAGGAGCTGCTCATCTACTGTTCAGTAAATTACATTTTAGTAAATGTTAACACTGAAGTCAAACAGCGTAACACATTTGATTCAACTGATGGCGACAGCAGTGGACCAACAACTCCTGTGCTGTGATGTAAAATGATTGCTTTTCTTTTTGGACTTTGGTGTGGGAGAGTGAGCAATTTACAAAACAATACAAACTTCACTTTTGAAGATTGCAGATTTTATTAGGTGAGCCTACTAAGTGGCCAATGAGTTTCCTTGTCAGTGGTGAACCTTGTATGTATCCATATCTCACAAAAAGCACACTATCACTTGAAGATGGGAAGAATGAACAACCTGGATAACATGTTCCAGAGTTGTTCGGCTTTGTGCTATTTGGGCAGAGGCATAAATAATGATATGGTGATATTACAAACACTCATCACATCCACCCACAGTGCTGTATTGTCCTGATGGAGCTAAATGATTTTGATGATTGGGTGAGATGATCTATGATGGAAGCTCTGGAGTCAATGATGAGTTAAGTTGAAAGATTTTATTGAAGAGAACTGAGACCATGCCTAACATCTGATCAGCGAGGCGTCATCGCAGTGTGCCAGGTCTGAAACATAGTGAGATCTTGTATTCCGTATACTCTCCCTTGAGCCCCTGTTACACCCACTGTCCTCATGTCCCACCAGTGGTACGTGAGCTTCCTCTGGTGGTACTTGGAGGAAAACAGAAATACTGTTCTACTGTATATAACAGGGTATGTGACAGCAAGGGAAGCTCAGCTTCCTTTTTCTGAAATGTCGTCAAATGATGTACTGTGTTGTATTTACCTTTCTTTTTTTTTTCTTTTTTAAACTTCTTTTTATTATTTGCAGAGAACAATCACAAATGCAGAATACAGAACAATGTTACCATACAACAATAGGGTAGAATCTGCAAAAAAGAAGACAAAATAATCCCATCCCCCCCTCCCCTTTTCGGTACACTCCCCCAGCACATAACAGAAAAAAAAAAAAAATTGAGATAAACAAAGTGTGGAAAGACAGCTTCAAATGAAAAAGAAAACAAACAAATAAATAAAGAAAAAATAAAACATTTTAAATGAGCAAGATGAAACGTATCATTAAGTGACCTTAGCGTACAATGTTATATTAATTCACCCAATCAGTCTGGTGTAAGTGTAGAATGCGTGTCATTAACTAGGACAAAAAAAGGGCTCCAAATCCTGTCAAACCTTCCCGATTGTCCACGAAGTGACCACCGAATTTTTTCAAGTCCTAGGAAGTGTAGGACATCCTTAAGCCACTGCGAATGTGTGGGAGGTGGAACCGATTTCCATCTCAATAGAATTAACCTTCGGGCAAGAAGGGTGGTGAAGGCCAAGGTATCTTTTTGCGAGGAGGAGAGGCTGAGTGGGGGTAGCACAGCCCCAAAAACAGCCGTAAATGGATTTGGAGAAATTGTTACACCTGTAATTGTAGATAGGGTGGAGAATATTTCTTGCCAGTATTTAGAGAGATGTGGGCATTGCCAGAACATATGAATATAATCAGCGGGGGTTTGGTGACAGCGATCACAAGACGGTGACACATCCTTGAACATTTTTGACAGACGTTCTTTTGTATAATGAGCACGATGCAAAACCTTACATTGAATAAAACAATGTTTAGCACAAATGGAAGATTTGTGCACTCTGCGTAAAGCCTCACTCCACATGCTTTCTGAAATTTCTATACCAAGACTAACTTCCCAAGTTGTTCTATAGGTTTCCAAGGGGCCTGATCTGAGTTTATGAATGTTGGAATATATAGCAGACACAGCCCCTTTAAGAGATGAGAGGGCATTCGTGAAGCTGTCCAAATCAGAGTCAGGAGGTAAAGCCGGGAAACAAGCATATGTACTCGAGACAAAGCTTCGCACTTGGAGAAATCTAAAAAAGTGACTTTTTGGCAAAGAAAATTTGGTTACTAATTGTTGGAAAGAAGCAAATATCCCGTCTATGAATAAGTCCCTGACGCACCTCACTCCTAATCGATCCCATAATAAAAAAGCATTATCCATCAAGGAGGGAGGAAATAGGTGATTACCAATCAGAGGAGATTTAGTGGACAGTGATTGGAAACCAAAAAAGCGACGGAATTGGGCCCATATTTTCAATGAAGACACTACAATGATATTTTTTGTATACATGGAGACAGAGGAGGGGAGCTGTGAGTGTAATAGAGACTGCAATGTGGCCGGATGTGTAGAGTTAGCTTCTATAGTTAACCACATAGGCGGAGCCTCCAAGTTCTTATACTGAATCCAAAAATTTAAACTCCTTATATTCACCGCCCAATAGTAAAATAGCATGTTTGGTAGAGCCATCCCTCCCAGTTCTTTAGTTCTTTGAAGTGATTGTAATGATAACCTAGGTTTCTTCTTATTCCAAATAAAATCCAAAATAATGCTGTCGAGTTTACGAAAAAAGGAGCGAGGGATAAAAATCGGTATGCATTGAAACAAATACATAAAACGAGGCAAAATATTCATTTTTATTGTATTGATTCTGGCGGCCACAGATAAATGTAAAAGAGACCACCGATCAAAGTCACTCTTAATTTGCGTCATTAGTGAAGTGAAATTTCTCTTGAACAGTTTTTCATAAGAATCAGTTAAATGAATACCTAGGTAGTCAAAGCCAGAGCTGGCTAATTTGAATGGTAAATTTTGTAGGGGGTAGCTTCCAGAAGATCCCTTAATGAGAAATAGCTCGCTCTTACTAAGATTCACTTTATAACCTGAGATTTTACCAAATGAGTCGAGGATAGAGAGTGCTATTGGAATAGATTGAGATACATTTGCAGTGAAAAGAAGCAGGTCATCCGCATAGAGAGTGAGTTTGGATTCCACTCCATTTCTAGTAATTCCTGTGAATTTAGGGTGACATCGAATGGCAATAGCTAGAGGCTCTATAGCTAAAGCGAACAAGAGGGGACTGAGTGGACATCCCTGTCTCGTGGATCGTTGCAGTGAAAAAGGGGACGAAGTTAAGCCATTGGTTTTCACTGTAGCTTGTGGTGAAGAATACAGCAGCTTAACCCAGTTTATAAATTTAGATCCAAAACAAAATTTCTTCAAAATAAAAAATAAATAATTCCATTCCACCCTGTCGAATGCCTTTTCGGCATCCAACGAAATTAAAGCTTCAGTGGAAGAGGAAGAGTTATGATTATAGATTATATTGAACACCCGCCTAAGGTTAAAGAAGGAATGCCTTCCCTGGATAAAGCCTGTTTGGTCCATTGAGATGATGGATGGGAGTGTGGCTTCTAGTCGTCTAGCTAGTAATTTAGACAGTATTTTAAAATCTACATTAAGTAAACTTATTGGTCGGTATGAGCTGCAGAGTAGAGGATCTTTACCCTTTTTTAACAATAAGGAGATACAGGCTTGGGATAATGTTTGTGGAAGGGAGCCACGCTCAAAAGATTCTATAAAGACCTCTAATAATAATGGGGCTAGTTTCTCCCAGAATATTTTATAAAATTCGGCTGGAAAGCCATCTGGTCCTGGACTTTTACCAGTTTGTAGTGAGGTTGCAGCTGCCTTAAGTTCGAATATTGTGTGTTGTATTTACCTTTCAATACTAAACTAGAACGTGTCACTTGTTTGTTCAGAATCAGCTGTTTATTACATATTTTTGTGGTTTTCTTCTGCATTAAAGCCACTTGAAGCTCAGCTTAAACTGTCTTTTCCACCGGGGTGAGCTCAATGGTGATTGGACAAATACGGCAAAAATGTCACTTCCGCGGAAGCTCAGCTTCTCTCAGAGTCAATGCAGACGCTGGGCTTCTGCATGATGATTAGAGAAAATGACATGACAACAGAGCCTTTTCTGGCTCTGTGTGGAACAGTTGGTCGTTGCGTTATTTATTTAATAATATAGTCCATTTTCTGAATAATGAATGTACACTGTAAATAAAAACAGTTTACTATCGTGTTTCCTTGTTCCAGTGCCAGAAGTATATTTTAACATAATAATAGTAGCATAGTTAATGGGTTCTTGCACTATTTTACACTACTTATTGTGTCTGTGATACTTTACCGTGAACTTTTTGACAATTGTATAGTCAGTTGACTAACTGTGAAGTATGTGTATTGTGTTGTAAGATTGGTATTACTGCTGTTTGTATGGACCCGAAATCATAATAAAAAAAGAATTTCAAAAAAAATAAAAAAATAAATAGTAGCATAGTAATAGTGTTACTTCGAGAGCTTATAAAGAAATATTTTACTTGGTGGTACTTGGTATAAAGGCTTTGAGAACCACCGGTCTATGTTATATTGGATTGGATTGGATTGTATTGAAGTTGTTATTGATTTACTAATCATATCTCCTGGGCAGGGTCTGCTTCTGTGTTTCAGAGATTGCAGTAAAGATAGTCAAACATGTTATATTATGCAAAGATAAATACATGTATGTGCCTAAAATGACTTTATTTTTTATTTGTTTATTTATGGAAACAGCCTGTGTCACCTGTAGTTTCACCTTTGGTTTCCTGTGGTTGTATTAGCTCAGTTGGATGAGGTGAGGACGATGATAATAATAATAATAATAATAATAATAGCTCAGCAGAGTGTAGCAATATAAAATAGTCTCTCTGTCTGCTCCTTCCTCTTTGTCCCTACTGCTGCCCCCGTCCTCCTCGCCCCCCACGCTCCATTCATACGTTTTTTTTGTTTCTTCTTCTCCATTCACTAAAGGCAGGGATGCAGCAGCAGCAGCTTGAGCCCTCCCACAGGCTACTCCTCCACACAGAGCCCTACGTGATTGGATGCATTGACGTCACAACTGACGCACGCTGGCCTAGAGAGGCCGGCTCCATCAAAGGTCTGTATGCTCAAGCTTGAGCAGGGGTATTATTAGCCAGCAGAGGGAGAGAGATACATGGAGAAAATGACAAGCGATGGAAGGCGGGGGTTGGGATGTGGCTTTTGAATCAACAGCAGCACAACACACTGTCACTCTGAGAATCTCTGGGGAGAACAAAAACAGAGGTGTGAATGCTGCTTACTTCTGGGAATAGTGTTTCTAAACAAACAAGGAAAGATTATTGTGTCCACATGACGTTTTCTGTGTGTACATAAAATCCCTGTGTTTGTTTTCTTTGTGATAAGATTTAAGGTATTAATGCTCCCACATTAATGATCATCATTTTTCTATCACCTCTCACAGTCCCTGATTTTCATCTTCTTCTGGGGCCCACGGTTGGTGTAGTGGTTAGCACTCTTTGCTTTGCAGCAAGAAGACCCGAGTTCCTGGGTTCGAGCCCCGTTTCGAACAACCTTGGGACAAGTGCCTTTCTGCAAGTAGTTTGCATGTTCTCCCTGTGTGTGTGGGGGGGTTTTCTCCGGGTTCTCCGGCTTCCTTCCACAGTCCAAAAACATGCGATATTAGGATTAGGTGAATTGGGCACTCTAAATTGACTGTAGGTGTGAGAGTGTGTGTGAATGGTTGGTTGGCCCTGTGATGGGTGTACCCTGCCTATCGCCCAATGTGGTGGAGGATGAAGCTGTAGATAATGGATGGAGAAAGAGGTTGAACATTGAGGGTTGGAATAATGTGTACTAAAAAATACGGAATAAATAGAATATATGACTATGCAACATGTATAGCTTAGTCCAGTGTTTTTCAACCTTTTTTGAGCCAAGGTCATTTTTTTTTCATTGAAAAAATCACGAGGCACACCACCAATCAAAAATGTTTTTAAAATGATACTCTGTAGCCTATATTAACAATTTAGTCATTCTTATCAAAGTGTCTTGATTATTTATATCCATATTATCTGCATATATTTAATCATTTGTTTTCAAAAAATGTTTTTAGACCAATTAGGTGAAATTGGATAATTTCCCACGGCACACCTGATGATCTCTCACGGCACACTAGTGTGCCACGGCACACTGGTTGAAAAACACTGGCTTAGTCTATATTATAGTAAACATCATCGCTTAACAACAGGGGATGAGCGCTGAATCAAATAAGCTCCAGTGGCTGTGTAGAACTTCATTCTTTTTAAAGCAGCGTCCATCTTGTAAAGTGTATAAAATTCTTCTTTTCTTCAGCAATAATAAATAAAACTAGGTCAGACTCTGGACATATGCCATTGTCTTACAGGATAACATCCCATGATCTGTTCAACTCAGGATGGAGGTGATGGCCAGCATCGTAAGGAGATGATGATTTTAAGAAGGTGACGATATCTAAGATCTGAATACATCCATTAGAGCTGTCATGGTAAAAATGAAATGCCGTAGTATGAACAAGACTCGTCACACGCTGGTGCCCTTAAAGCTTGAGTGAAGTTTGTGTGTATCAAATATATCAAATATGTGGAACGAGTAAGAAGCTGAAAATTGAGACTCATTTTCTGTATCATTGCTCTGTTATTGGTCAAAAATTATTTTGAAAGAAAAGAGGGGAAAAAATGTTAATATGAACGTAAGATTGAAAAGTTTGGACCAAAAGAAGCATGTGAGGATTTAGGAGACAATGTGTAGTGTAATCATGGCACTTCATCGTCGCCAGGGGGCGCCAAATTCCTTGAAAAACGTCTAAGGTTTGATGGTGTCCCATCAGGCAGATTTTTCCCTGACCTTTCACTAAATTAAATTAAATTAAATTAAATCTCAATTCATCAGTTAATGGTGCTATAATAAGGTGTGTTTCTTGATTAATTATCATAAATCCTGTTCTGAATTATCTTCCAAATACACTGGAAGTTTTTCAAAAGTTATAATTGATGAATGGAAAGTGAAACAGTAGACAGACTTTCTGGAGGATACAAGAAAATGGCTGGACAATGCAGCCTTAGGAGTACACAAGCCAGTCCCAAGCCCGGATAAATGCAGAGGGTTGCGTCAGGAAGGGCATAAGGTGTAAAACTTGTGCCAAAACCAAATATGCGAAACGAACCTACGACTTTCATACCAGATGAGTCGAGGCCCGGGTTAACAACGACCGTCATTGGTGCGGATAACCTACAGGGTAACAGTGGAAACTGGGCTACTGTGGGTCAAAGTCGAAGGAGGAGAAGAGGAAAAGCAAGAGTCTGGGACTGAGAGAAGGGACTTTTAATATTGGGACAATGACGGGAAAAGCCAGAGAGTTGGGTGACATGATGCAGAGAAGGAAGGTGGATATACTGTGTGTCCAGGAGACCAGGTGGAAAGGTAGTAAGGCGAGAAGCTGAGGTGCAGGTTGTATTGTATTGTCAGTTGTATTACTATGGTATTGATGGGAAATGGAGTGAAGGTTATTCTCAAGGAGGAGTTTGTTAGGAAAAGAGTGTCAGAAAGA
Source organism: Microchirus variegatus (assembly GCF_963457635.1). Lineage (NCBI taxonomy): Eukaryota > Metazoa > Chordata > Actinopteri > Pleuronectiformes > Soleidae > Microchirus > Microchirus variegatus. Next base: position 26,445,788 of record NC_139811.1, on the reverse strand, counting down.
CTGAAGAGTCTGAAACTAAAAATTGAAGGTGTGATGCTAAATGTTGTTAGTGTGCCCCAAAGGTGGGATGTGAGTTAGAGGAGAATGACACATTCTGGAGTGAGCTAGAAAAAAGTGAAGCAGAATATCCCCAGAGGTGAGAGAGTGGTAATTGGTGCAGACTTCAATGGACACGTCGGTGCAGGAAATAGAGGTGATGAAGAAGTGATGGGCAGGTTTGGTACCCAGGACAAGAACACAGAGGGACAGATGGTGGTAGACTTTGCAAAAAGGATGGAAATGGCTGCAGTGAATAGGATACGATCAGGAATGAGTTAATCAGAAGAACAGCACATGTTAGATGTTTTGGAGATAAGGTTAGAGAGGCCAGAATGAGATGGTTTGGTCACATACAGAGCTTGAAACTGCCAGGCAGGAGGTTTAGAGGAAGACCAAAGAAAAGGTGTATGGATGTAAAGAGGACATGAAGTTAGCTGGTGTGAGAGAAGAGGATACAGAGAACAGGGTTTGATGTAGGAGGTTGATTCGTCATTCATCAGAGATAACTCCGCCCAATTGAAACCGACTTTTCACCAGTTAAAAAGACAAATATTTCGCTTTTGGATGAAAACTGATTTCTAATATATTTACATGTTAAATATTATGTACATAAGACCCTAAATTACATAGTTGAAGACTTTCGTGGATTTGGGTTTACAGAGGCTTTAAAGGCCTGTAGTAAAGGTAGATTCTGTGAGAGGCAGCATTACGCCATCAGGCGTCAAGTCTGCCGAAAAGCTAAGAGAAGGAGGAAGACAAGCACGTTGTAGTAAGAGTCTACCTCCACGAGGTGGCGGTAATATGACGGCAAGGAGCATGTCACCTATCGTACAATCTGAAAGAAGAAGACCAATACCTTCGGCTAGCGATAACGACGAGTTGCTATCCTATTTGTGAGACTTGACTAAACTTAAGTGAGAAGTGTTCCTCGGCAGAGACACGATAACCGCTATCGGCGGGTCATGCAGCTCTCTAAAAGGGAATGAGCCGCAAAGCCCCGGGGTCTCGGCTCAGCGGCGCCCACAGATTGCAGCCACAGTGGAATGACTGGGAGGCCAGGTTGGTGATGGGCTCAAGGGGAGGCTGCCTACAATCCAGCGGTGACTATGTGGGCCTGTGTCGTGTTGCTTCATCAACGTGTGGTCGATTGTGTCTGTACCATAACACCAAACGCACACTGTTGCTTACATGTACTGTCATTATAGCGTTATGAGTGCGTGTCTCGTCACGGAAATGCCAACGAGCCACGCACTGGCTGATTTTAAAAACCCACCACGCGGAGTCCTTGTGTTAGCTTGGTCTGTGGAGAGAACGCTGGCTGGTTAGCCTGTTGCTAACTTGTTGTTAATGGTCAAGAAGACATGACGCACGACAATAGCGGTATAATGGCGTGGTGTGGACTTCAGTCAGTAAACAAATGTCTCTGTTTGAATAGAATACAAATTAGGAGTGGATTTTGAGTAATATGTGATATGTGGTTTAGGTTAGCCGGTTAGCTTTCTGTTCTGGCTAGCAACAAGCAGCTAGCTTGGAGGAAAGCACCGCCTTATAACGTTATCAACTTCGCTACGAAGTTGTTGCTAGTGTTTGTTGAGCGTTCACACAAGTGTATGCTGTCAGTGCTCAAGTCTTTCTCTGATGATCCATGATCATGTGTGCATTTCTGCAAAAGTGAAACATCACAGTCCAGAGTTAGCATCACGTGTTGGCTTGTTTCTTGACACATGAACAGCAGGTGTAGGGCAAGGGGTGATTTTTAGTGGAGCAGCTACGTTTGGGACAGTTTTTTGTGTGTTGAGATTGATAACTCTCTCATATGTCAGTTGCCTGGCAGGTGACACATTGTACATAAGAGCATCTGTTAAAATATGTCTTCACAACAATCACATTTTGAGTGAAATTGAAGTCTCATAAATGATCGCATTACAGTAATGATTTGAGCCCCAAGCTCATTTTACCCTTAAACCCTCACAGTGGTTTCTTCTTGGGCTGCACTGCAGTGCAAATATAATTAGTACATGATCACAAGCTCAACAATACTCTCATTCAAAATACGTAATTGTTCCAGCTGTTATGTAAAGTTGGTGGTGGCAACCTCATCCACTGAAGAGTACTTCAATTCACATGTGTCAAACTCAAGGCCCGGGGGCCAGATGTGGCCCGCGAGTGATTAATTGGTCTGAAAAATCTGTGTTAAAATAGGTCTATGCTGCTTGAAGGTGTGCTTTGACCATAAACTACATTTCCCACAATGCATGGTGATTGCGTTACCCACAAAGTGACGGTATCCTGCCACTAGATCACAGTATATCATTTTATATGTATCACACGACAAGTGAAAGCTAGCTTTATTGTGGTTGAAGAAATGGACCGTGCTTCAAAATATTGTTTTGATGCCATAATTTGCCTTAACCACTTCTTCCCTCACCCTCTTTTTGGAGTCCCTGCTTGAAAATGACATGCCAAAACTAAATAGAGTAAATCTCTGCAGTGACAAACTCTATGTGAATTATCTTGGCATCAAAATGAAGACAACACTTGTGAGATTCCGCCAGAGGTGTAAGTTTCACTGTAGATGCCACTGTGTCAGAGTAAATGTACATGGAACACAGCATAAATGAAGGATTTTTTTCTCTCGCCGAAAGAAATATTGCATTTTAAAGCAAATATCACCTTTAAAATATTCAGTAGGAGCTTAAAAACACATGGAGGTCATGTACCAACATGTGGACATGAGCTGTTCAAAGTCTGATGCTGCTGTAATGAAGCAGAGTGAAATTACAGAGGTTTTAGTAAAGAGATGTCTGGGCGTCCTCACTTTTGGCACAGCTTGGCACCATCTGTGCCATTTGAGATTTCTTAGGTACCAAATTTTTAAAAACCCATTTAATTTCATTTATATGTCACTACAGGTCTAAAAAGAACTTGTTTAAAAAAAAAAGTATGTTTACTCGCTCTAAATCGATGCTCCCTGTGCGGTGCGTAATAACAACTCTGTGACTCTGCAGTGTCTTCAGTTGCAGCGCCATAGCTCTGGCTTACCTTGGTCAATTAGGGTGATTGACAGCTCGTTTTAAACCTCTAAACTAGAATCAGACCCCGGTGTTCCAAATGTGTGTGAATCACTTCATTAGCGAGTCAAAAGGACATAAATGCATATGACGCATTTGGGCGGACATTCGCCCTTCTCTAATCAGAACGATCTAGTGTTGCTCTGTAATGATCAATCAGACCGGGATTTTTCCCCAAAGCATTCTGGAAAGTGTAGTTCTTCATTAGAAGCAGTTTTGTTCCGGTGGATATAACTTGTTTTGATAAACAGCAATTGATAAAATTTTGCACAATAGGGGACCTTTAAATTGAGAATTGTATGAATCGAGTCGTTGGAATCGAGAATCGATTTTGAATCGTATCGTGACCCTAAGAATCGGAATCGAATCGTGAGCCACCCAAAGATTCACATCCCTGCTAAGGGCTAAGTGGAATCTTGTTAGTGATCTTAAGTTATTAAGATTACTTAGTTATTAAGTGACTTATAAGTCATTTAACTTTAATTTATAATTTTGGTGTTTTCCATGGAACTCATGGCTGTGTGCCACAGACCCCATTTGAGAACCCCTGCTTTAGTGAACCGCTTTATCAGCAGCAACAGGACATAAATTGATAACCATCAAAACAAATATGAAAAAGCTTCTACGAAAACCTTGCATACATGATGCATGAGAAGAGAGGTGCCTTGACTATACTAGGATTTAATTACTACATGATGTGTGCGTGTGTTTCTGTGTTACTCGATGACCGCAACGGTAGCTCAGTGGGAGAGTGCGTCGTCTTTCGAAGGTTGTGGGTTTGATTCCCGGCTCTGCTAGTGCCGATGTGTCCTTGGGCATGACACTTAATCCCACATTGCTCCTGACTGCTGTGCCGGCAGTGTGTGAGTGGGTATGAAAGATGAGTGATAGAAAATGTGTTCAGTTGGTTCCAAATGGTTCAGTTCTAGTGCAATACTAGTGTTACTACTCTAGTGTATACAATTTGAACTATAGGCCTCTGAATTGACGTTATGGTAGTTCAGCCTGTTCGGCTGCTTAATATTGGATATATAGACTATGTTCGAGGCATGTCTTTTTGAAAAACATACTCGTGCCACACCAAACCATGTTTACAACGCTAGGTTGTTCCTGTAAAGGAGGAAGGGCTGGTCGATAATAGAAAAAAACATCATATGATGTAGTGTTTATAGCAGGGGTCTCAAACTGGCGGCCCCCCACTTAATATCATGTATAATAAAAACATGGCCCACGACCTCACCGTCTTTTCAACACCGTTTGTAGTTGAGGCTCAGCTGCCAGCGAGGTAATAGAATATATGTTTGCTAGCATTGTTTTTTATAACCGTCATAATAATAATACATTTGGCCATAATTATCCCATTTTTAAATGTGTCGTATACAACATTCAATTACCTACGTAAAATACGCTTGTTAGGGCCCGAGCCACGAATGGCAGTTGCCGAAACGGCACAAATTTTAATTACAGTTGTCGACATTATCATTTATGTAATTTAAAATAAATGTCTGTTTTTGATATTGATACATTGATTTTGCATCATAAATAGTATTATTAAGTATACGTGTGATATCATGTAATATTGTGAACAGATTTCTTTTTCCCACTTTTTGTTCTTGAGGCTTGCGCCCTCTTGACCACAATAGATGCAGATTGGCCCCCAGGTTAAGTTTGAGACCCCTGGTTTATAGGATGTCATTTGATGTTGATATGTCACAAAATCAAATCAAAAATAATTCTAAGGCTGCGCATCATGGCTTGTAAATAATATCTGGATATGTTTAGACTATATCCCGATATATTTGGTATAATAAAATAAATGTTAAACTGCACACAGGTTGTTTTGTTTTCTTTGAGATGTCTTCTCAAAGGAGAGTGACAATACACTGTAAATACACTCTAAAATGAAATATCTGTTTACGATCTGTATTACATGCGTTCATTTCAGATAATGCCTGGTTTGTGTCTTTGGCTTTGTAAGGTCAAAGGGAATAGAAAGTATTAGGGCTGTAACGATACACAAACTCACGATTCGATTTGTATCACAATTTTTGACCCACGATTCGATACATTCCACGATTTTTTTTAAATTCAAAAACATTTTATTTAAACATTTAATTATATAGCAACTTAATGTAACATTTAATAACATTATTTTGGAACACTGTGAACAGATAAATAAATAAATAACCAAGGATTTCTCTCTATTCTGTAACAAAATAATACTGTTGAAAAATACAAAGTAATGATCAATCAGGTTTATATATATTTTAGCTGAGTTTCTGACCTTTCTGTGGGTATGCAGCATGTCTGTGTTTGTTAAAGTTAGACATGGTTTTATGACGCTTTTGTCGCAGAGTCTGACGCTGCCCCTGTAGCGGGGACATCAGTGAAGAAGAGATTAACGCGATTAAAAAAACACGTTAATGATGACTGTAATTAATAAATCACAATTAAAGCGATAATTTGACACCCCTAATAAAAATAAGTTTGGTAGCACTAACAGCTCATATCATGTGGCTGACTGGAAAAATAACTGGGAGTTAGAAAGGGCGGCTCACGATTCTGCTTCTCACATCGCGACACAGGTTCGTGGCTCTGAGTATCGCGATTTCGATACACACATCGTTACAGCCCTGGAAAGTATCGTTTCATAAATTGCATTTTCTCACACAGAAATGATGATGGGGAGAAAGGGAGTGCATCGAATTACCTCTAATATAAACAATCGCAACAGATTTAGACACATCACATGTATGTATTTAACACTGCAGCTGAACTTTTCACCACAAAATAACTCTAAAACGTACACAGACTGTTTGATGGATTAAAACAAAGTTGACAAAAAACCATTGATTATTGGTTGATATGATACCAAATATATAGTACCTATCCGTAAAGATAGAAATAAATAGAAACAATGGAATTGACTATAAATATGATAAAATTTTGCTACAGCACAAGTAATTAGGTTTAAAAAAGTGTTATTGTTAAATATAATTTTGTTGATTCTCTATATGTTTTAGTCAATAAAAAAAAAGAATATATATGTATATATATATATATATATATATATATATATGTATGTATGTGTGTGTGTGTGTATATATATAAAGTATAAACGCACAAAGAAACTTGTAGTTAGTTATGTGACAAAACATAACATAACAAAAGTCCTGGAGTAATGGCAGGAAGAACACAACGGGCGTCGATGATCCAGGTTCACTAGATCCATGTCAACTAGTAATATCAGCACAATAACTGTTGAGGAATTCAAAGCGACACTGAACATAGGAGCGCAGCTTCGCTGCTGAGACACAAATAGACCGTGGGACGCTGCCGCTGTTGCGGGCAGGTGCGTCTGCATTCATAAAACCAATCAACGATTATAAGACTAAAACATTGAAATATGCTAATAATTCTGATATGTTCATACTCAAAACGGATGGAGCAACCTTAGCTTACCATTTTTAAATGATATGTCTTGTAGTAGAGCTGTGAAAAGCAAACTGTTGCAAAGTTTGCATTCCACTTTTTTACCGTCATCCACTTTTGAAAAATATGTGTCAGGAGGACTGACTGTAGCCTAAAATGAAAAGCTCAAAATTCATGTCTAATTAATGGCAACACTAATCTGTCTGTCGCTCATGAGCCACGGAGCGACAACAACCCACTGGGCTGGACTAAACCAAAATATTGGAAAACAAGGGGGGTGTTCTCTGAGGACAGGCTGTTACCTGTGAAGCACGGGTGCTGTAAAACACCCCTATTAGCATGTGGTAATTTCCTCCCAGTGAAATTCACCATAAAAAAAAAAAAATGTAGTTGACCAATCACAATTTTGGTCGAGCCGGTGTGTCGACCAATTAGTCGACCTGTCGACCAATTAGTCGACCAGTCGACTTTGACTTAACAGCCCTACCGGCGATGATCACCAGGTTGTCGATCGTGGCCTGGGGGATGTTGTCCCATTCCTCCAGCTGTTACATTTTGGGTATGTATCTGATGACTTTTGTTGGCCGTTCTGAGGAACTGGAACCCAGCACTCAGCATGCCAATGGCACGCTCCCTCATGATTTGTGACATCTGTGGCATATTGACAAGTGACAAAAGTCCACATTTTGGTGTGCCCTTTTATTGACCAGACCATAAAGAGTGTCTGTGTACTGGTCACGCATATTTACCACCACTCTGCCATGCTCCATGACTCTTGTGAGTTGAAATACTCAATCTGAGATTGTAGTCAATAGGAGTGGCCAAGTGACACTGGACTACTGGGTTTGAGCAAAACAAATGATTCCAAGTCACATATCGACATAGATATATCGATATTTTGCCCAGCCCTACAAAGCTCTCTTACTTTGTCTGTGAGTGAGCAGTATATATTTGAGGATGTGAGGATAATGAAGAAAATATTCGATTTATATGGCAATTATTGCATTTCAAGCATAAATGCTATTTGAATATTCAACTGGAGTCTTAGTCAAATATTCTTAACTCCACTGCATGAGCTTGCAAAAGTATTGCAAGTTTGCCAGCATGTCAAGAGGCTAAAGCCTTGTTTCTGTATTATTGCGCGTGACTGTGGCGCGGGGTTCTGCAGACTGCGCGCGACCTACAAGCATGCATGGAGGCATTTATGCTCAACGTGTTGGTCGTTGCAGTATTCGCATCAGTGGTAGGGGTGTACAACCAAATTTCGATTAACCATAAACGAAAACTGTCAATTAATTGATAATTAAAATAAATATAGGTTGCAGGAACTTGCAGCCCGAGTGGTGGTGATGATGATCCAAAGGAGTGTGATACTGGTTCACAGGAAATGTTTAATTATGACTATTATGTGTTATTGTAAGACATTTATTAATAATACTTAAACACCAACTATAGAGTCTTACAAAAAGACACTCTTGAAATTAAATAATATACATTTTCTTTTACAGTGGTAGTGCCCCCTCGTCTGCCTCATCTGGTGCAGACAAACGGCCCTTTTATTTCTGCGCACTGCCCCTGCGCTGTTCTCTTCTCCCTCTCCTGCGCCGTTCGTCGCTCTGCGCTTCTTCGTCTCCAAGTGGTCATTTAATATCTAAAGCAGACTGGATAATTTCTCTACGTGTTTTATCCCCACATAAAAATAATGATCTTTATGACGAGGATGGAGTACAGTCGCGATGCAGTGCACTGACTGGGATCACTTCATGAACTGATTCGTCCTTTCTTAGTTCAGTTGAGTTCAGCAGCGAGTGAGGCGGCCGGGAGTGGAACTGTCACGTTATGTTCTGTGAATCACTTGTGAAGTCGTTCGGCGTCACTCACTCAGCAAACGACGCCAGCCAACGTGCGCCAAGCGGGGAGGGACTAGTAAGAAGAACTGTCTGCCGCTCTCACTCACTCCTTGAGGACGTACTGACACAGAGAACTGTCACAGAGGAGGACATGAATCACGTTTACAGCTCACGCTGATTCGCAAACACAGAACTGTCACGTCCTCAACCAAACAGTCGCGGCGGCACGCTGCTGTGTGTCTATTGTAGAAGACCTACAGAAACGGGTGACAATTTGCCGTCCTTTTCTCCAAGCTAATGGCTAATGTTTAGTCAAGCTAAGCCACTTGAAAACAAGTCTGCGCACACACACACACGCGCCCCATTAACAGACTTAGGCACACATAAAGTTATGAGAGGAGACACAGAAGAGAGACTCGCCAATAGCTGCAAGATTTAAAAATAATAACACATGTATATGTGCATACTAGTATTATCCTCTATGTGCCTCTATAATAATACAAATACTCCAAAAAAAAACAATACTTATACCTTTTATTTAAGTATTATTATTTTGTTTTATCATCATCATTATTATCATTATTATAATGCTGTTTTGCAACTGTACTTTTATATCAAAACTTGGGAGGGAGGAGGAGTCTGTCAGGGCAGGCGAGTGTAGTCACTCACTCACTGAACGTACTGACACAGAGAACTGTGGGCTGAGAACGTGAATCTTGTTCGCGCTGTCACTCATTCACTGACCCGCGCAAGTTCTGACAAACTGAACTGTGGCTGATGACATGAATCTTGTTCGCGGACGAACTGACACACTGAGAACTGTGGCTGAGGAGGTGAATCTTGTTCGCGCTGTCACTCACTCACTGACCCGCAAACGTACTACACTCAGGGAGGACGTGAGTCATGTAGCAGGGCACTGGGCTCCTGCTTAGCACTGAACGATTTGGTGAACAACTCTTTTGAGCTAATCATTTTAATGAACATGTTCTAGGGATTCAGTACACTCAAAACTGCCGATCCCATCACTAATGTCAATGTTTTGAGTCTTCTCATAATTTCCAGCAGGCTGTACAATGCAATGCTGCCGTCAGTAGGGTAGTAAAAAAGTTTCTGTTTGCAGTCGACCTCTGTATTAGGAGTCTTGATTTCTGGCAGGCTTTACACTGAGAGGTGTAATGTTGACCTATACTGTTCAAATTCCCACCACTCTTTTTCTTCTTTTCAAATAAATTCTTTAGCAAAGAAGTTCAATAGCTTCCAATTGCTACTCAACCATTTATGCCATATTTAAGCTTCCCCCATAGGACATAAATAGATGGCAGATCAAAGGCAGCGGTAGATTAGTTGCACATCTAAGGCAAAAGTATACACATGCACACAATGGGAGATATCTCAGCATTCCTAAGTGCATTTTCTGAGGAAACTCCCATGTTTATAATTATCGCATCTTCTTTGGCGTTTTTCAGATGATATAAAACATATGAATTGATCTAAAGGTTTGACTTGTTCTCAATGTTCTTGCTATTTAAATTTTTCAGATTATATAGTTTTTAAATATTTTTAGGCAACAAAGAGTTAGCTAGAGAAGAAGAAAGAAATGCATGGGGCCAGTAAGGCTGTTATGGCATCTGGTCTATATGTAATTATGTGAAGCGACAGAAACTTTTTAGAAAACGAGGACTTTGATCTGCAATGGGATGCTTTCAACTTCTGTGTTGAGGAACCACAAAGAGGGAACTGTGGATTATAATCCAGAAGGATTAAAGATCAATGAAAGAATGAGGATGAGATTGCAGGGCAACTTCCATCTGTGTTGAAGATCTTCAAACTGTTATTACGGACTTGAAAATGTGATTGAGAGCTTTAAGCTGTGGCGGGCAGCATTGCACCTCTCAATGTACAGCCTGCCGGAACTTGGCGGAAGAAGAAATGTATGGGCAGACAAGGTGAGAGTACTCTGCATTCCCAACCACATTTTCTGGGGAATACTCATGTTCTAGTTTAAATATGTGGTGCTGAAGTGGTAATTAAGGCTTTCAATTAGACTCAGTAATCGTAATGAAATAGTACTTTCATTTCAGATATTCTAACTTGCATAAAAAGCTTCCGTGTCCACCTCACATTTCTGTGCTTGATGTGGATAGAACCATGTAGCTTCACTGCCAGTGTTTGGTTAAAGCGGACCTCGAGTTGTCCTATCGCAGCAATAGGACCACTCTCAGCAGTGGCTGAACTGCTTGTTTCGAACCTCCAGGGCTTCATAAACGAGGTAATGTCCCAAATACACACCAAAATAACTGTTGATTGGAACTTTCAGTCTAGGTCCGCTTTAATGCGGTCACTCACTGATTTCTTTTGGCTAACTCCAAGCTGGTTTTCTGTTTGTTGCTGCCATTAACAATTCAGGGTCTAGATCCCCCCGTGTGCATCTCCTGATAAAATCTGACAAGCTGTACACTTGAGAGGTTAACCACCACCCTCCACAGTTCAAAGTCCTGAATCACAGGTCTGACTGCTGATTTAAGCCATAATCATCCAAAACGTTCCAAAAATCCGAATTATTTAAATGCATCTATAAAATAAATCTATCTAAAATATATTTATTTTTTCAACATAGTTGGAGAACTAATAGTTTTTCACTACTCACAAAAAGTTAGGGATGTTTGCCTTTTGGATTCAATTTCAGACTGCACCTAAAATGCACTATAACCTTTACAGGTGAACTTAAGTTAACCTTCTCTAAACTTTTGAATGCTCATGTCCAATTGTTCAATGTTTCAGTACTTATTGAATAACATGCTGTTCTGTAACAAGTCTGATGTAGTGGTTCAATTGTTATTGTAATACCATTTGTATTCAAACAGTCGTCTTCATCTTGATGTTCAAATTTTGACATCATGAGACCAAGACTTTAAAATTGATCAAGCTATTGAGACGTTGAGATTTTTTGTTGTGGTATTGCCACCACTGTTGTAAGCACTTGTCTGAGATAGAGAAATGACCATTGCATCCTTCTACTTAAATACCCTGCTTTCATGGTAGAATATCACTGTAGCATGAACTTTTCATAGGGATATTCTTGTTGAATTTCACTAACCTTTTGTGTGGAGTGTATTTAGTTAGTGATTTATTTTCCAGTCAGTTTGTTTTGTATTGCACCAGTATTGTTAGTTTTGTGATGATGTATGGAGAGAATTGTGTTCCTTTATTATTCAATCAAATAGAATAGATTTGAAACCAAAATAGAGATTAGAATGTCATGACATTTGCTCAGATTCTTGATGCATTTGTTTATGGAATGATTTGTTTTGCTCAAACCCAGAAGTCCAGTGTCACTTGGCCACTCCTATTGACTAAAATCTCAGATTGAGTATTTCAACTCACAAGAGTCATGGAGCATGACAGAGTGGTGGTCAATATCCGTGACCAGTACACAGACACTCCTTATGGTCTGATCAATACAAGGGCACACCAAAATGTGGACTTTGTCAATATGCCACAGATGTCACAAATCATAAGGGAGCGTGCCATTGGCATGCTGAGTGCTGGGTTGAGCGTTACAGCTGTGGCAACACAACTGAATGACGCCGTATTCACCAGACATGTCACCTATCGAACACCTTTGTGATGTTCTGGATAGGCATGTCTGCCAGCGGTTTCCAGTTCCCCACAACGGCCGCCAACTTCAGGTGGCTCTGCAGGAGGAATAGGAAAACATCCTCCAGGCCACGATCGACAACCTGGTGATGTCCATGCGTTGCCGGTGTACCGCTCTGTGTGAGGCTAATGGTGGACACGCATTAAGTTTGTGAACTTGGTTCATCGACCCCCATTGTGTTCTTCCTGACATTACTCCAGGACTTTTGTTTTGAAATTGATCCTAATGCTCGCAAATTAAAGCCACTTTATTGATAATTTTTAGTTATTTTTGGATAGTTACTCTGTTTTTTCACATAACAAAAGTTTTTCGTTGTGAGTTATATTTTTGTTGAGTGTATAAAATTTTTTTGTATTATTATTTTAGAGTTTATTTCTTTATTCTTTCTTGTATTTGTGTTTGGTATACAATAAATAAAGGATACTCAAATGTCTATCCTCCTCCTGGCCCTCATCGTCCTCCACTACAGGAAAAAATGTAACGCAGTTCAAAACTCCTCAACACAATTCAGTTTTTATTCTTTATTCACTGATGAACAGCGGAGAGGACAGACTCTTCTCTTCTCCCTGATTAGGGCTGCAACTAATGACTATTATGGCATTGATTATTGAAACAATTAGTCTAATTGGATAATAAATCACAGTTGCTCAGGCTCTCTTAGCTACCAGCGTTTGAGTTTACCTTGACATCGTTTTTCTTTTCGGCATGTGTTAACTTGCAAGAAACTTCTTAATTCTTGAGTTCTTCAAACTATTTGATCAACACTGCTGTTTAGGATATCTCTGCAAAAGATATATAAAAATGCTTAATTACAATGGAAAGTAATGGACGTGTGTTCTGGATGATCAGTCACCAACTCCCTATTCTGGTCTGAAGTGGGTGAGTGGTTTTTGTGCAATTTTATTTCTTGCAAGAAAGAGAGAAGGTCAACAGTGCAGAGTCTGTGAGGTTATCTGGTGAGCATGAGAACAGAGGCAGCTGTAATAGTAGAGAAACAAGGCCGGGAAGTATCAGGAGAAAACACAGGATGGCATAGTTAAAGAATGCTGGACCAGTTGCACACACATTTTCTCACATCTTTTGTATTGAAAATTTAAATCCAAGGACTGGCAAAGTGCTGATAAAAGATAAAACGAGTACATTTCCCTGTAAACCAAGAAATCATATTAAAGTAATAACCTTTCTGATAATAAGTAGAAATTATTAGTGCATTTGCCATGAATTTTGTTCACATCTTTCTGTACTCTACAGTCACTGTTCCACATTCTACAGCTTTATCCTCAACATGAGGGTTGTGGAGGGTACTGGTACCGATCCCAGTTGACATTGGATGAAAGGCAGGGTACACCCAGGACAGCTCGTCCAAATCTGCATGTTTTGGACAGTGGGAGAAAACCGGAGAACCCAAAGAAACCCACACATGTGGAGAACATGCAAACTCCATGCAGAAAGGCCCCCTTGTTCCCCAGGTCTTCTTGCTGCAAAGTCAAGAGTTCTATATATGAATTAAGCTCTGCCAATTGTACACATGATTTTTTTCCTTGGATCATCCAGAATGAAACGCTCCCATATCTTTTTATATTTTCGGATGAGAGGGTATTATATTTGCAGCAGCCATGTCACTCTGATGTTTACTTGCCCTCTCCCACTGTTCACTGCATGTGCGACTCCCAGCAGAGATGGGTAGAAAGCGAGACGTCTCACTCCAGCTAAAAAAAAGTTCTGGTTTACAGCTTAAAAAAGCTGCATGATGATGTAATGTGCAATTGCCTTTTTTGCCACTAATTTAACATTATTATGAGACTTATCAGCTGCCCTACTCCTGATTAGATGGAGTTGTGGAATACAGGATAAAATTCTCCAAAATGTATTGCCTGGGACTGAGAAATGTATAGGGCTCTTTGTTGTTTACAAATATTGCGGATGCGTGCACAGCCTGGTTGCAGAAGGGCTCAGCGTTTAAGGAGCAGTGTTGTCGTGAATTTTCTAGCTAGGTTTATAGTCGCCGTAGTGTGGTTTATACTCGCCACAGTGTGCCGGGCACGTGCCAAAAAAGACGTCATATGCTGTGTTTCGCCAGTGGTGTGAGCTCCAAAAAGTGTTGCAGCGCTAGGACGTGCACCTCTGTCAGCTACGGCGTGCGGCAACTCTTCATTTTCAATGGAACACTGTCCGAGCTGCTCCGCTTGTACATGCATTTGTATGGCTCTTCTGTCCGAGAGCACTGACAGACACATGGCCTTAAATTCATGGAAGGACATTGTTACCACGTTACAAAAAGACGATGGATTTTACCATAGGACGTGAAAAAAAAAGAGGGATTGCTTTGTGAAGGGCAAAAGATGAGATTTTCCCATGGAAAGAGTGGTGACCCAGGGGGAAAAGCCCTCCCCGTGATTCCTGTGGAGCTGGGATGTCCCAATACGTGAAAAATTATGCAACGAACAACGCGCCAGACAGTATAAACCTGGGACTAGCTGATTTTCTTGTCAGTCCAACAAATGTACCAGCTTGCTTTTCAACATGTTTTTATCATACTGTTCTGTGTACTGACTTCTATGGCTTATGGTTACCCTCAAAGGGCCAGATGTAACTGTCATACAGAATAAATGTAACTAAATGTAACCAAATATAATGTAAACTGAAGGTAACTACTCCGTAACATATTGCTAAATAACTTTCTGTATTTATTACTTGTTCAAATAACAAATATTATGCATCATAGATGCAACCTGGTCCATGATGGTGTTTCTTGACAAACTAACTTTTAAGAGTCTGTATCTGGTCAGGTCAGACCTGCTCACACACCTTCAGAATGCACTGCTTCAAAATCACACCCTCAGAAAAAGACTTTGAAGCACGGTCCATTTCTTCAGCCACAATAAAGCTTGCTTTCACTGCTGCATCATTTTTGGTTGTGGCTTTTGTGAACACATTCTGCTGCGATCACAGTCTCAATCTCAATTTCACTCATCGCGTGATGCATATACAATGATGCACTGTGATCTAGTGGCGGGATACCGTCACTTTGCGGGCAACGCAATCACCATGCATTGTGGAAAATGTAGTTTATGGTCAAAGCACGCCTTAAAGCGACCTATTTTAACACAGATTTTTAAGACCAATTAATCACTCGCAGGCCATATAAAATGCTGTGGTGGGCCACATCTGGCCCCTGGGCCTTGAGTTTGACACGTGGTTTAGAGGAACACTTCACCGATTTGCATTTAGCTTTGTATTACTAGAACAGAGGTAGTATTTTTGAAAAAGTGTGCTTCCCAAACTCAGTTTCTCCTGAGTCGAGAAATATCTTCAATCTTTTTTTTATGTGCACACCTGTGGGACACTTGGTCCGAGGCTTGAAACTGCAATGCTTATTCCACAAGTTTCAAAAACTACCCCTAATCTCTTAATACAAAGCTAAATGCAAATCAGTGATGTATTCCTTTAAGTGGGTGACTTGAACTGTGACACATGCAAAGAGCATCGAGGCCAGCTTTAGTCCCACTCTGGTGCGACATAATGGTGAAGCAAAAAAAATTCACTTTCATCAGCTTTAACTTTAATTGAGAATAGATTCTGAGTTTTAAAAAAAATAATTAACCAAACGATTCATTATATGACTAATAAGATGTTAATCAAAAGTGTGTTTGTGTTTTTTTTCAGCGTTGACAGTGTGTCATCCAGCCAGGACGGAGTGAAGTCCAGAACGTTTGGTTCAGGAGCGCTGTATGACGTGTTACCTTCCAGCTGCTCTGAACAGCCAGCAGTGGCCAGTGATGCCAACGCTGCTGCAGATCAACACCAGGAAGAGGGTGAGGCATTTGCTAATACAACATAATACAATTCATTATTTGTATTGATGTTTTGTCAGTGTGACTTGAGTATGTGAAAGTGACTCAGATGAGACCAGCCCATCACATGATACAGTACACTGGAAAAGAAATAAGACAGACATGTATCTGCCAGGGCTTTCAAAAGCTATGTTGATAATCTGCTCCACCAACTTTGTCATTTCTGGCACACCCCTTCTAATCATTTTCAAAAAACAGAACCCGCAGAAAATGTTCCACTGAGCTCACATGTCTTGTGTTGTGTGATTTGTATCCCTCAGGTGGATATGAAGCTGGTCAAGGTGTCTGTGATACTGCTTTTGGTTGGAAGTCGCTGGTGCAAGAGTTGAGGCCCAATGACGTGACAACAGATTTGACTCCATTTCAGCATGGAAACCGTGCTTTAGCTTCAAAGGACATGAGGAAATCACAGGGTAAACTCGCAACTTTTCAGTTGTCTAACATGTTACAGCATGAGCAGTAGTAGTCACTCAGCACAGGATATGTTCATAGGATTTAGCTGGAAAATTAAACAAAAGTTTTTTTAGCGTAATGCCCTCAATTTTGCGCATCAGTGTCAATACCGTGCTGATTTCTTTGCTGTAACATATCGTGTTCTTGGCTACCGTGATCTAATCATGCCAGTGTAACCGAGCATCCGGGGGTCGCCTGGACTGATCGTGATATCAATAACCAAACATCAATAAAAGGGACGAGACACAAGTTAGCCAGTTCAGGGAGCCACCGCTTTCCACTCATACTTATTATTATCAGCGTAGAACAAGAAAAACGGAAGTTCGTCAACATTATGTCATTTCAGAGAGACGAGAGAATAGTCTGTTACAAATAACAATAAACGCATGCGTAGTATCGCATCATATTTCATACCACACATTTCTCATGCTGAGAAGTGATAAAACTTTACCGCACCTTCCATGAAGGCACAGGAGTGAGCATGAATGGTGTCAATGCATGCACAGCTTTCGAGTGAAAGAGCAGTCAGGTCATCACCTCAATTATATCACTTATTTTTTTGATAATAAAGTTTAAGTTTGAAGTGTACAGAGCACACAACACCATTCATGAGATAAAAAGCACACACGCACACAAACAGACAACAGCCAATGACCAATGCTATTTAAGGGGACAAGGGGGTTCTTGACATATCGCCCCCCCTCAGAGCCGTGACCAATTCGTTAATTGAGAAAATAATTGACATATTAATCAAATATGAGATGAATTGTTAATTTCAGCCCTATATAGAGAGTCAGATCAGTGGTTTGAGAGTCTTGGTTTGTTGTTGTTGTTGCAGATAGAGGGGCTCACTCGGAGGAGTCCCGGCTGGCCAACCTCCTGCGCCGGGTCTCCAGGGAGGATGACCGGGACCGAAGGCTGGTCACTCTCAAACAGCTGAAGGAGTTCATCAGCCATGGAGAGAGTAAAGTGGTCAGTCACTTCCTGGTGACATTAGATGCTGGTGGTGTTTGAACTCCCAAGCTACATAATTGTCTTGTTAGATGGTTTGTTATTTAAGTGCAACTTAAACCCTAAACCGCCTTTTCAGGTGTAAACCAGTGTATACCGGTATCTATCTAGTTATTTGCTGATATGTATTGTCTTGTCTCACTGAGCACCTCACACGGCTGCAATTCAGTATAAGATTTCAGTACCAGACCACGCCTCCTGCACTAGTTTCTTGTAAAGAACCAAATTGTAATGGATGAACCAAAATATGTTATAATAATGTCAAGTGTATGTATCACAAGTTACCCTGTGGTTCCCACTTATCCTACAGTGTTCACCCAGTGCAATCATCTTTCTTTCATTTGAAATTTCAGCCAAACTCATCACTGTCCCTCTTTATCTTGCACAGACCCTGGTCAAACAGCTGGACACCATCCTCAGCATCTTGAATGACATTTTGAACGAGAGGTAAGAAGAAGCTCTGTGTTCTATGCTCACAGATTTGTGCTACACTCGTATTATTATATCATAATATCATTCTGGATATGACTAGTTTAAATCTGAGTGCATATGTCAATATTTACAAAGATTCTGCTCCAGAGAAATGAAAGCACTACCAGCTCAGTTTTAGTTTGAAAACTCTGAGGCTTCATTTGACCACTGGAAATGGAAAAAATCCTGGTTCTTATCAACCACAACTCAACTATCAGCTTAACACAATAACCTTGTCATTGGTCTAATAAAATAAATACCTTTTATTACTTAACCATTCATGTTTCTCACTCGTACTATTTTCTTAAAGTAAGTATACCACAAGATTTGTAGTTGTCGTATGTCGCAGTTTACTTAAAATACCAACCTTAAATCCTCCCATAGATGCAGATTGTTTTTATCTAAAAATTATCTAAAAGGCTTGGGAAACTGAGAGTGGTCAGCAGAAAATATACATTTTAAAGCTCCTATAGAGTGGTCCTATTGCACGTTATGGAGGTTTACTTACATACATTAACCACTTCTTCCCTCACCCTCTTTTTGGAGTCCGTGCTCGAAAATGACATGTCCAAACTAAATAGAGTAAATCTCTGCAGTTACAAGCTCTATGTGGATTATCATGGTATCAAAATAAAGATAACACTTGTGAGATTCCACCAGAGGTGTAAGTTTCTGTAGATGCCACTGTGTCAGAGTAAATGTACATGGAACACAGCATAACTGAAGGATTTTTTCTCACAGTTTGGCACCATCTGTGCCATTTGAGATTTCTTAGGTACCAAATTATCAAAAGCCCATTTAATTTTATCTATGTCAGTACAGGTCTAAAAAGAACTTGGTTTGGGAAAAAAAAAGTATGATAACTCGCTGTAAATCGATGCTCCCTGTGCGGTGCGTAATAACAATGTGACTCTGCACCATCTTCAGTTACGCAGCGCCATAGCTCTGGCTTACCTTGGTCAATTAGGGTGATTGACAGCTCGTTTTAGACCTCTAAACCGGTATAATCAGGCTCCAAATGCGCCTGAATCGCTTCATTAGCGAGTCTAAAGGACATAAATGCATATGGCGCATTTGTGCGGACATTCACCCTTCTCTAATCAGAACGATCTATGGTCGCTCTGTAATGGTCAATCAGACCGGGATTTGTTCCCAAAGCATGCTGGAAAGTGTAGTTCTTCATTAGAAGTGGTTTTGTTCCGGTGCAAATAACAACATTTCTGCTTGTATTTCTTGAAAGTCAGTTGTTGTTTTGCTCTTATTTTGGGGCTCGATCCGTGAATCTTGGTCGTAGAGTGATAAAAATGGTACCGCTGGAATCTGTGGATTCTCCTCTGTCCAGTCGACACATGTATTTTTGTTTACATAATCACCCTGACACTCTGGTCCCGCTTTTCAATGTGTGCGCTGTAATGTTTTGTTTCGCTCCTGCTGGTTTGATCTGTCGGTGTGTTAACTGTGTTTGGTGAACATAAGAATGGTTTATATGAGCTTTTAGCTTTTTTAAATTTAAAAGAACAGCCAGAAATACATTAGTAATGAGCAAAAAAATAATAATTATAATAATGATAGCAATTGAAAACAAAAAATAACCAATCTACTTGCACTGCTGAACAACTTTTTTTTTTATTAACAAATTTACAACATGCAAAACACACTAATAGCCTCCGTTATCTCTTGATGTCTGCGGGACGTGGTGTGATATGGGATGGCATTATGAAGAGTGTCTTTAATAGAGGACTGTGTTGCGGTGGCGCTGACTGACGAACTTTATCTCCTGGTCATAGACCACTTTTTGACTGAACTTTAAGTGATTGAATAAGTTGGTCGTGTTGCCTTGAGGAGCAGACACGACAGCGTGAGAAACGTTGCAAACAATTTCCTTTTGCTCAACGTCCATGAAATTGAAGCCAAAGTGTTTCCAGGTAACTGTTATTGTCCTACCTTTCTTCTCAATCAAAGGCTGCCTTTCTGCCATGTTTTCAATCGCTCACTCCTATTGATCCATACACGTCACTCGCTTGCTGCAGCTGCACGTAACATGGGTGCATTCAAGGTGTTTTTATAGCATAGGAATTTACATACACGATGCGCGGCGCATTAATCATTTTTCTTCGATTATAATGTTTTTATGATCATGAGAAGCCAAAATCGAAATCACGAATAACATTCAATTAATTGTCCAGCCCTAGTTTAGACCCCTCTCAAATTTTGCCTTTGAGGCTTTCAGGGGGTCTCGAGTGGTTACACAGTGGTTAAAACTGAAATAAAAAAAAGGCGACATACAAGTAGTTATGTCTCCTTGTATTAGTTTGTCCACCTGTTATTGACTCAATACGCAAATATAGATATTTGAATGGTTCGAACCTATGGGTTTTTTAGAGGGAATATTCGAACTTCATTTTTGGAACAATTTTGACAGCCCAAATGGAAATGCAAAAAAATACATATTGGAACAAACTGAACCATTCCACTCTATAGAAAATCACCACTCACTTTGCCATGTGCGCCACCATCACTGGGTAAAAACCTGGAGGCAAAAGTATTAAGCTTGTCCCTGGCAATGGCAGAGTCTGCAGTGAAGCAGCAGTGGGCATTGACTACTTGTCATTACAGGTAAACAATAAAAATAAAAATAATCACTGAATTATAAGTATACTTAAAACATCACTTAAATATATAATATTGTATGGTTTCATATCATGTAAAGTTTCTGTTGTGACCTGACTTGAGGCAGTAAGGTAACTATGGAACTTCGAGCCCTGTCCGTGGTGCTCAAAGGCTGGTTTGTAGGATGAGTGTGTGTGGCCAGTCACCTGTAACGTAAGCCTACATGTTGACAACTGCAGTTCTCTCGAGTGCCTCTGCGTGTCCACACTTGTGTGTGCTTGAGTGTGAATGAGCTTGCGCTTATGTTTAGGATGGGGGTGGGGGGCACAACACAAGCTCTACACAAACGAAGATGGTATCTCACTCAGTCAAGATCCTGCACTCTGGTGGACACTTAACGAGCCCAGGCTCAAAAACCTGGGCCGTCTAGCGACCCCTCCGTGCCAGTGGAGAGTTATGCTTTTTTCCCGCCTTTTTTGGCCCCTCATTTTTATTATCACTGCTTTGATGGTCAATAATGGAAATTACAGCTGTGTTTTTGAGCCTAAAATGAAGTAGTACACTGTAGAATATTTCCCCCCTGAATATTTTGCTGTTGTTGCTGCTGTAAATTTTTTTTTTACAAAAATCTGTCACATGGACCTTGACAATCAACTCTCAAAATGTTGTGTAATTCCCGTCCCTACTGCAGCAATAGTGACTAACCCCTGCTCTCTCCTCTGTGTTTCATATGTGCAGCAGTAAGCTACTCTGGGAGTTGCGTCAGGATGCAGCAGCTTGCCTGGGTATCCTTTGCACGGTACTCGGCTACGAGGCTGAGCGCATCTTCAAGTGGCTTTTTCTCAAGTTCACTTCAAGTAGCCGTGATGAGGTGAAGCTGTTGTACCTGATGGCAGCACAGCGCGCTCTGGAGACTGCTGGAGAGAGGAAGGCCTTCTCTCATGTCATGCAGGTAACCACTCTTTCCATTCAGGACCTGGCGGAAAGGCGAAAGGCAGTCCAACCAAATATTAGTGCATTGTAGTTCCTCCTCAACATGGACGGAGTCATCATGAAACTGCAGTAAAACTTTGTTTTACTTGCGACACAAACTAGTGATTTGTAAAGCAGTTGTTTACAGTGTAACTGAATCATTAGAATCAGTTAATTTAAAAGTAGTGGTGGGCATAGATTAATTTTTTAAATCTAGATTAATCTCACTGTAATCTTGAAATTAATCTAGATCTAAAATGGCTAGGTTTCGAGGTATATGACGGTATTTTTTTTTTCATGCATAATCAGGTGTTCACAGTATTTTCTACTTGTTGAGAACATAATTACTGCAGTAGGTTAACTTTGGGTGGTCTATTTTACTGTCATAAATACTGTAGAATAACTCCACACTAGTACAGGTTCACATGGCCCCAGAAAATGATGTTGTTTACAAAGAAGAGCTACTCATGATTCTAATGAAGTGAGGAATCTGAATGCAAAGACAATTACAGTCAAAATACAGAACTTTGACTGTGCAAATCAACATCTTTTATAAAAATTCCCCGTGTTACCTGCTGATCTGAAGGGTGCTGACCTTAACTTCATGCATTCTTGATATTCTTAGACATGCTTACTAGGGCTGTCAAAATTACTCAAAAATGATATTCGAATATTCCCTCTAAAAAACACAGATATTCGAATATATTCTCATAGTATTTGCATTGTGCATCTGGGGTGCAACGCACCAGCCAGACTGTCAGGCGATGACAGCATGACGTCAATAACAGGACAAACTAATACAACGAGACATAACTACCTGATGTAGTTTATTTAAGTTTAGACATATTTCACAACATATTACCTACACAAATAAGTAAATGAACTAATGACCAAGAGCGCAGATCTCACTCGCTCGTGCTCTCTCTCTCTCCCCCGCCCACTCCGTGCCGCCAAAACACGGCTTCACGCGCTCTGCGCACACTGGTTTAAATGAACAAACAAATATTGAGTGCTGATCACAGTTTTGTGCAAGCCGTTTGGTATTCATAGACCCAGCTCCCAACCAAACTTTGAGAATAGATTAACGGCGATAATTTTTTTTATCGAGCGATAAGAGTCTCACGTTTAGGCAGCACGTTAACACCGATAACGGTCCGCCTCTGTCTAAAAGATTTGTTCAGTACTTCCTCCATGACTGGAGCACAGACAAGTTTTTAGGATTGTTGAGTCTTTTTTAACTGACCTACAGTTCAGCAATGTTCGGCTTGATTTTTATGTCAGACGTCTCTTCCTGTGACGGCACTCTGGCCAATGAGTGGCCAGCAGTCTGGCGACATCATGCATAGTATCTACTCGGCATGCTCTGAACCTTGCCAGAGCAGGTACTAAAAAAATTACCTTGTACCAGGTACTATTGCTAATGGAAACATAGGTGTGCTAGTGGAAAAGGGGCATACCCATGTGTGGCCTGTAAAGGAAAATTAAATAAGAGTATTGTGTGTTTTAGCTGGTGATGAGCAACCTGCAGTCCATCCTGGAGAATGTGGACACACCAGAACTGCTTTGTCAAAGTGTCAAGTGTATTCTTCAGGTGGCTCGCTGCTACCCACATGTCTTCAGTACCAACTTCAGGGTGAGTATTTCAGCAGAGATCCAGACAGTTCAAGACAGACAAGTCAGCTTAGGTTGGACTAAAACCTGACTAATTTCCTTTGTTGGCTACTTTCACAGGACACAGTGGACATCTTGGTCGGCTGGCATATTGACCACACACAGAAGCAGTCACTCACGCAGCAAGTCTCAGGTCAGTTGGATATTTTGGTGTCAGTGATTGTTCTCTGGTGTTTGGATTACAAATATTATAAAAAACTCATACTTCCTTCCTGCTGTGCAAGCTGGCCATTTTTTTCTGCCTGTGGCCTGAATGATTGATTAATAACTGATTTAGTCCGTCTCTGTGGATATTTTCTTCATTTTATTTCTGTATCAGAAATAAATTATCTAAACTACCACAGTTCAAAAGACATTAATGTTTAGTGAACATTTGCAGACTTTTGTAGAACTGCTGTGTTATTTTCATTGCAGTAGGTTTTAGTTACAGATAATCCATTAATTCATATTTTTTCCCTAAATAGGATGGATTAATCTGTAAATGCGTTGGCTGTACAACATTTCAAAACATGATGATGTAGTTGATGGAGTTGTAATGACACCTAATGAGTATGTTCATTTGTTTGTGTTAAGGCTGGTTACAGAGTCTGGAACAGTTCTGGGTCGCAGATCTGACCTTCTCCACCACCCTGCTTGGACAGTTCCTGGAGGACATGGAGGCATATGCAGAGGTTAGTCTTAGAGCACATTCAACTAACTGAAAACACTGAGCCAATACAATTTAAACTCACCAAGTGCCAGAAGATGATTCCCAACCAATTATATTCATGGCTTCTTTTTTCTTCACACAATTGACATCACCATGTTGCATATAACATGCCCACATACAGGCTAGTTTGTATAATGTTTAGTTTGTATTTACAGAAATTAGGTTATTTTTAGATTATTCCTTTTTTGTGCGTTTTTGTAGTTAATGTACGTGTGTGTAAACGAGCACACATACATTTTATTGTACAGATATTGTTTGTGACTTGCAGTGTTGTAAAAGTGTTGTATAATCTGGGTTTATTGTCTTTTGTTTTGTTCAGGTTTGTATTTAGTTGGAGGCCTCTTTTACACTGTTTTTGTCTATTTTACTTTGTTAGATTTCAAATTGCAACAGTAAACTTTTAAATTGTCAAAATATAATCACGATATAAATGTTGAGAAACTCAACTACCACATAGAAGTCAATGAGCGGTTTTGTTTTCTGTTTAGGATCTAGGTCATGTCGCGTCGGGCGAGGTTGTGGATGAAGACATCCCCCCTCCCTCAGTGTCTCTGCCCAAGCTAGCCGCTCTTCTGAGGGTCTTCAGTACAGTGGTGCGCAGCATCGGAGAGAGATTCAGCCCCTTCAGAGGTGCACCCATAACTGAGGCCTATGTCACTGATGTAAGGGCCACACACAGGCTGAAGCACACTATTTTCTACTTGTTTGGCTGAATTTGCATTTTTTGTCTGAAACCTCCATATTTTACCAATCTTCTTGGACTTTTTTGTCATATTTGTTACTGTAAAATAGATAAATGTGAAAATGATAACTTCCTGTCTTGGTAGTATGTGAAATTCTGTATCCGTAATACTGTACATTATAATCAATTACTTTATAACCAGAACTTTTGTGATATTAATCTATCTCTTCTATTTTCTTCAGGTTCTCAATCGGGTTCTGGCCTGTGTGTCCATGGCGAAACAGGTCCAGTTCTCTGAGGCCGTTCTCACTGCAGGGAATGAGTGTGTGGGTGTGTTGCTGGCCAGTGTGGAACCCTGTGGGCACCTGATGGATGCTGTCCTTGCCTATGGCCTGGACCAGTTGGACTGCTGCCAGGCCTGTGGCACAGACTACAGCCTTGCAGTGCTCAGTCTTCTTACTATGGTACAGTCCCTCTGTGTTTTTAACAGATGTATTTTGAGATGAGTAGTCTGGTCAAAGAGCCATCCTAATTGGTGTGTCCAGATATTAACCTGTAAAGCATACTCAACTGTCCATTTTGCTGAAGTAGACTCTGCTTTTGTTTTCAGATTGTGGACCAAATCAACATGAAGTTGCCTGTGTTCTTTGTTGAGAAATTGTTGGCACCTGACTCCAAGCTACTGCAGCTGCGCTTCCACCGAGAGAAAGAGGTATGTGATTGTCAATTACTTTGTGGGTGTGACAGTATTCACCTTATTCCTATGGCCCAGCATACCTTGGGTGAATTATCCGTGTCGCTTCTGGCGCTCTGTGTCATTGTAGCCGAAACATCGTTTTCTATGGATATTAATCACTGAGAATGATTGTGAAATTTTACATGTGGGAAAATTAACCTTAAATTGGTTAGTTTGTAGTTAAATTTACTCCTTTACTATTATTTTAACACTACTAGTCTGCTTTACTGTGTATGAATATTAACAGTGTGGTGCAACAGTGTCAGTATTTCCCAAATAATAATATATTTAAAGAATTAAATCAGCTCTGTTGCTAATGGATGACTTGGATGACTTTGAATAACTGGGGTCATTAACTGGTGGCCCGCAGGCCAAATCCGGCCACCCAAAGCTTCCAAACCGACCTGCGACTGAATTTCCAATTTTTCCCTGGTTATGATGTCACGAGTGGAAACACCATGTGTCTCCTAAGCCAATACAAAAATAACAAGGCAATCAGAGATGCCAGACTTCACCCCATTCACGCAACAAGCCTCTGGCGCCCTCTGCTGGTTGTAGTGGCAAGTTCGGAAACATGGACAAACAAACATACAGAGCCGTCAAACAATACTTCACTTCCACTCTGTGGGGTGAAGTAATGACAACAATAAGCACATTATGCAGGGCCATGTTCTCAGGCTGGGCGATATATCGAAAATGTATCGTTATCGAAATTTACAGCGATAATCGACGTCATTTTGCCCATGACGATATATTCGATAATTAAAAGAAAAGTCGTTTTTGGCTGTGTGTGTATGTAGGCAAGCTACCGGTATGTTCATGTCCCTTTAAGACACTCGGCTGTGTACAGCGTTTGTAGTCGCGTGACTCCACGCCCTCGGTAACGAGAAGCGAAAGAGACGGTGAGGATAGACGAAGCAGCTACCACTGTGTGCGGTAGCAGTTTTGCCAACTTGCTGACTTTGTTGCTAACTCTGGTGACTTTCCGACTCCACTTGCGACTTTTTTTTGTCAAAAGCGTATTGTGACAAATCTCCCGACTTTGGGTGTTATTGGAGACTTTTGTGGTGTTTGGAAACTCCCTTCTGAAAGCAAGTATCCCTTAGATCGAGCCCAAAAAAATCAAGCCCGGCCCGACACATTAACTGTAATTACAAGCCCAAGCCCGATTTAAACCCTACAATTTTTTAATACGTGACCCGTGAATGTACACGTACGTCCTCCCCACAGCGGGAGCTTGTTGTACCTGCTGCCACAGTCTAATTGACAACAATAACCGAGCCGCTGAGATCCGCATATGTTGATAATGACGATACACTTCCTGGTTTTTAAATGATGTGTTCAAGGCCGTTGGTTTTTACACCCTCACACAATATGACATGCTATAACATACCACGCAAACAAGACGAAGGAGAAAAAACACAAATGCTTGATCAATGTTTCTTCATTCAGTCTCACACAAAATAAATCACTGCATTTGATACATATCAGACATAAAACACACACATATACATACACACATAATGTTTTGTCTGACACAGAGGTTGCGCTAGACTTTTTTGTTGTCTGTCATTTTGACTGACAGTCATAAAAATCCTGTCATAAGCTATTTTTACCGGTCACTTCATAATAAATATTCAATTGCATTTAATTTTAATTCATTTTTAATTAATATTCAGTCCAAAAAAGCTGAACAAATAATCCACACCGTGGATACACACATCAAGCAGAATATGAAGAATATGTAACTTTTTCTCCGCAGTAACAAAAACATCTGACTGTGGCCCCAGTAGCTACATATGAACAATGAATAGTGAAATATGAGCGGGTCACAGACGCGCTCCAAAGCCTCCTGTCCATAACTCTTTAACGCGCTGTCAGCACCACCCGGGGCCAAGGGCTGAGTTTGTCCTTCATCTTCATCTGCATCTATCCCTCTTTTTTCACCTCTTTTATCAACATCGTTATTGGGCTTTTTAAAGAAACTTCTGACACTCAACTGCCGTGACATTTTTCTTCTTTTCTACTTTTTTTCTTCTACAAGAACCAAGTACTGTAATATGCTCTTCGCCACCAAGTGGTCAGGGGTGTGAATTGCAATTTGTCAAAATGACGGCTGGCCCTTTTCCGTCCGCGTTTTTTAAAAAACCCGTAAATGATGGAAAATATTCGATTAGCGCGACCCCTGGTCCGACATGTGTCCGTACTGATATCCGTGTGTCACTGTGCACATGCTTATATCAGGCAAATGGTTAATTATGCAAATTAGGTGATGACGTCATCTCGCGTCTTAGAACTTATCGCTCATTCACTTTATCAAGGTGAGCTGCTCAATATATCGTGATATTGATTTGAGGCCATATCGCCCAGCCGTACCGTGTTCAATACCTAAGGAAATCATACTGTTTGGCACTTTATGTCAAACAGTGCTCATTATGCTCATTCCACAATTAGTTATACCTTGTTGTAGAGGTGACTAAGGTGATTTTACAATGATAAATAATACAAGACCAATTGGTATTATTAAAGGGAAAAATAATTGACTGAAATATTGTTTCCGGTTTTTTGAGTTTATATTTATGTGTACATAAATACATACATGTTTCCGCAATCTTACAGGTGATGACAGCTGTTCATAGTGTGTATCAGGCACTTTTGGGCTTGAAAAACATTCCAACTCTGGAGGCAGCTTATAAAATGGTGTTAGGTGAGATGGTGTGTGCCCTCTCCAGCCTGATGTTGGACCTGGAGCCCACTGAGAGAGAGCCACTGGCAGATGGCCTGTGCCATACCATCCAGCACCCTGCTTTTGCTTCCCTCAACCTACCTGTGGAAAAGGCCCAGTTCACCCTCATCTTTAACCTCAGCACTCTCACCACCATCGGCAACACCAAGAATTCTCTTATTGGGGTAAGCCACTTAGTTTCTCTCGGGCAACGTACACAGCAGCAAGGCGGTAGGCGCGCGTGTTTGACAAAAATTGTTTTGAAAAGGTATAGACCTTATACTATAGGAAAGGTAACTTTAAAGACGTCTGTTGTGATCTGGTGCCCCCCAATATAATGGCAGGAGAAACGATGCCACTGACGCTCCATTGCAACCCCCTCCATACGGCTTGTAATCGGTTTAATGAGCTTGTTTATTTAAATGAACAAGGTTTTCAGAAACAAACACTATTAAGCGATCCATTGCCGTTTTAAATCTATTATCATTATTCCATTATTAAGCAGCCCTAAGAATCAGCACCACATTACTCTCACATCAGCTTTGCTACTCAGTGCATGTTGTCTGGATGGTGAGAGGTTCAAAGCTTACTTAAGAGTGGCCAAGTGCAGATTTCCTACTATTATTATGTCAAAAGTGCATCAAATGTGTTGAAAGGGCTTGCTGCATTCCAGAAAGCATCACAAAATCGTTAGTGCACTCATCTGATCTATGACATCTCATATGTGTTAAAGTTGCTCCATGTGAATGATCCCTTCTGCAGCTTCTCCATGCATGTAGAGCCAGTGCAGTCGATCTAACAAGGTGTCAACATCTCATGCAACCACTTTAATGGAAACCTGTATTACAAAGCTCTTAATCTGTCATTAATACTACAGAAAACTAGAGATTGCTCTTATTGGCCGGCAAAGATCTTATTATAAATCAATCGGGATGTGTTGAAAATTGAAGCTGATGGAAGGCGAGCTGCTGTTTTATGGTGATGGTGAAATGTGTTTTGTCTTTTTAGATGTGGGCGTTGTCCCCTACTGTCTTCATTCTGCTCAGTCACAACCTGAAGCAGGTTCATTCCGAGTTTGCAGTCTACTTCCCTGCTGTCCAGTATGCGGTACTCTACACCCTATTCTCACATTGCACCAGGTAATGCACACACCTCATCATTATCTACAAAATAATCTGCTACTCAAACATTCACATTTACCCAACACAGTATTTGCAACTTTGTTTAACTGTCAGTAACAATAATTAAAGACATCGGATTTGTACTATAATATTTGCGTTTGCGTGGTCCATCAATGCCTCTACAAAGTTTTAATTGGTCAAATTCAAAGCTTAATCTTCAATAATCTTTTTTTCCAGACATGATCATTTTATCTCGTCCAGCCTCTCGTCATCTTCTCCCTCCCTGTTTGATGGTGCTGTCATCAGCACTGTGACCACAGCGACGAAGAAACATTTCAGCACACTGCTAAGCCTTTTGGGAGGTCTCTTAGCGAAGGAAGACCTTTACCCCGAGGCTAGGTATTTTCTCTCTATCCCTTTTCCCAACAGTGTTTTTCATTTTAATTTTATTTGAGTTCTGTTGACAATATCACTGAGCATCGAACATTTATGAACACAAACATTCCTTGATAGAGGGCCTTCAGTTTCAGTATTGTCACACTATATGTTTACATATTCCAATACAACGTAACTGGAGTCCACCTTTGTCGAAAAATGTCCACAGCAAAACATTTGCAGGTTTGCTGTCACGTATTCCATTATATACACTTGTTTTAGTCTTTGAGTCCATTGGATTCTTGTTGGTGAAGATCATTTCCTCCAATTTACAGTTATGATTTTTCTGGCAATTAACAGAAGTATACGCAGTATATATATATGGCCTTTCCCTGGGATATTCTCCAGTATAAAAAGCATAGGGTCCAACGGAATGGCAATTTTACTTTCAGTTTGGGTAATTGTATACAGTGCTTAACAAATGTATTAGACCACCACCCAAATCCACAGCTGTCCTAAATTAACAGCATTGGTAATTATCACAATATTTTTTTATGTTTCTGTAATGGATAATACACCAGTGTGTAGAAACTCTTTAACTGAAATTATATTTTTAATGCCAAAATATAATTATTGTAATGATTTTTTAAAATGTACTGTTTTACAGAAAAACTGAAAAAATAATGAAGCATTATTATTTCTTGATCAACATTCCTGAACAGAAAAAACAGTTTTAGTGGTTGAATGTTATGCTTGATTCATTTCTGACTTCTGGCTCAAATTTGGTTATAAAAACAGTGACAATAACATATTTAGTTTTAAACAAGTATTTGAAAGATTTACTTTTGAAAGAAATACTTTTTTGACACATTTTCATTAAACTCCTTAAAGCTGTTCATGTATTTCTTCATCTTCAGAGTTCTGGATTTAGTCAACCTTTTGCTAGTAGACAAATGATGGACTACTATTGATTCAGTCTCTCTGATACCTTGTGTGTTGCTTTGTCAGGAAGCTCCTGCTGACCTGGGCCCAGGAAATTGCTGTGCTCATGAAGAAGTCTGACACCTACAGCCCCCTCTTCTCCTTGCCTTCCTTTAACAAGTTCTGCAGGGGCCTGCTGTCAAACGGTGGGCCCATATCCACTCAAACGGAATGCAGGCTATGCAAGTGTAAATTTGAGATGTATCGTGTATTTATGAGTTAATATTTTTTCCCCTCTCTCGCTATCTGGATAGCTCTGAATGAAGATCAAAGTATTTGCCTTCAGACCTGCCATAGTTTACAAGTCCTGTCTTCATCTCTGTCCACTGAGTTGCTGCAGAGGTAAACGACACACACACACACACACACACACACACACACACACACACACACACACACACACACACACACACACACACACACACACACACACACACAAGTCAGGTCCATAAATATCGGCATGATTCTCTTTTTTGCTCTATACACCACTACAATGGATTTGAAATGAAACGAAGATCTGATTTAACTGTGCACTTTCAGCTTTAATTTGAGTATATTTACATCCAAAGCTGGTGAACGGTGTAGGAATTACATTACTTTCTATATGTGCCTGCCACTTCACACCAAAGATTATTTAATCTCTTCTCACCCCATTTGAGCAGTTAACTAAAGAGATCAGCTCATCTGATGCATCTGTTATTCCCTTAATTGCAGCACCAAAGTGTCTTCTACACAAAGGTTTAGACCATGGAGTGAAACAATGAAAAGTGTGCTCTTAAGAGTCTGTCAACACATTTTACTAGTTACTAGTAGTTTCCTGTGTCTCATTTGCATTTAAAGAGGCAGGCACTCAAAACTGATCGTTCTGAATAGGGCAGGGGGATTGAACTGGTCTGGTGCTTCAGCCTTAAAGCCACTATTGTGCAAAATCAACTTTTTAATCTTTTAGTACTTATATTTGGGACTCAGTGGGCCATACCAGTCCCCAAAATGTGAAAAAAAAAGACTCAGTCATGTTTTAGTGGTTCCACTTTGTGTAAGTATAGGCGATAAAACACGCAATGTTTTAACCTCTCGCAACGACGACATAGCAACACATTTCACCGTGAATGTTGACACCCCGCCAGGCAGAGTACTTCACAGCACCACCGTAGCTCCCCACAAGCTTCACAAGCCCTTTGTTGTTGATCGTGTATGTAAATTCCTATGCTGGAGGGACACCTTGAACGCACCAGTTACGTGCCTGCGGTTAGCGAGTGGCGTGTGTGTATCGGTGATATGAGGAGCACGCGTTTGCAGAAAGATGTAGATGTTGTCCTACATTTCTTCTCAACCAAAAGCTGCCTTTCTGTCGTGTTTCCACGTTCTCTCCTCGTGTTGTTGATCCACACACGTCAGTCAGAGCCGCAGTAACACTGGTGCGTTCAGGGTCTTTTACTAGCATTGGAATTTACATACACGCCGCGTGTTTCGTTTTTCTTCGATTTTAATGGTTTTATGATCGCGAGATCGCGAGCAGAGTCCTCTGCGTAGGTTACGCAGAGTCCTCTGCCTCGGTTACGCAGAGTCCTCTGCCTCGGTTACGCAGAGTCCTCTGCCTCGGTTACTCAGAGTCCTCTGCCTCGGTTACTCAGAGTCCTCTGCGTCGGTTACGCAGAGTCCTCTGCGTCGGTTACGCATAGTCCTCTGCGTCGGTTACTCGGAGTCCTCTGCGTCGGTTACGCAGAGCCTGTCGAAGAGCCTCTGCATCGTCTCCGACTGCACGAAATATTTTTTAAGTGTCCGTCACTATGTCAAGGGACAACGGAGACGGCAAGAGCTACGATTGGTCCTCAGGACAGGCTGAGCGAAGCTGCTCTGTGCCGGCTCACAGTGCGCACCGAGCGTCCACAGACGCGGAGCTCATCCCCGCCGATAACGCCGCTGCCAAACTATAAATATGCAACAGTCTTTCTCTCTCTTTCTCTCTCGGACGCCATTGCTCACTGTAGCCAGAAGCACAACAATCTTGTGCAGCGACCCCTACTGATCGGGCGGGAAATTGCAGTGCGTGTCTGTCACCACGACGCAGAAGTATAAAGGCTAGAGGCGTCTCCGTGGTGACGCAGTCGGATAACGCATACGCAGTCGGAGAAGTATAATGTGGCCTTAAGTTAGATCGACACTCCCCTGGAAGCAGTGGATGTGTGTTTACCTGGGTCTCATTCATATGTAAATGACCAGGCACAAAACCGAGCGTTCTGAAAAAGGCTGTTTTGGCAGGGTTATTGAACTGCCATTGTGCTTCATCCTTATGATATTTTGACTAAAGCATGACACAGACATGTTCATTAGGGCACCAGGACCTAGTTTAACTTGGGTTAATAGGGTATAATATGGGACCTTTAAGGTATTTTAACCAAATCATGTCACAGACATGTTCATTAGGGCACCAGGGGACCCTGTTAACGTGTAGGAATAGGTTATACTTTGTCTCCTCTAATATTTGTAAAATTGATCAAACTGGGTTCAGTCGTGATGCTAAAAACTCAATAAAAAGTGTAAAAAAAAGAAAAGAAACACTGGGTCAATTCCTTATCGATTTCTACTCACTGTATTACTTATTTTACATTGTTATAATGTATTTATTAAAAGTCAACAATTAAGTAATTCAAAATTTCCATTGTGTAATCCCCCTTTTTTAAATTCTATGTTTCACTAAAAGAACTGGAAATAATGGACTCAAACCCAGCCCAACGATCATTTCCGCATTTTGGTTCACACCCCTATCCATACACTAATGTACATACATGTAAACTGTTACAGTGTATAGTACGTTTGATCTGACATGGTTAAACATTTGTGATATTTGTGATGGTTGTTAGGTGTTTGGACGTGTGCAGAGTACAGTTGGTCCACTCGGCAGTGAGGGTGAGACAAGCCTATGGAAAGCTGCTCAGGACAATCCCTCTTGATGTGGCTCTGAGGTAAGACTCGGTTTACTCCTGGCAGTGCTTCTACAGGAAATTGAATCTGTTCTTCACATATGGCGCTTTTCTATAGACTATAGATCTTTATTGTCTTTTCACAGGTACAACAACATTTAAAGTGCTCTCCAGCCAGTGCACCAGATTCTATGTAAATAATAAATGGATTGAAAAAGAAAAACATAACATCTTTAGCAGCATATATAAACACAAATATACACACACAACATTTTTTTGCTTTATATTAGGGATAGAACCTGTTGATTTGCAATAACATCTCAGTAGGAAACCTCCCTTTAGGGAAGTTTCCTACTGAGATGTTATTGCAAATCACCCGTTGTTGTTTAAGGGGGACAGGGATGCGGCTGGTCACTGATACATTTTTTTTTTTGAAACTTTTTATTTGTAAGTATTTTTTCACATTATCCACACAATATAAACTGTGGAAAAAAAAAAGAATAATAATGTAGGACACGAAACAGAAACAGCAAACACGTACACAAAAAAATAAAAATAAAAATAAACAGGAGGTCATGGGATAATCACTTAATCATGGCAATCTCGCCTATCTCCAAGGCGTAAAAGAAAAACGCTTGTGGTGCAATGTCTATACCAAATCTGTCTGACTAGCTAAATAAACGGACCATTTTTTCCATCGCTTTTCACCCAACTCCTTTTGAAGTCGTATGGAGTAAGTCATTCTTTCCAAAAGATGCAACTGCTCAACAGTGTTGACAAAGAGACCAACAGTAGGGGCATTTTTCTGAAGCCAGCACTTTGTGACGGCCTTTTTACTTGCTGCCAGCAAAATCTTTAAGAGGTATGCATCATCTTTACTTAGCTTATTAGGGAAATAACCAAGATAGAGAGACAAGAAAGTTACACTGATATTGAAGCCCAATGTTTTTGTAATAATCGATGCCACTCCCTTCCAGAAAGTCTGAATAAGTGGGCAAGACCAAAAGACATGGGCATGATCGACCATAATGTCCCCACAGTCCCTCCAGCAGCCTAGCTGGGTACCAGTTTGTTTAGACTTCTGTTTCGGGGTGATAAAAAAACGAATCAGGTTTTTCCAACAGAAGTCCCTCCAGGTCCGGGAGTTGGTGGAGGAAAACTGTGTTGTCCACGCATTCAGCCATATGTCTTCAGTTATTACAATGTTCAGTTCTTTTTCCCATCGTTCCTTCACATAGTCTGTAGAGTCCTTGTTCAGAGATATGATACCACAATACAACTTGCTTATCAGACCTTTGATGTTCCCAGAATTATATGCATCAATAAATATTTGAACAATAGTTGGCATTTCTCTTAAATTAGCACCTCTTATCTTTTTACAAAAGTAGTCACGAAGCTGCAAGTATCTATAAAAGTCTTGTCCGCCCAGCCCGTATGTTTGACATAGGTTGGTAAAGCTTTTAAACCCGCCCTTTTCAGTGGTCTTACAAATAGCAGTAACACCATAATATACCCACTGTCTATACCTATGATCATGCAGTGCTGGTATGAAGTCAGGGTCGTAGGCTGGCCATCTAAGCTGTCTAATGTCTCTTTGGAGTTGAAAACATTTAACAACTTCCCTCCATACTTTTAGTGATAGATTAACCCACTGATTCTTTACTTGTATAGTTTCATTCTCCCCGTCAACAAAGCCAAGCAGTGATTGTATTGGTGAATCCGTTAAAGATAACTCCATAGTTTTCCATTTGGCAACATAGGATGGGTTACACCAATATACCAAGGGCCTCAACTGAGCTGACAAATAATATTTTCTTAAGGATGGGAGTGCCATGCCTCCCCTTTCCTCCGGCAGCTGGAGGGTAGAGAATTTTACCCTTGGTTTCTTTTTGTTCCAAATAAATCGAGAAATATGCCTATCCCATTCTCTAAATTGGTTCTGGGGAATTTCTACTGGAATCGATAAAAAAAGATAAAGTAATCTGGGAAGAATATTCATTTTAACTGATCTAATTCTACTGCCAAAGTCGAGAGGGAGGAGGGCCCATCTAGTGAGGTCATTGTATATGTTTTGATTAACTGAATTATAATTAATAGCAAATAGTTGTGAGAGATCCTTAGGTAGACGTACTCCAAGGTAATTTATATGAGTTGAATTCCAATTAAAATTATACCTTGTAATAAAGTCTTGCGTAGGAGTATAGTTAAATGTCAAGACCTGGGTTTTGTGTACATTAAGAACATAACCTGAATGTGTCCCATATGTTTCTAACATTTTCATTAATATAGGTAAGCCAGAGTCCGGGTCCAGGATTGTGACTAATACGTCGTCTGCGTAAAGTCCTACTTTGTACTCCTCACCTTCCATGGATATGCCTTTCAGTCCGTCTTCCTGCCGAATTGCTTGAGCTAGAGGTTCAATAAACAAATTAAATAGACTAGGGCTGGCTGGGCAGCCTTGCCTGCAGCCACGTTGCAAAGTTATAGAGTTTGAAAGACTCCCGTTGACTTTTACTCTTGCGGTAGGAGAAGAATAAAGAGCTTGAATACAGCGTATGAAATCTTTACTAAAGCCAAATCTGTTCATCACTAAATAGAGAAATTCCCACCCAACCGAATCGAAAGCTTTTTCAGCATCCAAACTGAGGATCATTGAGCTAATATTTTCCTCCCTAACTTGCTGAATAATATGCAAGGCTCTCCTAATGTTGTCCTGAGTTTGTCTATTTTTCATAAAACCTGTTTGGTCTTCATCTATTAATAGTGGCATTGCAGTTTCCATTCTTTTGGTTAGGATGGTTGCGTAAAGTTTATAATCCGTGTTTAAAACACTAATAGGTCTGAAGCTACTACACTCCGTCCTGTCCTTTCCATCCTTAGGGATGACTGATATAAAAGCCTCGTTCCAAGAAGGGGGAAGAGAGCCTTCTTTTAAAACATAATTGAAACAGGTTACAAGTAAAGGGAGCAGATGTTCTTTTATGGATTTGTACCATTCTGGGGGGAAACCATCGGTACCGGGTGACTTGTTAGCATTAAGACTTGTAATAGCCTTTTCTATTTCTTCTACTGTTATTGGGG
Source organism: Microchirus variegatus (assembly GCF_963457635.1). Lineage (NCBI taxonomy): Eukaryota > Metazoa > Chordata > Actinopteri > Pleuronectiformes > Soleidae > Microchirus > Microchirus variegatus. Next base: position 26,409,362 of record NC_139811.1, on the reverse strand, counting down.
AGACAAGTTTATCATTAATTTCTTTACCAAGTACAGGAAGGTCTAGGGAGTTTAAAAATTCAAGTATAGTCGTTTCATTACTATGTTCTTTTTGAGAATATAAAGATGTATAATAATTTTCAAAAGCCGTTTGTATACCATCAATACTAGTAGTAATCTTTTTTGTAACAGGGTCTCTAATCTTGTGGATTGTATTTTCAGCTTGTTGTTTTCTGAGCCTCCAAGCTAACAGCTTTGTCGCTTTAGGGCCTGAATCGTAATATCTTTGCTTCATAAATCTAATATTTTTCTCAACTTCCTCGCTTAATATTTTATCTATTTCTTGCTTTAAATTTCTGATTTTATTTATGATACTGGACTCTTTATTGACAATTTGTGTTCGCTCTAAATCTATTAATTCTTCCTGCAGTTTTGATAATTTTGTTGCTTTTATCTTTTTCAACATTGATGTCCTGGCTATGATTTTGCCCCTGAGAACGGCTTTAGCTGCATCCCATAGAATACTAGGATTCACATCTCCGGTATCATTATCCTGTAAATATGAGTTTAAATCAGACACTATTGAATTCCTAAAAGCAGGATCGTTCAACATACCGGTGTTGAGTCTCCACAGTGTTTTGCGCTGTTTACTGTCTAAGTGTAACGTCAGATAAATTCCAGAGTGGTCCGAGAGGTCTCTCGGGCCCATTCTACAATCCCTTACTCTATGTAAATCCCCACCATACATAAAGCAATAGTCGATTCTAGAGTGAACTGAGTGTCGCGCAGAATAAAAAGTGTAGCCTGGGACCGATCCATGCACAAACCGCCATACATCATTCAGTCCAAGGTCTTTTAGTACTTTATTTATATATTTCTCAGTAGTGTTACTTTTTCTCTTTCTATTTGTTGTATCTAGTAGGGGTTTAAGTAGCATGTTAAAGTCTCCGGCACATATTAGAGTCCCATATGTTTCAGAGGCTATCAAATCAAACACCTTTCTGAAAAATGATTTATCACTCCCAGGGGGGGCATACACATTAAAGAGGGTCACTTCTTTTTGATCTATTTTTCCTTTAACGAGAATGAATCTACCATCTTTATCACTTATTTGGGATATAAATTCGAATCTGGTCGAATTTGAAATTAGTACAGCAACTCCCCTCCGTTTTCCGTTTTTAAATGAAGAGTAAAAAGAGTTCCTAAAGCCCATTTTTTTTAGTTTTTCGTGTTCAGGACCAGAAAGGTGAGTTTCTTGCCAAAATGCAATGTTTACCTTCTCCTTTTTTAATTTAGTTATCATTTTACTTCTTTTGATCGGATTATTCAGCCCATTTACATTCAATGACAGTATGTTATAGTGTTGGTATTGCATTATGTGTATTCACAGCACATTGCACTTGAAATATCCCAGACCTCAAAACACAGAAAATAAAGTAGAACAAGAAAACTAGAACTATAAAACAGAACATCAAACTGAGCTTCCAACAAGTAAGGTGACATGTCACCTCGACAGTGAGGGGAGCAGGCCACAAGGTGGGGCCCCTCTGTAGCAAAAAGTGTGAAAAAAGAGAAGAAAGAAAGTCTCGTGGCTCTCTGTCTGTACGCACCGTAGGTATCAGCCTTGTACAGTGTATTTGTTAAGTCAAAAGAAAATGCTGGACAGGGGTTTAAATGTTATTAATCCTTGTAGAGGGTAGCCTTAATCCTCGGGTTTATATATATAACAAAAAAAGAAGCAGACCATGCAAAAATAAAATAAAAATATGAGAGTGACTTATCTCACCGTCAGATCCGATAATGAAAAAAAAAAGACAGTTAAACCGTTCACCCGTCCTCCTGTGCTGCTCCCGACTCCGTCCTGCGGTACTCCTTTAGTTTTTCCTGGATCTGCCTCTGGTGTCGGTCCTTGTCTCTGCCGCGACGGGTCTCCGTTGTTTCCCAAGGGAGCAGCTGGGCCAGTGTTTCCTCCGTAACACCTGCACTCTTGGTCCCGCGAGTAACTTCTCCCACGGTAAATCCCCGCTTGCGCAGATCCTCCGCAGCATGCACCGCAGTGTTGTACATGACGGTGCCCGTTGCAAAGAAGACGCGCATCCTGGTTAGTGGTGTCTGGAAGCGTATTCCCCTCTCCTTCAGCGCCTTCTTGATGGGTGTATATTCCTTCCGCTTGTTTTGCACATCCGTCGCATAATCATGGTCAAAAAATACTCGTTTGTTTTGGACACGCAGTTCCTTTTTCCAAGCTGTATGGAGAACTTTCTCCTTCACTGAAAAACGGAGGAACCGGACCACTATCGAGCGTGGAGGGGCACCTGCAGGCGGTTTTGGTGCCAGAGCGCGATGAGCGCGCTCTATACCCAGGTCACGGTCCCTATCTAAGGGCAGACTGTCTCCGAGTTCGGTCTTAATCAGGTTTTCAACGAAGGTTACAGCGGATGTACCTTCGGCGTCCTCCGGGACGCCATATATCCTAACGTTGTTGCGCCTGGAGCGACCCTCAAGATCAGACACTTTATCCCGCAGAGCTCGTTGGTCGCGAAGCAGTTGGTTGAGGGCGTCCTTCACTCCAATGTCCCATCTTTCCATATCGGCCATGTTTTCCTCCATCTCATCAACGCGTTTCACCGCGCCCTCAATCTGGCCCTCCGTAACTTGCATTTTCCGATCTATTTCAGTGGAAAAATCCTCCATTTGTTTTTTAATGTCCTCCCGAAAACTGGCATGGAAGTCGGAGAGGTCTTTTTTCAATTCGGCACGGAACGCTGCCATCCCCGCGGTCATGACTTCGCCCACGGCTACACGGATTAGGGCCAAAGTATCGCCTTCTCCGGGGCCGCCATCTTGACCTGCTAAAGTTTCGCTAGCCGCGACTTCTTTGTCGATTTGCCGATCGGCGTTGTTCCTTAACCCATATCCGCATTTCCTACTTTTATCCCCATCCATTCTTATTCAGTGTGTATCAATTTGAATGAGCAAAAACGCTTGAATTAGGGGGAATTAAAAGGCTGGTACCGGAGCTCTGTTTCTAAGCTGTCATGCTGTGTCGCGCGCCACCGGAACGTCACTGATACATTTTGATAAAAACAGCCCTCATTCTCTGAGTGTCGGGGCCCCCTATCGGCTCGGAGCCCTCATCAGTTGCCTGCCTTGCCTGTTAGCTGTGAGTCTGCCCGTGGCGCAATGAAAGTGAGAAAGTGCGTTAAAAAATGAACGCGTTAATTCCACAAATTAATCATCCTGCTTTAACGCGTTAATACAGCCCTAGTTTTCACCCGAGCAGCGTCGTGTGCACCAGTGGACTATTAAATATTTTGGTCGCACTCTGGTTGCCCTGTCTGTGCAATCATAATTCTCTGAATCATAATCATATCGTGAGTTACTTAGACATTCCCACCCTTATTCACAATTAGGAATATCACAACAGCCTGTTTTTTTTTTAAAGACAGGTTTACATTAGCTAAATTTACATCTAAGTTTGACTTTTGTGAATCTTTTAGTACACACCAACACATTCTCAATATCTTTCAAGTCACCCACATGTTAATGAGATGTGCATAATGCATAATAATTGTTTGTTCACAGTAACCACAGTCACCCTGAAATGAGGGAGATTTCAGTGGCCATCCGCCACCACATGAGCCAGGCACCAAGCAGCACCTTCCACCCCCAGGACTTCAGTGACCTCATCAGCTTCATCTTATATGGGGTCCTGCACCGTGGAGGGTATGTGTCTTAAGCGGTGATTACACTTCTACAACTTCGTAATGCGCTATCCTACTGAGTAACCATAGATAACCTTCGAGCCCTCATAGTTCTCTGTCGTGGTGCCGGATACGCAATGCAATTTCCCGCCCGATCAGTAGGGGTCGCTACGCAAGATTGACCGAGTCGCATGACGCCAATGTTCAGTAACGTCGTTGGTCGTTGTGCTTCCAGCTACAGGGAGCAATGGTGTCTGAGAGAGAGAGAAAGACTGTTGTTGTTGCAGCTGAATGACATTGAAACACAGATACTGTTGATACAAAAATGGAGGCATGAAAGACTGAGGAGACGTGTCCGGAGGTGGTATGTACGTCCACTAAATGTACAGAGACTGATGGCAGGAGAATTTAACATGGACCAAAAAAACCCACTTCAGGTACTTCCGAATGTCGGCTGGCAAATTTGATGAACTTCTACGCCTTGTGCTACGTCGTAGTAGTCGAACCAGAAAAGTAATTCCGGAAATGATGGTCTTAGAGGACCAATCGCTAATCGTCACCGTTGTCCCTTGACGGAGTGACGGTGACACTTATAATATTTCATACAGCTGGAGAAGACGGAGAGGCTCTCCGGCGACGTAGAGGACTCTCTGTAACCGATGTAGAGCACTTTACGCAGGAGTAAAAATTGAGCTCTGTACTGTTGGGGGTTGCAACATTCCACCTGTCCAAGTTTGCTTTCACACTTTAGTGAAACAAACCAAACCTTTTAAGTGATGCATTCCCCTCCCCGCCTGAGGCGGCACTGCTGAAAGGGAACACAAGAAAGAAGATCCTTGTGTGAACATACGACACAGATAAGCTGCAACAATGGACTCACACATTTCTCTTGGCTATCATTCTCCACGCCCGTATGTTCTGGTTGTGTTTACCCACAATGCCCTGCGTTGTAGTCTGCTTCCTACATTTGGTTCACTTGAAGCGAATTGAGACCTATAGTGGTATGTTTTCATGATTTTCCTTTATAAATCATTGGTTGTTTGGATAAGAAATTTCAGTTAAATATATCATATAGGAGACAAACACAGTGATATTTAAGAAGTGAAATAAAGTTCATATGATTTACAGAAAGTGTGCAAGAATTATTTAAACAAAATTGGGCATGTGCATACATTTTTGTCATTTTATTGATTTCAATACCTTTAGCACTAATTATTGGAACTCAAAATTAGTTTTGTAATCTCAGTGACCCTTGACCTCCATACACAGGTGAATCCATATGGTATTTAAGGAGGCCTCTGCATCTTCTCTGAAGAGTGGCAACATGGGAGCCTCAAAACAACTCTCAAATGACCTGAAAACAATGATTGTTCAACATCATGGTTTAGGGGAAGGATACAGAAAGCTATCTCAGAGATTTAAGCTCTCAGTTTCAACTGTGAGGAACATTGTGAGGAATTGGAAGACCACAGGCACAGTTCTAGTTAAGGCCTGATGTGGCAGAACAAGAAAAACATCCTCCTGCTGCAGATGGTGTCACTGTGCATCGTTCAACTATTCAGCGCACTTTACAAGGAGATGCTGTATGGAAGAGTAATGCAGAAAAAGCCTTTTCTCTGCACCCGCCACAAACAGAGTCGCTTGAGGTATGCTAAAGCACATTTGGCCAAGCCAGCGCCATTTTAGAATAAGGTGCTGTGTACTGATGAAACTAAAATAAAGAGTTATTTGAGCAAAACAAGGGGCGTTATGCATGGTGGAAAAAGAACACCGCATTCCAAGAAAAACACTTGCTACCTACAGTAAAATTTGGTGGTGGTTCCATCATCATGCTGTGGGGCTGTGTGGCCAGTGCAGGGACTGCGAAACTTGTTAAAGTTCGGGTCACATGGATTCCACTCAATATCAGCAGATTGTGGAGAACAATGTCCAGGAATCAGTGACAAAGGTGTAGTTGTGTCGGGGCTGGATCTTTCAACAAGACAACGACCCTAAACACTGCTCAAAATCTACTAAGGCATTCATGCAGAGGAACAAATACAATGTTCTGGAATGACCATCTCAGTCCCCAGACCTGAATAATATTGAAAATGTGTGGTGTGATTTAAAGCAGACTGTCCATGCTCAGAAACCATCAAACCTGACTGAACTGGAGATGTTTTATAAAGAAGAATGGTCCAAAATACCTTCCTCCAGAATCCAAACTCTAATTGGAAGCTATAGGAAGCGTTTAGAGGCTGTTATTTCTGCAAAAGAAGGATGCACAACTGTTTTCTTTTGTGGTGCCTAAACTTATGCACATGCCCTATTTTGTTTAAATAATTCTTGCACACTTTCTGTAAATCATATACACTTTATTTCACTTCTCAAATATCACTGTGTTTGTCTCCTATATGATATATTTAACTGAAATGTATTACCCAAACAACCAATGATTTATAAAGAAAAATCATGAACATCTACATGAGTGCCCAAACTTTTGCATACCACTGTATGTTTTAGTGTGGATCAGAGTTCGCTTGCACAGTCACAACTCACTCAATGAACAGACTTTCCGAGCAAACAAAATAGGATTCGAATTAGAAGGGCTGGTTTTAATATGACATAAGTGACTGATGGATTTGCTGATGAACTGCATAGATTTCAGACAAACTCTGCTGTTGGTTTTTTCTTTTACAGTCCTGTATGCGTGGTATGGTTTTATTCTACCAAATTATACTCCTCTGTATCTGCCTCATGATGACTGCATTTTTGAGGCATCAATGTAATCAAACTTTCTAAGCGTCACATTTCTTCACTCCAGGAAAGATCCCTGGATGGAGCGTCTGTACTTCAGCTGCCAGCGACTGGAGAAGCGAGATTCCAGAGGAGGAGGGGATGGCAGCAGGCCGGATGTGGTGCCACGGGCTCTGTTGAAAACTGAGGTGGTGCTGTGGCAGTGGGCAGTGTGGGAGGCTGCACAGTTCACTGTCCTGTCCAAACTGCGAACACCCCTGGGTCGAGCTCAGGACACATTCCAGACAATTGAGGGTAAATGGATGAAATCCAGTTGGTCTCCTCACTGACTGCATTTTTCAAACCTCAAAATTATGTTTTCAAATGTCATGATTTGTCTAAAAACCAAAATTGTTCAGTTTTAATGCTTTCCTTGTTATATGAAGCAAGGAAACCAGAAAATATTAACTTTAAAGAAGCTGAAAACAATTATTTCTCCTGTGTCTTTGTGACAGGTATAATCCGTAGTCTGGCTGCCCATAGTCTGAACCCAGAGCAGGAAGTTGGTGCGTGGGCTGGTGTTGGAAGTGACAGCGATGGTCACCATTCTAACCAGCTTCGCCTTGCTCTGCTGCTTCAGTACCTGGAGAACCTGGAGAAGCTCATGTACAACGCATATGAGGGCTGTGCCAATGCTCTTACTGCCCCCCCAAAGGTGTGCAACTAAAAGCTAATAAAGCAGTCCCTCTTGTGACATTCACTCGCTCGAGTATAAATAATAAAATAATAATTTAAAACCCTCCTTTTCTTTGTCGCAGGGCATCAGGACATTCTTCTACACTAATCGGCAGACATGCCAAGACTGGCTGACCAGGATCCGCCTTGCATTGATGAGGGTTGGTCTCCTATCTGGACAGCCTGCTGTAACTGTTCGTCACGGTTTTGACCTGCTCACAGAAATTAAATACAGTAGCACCCAGGTAAGTACATCTCAGAAGAATTACAAAAATATGTTCCACCTATCATTCCGCCCTTGAAGCATCAGTGTGCATCGAGATTTTTGATAAGCTGTAATGCTGTTAGCCTAATGTAACATTTGTATATGTTATCTATGCTGCTATCTTGACCAGGATTCCCTGGAAGAAGAGATGTTGTATCTCAGTGGGACCTTCCTGGCTAAATAAAGGATAAATAAAATAAAAATAAATGCTTGTGATATCACATGTGAATAGCTGATGGGCATGTTTTTGTGTGTCAGGTACCAGAGGTGGAGGTTCCTCTGATGCTGCTGGTGGAGGCTCTGTGTGAGCTGCATTGTCCTGAGGCTATCCACGGCCTCACAGCCTGGAGCCTCTCCACCACAGGTAGGAGTCTGAGCTGGCTTTCATCGGTCGCTCTGCAGGCTGAGGGGCGGTAAGCAACACTTTTTTTTTTCACCAGACATCAAAATAGTTGCCTTGGTTCTCTACTATTACAGGTTGTGTTTATTTTTCTTGGTTGTAGTAGTAGTAATTTTAATTGTGTGTGTGCAGGTTTGAGAAGGCTGCTCTGGAATATCAAGATCAGCTGTCAGCAGCTACAGGGATGACCTGCAGCATAAAAAACTCTGATAGCTGCTTGCTCAAGCTCTCCAGCAACACAAACAGCCCCAAGCACATCAACGGTAACCACCTATGTTTAATGCAGTCCAGCTAAAACAGTTCATCTTGTATTCACATTTACAGGTGCATCTCAATAAATTAGAATATGGTGGAAAAGTTCATTTATTTCAGTTATTCAACTCAAATAGTGAAACTTGTGTATTATTATACATTCAATACACAGGGTGAAGTAGTTTAAGTATTTGGTTCTTTTAATTGTGACGAGTTTGGCTCACATTTAACAAGAACCCAAAATTCAGTATCTCAATATTAGAATATGGTGAAAAAGTTCACTATTGTAACTTTATGGTGTCACATGCCAATCAGCTAATCAACTCAAAACACCTGTAAAGGCTTCCTTCAAAATTGTCTCTCAGTTTGATTCTCAAGGCTACACAATCATGGGGAAGACTGCTGACAGTTGTCCAGAAGACAAACATCAACACCCTTCACAAGGAGGGTAAGCCACAAAAAATCATCACCAAAGATGCTGGCTGTTCAGAGAGTGCTGTATCCAAGCATGTTAACAGAAAGTTGAGTGGAAGGAAGGAGCTCATAACCAGGTTGCTCAAAGTCCAGTGTTAAGTTTCCACAGTCTGTGATGGTTTGGGGTGCAATGTCATCTGATGGTGTTGGTCCACTGTGTTTTTTTGAAAACCAAATACACTTCACCTGTTTACCAAGACATTTTAGAGCACTTCAGAGCATGCTTCATTCATTGTTCTGACGAGCTTTTCGAAGATACCGATTTCATATTCTAGCAGGATTTGGCACCTGCCCACACTGCAAGAATCACCAAAGGTTTGTTAAATGACCATGGCGTTGGTGTGCTTGACTGGCCAGCAAACTCACCAGACCTATGGGAATTGTCAAGAGGAAAATGAAAAACAGGAGACTAAAAAATGCAGATGAGCTGAAGGCCACTGTTAAAGACACCTGAGCTTCCATACCACCTCAGCAGTGCCACAGACTGATCACCTCCATGCCAAGTCGAATTGAGGCCGTCATAAAAGCAAAAGCAGCCCCAACCAAGTATTGAGTAAATATAAATGAACATATTTTCCAGAAGGCCAACGATTGTTTTTGTTTTTTTAATTGGTCTTATGGTGTATTCTCATTTTTTGAGATACTGAATTGTGTGTTCTTGTTAAATGTGAACCAAAATCACAACAATTAAAAGAACCAAAGACTTAAACTACTTCAGTCTGTGTGTATATAATACAGGGTTTCACTATTTGAGTTAAATTACTGAAATAAATTAACTTTTCCACCATATTCTAAATCATTGAGATGTACCTGTATAATATATCAGGCTATTTTGAAGTGTGGTTGTGTGAGGAATTGACATAACAGTGTCATACATACATTTTTAATCACTGTGTGCAGCCTTTGTACCTAAAACCTGCATTAGGCAGCCTTAGTGAAAACATGGCTGGCAGTCAGGACACAAGGAAAAACAGATTCTCTAGTCCCATCTAGAAGAATGTGTCTGCCACTTTATCTAAACATTGGACTTTTCCATGGAGAAAAAAATAGCAGTTTTATGTCACGACATACAGGATTTGTTGATCCTCTGCTCCATCTGTTAGTAAGTTGGACCTTGGATTTACCTCAGTGACACAAACCTAGCAAGCAAGACAGTAATGGGTCCAGCGGCTCCTGTACACATGAGCCTAAAACAGTTGACTTTCTCTTTGGACTTAAGTGTTTGGTAGATCAACACAAGCATTGAAAAAGCTGTCTAACTGCAAGTTAATGTGGTGAATGTAGACTTTAGCAGGCATATATTTTAGGAGGTGAGCCTTTTTGAAGTGGCTAAGCGTTTTGGGTTAGGTAGCCATATTTTCTCATAGTATTTGTCACCTTGGCTTCTGCAGGTGCAGTGTGTCATACAAACATACACCATACAAAATGTATCCCTTGAAGTCATCTCAATTGTTATTTATCTGTTTTTTGGCTGGGCTCTCTTTGAAAAGGTGACAGTAGGAAGACTGTGCTGCTGAAATCCAGTGAGTGTTCTCCTGAGGTGATCAACTTCCTGGCCAACAATGTATGTCAGTGCTATGTGGCACTCTGTGATTGGGCCTCAGTGAAGGAGTGGCAGGCCACCATCAATTCCCTCAAACAGAACTCCACCAGTCCAGTCAACATCAACCTGAGGACAGATTTCAACTACATTCAGGCTCTGAGCCGCTTTGAGGAGGGAGATTTGGCAGAGTGTGGGGCTCAGCTGGAGCTTTTACCAGGAGAAGACTACAGTTCACTGAGCAGCAAGGACAAGCTAGGTAACACACACTACAAATGCTGATTTGAAAACCAAGGCACTCTTGTTGTGGGAAAAGTTAAAAAGATCACTGCATAGCCTGGTTAATGCTAGACTGCATCTTGCTTGTTATTGACCACCTTTCAGTCACATCAGTCCAATCCAAGCGCCAAAGATCACAGAAAACGGCAAGGCTGGTGTTGCCTTGAGACTTTTACACAGTACTGAATATTGTTTATATGCTTTCTGGTTGCCCCTCATTTGTGGTTGATCAACAAAGCCTGGGTTTACACATTGGTGCATAGTAAATGTTGCAATACATTAGCTCTGCTAATAAAGGCTTTTTAGCCTTTCCACAACAAGAGTACACCAGGTCATTTTAAAATAAAGGCTCAACATGGATGACTGACATCCTGTATGCAACAAGAACATGCATTTACATCACAACAAAAACATCCACCTGAGACTGTCCTTAGAAAATCACACATTCACATTTGTCATGATAAAGTGAGAGAGAGAAATAGAGATGGATGACTTTGACAGCCCTAATTAAAATGCTACTCTAAATACTCTAAAGCCCAATTTATACTCCTGCGTAAAGTGCTCTATGTAGGTTACGCAGACTGTCGGAGAGCCCTCTGCATCGATGCAGAGACTGTCGGAGAGCCTCTGCGTCGTCTCCGGCTGCACAAAATATTTTTGAGTGTCCGTCAGGGGACAACGGAGACGGCAAGGGCTGCAATTGGTCCTCAAGACAGGGCGAGCTAATGCTGCTCTGTGTTGGCCACAGTGCGCACCGAGCGCCCACAGAGGCGGAGCTGATCACCGCCGACAACGTCGCTGTCAAACTATAAATACGTCATATCTTAATACACACACCACCATGTTTAGACTCTAAATGGCAAATTTCTCGCCTTGAAGATCTCTGTGGTTACGCAGTCGGATAAAGCATTACACAGTCGGAGAAGTATAATGTGGCCTTAAGTTTGAAAGTGTTCAAATGTAGTCATTCATTTGTTGTGTGGTTGTGTTCCAGATCTGAAGCGGCTTCTGCCATCGATGAGTCCTGATCCTACTGAGCTGCACAGAGCCATTGAAGTGCAGCTCCTTCGAACTGCTGTTAGTGCCATGACCAAAGCCAATCGACAGCAGGAGCAGAAGACCTCAGCCAATCTAGAGTGAGTACAGCATACTGAAAACGGAGAAAACACCATTAACCCTTTCCAGTTCAACTTCAAAACATTTTCAACAACCATTTTGCTCTTTAATGGGCTATAAAGCCATCACACAGTCATGTTGCACATCACTTTTTTCTTTTGTCAAGCTTTTGAAAATGTCATTCTAATGCCCCCAATAAGGGAATAATTGTTTCCCATATTTATCTTAAAGTTGAGGGAGCATGTTAAAAGAGAAAAGAAGACCCTTGTCTGCAGATCATGTAGCTTAAAAAAAGTTTATATTTAATACAACTGAGGTAAAAACTGTTTGCGTGAGTTCAATGGTCTATTTACCAAAATCTTGCCAACTTTCTACAGTAACCGATTGAAAGAAAAAAAAATGTGTGTGTGCAAAGAGGTCAAAGCACACAAGGATTAGTTAGCGGTGAAACTAAATATTGGGACATAGGGCTGGGCAATATGGCCTAAAAATAAAATCCCTGATTTATTTACAAAAAATGACAAATTTGTCGACAAAAAAATCCCATCCCTAATTCTTAACAGTGTTTTTGGTGGTTTTGCACGCTGTCAACCATTGGACTCTCCTTCTTGTTCCACTTCTCACTAGATAAACGGTTTAGGGTTAGATTATACAGTCAATTATTTATCCATATACAGGTAATATTACTTTATTAATTTGATTTGTGTAAAATAGACTATTTTTGGGGGGGGGGGGGGTGATCACATCTCATTAGCAATTACATTTATTTATGACTAGAAAGGTTTTCCTTGATCTCTTTGATTCAATTTTAAGGTCATGATTATGTCTAGTTTAGTGTAGGTTTTGTCATTTCGTTTTTTAATTCCCATTTCGATTGTCAACATGGTTTCATGAGTGATATAATGGTAAATCATTTGTATTTATATTTCACACTTTTCTATTATCGATGGCCAATCATTACATTACAATTTTGCCCTTCACACCCATTCGGTTTCGATTGATGTCGCCCAAATTAGCAGTTACGATCACAAAAGCTAAGGTGGAAATCCCTCGTTTCCACCTTAGCTTTCGAAGGCCGGGATCACATTCAGTGATGCTATGGAATGAGTATTTCTTTACAGAAAGAGTTTTTGTGTTATGTTCCAGCACATTGGTTCGCTGCCTGAAACAGACTGGACGAATCTGCTTGGGTCCTCTTCGTCTGTCCACCCTCACACTGTCCGACAGCCTGCCCACCTTACCCACCCTGCAACTCCACTGCACTGCCACCCTGGAGAACTCACTGACTGGACAAGAAGTATGTGTACTCCCACAATGTCTAATTCATTCAAGGTGGTCAATTGTAAAAGTATTCAAATAATTGAAAATGCCCTCCTAAGACCCACCGCTCTTTATAAAACAAAGAAAAAAAAATAACGTTGTAGATTGTTCTGACAAAACAAGCTGCCAGATGAGTAACATGTATGTTCTGTCTGTATTATTTATTACAGGACTGTGTGATTCCTCTAAGCAGCGAAGTTCTGAACTCTTGTAAGCAGCAGGACGTGCAGCCTTTCCTCCAGGCGCTCAGATACACCATGTTCCAGAGACAACTCCTCCATCAACTCAAAGGTTCATAACCTGTGACTGAAATATGTGCATGTTACTGGTGGTCACATGGTCACTCATTAGACTTCTAAGATACAGTCATTGATCAGTTCCTTCATCACCCCCTTCCTTTGATAAATACTCGTGGAGTAGTGGCTCCTAAGCTCCTCACAGAGGAAAGCACTCACCCAGCCCATGGCCAAGTGGAAAGGAAACTTGGCTTGTAACTGGAGGGTTGCCAGTTCGAGTCCCTCTAACTGTAAAGTAGTTTTGTGCGCTAATCTTGCATATTGCATACATCCCTAAGGTGCCTGCCCTGTTGGCTTGTGAGTTGACATTGTTTTCTCATCCTTTTACATCCGCTGATCCCACTCTAGCTGCACTGTTGTCTCGGGTTTGATGCTTGATCACCTTACTGATGTGTGGTACCTCGTGCACCGACCGAAAGGGAACTGGAGGTTATGAATAACCAATGTTCCCTGGCGGAAGGAAACGAGGTATAATGTAGACCCTCACCCCCTATGGCTCGGTGAAGTGCAGTTTAGATTGAGAAGATAATTTATCCTCTGCTTGCAGCAGTCTCATTGATATTGACAGGTCTGTTGAAAAGGTTTATTCAGGTTGGGCTTGTGAGGACGCGATCCTCACCCCATATCAAACCTTGATATGGGGTATCAAGGTTTGAGTTAGCTGGTATATGCCGGCATTTGGCGGGAGAAAAAAAAAACTAAATTATTAAGTATTAAACATTCAGATACCTTAGCGATATGTTAACAAGCGAATCGAACTATAAAATAATTTCTTTAAAATGTATTTTTTATTTTATCTTGTCGAGAGTTTCTTTCTTCATCATGTGGTCATATGATCGATGCAGTGTGAAAGTCAAACGGCTCTGGGTAACGCACGCATCAGCTTAATGATGAATTGAACAGGAGCTCCCAAGCTAAACGTACGTCTCTGGGCCAAGGGATTTTGGGAAAATCTCCCCTGACTGAGGCCAAGCTGGGGAAGATTGTCACTACAATTTGCATGTCCGGCACGCATGCCGAACGCGGATTCTCTTTCCGAAATTCATTCAAGTCATACAGACTTTTGATTTTCCAATTGGGTGTGTTGGAGACAAAGCTCTGCACGGAGCAGACCCCAGGTTGGGATCCACTGATATAAAGCATTCTTATTGACCGATTGCTAACAGTGGCTAGCCTGAGATCTATTTGCATTTTCGACTTCTCAACTGGAACGAACTTGGGGTGAAGTCGCGTCCAGTTTCAATTGCAAAGCAATCAGTTCAACTTCTGAGTTGAAACTGAGGTGAATGTCACAGCTAAGGTCAGTAAGGCTTGCAGAGCTGTCCATCCCTGTTCTCTTTAGAAGCAACTCATCTTCAGCCAAGCAGCTCATTACTAATTGCTTCTTTTCTGCATTTAAGTGGAAACTTTCTCGCTGTCTACTGGACATCCTGAACTCTGAACTTTTAAAAAAATTAAGAGATGGGGGACTGTTCAGAAGTACTCTCTGCTATACATTTGCATATATCGTAATTGTAATATGGTCTCTTTTGAGACAGAATGTTGCGTGATTGGTCTTACAAAGCAATCAGTAAATGGTAAAGTAAGGGTTTTTAACTTTTGACATGTTTCCATTTCTCCATTCTTCAGGCTACTCTTCCTCCATGGATGGTCACCTGGTAGAGCTTTGTCTGACAGCTGTTAAATTTGCCCGGAAGAAAGGCAACATTGCCTTGGCCTCCCGTCTTCTCAGCCAGTGTACTGATGGTACACAAGAAGAGAATCAACCGGATGATCTGACCCAAGCTTTCAGGCGTCTGTCTCTGGAGGGCATGCTGGCAGAGAAATGGGGAGCAGAGCTGCAGATAGAAAAAGCCAAAGTCCTCAGAACTGCAGGTGAGGAGCACAACGCATTCAAAGGCTAATGTGATAAAATAGAATGATACTTTTGGCTTAGAATTAATTAATTGATTATAACATGATAACGACTAAGCTAAGCTAAGGTTGCTCCGTCCGTTTTAAGTATGAACATATCAGAATGATTAGCATATTTCAATGTTTTAGTCTAATAATCGTTGATTGGTTTTATAACCTGCCCGCAACAGCGTCCCGCAGTCTCTTTGTGTCTCAGCCGTGAAGCTGAGCTCCTATGTTCAGTCTCGCTCTGTATTCCTCAACAGTTATTGTGCTGATATTACTAGTTGACATAGTACATTATTTTCGGATATCACGGTCTATGGTATTGCGCAGATGCACGTAATGCAAAACGCTGTCAGAGCCGTCAGACTCTGTTGAACTCCTGCCGCAGCTGCGGGTCTTTTCAAATTAAGAGCTGCAGCCGCACAGGTGCTTTGCAGGTGAGGCTCTTTTCAAATTAAAATAGCTGCACTCGCAAAGCACCGCCCC
Organism: Microchirus variegatus; assembly: GCF_963457635.1. NCBI lineage: Eukaryota > Metazoa > Chordata > Actinopteri > Pleuronectiformes > Soleidae > Microchirus > Microchirus variegatus. The sequence continues at coordinate 26,393,902 of NC_139811.1, read as the reverse complement.
CCCTCCCGATTTTAGTCGAAATTTCAGGGCTTTAGTCGACCAATCGTTTCTTTGGTTGTTTACAGCCCTAGTGAATACAGCCTAATAAAAATCTTAAAATAAACAATTACCTGGGCATTACCAAAGCTAACATTATGTCATGCTGTTCAAAATGTGTATGTGAAACGCAACAGGTTTATCTATCAATAGAAAATTCAGTTTTACAGTCTGGAGTAAAAATAATATTCGAATGTGGAAAAACACATCCACGCAGCCGCGGCGCTGCTGTCTTCTTTGCGAGTGTGCGCGCACTGTATGTGAACGTTTCATTAATGTTAGTATATTTGTTTTAATCACGTCACTATCATGCGCCGCTCCGTATTGTGAACTTTTTTTGAATTATGAGACACTGAGACGCAGGGCGAACATGAAAACGAAAAAGCATTTCTCTGTTTGCTTTGTTTTTTTATTAAGGCACAGAATAAGCAGCCATGAAGTTGAAAATGAAAATACATTTTGGAATATTGATTATTCATTTTATTTATGGGTCACAAAATGCAGCTACATTTTGAAAATTAAAAAAGCATTTCTGTTAATGCATTTTAATTTGGATAACGGGATATATTTGCTACCGTGCGGCACATTAATCGTTTTTCCTCTATTATAATGTTTTTTATGATCGTGAGAAGCCAAAATCAAAATCATTACTAAAGTTCTATTAATCGTACAGCCCTACTATCTGTGTTTTTATTTTCAATTAGGCAGTGTAGAATGAGAAAACGGGACAGGCGCTGAATTTACGTGAGGAGGGACAAAGGGTAAAATTGCTGTGCAGCGTAAAGCGGGACAGGTGGTCACTCTATATGCATCACCACTTGTCTGCAAAGATGCATAACCTGATCTTAATCATTTTATCCTCAGCTGACACAGCAACATTTTTGCTGATGTCTCAGTAAAATTATACATTTTGTGTCAGTGGCACACAACAGTAGAAATACCATTTACATTACTGTGCATAGTGCGAATACAAAGTGTCTGCCTCTGCTTCCACAGGCCAGTCCATGCCAGCAATGGAGATGCTGAGTGGAGCTGCTCTGTCCTACTGCCATGTGGAGAAGAATGAAGGGGCTGCCTGCCGCTCACTGCTGACACTCTGCAAATGGCTGTTGGCTGACTGGAAGGACATGGCGTCTCAGCTTAAACAGGTTTGCAAGCTTCACCTGAACTTCTAATTCTCAGTGTTTTTCAATTAATTTTAAAAATACCCTTACATTTAAATGATGAACCTCTAAATGGCCAAAATGTTGGAACTTTAACATTGTTCTGCTTTATACCTGCTTTGTACATATGGGTGTAGCAGGGGTTTCAAACTTGTGGTCCCCCAGTTGATGGCCATTCACTTATTTTAAAATTATAATAAACTGGCCCAAACTGCCCAACAGTGAAAAATATTTCAATATATTTAACAGTATATAAGCTTGTCTGCGTTATCCTCCACCTAAGGTCACAGGGGGGTGCTGTGCCAGACTCAGCTGACATAGGGTGATAGGCGGAGTCACACCCTGACAATTTGCCATCCATCACAGAGATACATATAGAGACAAACAACCGTTCACTCTCACACTCACACCTATGGTCAGTTTAGAGTGTCTAATTTTCCTGATCCGCATATTGCATGTTTTGGGACTGTGGGAGGAGGCCAGCGACTACCTATCAAAACAAACACTTTACTTTGAAATAGTGTGCAACAAAATCCGTAATATTTTTAATTGCAACATCATGATGGGTTATCAAGATATAATTAACATTTTTAATTGAAGCACATTTTCCTTGAACTGTTGGACTTTTCTCACTTTAGCGACCTCCTGACCAGACTAGAAGTTCACTAGCCCCCAGTTCATTTTGAGTTTGAGGCCACTGTTTTAAAGACTAGTTATCTTTCTGTCTAGGTTGTAAAGAAGTCAGGAACAGTAAACTCATCCAATGCTGTAAGCAGTATGTCAACCCTGAGCCGGAATATCGCAGCTCTGCTGGAGCTTCCCCTTGAGGACCACGGCATCCCCCACATTATCTCTGAGACCTCAGGTAAGAACACGTTTGTGTTAACATATGAACACATCTAAGCAAAAGTCACACATTCAGATGTTTTCATATTTGAGATGGAGGAAATATGAACACAGAATGCTTAAAAAATGTAAAAAAATATTAACACATATCAGGAGGGGGCAATATTACCTGAAATTAATTTGAGAGAGCGAAGTTGCTCTTGCAAGCCCTGCAGCACAATCACCTGGATACTCTCACATCAATCTTGGCTTTTCAAACCTGATTAGGTTGCTTCGTCATGCAGAATTGTAGCCATTTTAATCTTTCTGTGCAGTGAGTGTGGGTGTTGGGGAGCCAGACTTCGTATTGGGACAAATCTACCAGCTCTCCACCAGCCTGGCTCCAGAGGTAGCCAAATCCTGGGCAGCCCTGGCCAGCTGGGCTTACCGCTGGGGCAGGAAGGTGGTGGATAATGCCAGGTTAGTGGAACCAGTATTTTACCAGACATTTACATTTGGAAATTTCACTGACTGTATGTGATGTAATTCAACTAAGCTATTGTGAAGTTTCAGAAGGGTAATGCTGTAGGAAGTGATAATGGTGTTAAATTGTTGGAATAATGTATATTGTTTTTTTGTTTTTTTTTCCTCAATAGCCAAGGGGAGGGATTGCCTCTGCTTCCTGGGGAGAGAAAGGAAGTAGAGGAGTTGTTACCTGAAACCACCAGTGAAGAAGACAAGGAGACCATCTTAAGCATTCTTGGACAGGCCATGTGTCGACCGACTGGCATACAGGTAGCTGGTATAATTTTATTTATCTGAACTTCTGTAAGCTCTTTTATATCCACAAATGTTTTTTTTCATACATTTTTTAAACATCAAAGTCGAGGTCAAATTAATATACAAATGACTCTAAAACGCCCTCACTGACGCTTCCTTCATATTCCCTCCAGGTGATTGTAAACTCAGTGACTCTCTCTCTAAAATGAAGGGAAGTTGATCAGGAAGTTGAAAATGTCAGGATGCTGCAGGTCTGGAATAATGTCCTCTACGGCTGTTTCCAAATTTGTAAAAAGCATGCCAGGGGCATTATAAGGGTCAGATATATTCAGTCTGCAAAGTTTTGTGATGTATCGGTAAATCTCAGTGGATTAAAAGCACGCACTGCGCAATGAACCCTGACAGGTTGAATCCAGCACCAGTTCCATTGATTTTTACTGCATCTTATGCTGCCAACATGGCGTTTCATAGAAGCCCAGTCACGGGGAGTCCAGATCTCTGTACTACGACACAGTCATATAGAGCTTATAAGCTGATGGAAGAATTAAAAATATTACTTTAATCCAGACTCTCAAATGTAAGGTTGCTTAACTTTCCCTTAAAATCGTCATTCCAGAATGTGGTTTTCATATATGATACATGGTAATTGCAGTGCAGATTGTCCTCTTGTGTTGTGTATCAGGATGAAGACATGGCTCTGCAGCAGGAGGACGATGAAGATGACATGGTGGACATAATTGCCCGGCAGCTCACTACTTCGTGTCCCTGGCTCGTGGATGCCGGTCAGCCTGTCACAGATGGTCTAATTCGAGTTTGGAGACAGGTGGTGGACCGCATCTTCGGACTCTACCAGGTCTCCTGCCAAGCGTATTTCACCTTCCTCAAGTTGAATGCAGGACAGGTGAGATTCAGTGTGGGAAGCAATGTTGTAGACTACAACTGGTCGTTGTGTTCAATCCTTCACACTGTGTCTGTTGTATTTTTTTAGGTCCCAATAGATGAGGATGACCCAAAACTCCTGCTGTCCTGTCACAACAGCAAACAGAGCAATGATGATGTGATTGTCATGGCAACTCTGCGTCTCCTGCGCCTGCTGGTTAAACATGCTGGTGAACTTAGGGAAGGACTTGAATTGGGCCTGGCCTCAACCCCTACTGCACCCTGGAGAGGTATGCCATACTCGCCTATGAATTCTTTACACACTGGCTCAGAGTTAGTTTTTCCATGTTTCCTGTGCGATAAGAGGTCAAGTTTAATGTGATTATATACTTAGATATGCAAGGTTTTACCATAACGTCTGTCTAGATCAGTAATTTGGCTCACAGGAGATTTATTTTATTATTTCTAGTGCAGTACCCATTCAACACATACCTGTTTTTGTGTAAATATCTGTCAGATTATAAAGTTGTCCCCAATTGGGTGTAGTTTTATCAGCTTCTCTTGTCGACCATTTTCAAATGAATGACACTCTGAGATGGATGGCTGGAGCACACTCATGCTTTTGTATATTCTCCTCAGGTATCATTCCCCAGCTCTTTTCCCGTCTCAACCATCCAGAGGCTTACATCAGGCAGAGTATCTGCAGCCTGCTATGTCGAGTGGCCCAGGATTCCCCTCATCTGATCCTCTACCCAGCCATTGTGGGCTCACTCTCTCTTGGAGGAGAGGCTCAGAGTGCAGGTATTTGTGATTTTGTTCACTTGTTGCTGTGCAGCTCCTTGATTAAATCCTTTGAAAGTGTCTGAGAGTTGAGGATTTTAATGTTTGCCTTTGACTCTACTTTCCTCAAAAGTAACTGGAGAGTGAGCTCTTTTGTTTTTGTTGTTTTGTAATATCTCTATTCACTAAGTTGGCCTGTGCAAGAAGTGAAAATATCCCATTCATAAATGCTTTTAGAAAACATCTCACATACTATATTCACTATTAGAAAAAACAACAACAACAACAAATAACACATTGCCTAGTGTTACTGATGAAATAAGCTTCACTACAAATATAAACCAGTGTATGGCTTTTTAGATAAGGATGTTCTATATATTGTGAATTATTGTCTACAGTTTTTACTTGCGTTTTATGGTATTTTAATGTTAATGTACGCAGTAACTGTGTTGTTGTTTTTAAATGTGCTCTATAAATTAAGTGTATTGGATTGGATACTTTATTACCTCCGCCAAGGAGGTCTGTCTGTTAGTTAGCAACATAACTCGAAAAGTGACGGACTTATTTGGAAGACATTTTTAGGACATGTCCACAATGGGACCAGGAACAAGTGATTAAATTTTGTCCGTCATCCATAGACGCTATCTCTGGTTACAACACTCGCTCTCTGACCATAACATTATCACTGGTTACAACACTTGCTGTTTGACCCAGGCGCAACTGCAGGGTGTATTTTTTATTTTTTTTTCACAGCTTTTTCCCTCTAAATGATTGTACCCTCCGACTGCTTTTCTAGTTTTAGATTGTATTTCTAGTGAATTATCACTGAGAAGCATGAGTCCAGAGAAGCTTGCATGCAGTTTTAAATATCCCTATTAAGTGTCTCTGGGCAAGACACCTGGACCCCCGATTGCTCCAGGCAGCATGCACATGGGTGTGAAAGATGTATAATTGAAACATTAACAGCAAAACTGTAGTATAAAGCTATAAACTAGAAAACGGCAATATACAAACAGAGATCCTTTTTTGAATTTTTTTACCTGCTTACCCATGGCAATGACAATACTATACGTCAATACTAATTATATGTTTAATGAAAATGATGCTTTGACAGGGAGTAAACTGCCATCAGCTCTGCCCACCTTTCTGGGCAGCATGCAGGGAGAGGAAGAGGAGGTGGAGGAGGAGGAGCAGTCTGAAGGAGTTGGCCAAGAAGGAGCTTCAGAAGACCTGAGCACGTACTGCTCCAATCAAGACCAAGCCATGATGCAGCACTGCTATAGCCAGATTGTAGATAAGCTGTCCTTAGCCAGCCCTACCATGGTGCTTCAGGTAGGATACTGCATTCAGTTTTATAATTTGATGTAGGGGTGTAAGATATTATCAACACGTTATTGGTATTGGTAGTCGCATATTGGCAAACAGGCCAAGATCCCCCAATATGACTGACTAAAACAGTAGCCTAAAAAGGCTGCTGCCTCCTTGACTTCTATTGTATTTGTCATTTATCCCTGATATATCGACATATCGGATTTCGGCAAAAGGTCTAATATCCTGCCACCCTAATGAAGTTCAATGTACATTTTAGTTTTCCCTACAAATGCAAGGTACTTGATTTAATTTAAAGTTTAGCTTTACAAACTCTAGGACAGTGCTTTTGTCTGGACTGGTAAATGTAAGAAATTCTAAAGTGATAGAAACTAGTCTATCGTGGTTTCATCTTTAAACTGGAATTGCAACGATTAATCGCAATTGAATCAATTACTAAATTAACAAATTTTAAAGTTGATTAATTGCTTTGAATGTCTTCTTTTATAATTAAAACTAGTTTTTAGATTATTATTTTTTTCCAGCTTTTTTTTAAAGTGAATAATTTCTGGTTTCTTTGCTTCATATAACAAAGAAATCATTAAGACTGAATAATCTTGGTTTGTAGACAAAACACCAATTTTTTTTTGACAATTTATGGAAGATTATTGATTATTTTCTTGATTAATAAAAAACGTAATTGACAGATTAATCAATTATAAAATAATTGCCATTCTTGAATCTCTTGTTAAACCTTTAACAAATATCAAATAAAACATTCATAGCAACTTTATTTGTTTAATGCTAATCTCCAAGTGTTTTTGCTCAATGCATTAATAATTGCATTTTTTAATTTATTTGCTCGTACCTCCTACAGCACACACATACACAGCTCCTCACACACACACACACGTTACACACACCAGGTTTAGCCTGTAACAGATTAGTTTGCCTGCCAGGGTGGTTCAGTCTGTATAATAACTGTTGTTTGTATTCTATTTAATTATTTTTGTGATGTTTTCTTCTGTTTATAGTACATCTGTAATGTACATTTAAGTTGTCATGCTCTAAAACATTAAAACCTAACAGCCCTAGGAAGCTGTCAGTCAGGCAGAATTTGTACATGCCCAGAGAATCCTGAGGCATGGATTCATCAAGCTTGTGGTTTGGTGCACCTGTCTGTGCTCTAATGGGTCCTGTGTGCTAACCAGGTCCAGCAGCTGGTGGCAGAGCTGCGAAGAGTGACATTACTCTGGGATGAGCTGTGGCTCGGTGTGTTACAACAGCAGCACATGCATGTGCTGCGCAGGATCCAGCAACTGGAGGATGAGGTCAAAAGGGTGCAGAACAACAACACGCTGCGCAGGTGAGCCCCAATTTACTCAAATCATACTTTGGGTACATGGTAAGGATATCCTATTTCTGCCAATAAACCTTCCTAAATGTTACCACTGGACATTTCACTTTGCATTTACTCGTATACAGTCAACCTACAGTGCTGTACTAGAGAGTGTAAAAACGGTATAAGAATGCTTTCGCGAATATGAAATTACAGAATTTACAAAATGCAGAGTGAGCTAACAATAGAATCATCTAAATCAAATCAATATTTGGTGCGGCAAACTTTTAATTCTTACAGGTACAAAGTTAAAATCAGTGATCAGGTGAATGATTAACCAATTATAGTATTTTACTATTTGCATTTTTCCCACGTCCCAAAAGCATTGTACTGTACGTTAAACCACTGAATAAGATCATAAATAATGCTATGTATTCCCAGTCACCTTGTGTCACTTGCAAGTCCAGTTACAGTCTTTATTGTGTTGCAGGGATGAAAAGATCGCCATCATGCGTGAGAAGCACTCTGCTCTGATGCGTCCGGTGGTTTTTGCCCTGGATCATGTCTGCAGCATCACTGCAGCACCAGCTGAGACGCCACATGAAACATGGTTCCAGCAGACTTATGGTGATGCCATCACCTCTGCCCTGGAGCGCCTGAGAAACCCTGCCAACCCTGCCAACCCCGCCAGCAGCTGGCTTCCTTTCAAACAGGTATGTGTATCTCTCTACATGTCCTTGATTCACTTGTGGCTTTTTTCCACTATACAGTTCCTGAACGACTCTGCATTGTTTCATGTTAGCTACTGCGCATGCGTGAAATAACGGTTGTGTTTTGTTTTGAGTGTGTGTTAATGGCAGCGCCCATTGTGATGCATGTGAAATGCTATGCTGAGTAAAGTCTCATATGAGCTGCAGTCGTTGTGATTATTCATTCCAACAGGCATGACTCGACTTTACTTGGTTTGGTATTGTTTTCCATTAATATAGTACCTCCACAACATCGGTGGAGTCATCATAGCACGGCTGCATGAAACTGCTGTGACGTTTTATACGCGACACACTCAAACTAGTGCCGTGACTTACATTAGACTTGGTTAATTCAAGATTTGTTCACAGAATTGTTCAGTACTTCCTGTATGACCAGAGCACAGACTCTGTCTGACAGCAGAAGGCCTAGGGGTTGTGATGCTCCTCACATTTTCAGTCTTTTTAAGTCTTTTTAACTGATCTACAGTTCAGAATTGTTCGGTTTGATTCATGACTCTTCAGTGCCGACACTCAGTGGCTGGCAGGCTGGCAGTGTCACATTGCTATCGGCTTAGCTCGCTTGGAACCCCGCCAGAGCAGGTACTAAAAAATAGTACTGGTTCCATCGCTAATGGAAAAACAAACAAGCCAAGCCGAGCCGTGCTGGAACTGCTTGGTGGAAAGGCCATTAGCCTGGATGTTATGGAAGCATTATCCAAATTAAAATGCATTAACAGAAATGCTTTTTCATTTTCAAATTGGAGCTGCATTTTGTGACTCATTAATAAAATGAATAATCAATATTTCAAAATGAAAATGCATTTTTGAAATATTATGTTCATAAACTCTGGAGAAAGTTTGCAATGATGAAGTCTGCTAACGTTAAAACTGCTAACGCGTTAGCAAAAAGCCAGTTAGCTTAAATGCTAACACTAACGAGTCCACTCACATAGCAGAAGTGAGATGTCTTTGTTAAGAAGCACAGCCACTTGTTCCCTCTTTTGCTGTGGAGGGACACATAATCACTCTCAGCTGCTCTTGGCAATAATAAAATTATCTCTAAGACATTTTATAAAAGGCTTTTTTTTATAGTTCATGTGTCTTCTTTTTTTCTCTTCTATCCAAGCATTAGATGATAGTCTTGGACTTACCTTTTAAAATTGTAAATGATATAACAATCACTTGGGTAGGTGTTAAGTATCAAAGGTTGGTATCCACGAGCAAGCCCTATATTCTGTAGATGTTGGCGTCTATAAAACATTCATACAAACATAATATAGATTAGAAAACACTGTGTGAGCTTGATTCCAATGTTTGCTTTGGCCAGATTATGATGAGCCTACAGCAGCGAGCTCAGAAGCGAGCCAGCTACCTGCTTCATCTCAGTGAGATTAGTCCTCGTCTGTCATCGATGAACACAACAGAGATAGCCCTGCCAGGAGAGGTGTCTGCATCAGACGCAGTCACCATACAGAGCGTCGGCAACACAATCACCATCCTGCCCACCAAGACCAAGCCCAAGAAGCTCTTCTTCCAGGGATCAGATGGACACAAATACCCCTACCTTTTCAAAGGTAGGAGATCAACTCACAACAATGAACACGAGTTGGGATTTCAGTAATAAATGTTCTTGAACATGAACTAACCATACTTTCAGCTACCCACACCAGGTCCTAACATGTTTATTTAAGGTATTTATGAGGTTCACAAGCTCAAGTTTGTCATCATAAAAAGCCAGTGTAATACTGAGATAGAGATCAACATTTACATCACATAGACTTAAGCAAGTTTAGATGTTATTACTTATATGTGGCTCATGTTCATGCCAAATACAAAGGATTACAGATGACAACTGCCTTAAAACCTCAAGAGACGACTAAAGAGACAACATACACCATTTGTGTCGGTAATATCAAATTAGTAAATAATGCCTTGTGTGTCTCAGGTCTGGAAGATTTGCATTTGGATGAGCGCATCATGCAGTTCCTGTCAATTGTCAACACCATGTTCACTAAGATCAACCAGCAGGAACAGCCGCACTTCCACGCCCGCCACTACTCTGTCACTCCCCTTGGTACTCGATCAGGTCTAATCCAATGGGTAGATGGAGCTACACCACTGTTTGGCCTCTACAAGCGCTGGCAGCAGAGAGAGGCTGTGCTGCAAGTCCAGAAGGTAACATTCTTTCAGCATAATAAAACGTAGAAACATCAAGAATCTTTTCATCAAAATTTCACCAGGCTTATTTTAATTCTAGTTTATTGCTCCATTGCCAGAACTAAACAGAATTATCCCCCCCCCCCAGGCCCAAGACTCCGTCCAGCAACAGCCAGTGCCTCCAGTACCCCGTCCCAGTGAGCTCTACTACAGCCGCATTGGTCCAGCACTAAAGGCAGTGGGGCTCAGTCTTGATGTGACGCGGCGAGATTGGCCTCTAAGTGTCATGAAGGAAGTGCTGAAAGAGCTAATGGAATCTACTCCCTCCAACTTGCTGGCCAAAGAGTTGTGGTGTTCATGTACAACACCCAGTGAGTGGTGGAGAGTCACTCAGGTAACCAACCGTGTTAGAAGAGGCCAACAAGCACTGTGAGTGGTTGTCAAGGCTAGAAAAGGAACTGTTGAATACAGACCATTAACCTTTTTAAATGAGTTGCCAGAGATATTTTAAAATAAATGCGCTATCTTCATTCCATTAAGTTTGTGTGTGTGTGTGTGAGATGTTCACAATCATCTTTGATGACGGGATCAATGTTCTGTGTGACTGATGTTCCTTTTCTTTATTGTTGCAGTCGTATGCCAGATCCACAGCTGTCATGTCAATGGTAGGATACATCATTGGCCTCGGGGACCGTCACCTTGACAATGTGTTGATCGACATGACCACTGGAGAGGTGGTACACATTGACTACAATGTATGCTTTGAAAAAGGTAAGTTTAGAAAAGTGACATCTATGTGTATGTATGTGTATGTGTATGTATGTGTATATGTGTGTATATGTATATACATATGTGTGCATATATATGTATATACATATGTGTGCATATATATGTATATACATATGTGTGCATATATATGTATATACATATGTGTGTATATATGTTAGTGCTGTCGGTTAAATGCATTAACGTGAACCCATTTTAACGGCGTCACATTTTTTATCGCGCAATTAACGCTCTTTTTGGCCGAGCAAACTTTGTATTTTTTTTCCACATGCTGTTGCCTCAACTAGTAACGTTAGAACAACTACAACCCCACACCGGATCTAGATAGACCGGAAACAAAACAACAGACACACTGCATGAGCTGGCCAAAGAATAGTTGGCTCGCGTAAGTAAAGAGTAGATGTTCAGTTTTGAGCGGATGGCAAGCGCTGTGCGCTTCTCCGCTAGCTCCTTCGGCTCAGATTAGCGCGTTACGGCAACAACACATTAAACCACGGGACTTCGTCTGCGTTGAAGAACGTCTCTTTATTCACAGAACTGCGGGCTGATTCACAGCCTCTGTTATTATTGTGCGGCTCTCACAATGAGAGGAAGAACTCAAAATATGCAGAGTGACGGAGATATTCACCTGCGGCTCGCTAAAGTAAACACATGGAACACATTACTTCCTGCTTCACCTACGTACCTCTCTGACGTCACAGTACGCAAACCTCTCGTACCTCCTACAGCACACACATACACAGCTCCTCACACACACACACACGTTACACACACCAGGTTTAGCCTGTAACAGATTAGTTTGCCTGCCAGGGTGGTTCAGTCTGTATAATAAGACGTGTAATAATAATTCTAAAATTAGATTTGGCTTGACACATATAATAACAAATATTATATTATAAATATTGTGTCTTGAAATTGCAGTAACTTGTATTGCAATTTAGATACATTTTTCGATTAATTGTTCAGCCCTACACTACAGTATATGCCAAAATATGCAAATAACATTTACACAAAGCAAGCCAAGTATTAAAATGAAGAAAAATAATGGTACAAAAAGAAATCAAGGGACATTTAGAATAGATAAAAATGTGCGATTATTCGCGAGTTAACTATGACATTAATGCGATTCATCGCGATTAAATATTTTAATCGTTTGACAGCACTAGTATATATATGTGTGTATATATATGTATCTATATATATATGTATATGTATGTATATATGTGTATGTATATATTAATTATCACAAGTGTTTAAATCAGACTTCAGACTATGAGCAGAATACAATTTGCCATTATAATAAAGCAATGATGAGTTATATTTTCTGTCACTAGGCAAGAGCCTGCGGGTGCCAGAGAAGGTTCCATTCCGGATGACCCACAACATCGAGACTGCACTGGGAGTCACTGGGGTGGAGGGTATCTTTAGACTCTCCTGTGAACAGGTTACTGTAATTTCACACATCACACAGTGTCACAGACCGCTGGACAGGACATTTGTTTTGTGAGTCATGTCATTTAATTTCAGGTGGTTCAAATGATGCGTCGGGGCAGAGAGACGCTTCTGACCCTGCTGGAAGCCTTTGTCTATGACCCCCTGGTGGACTGGACTGCTGGGGGTGAGGTGGGCTTCGCTGGTGCAGTTTATGGAGGAGGAGGCGGCCAACAGGCTGACAGCAAGCAGAGCAAGAGGGAGATGGAGCGAGACATCACACGCTCTCTCTTCTCCTCCAGAGTGGCTGAGATTAAGGTACAGTCATGACAGATTATTAGCTAGTGTTGTTCAATTCTAATTCTGAGCTTCTTTGGTTTTTTTCACATTTAATTATATAAATTAGCAACAGGTTTCTTTGCATTTTCTCTCTAATTGTATGCATGTCAATGATGTTTGGGGGGCCAAACGGCAAAGTGGTGGCTTACACTGTTGCTTTAACAAAAGGACATGGTTTCTCTCTGTCAGGAGTCTGCATGTTCTTGCCGTGTGTGCATGGGTTTTCTCTGGGTTTTCTAGTTTCCTGCCACAGTCCAAAAACATGCAGAGGTTAACTGGACACTCCGTTTTCTGCATGTTTGTTTGCCCTGTGCTGTCCTGGTGACCTGTTGCCCTATGTTAGCTGGGATTGGCTCGATTGGTCCCCTTGACAATCATGTGGAGGATTAAGTGCTCAACAAAGAATATATGAATAATACATTTTTTAGTCTGATGACAAACTCATGGTGTGACTATGAATGCTCACTTTTTAAGAGCTGTAACACCTGTGCACATTAACAGCAATGCGATTAAATGGCACCAAATTGTAGTTGTGTAATTGTAATTCGCAGGTGAAATTCAAAGCACCCTCACTATTCACAATAAATGTGATACAAATCAGTTGTAAGGACTGGGAAAAATTAGCATCGTGTAAAGAAAAGACTGAGTGCTCATCAGTTATTTTACTTAATAAAAAGAAAATAAATACCTGGATACAGCCAACACTGAAAGAGAGTGAACTTTATCACTTGTGACAGAGTGGCCTTGTCTGACGGATTAACGATTTCACCAGGATTTCGTTTGTGAACAGTCATGGCTTTTTGCTTATTTGGATGTTTAATTTCACATCAACACCAGGCATTCTGACTTTTCTTTTTTCTTTTCCTTTTTTTGTGAACCATTTGGATTGATAAAAAAGCAAGGCATATGAAAATATATCAGAGTTTGACTTTTGCACTGTGCAGGTAAACTGGTTTAAGAACCGGGATGAAATGCTGGCAGTGCTGCCACAGGTGGAAGAAGCTGTGGAGGAGTACCTGGTCTTGCAGGAGCTGCTTTTCCAGGGGGAAAAACAGCAAGGCAAACTACAGGAGGAGATGGCCTTCCTGGATGGAGCGGAGAACCATCCTGATCATCTCATTGTCACACTGGAACAGAGGTCTGAGTCAGCACAACACACATATACATGTATACTGTTTTGAATTAATTTAAAAAATGTTTTTTTCATTTTTATTGCAACACTTCCCAGCTACAAACGTGCTAATGTAATAATGTGATCAACTGTATCTACTGTAATATAGATGGTTAACTTTGAAGTTTAGTTACAATGACAAATCATACAAATACTGTTGATATATAGCTCCATATCCTGAAAGATTCTTTCCCTCTTTGTTTGCAGATATTCTGAACACACACAGCTGCAGTCACGGCAGAGGACTGTGCAGGATGCTATTCAGAGCAAACTGGCTGACCTGGACCAGTGGATCTCCCAGTACCAGGCAGCATTTACCAACCTGGAGGCCACTCAGCTTGCCAGCCTGCTGCAGGACATCAGCAGCCCAATAGATCTCGGTAAGGTTATGATGCAGAATGAGCGGCCTACAAAAGAACAACTTTCTGTTTTTCTTGGCAGGGGGTTTGGGTTTATTCATCTCATGAGGTTTGTTTTTGTTGTATTGTCCTATTTATGACAATGTAAGGAATGCACATGTTGGTAAAATGTCCTTTGTGGGTGCTGATTTCTCTTGGCAATAGCAGATTTTATTTTCCAGTCTTGGTAAAGGCAGACTATATAGTTGAAAACTGAGGTAAAATAATCTAACTTTGTTTTTTTGTTTTTTGTTTTTAAAGAAAAAAGAAAACTGCTGCTGTATTTTTTTAATTTGGTATTTTTTAATCCTGAATGTTTGCCATTTTTCTGGATGACATGTAAATTAAGAATCAACTAGTCAATCAAATCGTGTGCACCAGAACAGCTGATACTTGGTTCTGGAAAAATGCTAATGTTTTGGGGCTGGTTCTGTTTCATTGGCTGGACTTGTGATGTTATCTTTGTTAGTATTACCAGTAGGGCTAAAGACAAGAAATGTACTTTGATTATGTTTAAAGCGGACCTAGACCGGAAGTTCCTATTAAAGCTGTTTTTTTGGTGTGTATCAGCGTCATTACCTTGTTTATGAAGCCCTGAAGTTTCGAAACAAACAGTTCAGCCACTTCTGAGAACGCTGTGTTTATTGTAATCTCGGGGCTCAGCGAGATCTCTGAAAATCCCGTTATAGTTACGTAAACAGCGGTTCTCCTGAACATCAGATCCTCCTGCTCCGGGCACTAGTCCGGGTACATCCGGTTGCGTACATTGAACCGCAGAAGAAGAATAACGTCCGTTGTGGAGGTGTTTCACGAGCAACAGTGTCTTCTGACTCTGGGTCTGACTCCGGGTCAGAGTCATAAAAGGGACTGCGGCGGGGAGTCGTGAAGAAGCTATTTTTAAACACTGTTAAAACAATATTTTGATAATGAGTAGCAGTGCATCCACTGTTCCAGAGGGGGGAGCTGCGCTTCTGAGAGCGGGTGTGCTGAATAGTACTGGCCAATCACAAGACTCTGTCTTCTGGGGGTGAAAGTTCACTCTGAAACATCACGGCTGACGAACAGCGTCAGAAAAGAGGATTTCAATCGGCTCGTTTACAGCAACTAGGAGGTTTTCGACCATAAAAAAAAGTTAATATATGTAAGTAGACCTCCATAACTAACATATATGTGCCACAGGACCACTCTATGTGACTTTAACATCACATCATAACGTTCTGTGATTATTTTTCCTTAGTCTTAGAGTGTTGCATTGATGGTCATCATATTTTTTATATTGAATTAATGTGTGGAATATAGCAAAATATGACGATATTAATACTCAATTTCATTGTTTCTACCTCATGTGAATATCCTCAATTTAACATTAAAAAGCCAAAGAAATGAATCTGGTATTATCTGAAATAAAAGGTAATAACTATATTTTAAGACCTCAGCTGCAGGCAATGAAACATGTTTGAATTTTTTGAACTGTTCTGGTGGTGTGTACTGATTACCGACCCAACTGCAAACATGTCGCAAACAGTCAAGAAAAAAGAGTAGGTGGGATCGAAAAATAGAAGACGAAGGCGACAGGAAGTAGCGGGAATATCAAATCAATGATGGCGATGTTTGTTTGCCTTTTTAACTGTTGGTCTCGTAGACATGGTCGCTCTGGTGAGTTTGTGTGAGAGTTGCGTTCAGTTGACAAATCATGCAGCCTGCGATCCCTCAACAGGCGCAGGCATTGTGTGGTCCCCAGTCTTTCAGTCATTAAAAAGAATCTGTTTTTTGTGTACTTTTCAAAATGGACTGTGAATGTCATGTAGCCCAGGTGCCATTTAAATGTGCCTAGAAGTTAATATTCCTGCCTTTTGAATGATTTGACAAATGTGTGTTTTTAAGAAAAAAAGTCTACACAATCACCCTATGTGGAGCATTTCATTTCACTTTCCTTGACTATGCATGTTCCTCTGTGTTCTTCCAGGTCCTCCAAGCTACGTGCCAGCTACAGCCTTCCTGCAGAACGCAGGTCAGGCCCACCTGATCAGCCAGTGTGAGAGCCTGGAGGCTGAGCTGAGCTCCCTACTGCAGCAGCGCCGTGGGGCCCTACATGGTTGTTTAGAACAACTGCACAGTTATGCTACAGTGGCTTTGCTGTACCCACGGGCAATGCTGCTGCACCATCGCGTCCACCAGTGGAAGACATGGTTGGAGGAACTACTAAGAGACATGACTGTGGAGCACTGCCAACAAATATACAGACAGTAAGGAACTCCAATATGCTTTTCACTCTGAATGTATCATGGCCACCAGTAAGTGTTGTCTCTCTCCCTCCCTTTTGCAGATATGAGTTGCTATTTGCCCCCCAGCCTCCTGCTGCTTCCTGCCAGTTCTTGTCCAGCATGGAGCTGACTCTGCAGCACCACGTTGCTGACACCAACGAGTGCGTGATTCACCAAGCAGAGCGACTAAAGGCTGAGGGTACAACTGCAGCAGACTGTGAGGAGCAGCTCCAGGAGATTGAACACTGCATCACAGTCTTCCTGCGGGAAAATGGAGAGCAGGGCTCCCTAAGCCTGGCTGGAATCCTCACCTCTGCCCTATCCACACTCTGCAGGTTCAACACATTATTCAATGCACGTATCACTGTTTGTTTACACAGGTTTAAAGCTGCAGTCGAAAGGATACTTGTGTAGTTATTCATTTATAATTCACATTAACCTTTCAGCATATTGTAAATCAAATGATCAGAGAGAAAAATAGAGAGAGGGTGTGGCCCATGGTGGGAGACGTTTAGCAATCACAGGCCAGTTCAGAGATCGTGCGCCACACTTAGTGGCTGTTTTACTATAACTGCTCTGCGTGCTAGGGCTTTCCCTTTTTCCTCAAACAATGCATGACTCGCTATATTTGTCTTTGGGACTGTCACTTACCTTTTTATCAGTGTTTCATTCACACAGAAAGAGCATTTTTGGAGCCCTGAATTCCATAATTGTGTACATATATTTAACAAACAGTTTTAAACAATATATTCGTCACATTTTATACTCAACAAAAATATAAACGCACAAACTTGAGATGGTGAACAAAAATAGAATGTCATGATATTTGCTCAGATTCTTAATGCATTTGTTTATGGAATGATATGTTTTGCTCAAACCTGCTTGCTCCTATTGACTACAATCTCAGATTGAGTATATCAACTCACGAGAGTCATGGAGCATGGCAGAGTGGTGGTCAATATGCATGACCAGTAAACAGACACTCCTTATGGTCTGATCAATAAAAGGGCACTCCAAAATGTGGACTTTTGTCACTTGTCAATATGCCACAGATGTCACAAATCATGAGGGAGCGTGCCATTGGCATGCTGAGTGCTGGGTTGAGCGTTACAGCTGTGGCAACACAACTGAATGTGCATCATTCCACTACTAGTCCAGGCCACGATCGACAACCTGGTGATGTCCATGTGTCACTGGTGTATCGCTCTGCGTGAGGATAATGTCGGACACACACGTTATGGAAGTTTTTGAACTTGGATCATCGACCCCCATTGTGTTCATCCTCCCGTTACTCCAGGACTTTTGTTTTGAAATTGATCCTAATGCTCGCAAATTAAAGCCACTTTATTGATAAAGTTGTACTGTTATTATGCTCCGCGCTCAACGAGCGACGCGGAGCATATATCGTTTGCACTGTTCCATCCGTCCGTCCGGACTAAAATAAATACCTTCCTGTGCGCGTACGTCCTTCACATTTTGCAGGATTGTTTAGTGGGTGAATATCTCCAGGCTTTTTTTTCGTTTTGTCCAAAAACCTTTTTTTGAATTTTTCCTGAATTTTTACGCGTTTTTTTTGCGGGGAAATGTGAGAAATGTGTAAACGGCACTTTACGAGCTTGTCAACACGATAACTTGACACATATTCGACATATTGATGTCAAACTGGCACTGTCTATGCCCCTTACAAGTATCTTGGACAAGTTCGAAGATGGGTGACCTTGACCTACTTTTCAAGGTCACAGCTGTACTTGAAACTTGAAAAATAGCCAAAAACCGGCACTTTTCAACCTTGTCAACGCGATAACTTGACAAATATTTATTGTATTGCTGCCAAACTGGCACTGTGGATGCCTCTTACAAGTATCTTGAACAAGTTCGAAGATGGGTGACCTTGACCTACTTTCCAAGGTCACAGCTGCACTTGTAACTTGGAAAATAGCCAAAACCGGCACTTTTCAAGCTTGTCAACGCGATAACTTGACAAATATTTATTGTTTTGCTGCCAAACTAGCACTGTGGATGCCTCTTACAAGTATCTTGAACAAGTTCGAAGATCGGTAACCTCAACCTATTTCCAAGGTCACCG
Organism: Microchirus variegatus; assembly: GCF_963457635.1. Lineage (NCBI taxonomy): Eukaryota > Metazoa > Chordata > Actinopteri > Pleuronectiformes > Soleidae > Microchirus > Microchirus variegatus. The sequence goes on along the minus strand of NC_139811.1, from coordinate 26,375,411 downwards.
ATGCACACCACATGTCCAAAGTGGCCTTCATTGCCTATGCAAATTTTGCTTTAAAATTGGTATAAAAATGTGGGCGCATGGACTCAGCGCGGAGCATTAGTAGTCGTCGACTATCCCCCCTCTACTTTTTGGATAGTTACTCTGTTTTGTCACATAACAATAACGACAAGTTTTTCTTTGTGCGTTTATATTTTTGTTGAGTGTAGTTTGACACTGATCTGTTATTACTTTTCTGATGTGTTGGCAATAATATGCTTCTATAGCTGTGCAGTAGGACTGGCAAAAGGAAGAACAGACAATGTGACCATGTTGTATTCCTTTTCCAGGCGTAACCTGGTAATGGAGGGGGCAGCAGCCAGCGCCGGAGAGAAGCTGGTAGACCTGACATCTCGGGATGGCGCGTGGTTTTTGGAGGAACTTTGCAGTATGATTGGAAATGTCAGTGCCTTGACAACACTGCTCCAACGGTGCCCACTTCTGCCACATGACTTGGATCTGCCTGCACCTTCAGCTACAGCACAGGCCATGTACCTGGCCAATGCTGTGTACACCTGTTTACAGGTAAACCTTTAACACAATGACAATGATGTTTTTTACAACTACATGAATTGTGTCCTGTGGATGAAAACAAGAAACTTATGTCTCCCTGTTATCTGCAGGAACTGAACACCAACTTCCGTCAGATCATCTTCCCCGAGGCTTTACACTGTATGATCAAAGGAGAGCCCACTCTGGAATCCATGTTGGCAGAACTGGAGCAGCTGGTGGAGCAGTGCTCTGATGGTCTTGGTGTTCAGGGCCTTGTAGACGGTCTGCAGGCCACCACTGGCATGGAGCATGATGGCCACAACCACTGTTACCACATCTCCAGGTCATTAGCTACTATTATTGTGTGGTGGTATTGAATGGAATCAGAGATGGAATTGATTGAACAAATTCTAAGCCAATGCTACACTCCTCACATCAAATATATTATTTATATACAGTGTGTGTGTGTTGACTCTCAGAAACTTGTCTTCTGATTGTGTTGTGGCTTTGGCTCTGCCAGACCTCTTCCTGTCAGAGTTTCTCCCAGTTTTTGAGTGCCTTTTGATGGTGAAGGAAACTGTACTCACTGACACCTTGACTTTTTTCTTTTCGTTTTTGGGTAACCTTACCTTTTAATTTTTAACCTCTAGCAGTTCACTACTTACCTTTTTACCATTTCAAGCTATTCATTGGACTTGAATGGCTTGAATTTCAATAGAAAAAGGAACATTTGGGGTATTCTAAAACTTGTGTGTGTGTGTATGCGCGCGCTTAGTAGTGTGTGCGCTTTCTGTCTTCCCTGAGTGCCCTATTTACTTGTATATACTGTATATAGCCATTTCCTTGCCTTATTTTTATTTTCTAACTTATTTTCGCTGCTGTAACTCTGCACATTTCCATCAGTGTAATTCTTATTACACTGAAATCTATTCAGAATGGAACCACAATTATACAGTGTGAACTGGGGCAGAAGTAGTCAAACCACTGAGTAAATTACATTTGAGTTTGGTCAGAGAGTAGATTCATAAAAGCTGGAGCGGAAAAGAAACTCTCAATGTAAGCCACAACTGTAAAATTTCATTCCAGCAAAATAATTGACTGGATTACTGCATAAATGATTAGACACGTTTACTGCAATTCTCACATGGTGGTTGTTCTTGTATATGTGATATTTATAGTGGACATTTTAAAGATTCCTGAAATGTGTGAAAATGGTGTGTTCATGTGCTCAGGATGCTGCGTGCTCAGTACTCTGAGCTGATCCAGCCTCGCAGCATAGATGGACCAGGCCAGGAGACACCAAAGATGACTGCAGGTCAAATGTTGCTGGTAGCCTTTGATGGCATGTTCAGCCAGCTAGAGACGGCCTTTGCACAGCTCACAGAGAAGGTAACCAACATTTTGTGATGTATGATTGATGACAGAATGTACTGTTTGGTCTTTCCTGTTTTGTGTGTACTTAATTACTTAATGTGTCTTTTTTTTAGTTTTTCCACTCTTTTGCATTAAGTACATTTCTACACTATGTTCATCCCGCCTTAAAATCACTTTATGTGATAAAGGTTGATGTTGGTAACTTAAAGAAAATTACTCTTGGGCTGCAACTAACGATTATTTTCATAATCAATTAATCTGTTGATTATTTTCTGTATTAATCCATTTGTTGTTTGGTCCATAAAATGTTGAACAATGTTTCCCAAACCTGGAAATGTTCTGTCCACAACCCAAAATTATTCACTTTAATGGTTTACTTGCTAAGGGGAAGCAAATAACACATTAAAATGGCTGAGAAGTCAAAGACCTTGTTTTAATTATTTAAAAAAAAACACTTATTTCACACGTTTGATCAATGAATTATATACTTTGTCACACTCAGGAACTTTAATCATCTATTTAATTTGGCCTCACAATTACTCAAGAAAATTAGATTTAATATTGTGGACTTGTTGATCTAGTTTTGCATCTAGCTCTGCATTATGTTATTTGACCTCTGCTACCACCAGATGGCTTTATTCAGCACTGCACCCTAGCTATAGATAATGAATGTTCCGAGACTACTGTCACAGCAGTTGTCGTATCATTTCACTAACATCCAAATAGGGCTGGGCGATATGGCCTAAAAATAAAATCCCCGATTTGTTTATACCAGATCCGGTTTTCTTTTTCTTTTTTTTCTAAACTACTAAATACAAAATCATTAATATATTTATTATTATAACTATGCAAATGAATGAAGTTTTACACTCGTGACTTGTAAAGCAGTTGTTTTCAGTTTTTAAATACAGCAGAAGTGTGATACTGGTCCCAGATCAGACTCCTGTTAAATATTGATATTAATATATTATTTTAAACATTCCCCTAGTAATTTGTCGGAGATTAACCTACATTTTTAGGATTGTTAAGTCCTTTTAAGTGATTTAAGTGAGCGCAGTTATTTTTTTATATAAAAATTTTAACATCGTCCAAACAAATAAATTCCGATTTCGATTTAAAATCGATGAATTGCCCAGCCCTATATCCAAATAAATACACGTATTCGCAAGCAGTTATTATATTTATTTATTTTTGTTACAAATGATGCAAAACTATCAATACAAAACTATCTCACCCTCAGCTGAGTTCTCTGGAAATGCCACCAGCCTGGAGGAAGGTTGACGTTTTGAGGGAGGCTCGGGCCTCTCAGCTCCACTTCTTTGACAGCCTAAACCAGTGGCAGCTGATGAAAGAAGTATTCTTTCTCAAGAGACTGCAAACCATCCAAGATTTCTTCAGGCTCTGTTCCTCCTTTGCTCAGACTCTGTCCGGTGAGAGCTCTTCATTTCTACATTTATTCTAAGGGCTGAGTCACAGTTAATGTACTCTGCATCTGTGTAGATCTGCTTCAAATTTCCATACTAGCCCACACTTCTGTTCAAACTTAAATTAGGTTTTGTGTCAGTCTAGCATTCTACACATAGTCAATCTCATATACCATTCCAGTAGCAGAGTTTACTCATCAGGAAATCACCCTCATTTGTACTTCCTCTGTGAGTCCTCATACTTTTGTGCTGAATGGTACATGTGTGGGCACTGGTGGACTTCATCATATACCCTCAAGCAAGTTTCCATGGTAACAGCCCTTTTTAATTGTCTCTTTTGACCAAAACTGTGCCACTAACTGTTGATATGGGGAAAGATTTACACACAGGTTGTTTCTCTGTATGCATGAAAAGTTTTCTTTTAAGATGTTTATGCTCTAAGATAAAAATATCTACTGTTTATCATCTCAATTACATGATCTTAAAATACTCTTAGCTTTTTAATGTTAAATGAAGTTCCGGGCTGTTTGAAACAATGAAATTGACTATAAATATGGTCAAATATTGCTATAAAACAAATAATTAGGCTTAACATCAAATAATTATTAAGTCACTTTTTTGAATATCATTTTGTCAATTTCATGTATTTTTCTTATCAATATATTTTGTGTGTATTTCACAATATAATAATTCATGATTATCAATGCAACATACTTCGAAACCTTGAAAAGTCACACACAAATTCGTTCTCATCATTCTTTTACGGTATCTAAAATCTAAGCCCATATCTCATGTCAGGATAAATTGACATATTGCCCAGCCCTACGTTGAACGGTCTCTGTGCACATGTGGATCTGGAAAGAATGACTCAGGCTTACGCCATCAAGATGAACCCATCTGACCTTCTTTTATTCTTATATTTCTGTCATGTATTATTCTGAATCAAGTTGCATAGGAGCACTTCTCAGACAGTATGTGACGGAACTCATGTGTGCAGGTACGTGTCCCACGGCTGAGGACGTGCTGCCCGCAAATGGGCCAGTTGGTCTTGGAAAGCCACTGTACCAACGGCCCAGCTCCACAGGGTCAGGGGTGGCAGTGGTGAGTGAGGAGCAGATGACCTACCCCATCAAGGCCTTCACAGCAGAGTTTTTCCAACAGATGCTCATGGGTCTGCCCAGCCAAGCCCTTGGTTTGGTCATCTGTAGCACAATGTCTGCCCTCGGGCTGGACGTCATCACCCAGGTGGAGGCTAAAGACTTTGGTGCAGACAGCAAGGTAGGATGTGTACATGTGTATATAAATGCCAGTGTGTAGATTCTGTGTTATTGAAGTGCTGGATACATCTTTTCAGTGAAGCAACTGCACATAACACACAAACACTAATTCAAATCTTTTGTCTTCTTTTTTTTTTTTTTTTTTTTTAAATCCACCCATGCTAAAACTGTTTGAGTCTTACCAAGGGGCTAACCTTATAAAGTATTTGCATGCTCACCCTAATACTGCCTCGTTTGGTACAGGTTTTCTTCACTTGGGTTAATCAGAGTAAAGAAAACACACAAGTCCCAAAATAACACATTTGGACTTCATCATGGAGGCAGCAGTTGATTAACAACAACCTATTATTACTTACTCAATATCTCCAAGGACTTTGGTGTGAGAGATGAGCAGTTTAAAAACATCTTTTTGAGCATCTCGGATTCATGTCAGGCCATACCACCCCAGCTCTACAGTGTCTTAGGGTGCTTTCACACCTATAGTTCGATTGCTTTGGTCCACGTCAGTCAGAAACAGTTTACAATGTAGCAAACAGATGTGGGTATGGTTTGCTTTCACATATCCATAGTTCTAAAGGAACCAAAATAGACCGCGAAGACTATCGGCACCTGAACCGGACTAACCCCCGATCCCCACCGGGCACATTAGCGCCGTGGTCACCGGAGCTAATTGCTGCCGCACACAATGAGAGCATTTCCACCAGGCGCGCCGCGGCTTCTTGTGTGAATACGGCTGGCAAGCAGTACCACGGGAAGTAGGGGTGCTGGGGGTGCTGCAGCACTGATGACCCCAAAATGTAAATTGTCACAGAGACGTCTTCAGCGACTCGCTCCCAGTAATCATCAGAGAGGACATTTCTACTCTGCGCCACCTGAAGACATGGTTACGCACATCTTCAGAGGCTCAGAGACGGTGTGGTGTTGGTATTGCATGGTGGAGCCTAACACAGGAAAGGGCAGGGACATCACTTTTTTTACTTCACTGGAGTTGGCAAAAACATCACAAGCCAAGAAAACAAGCCTGGTTGATGGAGTCAGAAGAGCTTCTCCCGTGCGTAAAGAAGCAAATGCCGCTGTTCACTACACAGGTGCTGAAAAGTGACAACGCATCACTCACTGTCAACCAGGGCAAAACAAGCAACAAATGTCTGCATTTTGATCACTGTCCACACAGCTGTGACCATCACAGGTGGGGAAAACCAGACACAGCTACAATTCAAGCTGCTTTCGCTTAAGCAGCCACGCGCCGATGTCCAGTAACAGTGTTTTGTAATATCCTTGACCTGGCTGCAACAAATGTCTCAGCTCTTTATATAAAAAAAAACGTGTGATGACATGGAGAAACTTCATCGTGCGCCTCACAACTGTGACACTGGGGACATGTCCCGGCGTATCTGACGCCTATGTTCACTTGTATCATTGTGCATTTTCTGGGTGGTTTTGTGACTAAATAACGCAATTGACTGTGTCACTGCTGCATGTAACAATATTGCCATTCTGTGGGATTCAAACCGCAGTATATATCCTATATTTGTTAATCAATGTAGTGAGTTATCAGCTGCTGTAACATGCCCGGTGGGGATTGAAGCTGGTCAGATAACGGCGCAAAACCACGCCACTGAGGTTCTGAGGCACTGACGCACCCGGTGGAAATCCGGGGTTATCCCGTATCTCATCCCCATAATGCATTAAACTAGACCGTTTCGTCTCATTTGGTTTGGTTGCTTTCACACCAGAGGAACCATACCAAAGTAGGGCAGATAAAGCGGTTGATTTGGTGCGCATGAAAGTACAGAGATTGCATTCACACCTATGCAAACGAACCGAACCACAGTAGGTGTGAAAGCACCCTTAATCTATTGTCCGTCTGTCTCTGAAGGTGTCCCTGGATGAGCTCTGTAAGAAGTCAGTAGAGCAGAGCCTTTCATCAGGCCGGGTCTCTCAGCTGCTGCTGAACAGAGCGACGGTGCTGGCCTCCTCCTACGACACAGCCTGGAAGAAACTGGACCTGCTGAGGAGACTGGACGCCATCCTGGATACTGCTAAAGCCAGTTTGCAGAGGAGCCAGCTGCACGTGGCCATGTTCCAGGTAGACGCAGAAGTACTACATTACAATTCCATACTATCGCAAGGCTAAGGCCTCATTTATTCTCTGTCACTCAACACTTTTCATAATTGTGATTATGTGATGAAATTGCACTGGGATTGCAGCCTATGCTTCAGCTAAATGTTAACATTATGGCAGCCTTCCTTGGTAACTGATTAAAGCTATACTTACCTTTCTTGCATTTTTACACTTTTCCTTTGTAATCTTAAATTGCTCCTAGTAAGCATGGCAGACATAAGATAAACCCACCAGGTTTTGAAACTCATCATTATTTAATTCTCATATTATGATAAAAGTATGACCATTTAAAGTATTCGGACCGAATAAAATAATTCGCAGAGCAGACTTTGTCGCTAAATCTGCCGACTTTTTGTGTCTGGAGACTCTCGCGTGAAAGCACGTCCCAGCCTATAGTCAGAGTAGCGTTAACCTCTGTGTCCAGGCTGCTAATGATTGCAGCATGCGCAAAGCCGCTCCCGGGAGGCGGAGGTGTTCGTGTTCAAATTTTTACTAAGTGCTGTGAGACATGCAAGAAAGGTTTAATAATTTCAGTGTTTTATTTTATTTTTTATTTTTTTTAAATTATTAAAAAAAGTTTACTGATTTCATCAGCAGCTTTAATTTCTTTAAGAAGGTTTCCTTCCTCCCTATAACTCACAGGCTGTGTTTTGGTCATATTTTGTCTCGCCATGTAATTTATTTCAGTGTAATTCAGGAAAATTCTGCTGGTGCATGTCATGATAGAAAAGTGTACAGTGACATTGTTGACTCCAGAACTTGTCATTTCTGTTAAAGGTCTTCATCCCACTGGTTCATGTTATGTCACTGAATAGAACATTTAAAGTTTCTTGATTGACTGAATCTATTAGCTTTATTAACTCTTGTTTGTGCTTTTAGTGGCAGCATGAGGATGTTCTGAGCCCCAATAATCAGCCTATCAGTGTGAGCATCCCTCCTCGCTCCGTCATCCTCAGCAATATGAAGAAGAAGCTGTACAAACTGAGTCAGGATGAGGGAGCAATCGTTTCCATACAGGTCAGTATAACACCATCTGCACCACCCTGTGTTGGAACCATGTGACTCATTCATCAGTTAAATATCTGTACACAAAGACACTACTGTATAATATTAAGTACACGTTAAAGTGAATCTGCAAAAGTACTGTAGTGTAGCAGCTTTTTGTCCACCTGGAACCAGCATTTTGGGAGCCCTAAAACTATGTGCCAAAGTGAAAAAAATCTCAAAATGCCACATTTTTGGTTTTGTGTATACAACCAATATCATTGTTACCTCTACATTTTTACTCTTGACTAAAGGACCACTGTTTCTATTGATATCGCATCTTTAAATAAGTGTGCACACCTTATTTGGTTATGATGCCAAATTTTCATGGCTGTACATATTTGTGTCACCAAGCAAATACAGCAAAGTTCTAAAATGATATTTAATTGCAAACACACTATGCACCACTCAATGTTACATTGTGGGTTCTGGTTAAGTTAATGCTCACACCCATTCATATCCTGTGTGACTGGCTGGTGTCTTCAGGAGAAGCTAGCATCTCTGGAGGCTAGCATCGAACAGCGTCTGAAGTGGGCTGGTGGCGCTAACCCAGCACTGGCCCCAGTTCTGCAGGACTTTGAGATGACCATCAGGGAGAAACGTAATATGGTGGCTGGAGAGAATCAGCGTACCAGCCAGGTAACGTAGCTTCCATTTACCTCCTTTTCCTTCTTTTCCTTTGCCAGTTTGTCGCGGTTTTTGTTTTCCTGCGGTGACTCATGTTCAGTATCTCAAACGTGGCAAACAGTGTACTATATGCATGGAGCGTCACTTAAACTTTTAGTCAGGTGTCAGTAACTTTAGGGAAATTAAATGTTAAGTGCAGCATTGTGAGGGGGGTGACACAGAGGAATGCTGTTGCACTGAGTGTAGGACATATCTGTATCATTGCTTTATGTTCCATCATAATGCAATGATGGATTAGTGGAGACTCTTGGCAGTGGATGGTGAAATTAGCACCTTTACTGCCAATAGGAGCCAGAGTCATCTCTTGAAGTTGTTTGACCCAGGAATGAATGCATAGCATAATTTCCCAATGCAGACACAAGACGGCTGTTCCTGGGTTTGTTTTTTTGATCAGTGGAAAAGAGGCTTTTTTAACACCACAGTCCTTTTTTTTAGGTCACCTTCTTGTGTTCCACCATCCTGAACTTTGAAGGTCTTCGAACTCGATCTCCTGAGGCCCTCAACATGGATACAGCTCTGTTTGAGCTCCTGAAACGCTGCCAGCAAACCTGCTCTTATGCTGCTCAGTTTAGCAGTGCAGTTTCTGCACTGGAGCTCCAACTACTACACAGACTGGTGGGTTTCCTTTGATCGTGTACACAGTCTACAAGTGTTACATATCAGCAACTGCACTTCATGTTTTAGATCACATTTGTAGATGAATACAATTCCATAGAAAGCCCTGTATCATTATCTGATGTCACCATGTCAAAGTATTAGTGATAGTTCGGAATTTTGGACTAAGACCTATTTTCCAACTCAGCCGGTGTGATGGAGACGTCTGGAGACGTTTTCAAGAAATTTCATTCAGTTCTTCTAGTTGCCGAGTTCACTGGTGCTATGGCTAGCGCAAGTCAATAGTATGTGCTAGCATGGCATTAGAAACACTCATACTGACTCCACAGTGCACCCGAGGCAAATCAATTGTAACGGCAGACTATCGATGTACATATCTGTGTTGATAGAATGTTTGAATTAAAACCAACCTTGCAATTTGAAGGATTTATGTCTCAGCAGCAGCAGCAGCGCGTCATACTTCCGGTAGTGGCGGACTGATTCTGCTGCTGGAAGTATAGTGCTGAGAAAGTAGTCCCTCAAAAATTCATGCGATGCGAGGTTAGTTTTGTTTTAAATATTATTCTGTCAACACTAGGGATGGGACTTTATTGTCGACAAATCGATCGACAAATCGACACGTGCACACCTCGACAAAAAAATGAAGAGTAAAAAAAGTCGAAGTGTCACAAAGACGAAGCTGTGCACGAAAAGGTGATCCTGCAGGAATCCTGCAGGGAGCCTGCGCTCTGCGCGTCACCGGCTCCTTCTCTCGAGTGGATGTAGGAAGCACTACACAAATGAATGAGTGTTTTTAATGCCATGCTAGCACATACCATTGACTTGCGCTAGCCATAGCACCAGCGAACTCGAAAACTAAACGTCTCCATAACACCGGCTGAGTTGGAAAATAGGTCTTCTGTCCAAAATTCCGAACTATCGCTTTAAGAATTTTAACAATTTTTTCTTTTGGTGGTTTAGATATTTTCATTAATTTCTTTTTTAAAACTCTTTGTTTTTCTGAATTGATGAGTGAATTGATGTTTTCCTGCTGCTGTTCAGAAATTTTTTACAGGGCAGAAATATTATTTCTGCTCTTTCTGTCTGAATTAATGACATGCATTAAAACAAGTGTAGCTTACATGGAGCTCAGTTCAATTAAAACTGCTTGTTTGCTTTAGTGCAGTTTACTTTCTTTTAGGTTTGAGAAGTGAATAAACCTTGTTTAAGAAGCCAGGATGATAGGATATAACTCCTGACTTTTCTGGCACAGGTCCAAAATTCTATCATAAATATGTCTTTTAATCTCTCTGTACAGACCCCATTGTTGGATCTGCCCATCGGCAGTCCTGATTGGCTGAGCTGTGCCCAGAGGCAGCTGGAAGAAGAGCTGAGCATTGAGCGGAGAACTCAGGAGGAGCGAGAGCAGCAGCTGGAGTCCTGTGGTGAGACACTGCAGCTCCTGGTCGACTCCATTAAAACCATTCTCTCCAACCACAACCGGCAACTGGCTGATGTCAAACACCTGTTGAGAGCCATGGCTAAGGTAAACCCAACACCCAGCCATGACGCGTTTGTCTTGTGAGTCTGTGTGTGATGTGCAAAAAAATCTAGTTATTAGAGCTGGGGATTATATGGACATATATGGCCATATCATAAAAGTATATGTGATGACTTGTCTTGGTTTTAAAGCCTCTTCCATTGATGATCATCATTTGTTATATTAAGTAAATTAGTGAAATACACTAAACATTTTATATATATTGATTCAAAAATACATGGAATTGACAAAATTATATTTTAAAAAAGTCACTTTTTTCATTTTAACCCCTAATTATCTGTGTTATAGCAAATAAATAATTATTTCTAACAATGCCTATCCTTCATTTAACATTAAAAGAGACAAAGAAATGAACCAGGTGTTATCTGCTATTAGTAATAATAATAAAAAAATCCGGTATTTTAAGATCATGTAATACAGATCATTAAAAGTAGATATTTTAATTTGGAGTATTTACAGTGTGTTGTCACAAAATGACCAGCCATGGCAAAACCGACAACAACTACGCTCGGGACATTTTGAGTTATTTACAGATTTTAAAAGTGTGATTTCTAAGCTTTCCAACAATGTCTAACGCATGTAAATCGTATAATATTTGAAGAGGATGTGGTCATCAAAAAAGCTGTCCTGATTTTTTTTTTGATTCATGTCATTTGAATTTGAGTATCTGCCGATACCAAGTCCCAATCTGATACTTCTATTATACATTCGAAAAATTAAGAAGAGCGAAGAAACGGATCCAGGATGTCCCTTATTTTTTATTTTATTCACCTTATTTTTTTTATTTTTTATCATTATTATTATTATTATTTTAATCTTATTTTGTTGTTATCTCTGGTACTGTGTGTACTTACCTCATTAAAGTCAAGGCATTGCAATTATAATATATTATAGAGTGTGCCCCTCATCGCGATGAAGTGCTGGGGATCTGAGTAGTAAAACGTGGTGACAGACTCTTAAAAGCGTGCTTTTCATTGTTTTCACTCCATGGTCTCAACCTCTTTGTGTAGAAGACACTTTAGTGCAGCAATTCAGGGAATAACAGATGCATCAGATGAGCTGATCTCTTTAGTTAACTGCTCAAAGAGAGAAAATATTCTCTGGTGTGAAGTGAATGTCACATGATCGGCCCCAATTTGTGATCACGTGATCCGATTAGGACATCCCTAGTCACAAACATCCGGAAAACTTCTCATGGGCCCAGAGAAACAACCTGTGTGCATATGTACTGTACATATATATATGTAGATATATGTATATATATGTGGGTCAATGACAAATAAAGCTTCTAAAAAGTTATTTAAGTATTTTCAAAATAGATGTAATGCATATTTGAGTCCAGAACAATGTGTTTGAACATTTCTCATATATTGAACAACTATTCTAACTGTTTTAACTCATTTTTTAACAGTATCTTAAACGTCACAACAAAAAAACTATTTATAAGAAAAAAATATACATTACTAATATTTATTTTAAAATTAATTATTTGGAAACTATACCTTAAGATGTCTACACTAGATAAACATTATTATTTTTTATCATTGTGGGTTTTTTTTTACAATAATTTAAGATTTTTGGTCTCTGAAGGTCAGGTTTTAAGCATCCTTAACATCCAATTTTACATTTAAAGACAGGAAAATAATCACACAAATACACAATTTCATATATTCAGTATAATAACTACCCTAATTACATTTATAAACCATTTGGTCACTTTGAAGTATCATTTATTGGTTTAAATTGGTTGCACCACTTGACAAATAATGGTTGCACCACCTGACCACATTAGTTATGACATGAAATATGCTGAAAAAAATGCATTTTCATTTCAAATAGTAACATGTGTTTTAGACATCAGTTAAACCTAACCCATCAAAAACAATTCACATAACATTACATCTTTATGATTAGGATCGAGAACAGTCGCAATGAAGTGCAGGGTACCCATCTGGGTAGATGTTAATAAAATGTGGTGACAGACTCTTAAAGAGCAGAGCTCACTTTTCATTGTTTTCACTCCATGTTCTCAATCTTTGTGTAGAAGACACTTTAGCGCTGCAATTAAAGGAATAACAGATGCATCAGATGAGCTGATCTCTTTAGTTAACTGCTCAATCAGAGAGAATGTTCTCTGGTGTGAAGTCAATGTCGCAGGGAGTTCATAATCTGCTCCGTATGCAGCCAAGTTTCGCTTTAGTGCAAAGAGACGTTCCAGCATTTAGTAGGTGCTATTCCACAGTGAACTCGCTGTGTTTAGGCCGCCGAATTATCAGTGCATCCCTAAATTTAACATCTTTTTGACAAGAACAATGTAACCGTAATAATGACATATTTGATGGTGTGACTTGAGTTTCAATCAGCACATGGACAAGGGAGCGCTTGCCGATTACATGGGGGCGCAGTGGCCTTGATCCCTGGTTTAGAAAAATTTGTGGTGTATAAAAAAAATGTATTTAAAATAAACAACAACTCTTAGCCTGGTGGGGGGCAAGTAAACCCTGGCAGTCCACCAGGCTTATAATGCACTGGGGGAATCCCTGTAATAATAACTGTTGTAGAACTTTCCAGCAGGTGAAACTATATGTGCTAGATGTTATGACTAAGTCCATGGAGCATGGGTAGTTCGTAATCAAAGCACAGTTGTCAGCTGGATCATTGTTAATACTTAACCAGTGTCATGCAAATTTTGATAGTGATATTGGCATCGAAAATGTGCAAATTATCATGCAAAATGATTTAAAGTGTGTAATATATTTCCATTCAAAACTAATAAACATTCTAGAAGTGTCATGGATAACCTTAGAGCTTTGAATAGCATTATATAGTGACATTCCTTGCAGTTGTGCCACCTGACAATTGCAACTAGACTTAAATTAAACAGCTTCTGTTTAGATGCAAGCATTATTTTCAACCCTGTCATGAAGGTCACACAGAACATTTTTTTAAGAAATAAAGAGTTTTATGATAACATATTTTTTTTCTAGTTTTACATTGATTGTACCACACTGACATGGAAAATGTACCAACCTACATATCGTTGAAAGTAGTTATTTTTATCAGTATTTGACAGAGATCTACAAACCTTTTAGCTTAGTCCCAAGGTTCTCTGGGGTTCCTCTGGCTGATTCAACATTCAGTTTACAGCTATTGTCTCTTGACTTCAAAATAAAGTCCAATGTTTATGGTTGCACCACCCTGATATTTAGGAAATGTACATTTCTGGACAAAAGTTTTGCAGTTATTTTAGCAGCTTTAAAAATACTGATATTAGGGGAAAAACATTATTCAAAAGACTTCAAACTTAAATATATATATCTACACATATCTATATTTTTTTATTAATGCAGTTTCATTCTGATCCATTTGTCTATTGTACTTGTGTTGTACAGGATGAGGAGGCAGCATTGGCAGATGGTGAAGAGGTGGCATACGAGGGCAGTGTGCGTCAGTTCCTCTTGGAGTACAAAGCGTGGCAGGACAACATTCAGCTCGTCTTATTCACTGTGGTCCAGGCCAGTGGGCAGCCTCGCAACCAGGAGCAGCTGGAACTGCTGGAGGAGATCCCTGCTACTTTGAAGGAGCTGCACTCCCAGAGCCAGAGGTACTCCCATTTACACAGTGCACAGTATGTACTGTCTTGTGTTATGTCTATACTGGATTAATTATGTGTGTGTGCTTCTCTATAGTGTGTACAATGGCCTGGTGGGCTTTGCCTCTCCACTGGTGACAGACCGAGAAAGCGAATGTGCCAGTCCTGTTTCTGCAGCACAGACGAGTTTTGCAGCAGGTACATTTGTAGTTTTCTCACCCCATATGTTCATTTCCTCGTGCAGTCACTACAGCTGCCTTTTTGACTCAGCAGCTGGATGGAGTGAGCTTGATTTCAGTGGCAAGGTTTAGTATGACGAAAGGGTATCCTTAAATCATCTTATACCAATGCAGAAGCAGTCAGACTTTTTATTAGTCTGGCAAGAACTTCCTGGATCCAGTGTCAGCGTACACAGAAACAGGATCTTAGATATGGAGGTTACTGTACGTACAAATCCTTAAAATGTCTCACCCCGCCAACCATTCACAGTACCCATATAAGCGGTGGCTACTCACTATTATTTCCCCAAACCTTAGTGTGCAGAGGAGTGGAACTTAAGTGTGTGAAACATTTAAACATCATCTGTCACATTCTGTCTCTAAACGTCTTTTTTACCATTAGACACTATAAAAACCCTTTTTGTGTCTGAATTTGTAATTGTATGAACTTCCTCTTATGCTCTCTTTTCTATACATTTGCCATGATTTTCCTGTCACTCCTGATCAATGAATATTAATCTGGGGTGTTTTTCTATTTATGGTCAAGTATGGCTATTACTTGATGATGGTTATTTTTAAAAGTGAAACTGGCATGGGACATTTATAAAACTTTAAATGGAACGTAAGTGTGTCTGTCATGTGCTTTGACTTCAGCTGTGAGGTGCAGTGTGGTGAAGACACAGCCGGAGTCGATGTCCCAGAATGCACGCAAGGGTCTGCCACGCAACCTTGGAACGCCCACTGACACCCCACCCAGCACCCTGCTGATGAACAGCAGAGGCCTCAACCCCAGCCCCAAGAGAGCTGTAAGAGACCCCAAAACTGGACGAGGTACTGGACCGTGCAATGGATGTGCAATATTTTATGTAGCACAGTCTCTCCTGTCACTACTGATTTCAGGCTGAGAGAATATCACTGCTCTGCCTTTGATTGTAAAGCTGCCGAACTCTGTGTTACAGCTGTTCAGGAGAGGAACTCCTATGCTGTCAGTGTGTGGAAGAGAGTGAAGGCCAAGTTGGAAGGAAGAGACATTGATCCCAACAGGAGGATGAGTGTTACAGAGCAGGTAACGCCCACCACACCTCATTCAAATCCTACTGTTGACTGTAAATTTCTCAAAGAGGCAGTCCAATTAATTAAATGACAGCGATATCAAGCATCTCAGCTAATATCTGAGTCTGCAGATTGGTTCATTAATTTACTTTATCTATGTTGTACTTCTACACAGCATTTTTCAGATGCTTTAGTTGTGGCACTGTCCGCTCAGGAGGACAAGGTAGTTTCTGTCCTCTTTGTAAGATATGGAGTGGGTGAAAAATCAGTCCAGTGAAAGATATATTGCTTTTCAGACTAAGTATTGATAATTTTTTAACTGATGGTACAAACTAGAAATGTTCCATTACCATTTATTCCCTCCCGATTCAGATACTTGTGCTGTGGGTATCGGCCGATACAGAGTACCGATACCAATGTGTTGGTCATTTTCATTCTTTTCTTCTTCTTTTTTTAAACATACTACTGCTGCATGACTGTAATATGATTATCATTGTGGTGAGACCTGGCTCAGGTTAAACCCTTTTAAAAACATGAATGAATACAGCAAATGGAAGCCATTTATATTTTAAAGTATTTTTAAATTGAATAGTATAAAAGAGTAGTGCAACAGCAACTTAACTAAATAAATCTAGAAATTAATTCCTTTGATAAAACTTAAGTGCTTTGGTCAAAATACCTCAAGGATGAAGCACCACAGCAGTTCAATCACCTGCCAAAACAGCCCTGTTCAGAACACTCACTTTTGAGTGCCTGTCTCTTTAAATGCAAATGAGACACAGGGAACCACGTCAGCGCCACTGAGGCTGTTGGTCCTTCTTTTCCTTGGTGTTCTTTAGCGTGACGCAGCTTCAAATTCAAACATTTGTGCCACCCCTCGAAATTGCTTCTTTGCATATGTTGTATGCCGCAGTCTTACTGGTGGGAGCATCCAGTGTGAAATACTGCCAAACCACCAACATGATGTGCCAATGTTAGCTCCTCAGCTGGTCAATTCTTCTTCATGCCTCTAAAACAGCAGCTGCTGGTGGCAGCACAGCACAACTGTTTTAAGAGCGACAAAGAAGAACTGTGTCAGAGCTAATGGAGCTAACAGTAAACAGATTCCTATTTCTAATTAGTTACTTGGTATTGAATTGGTGCCTGGACTCCAGGAATCGCTGATACTGATGCCGGCATTTTCGGCAGTATCGGAATCGGAACAACTCTAGTACACATCCACACAACAACTCGACTGGATTCGCATAAAAAAACATCAATTTACATTTCAGTCCACTAGAGGGTGTCAAGCGCTCACTCTCAGCTGTTGAGCTGTTGTGTGAGTATATCATGTTTTGCAGTGTCATAATAATATGGTATGGTGGTGTCTCTGGTGATTCCTTACCCTCTTTAGTTCTATGAAACTCTCTTTCATAAACGAGCAATATTAGTACGAAAACTGAAGTATCTCTAAGTATTCAGCACAGTTACCCATCCTAAGTCCATGACATTAAGACCAACATGAGTGAAAAATAAATCACACTCAGCTAAAATAGTAAATTCTGATGAGCACTGATATGAGACACATGGGGAGATAAGGAGAGCACACTGATAAATCATGATGTGGACAGACTCTTTACTGGAGAGGCATAATTGACAGTTTTAGATCACGGTTGCCCCCGGGATCAGGGGCAGCGTCAGACGCGGCGACAAAAGAGTCATAAAACCATATCTAACTAACAAACACAGACATGCTGCATACCCACAGAAAGGTCAGAAACTCAGCTAAAAGCTAATACAAACCATTCTTATGTTTACGAAACACAGTTAAAACACAGACGGATCAAACCAGCAGGAGGTGAAAAAAACAGTTACAGCGCGCACATTGAAAAGCGGCACCGGATCGTCAGCATGATTATGTAAACAAAAGAAACACGTATGGACTGGACAGCGGAGAACCCATAGATTCCAACGGTACCATTTTTATCACTCTACGACCAAGATTCACAGATCCAGCCCCAAAATAAGGGCAAAACAACAACTGACTTTCAAGAAATACAAGCAGAAATGTTGTCTTACCTTTGCTGTTTATCAAAACAAGTTATTTCCACCGGAACAAAACCACTTCTAATGAATAACTACACTTCCCAGCATGCTTTGGGAACAAATCCTGGTCTGATTGATCATTACAGAGCGACATTACATCGTTCTGATTAGGAGAAGGGCGAATGTCCGCACAAATGCGTCATATGCATTTATATCCTTTTGACTCACTAATGAAGTGATTCGCACGCATTTGGAGACCGGGGTCTGATTTTACCGGTATAGAGGTTTAAAACGAGCTGTCAATCACCCTAATTGACCAAGGTAAGCCAGAGCTATGGCGCTGTGTAACTGAAGACGCTGCAGAGTCACAGAGTTGTTATTACGCACCACACAGGAAGCATCGATTTACAGCGAGTTATCATACTACTTTTTTTTTTTCAAAACAAGTTCTTTTTAGACCAATAGTGACATGTAAATAAAATTAAATGGGTTTTTAATAATTTGGTACCTCTCAAATGGCACAGTTTGGCACCATCTGTGCCATTTGAGAGGTACCAAATTATTAATAACAGAGAGAACGCCTAGATATCTCTTTACTAAAACCTCTGTAATTTCACTCTGCTTCATTTCAACAGCATCAGACTTTGCACAGCTCATGTCCACATGTTGTTACATGACCTCCATGTGTTTTTAAGCTCCTACTGCATATTTTAAAGGTGATATTTGCTTTAAAATGCAATATTTTTTTAGGCGAGAGAAAAAAATCCTTCAGTTATGCTGTGTTCCATGTATATTTACTCTGACACAGTGGCATCTACAGTGAAACTTACACCTCTGGTAGAATCTCACAAGTGTTATCTTCATTTTGATACCAAGATAATCCACATAGAGCTTGTAACTGCAGAGGTTAATTTAGTTTGGCATGTCATTTTCGAGCAGGGACTCCAAAAAGAGGTTGAGGGAATAAGTGGTCAAACTGCTCAGTAAAATGATTTAGAAATTAATCATTTCTTCAAAATGACAAAGTTGAACAGTTTATGTATGACATGCTGAGCTTGTGTCCTGCTGTCTGCTTTCCTTTCAGGTGGACTTTGTCATCAAGGAGGCCACCAACATGGACAACCTGGCCCAGCTGTACGAGGGCTGGACTGCCTGGGTGTGAAC
Source organism: Microchirus variegatus (assembly GCF_963457635.1). Classification (NCBI taxonomy): domain Eukaryota; kingdom Metazoa; phylum Chordata; class Actinopteri; order Pleuronectiformes; family Soleidae; genus Microchirus; species Microchirus variegatus. The sequence goes on along the minus strand of NC_139811.1, from coordinate 26,356,745 downwards.
ACTATCCTGCTTCATGTCTTTGGTCCAGCGAAGGCTTGGAGATCCACCAGAGTCCAGCAGGTCTGAGGTGTCGGAACAGCAGCACCAGGCCACACTGGGGGGAGGAAATGGGAAGCAGATGCTTAGTCTGCCCTCCCAAACTCCTGGGCACCCAAACTGGGGCAGCGACTTCGCAGCTCCGCTGCATCCACACTCCCCCAACCATCGGCGATCGGGCTAACACAACGCTTAGTGGGCCTGCGGGCCCCGCCTCCCTTTCTTAGGGGTTTGATCGAGCAAAGCAGCGTGGAATGGGGAGAGGGGAAGGAGGGCAAAGGCCTCCTCCCCCTCGACTTGGAGATCCCTACCCCCCTCACCTGCATAGCTCACTATCAAGTTGTACCCATAAACATCACTGCTTCCTGCTGAGGCGAATCAAACTCCACCTGCAGGATGCGCAGGATGAAGCAGGCCGTGAGCGCTTTCCCTCTGAATCACACAGTCCATGTGCTGTGGGTGGGTCTTCACCGGGGTGGGGGGGGCAAATGCTCAGATGGATGGGGTGTTTCCACAGCCACACCTGTTTTCTCTTAACCTTTTTTTTTCCCTCAGCGCCATTGTGATTGTGTCTGATTGGTCAGCGAGTGACACAGATGAGCGGGATTGATGACAAATGTAGGTTTGTCCCTGAGATCCCTGAGGCTCAGCTGAAACCTGGAATCAGAAGAAATTGAAGTAGAAATGAGTAATCAAAGTGTTCTTTGGTTGATGAATAGGGAAGTGATGTCACAGATGAAACCATGACGCAGACTTTGTTTTTGTCTCGTGGATAAAAGTGATAATAGCTGTGAGGAGGAGAAGGTCTGACTCTTTTTTCTTCAGTGTTGTGCAGTGAAACTCTCTTCAGTCTCTTCCTCTGTAGACGCAGCTAGAGGAAAAGACTTTTGCTTTGGTTGATTTGCCTTGTCTCTGTATCTGTTACTCACCTCATGTATAATCACTCCCCAACCCCGATGCTTGCGTTTTATTAATCCTGACCTTCTAGTTTTACATTTTTAGTGGGAGAAATTATTGTTTTTTTGGTGAAGGTGCAAAATGTTAATTCTTAAAGCTTTTAGTGGATTTTGTTGGATGCCAAATAAACATGGAATTGAAAAGTGTTGAAGTTTATTTATTTATGATTGTTTTCTAAAGGGTTGGGGTACCGGATTGCAAACTAAAATTATATAACTACACCCGTTATCATTATCATTAGCTATGGAACACCCAGCAGGCCCTGGAGGGTGTGTAGTGGTGATGGTACCTGATGAAGTTTTCCTAAAATGTAGATAACTTGTGCAGTTCCTGTGCTAAATCTGCATTACTTATCCAAACAATGTCACTTTCTCATGCCCATAGCAAGACAACTGTCAAGTTTGAAATCAATCGGAGCATTGGTTTGAGAGATATGCGAATAACACACACAGATGGACAGATAACTGAAAAGTTATGTATGCTAGATGTCACAATGACGATGACCTTGAGTGTGTTAAATATTGCAGGGATTTGTTTTCCAGATTTTTAGAAAGAACTGAAATCAAACTAAGCACTGTGTTATACCCAGCTGCATGAACACCCAACTGTGTTCATGCACAAACACTAAATGTCTGAACCCATTTGGTTAATTTTAGTGTCTGCACCACATGGAGAATGAAAGTGAAAGTCTTTGAAAGCAGCAGCAGAGAAACTGATATGAGAGACACAATGTTAGCTAACCTTGGCTGAAGTTCACATTGTTTTCCTGTCTAAGACTAAGAAGTGTCTGTGGTCTTTATTTCATGGGAAGATTGTCACCTCTGATTAATTGTGTAATATATATAAATCAGCTACTGTAGTGCCATCCTTCCATTGTCACTGTATCCTCCACATGAGGGGCACGGGACTGCTGGACCCCATGCCAGCTGACAGGTGAAAGGTGGACTATACACCCGAACCCTGACCCAGTCACCAGACAATTACAGGGCCAACAATCAACCCTTCACACCTACGATCCATTGAACCAGTGTCCAGTTAACCTCTGCATGTAAAACCCATTTCCAGAACAGCCTTCTTCCACCTACGGAACATTATGAAAATTAGAAACATTCTGTTCTGAAAGGACGCTAAAAAAAACTAGTTCATGCCTTTGTCACATCAAAAAACTTAAAAGAAATTGCAGGATAGTGGAACGGAAATGGAGGAAAAACAAATTGCCAATTCACCACCAAATATACCGTGAGCAACTAAAAAATAAAAATACTGCTCTCAGGAATTCAAGGAATATCTATTTTACAAACATTATCACTGATCACAAAAGTAATCCAAAAATACTTTTTAATACTATTGATCTTTTAGTCAACCCTAATTTTAACAGAAATCATAACACTCCTTCAGACTCCCTTTGTGAAGACTTTGCAGACCACTTTAGGGGTAAAACTGATTTGATAAGATCTTCAATTTTATCTAATCCAAATACTATTTTTAATTCACCAGAAAGCTTGTTTTTACCTGAGGAAACACTGGACAGTTTTGCCTCAGTAGATGCTGATACACTTGGTAGTTTTCTTCCAAGTAAAATTAACAACCTGCCTTTAGGACTCAATTCCAACATCCATCCATCCATTATCTACCGCTTTATCCTCCTCAATTCCAACATCACTTTTTAAAAATTTTATGGACTCTTGAAGGTGAGCTCCTTAACATTGTGAATTGTTCTCTTCAGACGGGTATTTTCAGCAGTAGTGAAACCCCTTCTGAAGAAGAACAATTTTGGATCATAATGTTCTTAACTTAACTACTGACCAGTGTCCAACTTATCATTTTTAAGCAAAATTTTAGAAAAACTTGCTTTTATTCAGCTAATTACATTTTTAAATAACAATTCCATCTTGAGAAATTTCAATCTGGTTTTAGGACTAACCACAGTACAGAGACGGCACTTTTGAGCATTAATAATGATCTCAGATGCAATTTGGACTCACACAGGCTTACAAACCTTGTGTTACTGGATCTGAATGCTGCTTTTGATACAGTCGATCACCCGATTCTGTTAAACAGACTAAGACACCTGGTCGGCCTCTCTGGTACTGCCCTTCAATGGTTCAGTTCTTATCTCACGGATAGAACATTTCTTGTAAGTTTGGATGCAAGCTCCTAAAGGATCCATGAAATCAAGTGTGGTGTTCCCCAAGGCTCAATTTTAGGCCCCATAGATTTTAATCTGTACATGCTCCCACCGTGACATGTCACCATGAGGCATTGTATCAATTTCCACAGCTATGCGGATGACACTCAGCTGTACATATCCATGTCTCCTGATGACACAGGGCCAATCAATGCCCTTTTTAATTGTATCTTATACATCAAATCTTGGATGGCAGAAAACTTCCTACAGCTCAAACAGGACAAGACTGAGCTTTTAATTACCGATGCTAAGGCTCAGAGAGAGAAACTTTTATCAAAACTGCACACTGTCCATATATCGAGAGTTACGGATGTAACTAAGGCTCTATGAATTCTGGATGACCGCCAGAGACGGTATGAAATACCTGGATCTCTATCACGCGCATGCTCAGATCGAGACATAATACCATCAAAGTCACGTGACCTGGGTGACGCAAGCAACCTGTATAAAGGATGCTGGCACCCAGAGTCTTCTACAGAATCTTCTCGTCAAGATTCCGATTGACAACAAACTCTGGCGGTCATCCAGAATTCATCGAGCCTTAGTTACATCCGTAATTCTCGTTTTATTTCATTCTTCCTGACCTCCAAAGACGGTATGAAATACCTGGATGACCTGTACCAACAAAGTCATGAGGAATCCGCACTCACCAAAATTGCAGACCGAAGGAACAGACAAGACAGCCCTGGAAGAAGCCCACGCGGCTGCAGCACAGATGTCATTCAGTGGAACACCCTTCAAAGCAGCCCACGATGTGGAGACGCTTCTGGTCGAGTGACGTTTCACAGGACGGATCTGAAGGCCCTTAAGCCTGTAGGCATGAGAAATGACATCAACAACCCAATGCGAGAGCCTCTGTTTAGACGATGCACAGCCTTGAGTAAGTAGTAAGAGTAAGCTGGAATCAGAACGTAGACCCCCCAGCCCCTGACTTAGGGGCAAAGGCCGTCAAACTGATAGGTTGGTTGACATGAAAAGCAGAGAGCCTCTGAGGGAGGAAAGAGGGGTTTGGCCACATGGTAACCCCCCATCCATCAGAACTCCAACGCAAACAGTCCCCAGCCATGGACAGAGCATGAAGCTCACCAACCCACTGTAGATGTAATGGCAAGAAGAAAAGCTTAACAAAGCCACATGAGATCAGCATGTTCCAGGGCCTCAAATGGAGGAGAACACAGGGCTTCCAGGACGACCAACAAATCCCTTGAAGGCACCCTGAACGATATGTGGGGGGCGTAACTGGAGTGCACTCTTCAAAAACCTGTTCACAAGAACATGTGAGCCCACAGATCGACCATCCACATGGGCATGTCGAGCCGAGATAGCAGCCACATATACCTTTACAGTAGAGACAGAGAGCCCTCTAACAACTTCTGTAAGTACCTAAGTAGCACAGGCACAGAACAACGCTCTGGGTTCACATTCTCATTACCACACCAAACAGAAAAGAGTTTCCACCTGTTGGCGTACAGCAGTCTAGTCAAGGAGGAACAAGCATTGGTTATGGTCTCGACAACAGCCTGATCACATGAATTTAGGAATGGGTCCGGCTCTTCAGGAGCCAAACATGCTGCTGGAGGTGCTCCTTGTGAGGATGCCAAATGCTCCCCCCCAACTGTGACAGAAGATCCTGCCTCAGTGGAAGAGGCCAGGGCTCCCCGTTGAGGAGCTGACGGATGAGAAGAAACCATATCCTGCCGGCAGCCCGAGAGGGAGGCGTTACCACTACCTCCTGCTGAAAAGTAAGAGCCCAAAGGAACACCGCTGGAGAAATAGTTCATCATAGTTCTGTCCTGGAGCCTCCGGGGTCGAGGCCCAACCCATTGATCCACACCTGCAAGAGACGCAATGAGAGAAGTCCCAAAGGAATGACCGCCGCTGCTGCTGTCAGTTTTCCTAGCAGCCGGAGAAACAGACCGTATGTCAGCCTTGTGCCTCTCTGCACACGAAAGACTACGCTGAAAATGTTGTCCACCCTCTGTGGGGAGGGGTAGGCCTTCATCAACACTGAGCCGAGGATAACCCCGATGAACACGACTCACTGGCTTGGAACCAAACAGCTCTTTACAAAATTCACAGTAGGACCAAACTGGGTCACATTACACAATTGTTGTGTCGTGGATGGCCTGCTCGCGGGTTGCGGAGCATATGAGCCAGTTGTCCAAGTAAGGAAGGATCTGAACACCACTGCTCTGCAGAGGTGAAAGTGCTGCGACAATGCACCTGGCACGTGATAGCCCGAAAAGGAGCACGCAAAACTGGTAGGCCTGGCCCCGAAGGCAAAACTGCCTGTGGTGGGGTGCTATTGGTACATGAAAATAAGCATCTTTCTCATCAACACTTGTGAACCATAATCCCTCTGAGGACAACCAGGTGCTGGTACAGACCATAAGGCGGCTGATCCGGACCACTGGTCTGTGGACAGACTGGACAAGACCACTGAATTGGCTACAACCCCTGCTGCCTCTGAGACAGACTGAAGAACATATGTTTTACGAAGCATGCGAAAACGAAGAACTTTCATGAACTTGTTCAACCTTCTGAGATCAAGGATGGGGTGAAAACCGCCGTCCTTTTTTGGAACAAGAAAATACGTCGAGTAGAACCCTCTCGATCGATCTGAACTCTTGCTCTAGAGCCAAAGACTTTAGGGGGTCCTTTACAGCAGTCATCCTGACCCCGTTGAACGCCTGCAACTGAATACTGTACCCCTTGGAAAGAGTTAATAACACCCAAGGGTCTTTCTCTCTCGTGCTAACACAGAGACCCTAATGCATGTTTTTTGCATGCTTGTTTTAACAGTGTTTAAAAATAGCTTCGTCACGACTCCCCGCCGCAGTCCCTTTTATGACTTTGACCCAGAGTCAGACCCAGAGTCAGAAGACACTGTTGCTCGTGAAACACCTCCACAACGGACGTTATTCTTCTTCTGCGGTTCAATTTACGCAACCGGATGTGCCCGGACTAGTGTCTGGAGCAGGAGGATCTGCTGTTCAGGAGAACCACTGTTTACGTAACCATAACGGGAATTTCAGAGATCTCGCTGAGCCCGAGATTACAATAAAACACAGCGTTCTCAGCAGTGGCTGAACTGTTTGTTTAGAACCTTCAGGGCTTCATAAACAAGGTAATGACGCTGATACACACTAAAAAACAGCGTTAATTGGAACTTCCGGTCTAGGTCCACTTTAAACATGTGTATCCGCGTATATGCCCCGCCCCCTCCTCCTTCGAAGCGCACACCTCCCTTGCTTTGTTGACGTGAAGCGCGGACACAAACGGACTGAGGTGCGTTGCAGTAGCAGTGACACCTGTCCCACCAGCCAGGTAACACATAAATAAATCCAGTCGAGTGTATTGTTTGCCCTCTAAACCTCAGTTGCCAAGCCTTAACTTGCACTTATTTGTCTCTGTTGTGAAATACGCTGTCTCATACAGCACCACACAGCTGAGCATACATTAGCCGACTGCCCACCTGCTTAACAAGCTAGACGCTAGCCCAAATCAATATGAGGTCATGACCACCACACAACTAATGTCGGTACAGCATGTGAATCTATCGGTATAGTGAAGCTGAATATTAAGTATTGTGTCGATTTATATTAGGGTACGTAATTAAAACTTGCAGTAATTTATTTGCTAAATGACAAACAAAAAAAAGTAGCCTTGTGCCTTGTAATGTAACCAAGCAGTTTTATTCATACTGTTGGTCTCGCATAATGCATAGAAAGGAAAGAATAAGAAAAGGAAAAAGAGAGGGACTTACAGCAGACATACAAATAAATCATTCTGAGGTCGTCAAAATCTTTAAAGACATTGCACCGAGGAGGATGATGCTTTAGAGAGAGGTAATGCTCCTTCACTCACACATGACACTTTTACCATTGTGGACGATCCAGGCTTCAAAGAGTTTGTGGGAATGCTTGACCCCACATACACTCTGCCTTCCAGACTCTCTGAGGAAGATGGTGGAGGAGAAAGATGAGGAGGAGGAGGCCAAAGCCAAGGCTCAACTGCAGAGCGTGGAGGCAGTATGATATGTGGACCTCTGATATGTGGACCTCCACCAATATGGATGCATATCTGGCAGTTACTTGTCATTGTGTGCAGGATAATATGAAGATGGCCACTTTAATTTTAGGAGTACTGCCTTTCCCCCAAGACCACAGTGCTGAAGACATCACAGCTGCTCAGAGGTCTCTGATGGTGGAGTAGAGACTTGAGGGGAAGGTTCAATGCCTGATTACTGATGCTGCTGCAAACATGGTCTCCACTGCGAAAAAACTAGCCATGCGACATGTTTTTTTGCATTGCACATGCATTAAATTTGACTTTAAATAAATCCCTGGAACAAACGCCTGGCCTAGAAGATATGTGCACAAAGGCACGAAAAGTGGTGACTTATTTTAGGTCAAGCACTATTGGAAAATAAAAACTGAAACATGTGCAACAGCAAATGAACTGTGCAGTGATGAACTCATTAAGGAGGTGGACACACGCTGAAACATCACCTTTTTGATGTTGCAGCGTTTGTATAATGAGAGGCAGACAGTCGGGGCAGCGCTGGCATTGCTTAAGACAGATGTTCATCCTCTCTCTTCTGAGGAATATGAAACAATCACAGCATGTCTCCAAGTGCTCTCTCCATTCTATGCAGCAACTGTGGAACTGTCCCAGGAGAAGAGAGTGTCAGGTTTAATGGTGATTCCACTTGTAAAGATGTTATTTCAAGCAACCGGGGAAGTAATACAGAAGACCACAAACCGCAACAATTCTTGGACAGAATATCACTGCAACCCACATAAAGAAGTTTGACAACCTCGAGAGCTCAACTGTCCTGTCACTCTCCACACTGCTGGATCCAAGATTTAAAGCCATCAGATTTTACAGTCCAGAAAATTCCCAAAATGCTGTACGGAAACTTACAGCTGAATGTGCAGCACTGGTGAGGCACACAGAAGTGGAGACTTCTTCAGATGATCCTTCAACTTCTGCTCCACCTCAACCAGCAGCAGATGCACAAAATCCATTCTCCACAGGTAGTTGTAAGTGGGTAATTATGAACACACACACACACAGAAACTTGTCTGTGTTCATGACTGTCATCTTTATTTTTCTTTCAGCTTTCAACCTTTGGACAAGTTTAGATCTCGATGCTACACTGGCAAGAGCTCACAGGAGTCGAACATCGAATGCCACACTTGAAGTTCAGTGATACATGACTGATCTGAGGATCCTCTGGCCGACTGGAATGAGCACAGAAATGTTTATCCTCATTTGAGCCTCATCTGTTCCTTTTTTTCAAAAGCTGGAGAAGTTTTCAGCAAAAGAAGAAATCGCCTGAGTCCAAAAACAGTAGAAAAACTCTTATTCCTGAATAAAATCATCTGAATTCCCATCCCCAAATGTCGTGACTGTCTGAGTTACACAAAGCCCACCTCCCTGCACCTACTCTGTTTCCTAAAGCACACGCTCTCTCAATCCCAGATTCTAGTCAACATATGTCTACTGAATCAGCTGAATATAATATACTATTGACAGTGTTTTTTGTCTATTTCACCACTAGATGTCACTGAAATGAACCATTGAATGGATGAACCCATGTTCAATACAATTGACAAAGTGGTTCAATACTGATTTCTTGCTTCATTTGACAGAATGTGTACCATCACACATTCTGGCTTTTGAACTTTGAGCTGATAACAGTCTGGATGGTCCAGCAGAGTCGAGTATGTGGATTGCACCACTGAAAATCTTGCCAAATCTTCTCTGCCAATGCCATTTGTTGTCTTATATTGGATAGGGACAACCCACATACTCAACTCTGCTGCTCATCCCACAGATGTGGCACTATTTAAAAGGGAAATAAACAGGCTTTCCAACAGTATAAGATTTATTAACAAAGGCATTGTTACAACAAAGATATAGTTGACCAAACACACATTTTCTCTTTGTGCTAAGTTAATATGCTTTGATTGAAAAATTAAATAAAATAAAATGCAGAGGTGGAAAAAGTACTAAAATATTGTACTCAAGTAAAAGTACCAATACTTTGATGAAATGTTACTCAAGTAGAAGTAAAAGTAGTTCATTTGAAATGTACTTAAAGTTAAAGTTACTTAGTTACTTTGTGTGTGGTGTGAGGGTAGTAGAAATATGACAAGGGGTCAGAAATCCAAAACTATTTTGGAGCTCACGACACAGGATATTACGTCACTTTTGGCGCTCGCCCTCTATGTTCACGCGTCAGTGCTGGTGATAATCACATCATCATTCGTCTGGTTCTGCTGTATATTTTCCCCCTGTAGGTCTTCATTGTGCTGAATTTTTATTTTTACTCAGTAAAGGATAGGATTTATAAAGTTACTGAATACAATACTTGAGTCAATACATACTCAAGTAAAATACAAAATCCTGATTTTAAATTGTACTTAAAAAATACAAAATACACAAAAAAAGTATTCAATACAGTAACTTGAGTAAATGTATTTCGTTACTTTTCACCTCTGATAAAATGGAATCAGAATCCTCTGGATGAGTTAAACATTCACATAATAACTCAAGTTAACTCAAACCACACCAGGTAATGATTGAAAATGAGAGGCCCAGCTGGACCGATGACCTCCAGAAGATTAATGATTACACCTCTCAGCCTGTGCTGTGACAGAGTGACAGTCACCCCTCAGTGTGTGTGAGTGAGGGAGTGAACAATCATGTCAGGACAGCGTGTGTGTGTGTTGGACTTTGAGGAGGAAGCCAGGAAAGTTCTTCCTAAAGCTGTGTATGATTATTACCGTTCAGGAGCTGACGAACAAAACACTCTGACTGACAATGTGGCTGCTTTCAACAGGTACACACTCACACACGTGCACACACACTAACACACACACTAACACACACACACCTTCTACAGTACTCACACAAATACAGCAACTACTGGTTAGTCTTTAGTCATTATTTTTTTTCTTTATCATCCTTGACAGTGAAGACGCAGTTTTATGGTCTGTACCTTTTTAGTCTCAATTACCACTCAAAGCACAGTACAGTTGTGCCATTCACCCATTCTCTCACCCCCCCCCCCCCCCCCCAGTGTTTTGCTCAGAGAGCTGGGCAAGACACGTGCAAGTGACAACACTTGCAGGCTGACATCAGTGTTATGAAAACTGTCGGAAAATGATGCTACAAATCCTGTTTTAGCGGTGAAAAATGTGGAAGCTGAAAACGAGATGAGAGTAAATGTCTAGAGCATTGGTTCTCAAAGTGCGGCCCGGGGGCCAATGGCGGCCCGCAGAAACATTTCTGGCGGAATTAATTACAGTTGATAGTTTTAATCCAGGAGGTACTAAGCTTGTTAAATGTTTATTGGACATTACTGGATACAGACCAATAAGTGTAAACAAAAATACTGGGTATTTACCTGGTTTCTATATGGTGAATTTTAGTGTATTATTGTGTTATAAGCTGGTAATAAGCAGGTAGCTACAGCCCCCAATTACTAGCTATTTACCCAGTAAATATATGGTAACAGAAATGTGTTACTTGGTATTAACCTGTAATTAGAAGGTAAGAACAATGGCCAAAATACTGAGTAATTACCCAGTAAATTTTAAAGCGTTATTATATTATATATACTACATTAAATTACATAATATATATATATTATATTAAATTACATTATATTAACGCTTATATTACTTAACGCTAAACTGTACAACTAAAATAATTACAAATGGGATTTCTTTCTGTTGTTTTTTTGTTTTTTTCCTTTGGCGGCCCTCAGTGAATATGTTGGGTTCCTAAATTGGCCCTCAGGTATCAAAACTTTGAGAACCCCTGGTCTAGAGTATTCTATGCACCTCGCCTCTCAATTCATTTCCTAAGGAGTAATGCAGTTTTAGTTTTTTGCCAGCTCCTTCTCTGGGGTTGTCCACAGCAGATGATCCGTATATTTGATTTGGCAGAAATTTCCATTTATCTGGGCTTGGGACCGGCACAGGGAGTACACTGGGTGTGGCCCCCCTCTGGTCAATTTCAAGTGTCCAGTTAAGACTGAGCAATGGGGATTGGGTACCTTGCTCAGGGGTATTATTTCTGCTGCCCCACAATTTCTTGTATTTCATTTTTGTTTGAACCTTTATTTTCCACATAAAGAAAGAGGTAAAGGAAAAAAGGACAACGCATATTAAAGGGAATTGCTGCATTGCTCACATTAATAATTTATAATAATCACAGTGTGTGTGTGTGTGTGTGTGTGTGCAGGTGGTATCTCATCCCTCGGGTGTTGAGGAATGTGTCCACGGTGGATCTGAGTGTGTCTGTGCTCGGTCACAGGCTCAGCATGCCTGTCTGTGTTGCTGCCACAGCGATGCAGAGGATGGCTCATCCTGAGGGAGAAACAGCTACAGCAAGAGGTACGCACACACACCCACACGCACACGCACACGCACACGCACACGCACACACACACACACCCACACCCACACCCACACCCACACCCACACCCACACCCACACAGGCACAGGTTTGGCCGAGGGGAATAGAAAAGACACACACGCTGCGTTTCGTCTGGTGTTTACTTCACTGCAGGAGGATTTATTCTTCCTCTGTGTGCGTAGTGATACTATTCTATACCCCTCGAGAACAGCCCTCTATCGACTTGCTTGGGTATTGCACCCATCATACAATAATAGTGCAATTAAATGTGTCTTTAGCCACTGCTAATGGCACAATAAAAAGAAACCAATATATGTGGGTGTCTGTTTTCCACAGTTTAACCCTTTACATTTGCAGCACAGTTATTCTTTAACGACTCTCATTGACATCCATTCTTTTGGGCAGTAAACGCATCATTCCTAACCATAATCATAAATAGTTGTCTAACCTTAACCTTAGCCTAACCATAATTCAAATATGAGCCCTAACATGAACTACTTCCTGAGTAATGCGGTTCTGCCTCATTAGGACCAGGTTTTGGTCTCCATAAGGACTGCTCCCATAGACTATAGATTAGCAGACCTGGTCTTTTATTTATTTAGTTAGTTATTTGTATGTATATCTATCTGACCATGACCCTTTATATCTAGGCAGTTTTTATTATTTTATACCTCTATACCTATATTTTTATTTGTTTTACTTATTTTCATCCTTTTTTACCCTTTAATATTCAACTTTTATTCCTTGTTGATATTGTTGTTGTTTCATGTCTGTCACCTTCTTTGGCTTTTATTAGCCTGTGTCTGTGAAAGAAATATCATTACACACACTCTCATATTTCTATCCATTTTAAGACTTGCATTGACTTCCATTCATGTGGACAGCCTACCCAAGGTCCATGATCCCTAACCTCAACCAGAACCAGTTCATGCCTAACCCTAACTTCAATGTAGTCCTAAACTCTATCAGTTAATCAGAAATGAGGTTCTGCCTCATCAGGACCAGGTTTTGGCAGTGTCGTTTCTTGCTGTACGTAGACTAGGACTACACAGAACAAAGTTGCAATTACTAGCGCTGTTGTGGACACTGAAAACTATTTGGTTTAGCTTAGTTCAATATTCAGTACTGTTTGTTTTAACAGCTCTAACTACAACCCCTGTCAAAAATCATAGAATCACCAGTCTTGGAGGATGTTCATTCAGTTGTTTTATTTTGAAGAGAAAAAGCAGATCACAGACATGACACAAAACTAAAGTCATTTCAAATGGCAACTTTCTGGCTTTAAGAAACTCTAAAAGAAATCAAGAAAAAAAAAATAGTGGTTACTTTTTTTAGACCACAGGGAAACAATTATGGAATCACTCTGTGAATTTTCTTTACTACTTTAGAAAACTTAAGGCAACATGTCTTGAAAACAGAAAATGCACAGCAAAACAAATGAGGAACATATGGGAGGAAGCTGGAGTCAACGTCTGTGACCGAACTGGAAGAAATCGCCTAAAAGGAAATGGGATTTGCTTACAGAAAAGCTAAACGAAAACCCTTTAAACAGAAAAAAACAAGGTTACAATGGGCTGAGGAAAAGCAGTCGTGGACTGTGGATGACTGGATGAAAGTCATATTCAGTGAAGAATCGCAAATCTGCATTGGGCAAGGTGATGATGCTGGAACTGTTGTTTGGTGCCATTTGAATGAGATTTATGATGACGACTGCCTGAAGAAAACATGCACATTTCCACAGTCATTGATGATATGTTCCTTCATGTCAGGTAAAGGCACTGGGGAGATGGATGTCATTACATCCTCAATAAATGCACAAGTTTACGTTGACATGTTGGACACTTTTCTTATCCCATCAATTGAAAAGATGTTTGGGGATGATGAGATCATCTTGCCATAGAGCAAAAACTGTGAAAGCATTCTTTGAAGAAACACACATTCTCAATGTCATGACCTGCAAATAGTCCAGATCTCAAGCCAATTGAAAATCTGACGTGGAAGTTGAAAAGCTGATCTGGCAAAAGCAATCAGAGAAAGTTGGAGCCAGATTGATGAAGAGTATGGTTTGTCACTCAGTAAGTCCATAGAAGTGTTGTTTGTTTGTTTTTCATGATTCTTTAGTTTAAAAAAAAACAAAAAAAAAACATATTTTTTTCTCAGAATAGAGTGCTTCCATAATTTTTTCCCTCTGCTTGGTCTAAAAAAGTAACTGTTACCGACTACCACAATTTATTTTCTTGATTTCTTTTAGAGTTTCTTAAAGCCAGAAGGTTGTCATTTGAAATGACTTTACTTTTTTGTCATGTCTGTGATCTGCTTTTTCTTTACAAAATTAAACAACTGAATGAACATCCTCATTGCCAGGGGTTGTATGAGCTTTATTAAAGAGTTGAACTTGAAATGATAAATTCTACAGTATATACGATTCTGAATTGTACACTACAAAGCGAAACAGGGATGAGGAAATGATAACACTTTTGAAAATAATATTTACACTGGTAATATTATCTGTCTACCCAGCATGCCGAGCAGCGGGAACAGGGATGATGTTGAGCTCGTGGGCTACGTCCACTATCGAGGAAGTAATGTCAGCAATGACAACCTCACCAGGTGAAGGAGTCCTGTGGCTGCAGCTTTACATTTACAAGGACCGAGAGCTCACACTGTCACTGGTACGCCGTGCAGAAGAGGTGGGCTACAAGGCTATCTTTGTTACCGTGGATACGCCATATTTAGGGAGGAGACTGGACGACATGAGGAACCGTTTTAAACTTCCCTCACACCTGAGGTAAGAACCAAACCCAAAAGCAACAGCATGGTCTCCCATATTCTAACATGATGACCACATGTGTGTGTGTGTGTGTGTGTGTGTGTGTGTGTGTGTGTGTGTGTGTGTGTGTGTGTGTGTGTGTGTGTGTGTGTGTGACAGTATGTCTAACTTTACTTCAGCCTCCCTGGCATTCTCCGAGGGAAACTATGGCAATGACAGTGGTTTGGCAGTTTATGTTGCTCAAGCCATCGATCCCACGCTCTGCTGGGACGACATCACCTGGCTGAAGAAACACACAGATCTACCTGTGATTGTCAAAGGAATACTGAATGGTACACACACACACACACACATTCTCGCACAGCATTTTCACTGAGCATATTCATACGGCAGGCCCACGGTTGGTGTAGTGGTTAGCACTCTTGCCTTTGCAGCAAGAAGACCCGGGTTCCTGGGTTCGAACCCCCGTTTGGAACAACTTTGGAATAAGGGCCTTTCTGCAAGAAGTTTGCATGTTTGCACACCGTGTATAAAGAGTGTGAGTGTGAATGTGAGTGTAGTATCTGAAAATTGTTTCACTTTCAGCCCTAACTGTAATTAAATGGATGTGTGTGTGTGTGGGGCCAGGTGAGGATGCTGTCCAGGCTGTGAACCATGGAGTCAGTGGAATCCTAGTGTCCAATCACGGAGCTCGGCAACTGGATGGGGTTCCTGCCACGGTCTTTTTCTCTTTCTTATCTCTTTCTTTTGAGGAACATCAGAAATCTGATATTGTTACAAATTGATCACTTAACATGGAGTTGTAATCACAAAGTCTCTATAGAGTCATTTTAATTTTGAATTGAATGACTTTATTCCTCCACAACAGCTCAGTTAAGATGACAAGAGGTACAGAAATGTGCAAGGGCATAATAAGTCAAAAAGTAAGACGACATAAAGATAAGAGTAAAAATGGGATAAAATAAAATACAATATGGTCAAAATTACACTAAATATAAGTAAAAAAGAAATACAATGTAAGATACGAGTAAAAATAGAATAGAGTAAAAATAGAATAATTAATCCTTAAAGTGTTAGTTCAGCTTCAGAACACAAACCGTCCATCCACTGTTTACCGCTAAAAAATTTTTTAAAACTTTGTTTTAATAAGACATCAAAGTGTACTTTAAGCTTTACGCGTCTATTACAAGTTCAAAAAATGTTTGCATGAAATATTGTGTGTATTAAGATTGTGTTAAATACAGTAAAGTAAAAGTCACTGTCATGAATTAGTGTGTGTGTAAATATAAAAAAACTCTAAGCTATGTATTCTCAAAGTTGGCTTAAATAAGAAAAGGAAGACTCATTTAAAGTAAACATAACATTACAGAAGTGCTATGCTTCTGAGGAAAAACAGAAAATTGCTCAAAATGTACAACAGTTGTACTGGTCACAAGCAAAGTTTTATTAAAACTGGCTTATTTTTCTAAGACAAAAAAATAAGAGCAGTTCCCCAGATATGAGGCTTAAATTATTTTATAATTTAAATCCACTAGTTTCCTGTTACTGCTGCTGCTAAAAAGGAAAATATCGCCAAACAAGACAAAGACAAATGTGTTGTTTGCATAGCTGGATGTGCTGGAGGAGGTGGTGAAGGCAGTGGACGGTCGATGTGAACTCTACATGGATGGAGGAGTGAGGCGGGGGACCGACGTCCTAAAGGCCTTAGCTCTGGGAGCGAAGGCTGTGTTCATCGGTCGCCCAATCCTGTGGGGCCTCGCCTGTCAGGTGACACATTACACACGTACAGCTTCACTACCCTTATGTCACTTTTCCATTACATGGTCACGGCATGACTCATCTCGATAATACCTGCTACCAGGTACTCTTTTTAGTACCTGCTCTGGCGAGGTTCCAAGCCAGCTGAGCCTATAATATCATCAGACTGCCGGCCACTGATTGGTCAGAGTGTCGTCACTGGAGTATCCGACACAATATTTCAGTTCAGTGACTGTGACGGAGTCTGTGCTCCGGTCATGGAGGAAGAACTGAACAAATATTTTTAATTAACCGAGTCATGTTTTCAACTGCTTTACAAGTGACTACTCTCTGTGTGTCGCGTATAAGAACGAAATCATGTCAGTTTCATGCAGCCGTGCTGCGATGACCCCGCCTATGTTGAGGAGGTACCATATTGTACCTCCTCATGGGTGTTGATGATTGTAGAAGTTTTGTTTTTCATTATAACTTCCTGTCTTCTGACATCATGGTGAATGGTCTATATAGTGTATACGTGAGGTGGCCCCACCTCACGACTGGACTACACAGAGATCGTCTACGGACGAGACGATCGCTCACTCTGAGGCTGAAAACAGGAGCACGGAGTCACCGTTCACGAGGACAGACAACAAGACCCCGAGACACGGGGGGTCCTGTCCCCGTGTCCCCGAGAGCCGCTCACGAGTGGTGAACGGTGGCTAGCAACAGCTAACGGTAGATAACAACAGCTAAAGCTAACGGTGGCTAACAACAGCTATTGGTGGCTAACAGCGGAGGAGACGGACAGTGAGGTGGAGGACGAACACAGAGGAGTTGACCTGCGCAAGTTAACCGAGCAAAGGTGACCGACAAAGCCAAAATGTGCCTTTTTCACATAGCTTTTTCGCAGAAAACGACATCATGCAAAACGGGGCAGACATCTCCTCCTTGGATCTCCTTGCTCTCACTGAGACTTGGATCAAGCCAGAAAACACGGCCACCCTGGCTGCGCTCTCCACTAGCTTCATGCTCTTCCACACCTCTCGGCCAACTGGACGAGGAGGTGGAACGGGTCTGCTAATTTCCAACAACTGGACATTCGCTCTGCTGCTGCCTGCAAACAGGTATGACTCGTTTGAATACCATGCCATCACAGTAACTGCCCCAGTGAAACTCTATGTGCTAGTCATCTACCGCCCACCAGGCCAACTAGGTGCTTTTCTGGACGAGATGGACACTCTGATGTCCTCCATTCCTGAGCAAGACCATCCGCTACTCGTCCTCGGCGATATAAACATCCACTTAGATGCTCCAGGCTCAGCGGACTTCATGGCCCTAACACACTCGTTCAACCTCGAACTGGCTCGCAGTCCGCCCACTCACAAAGCTGGCAAAGAACTTGAACTGATCCTCACCCGGAATTGCACCACAGACTCCCTCATGGTAACACCTCTCCATCTCTCTGACCATTTCTTCATCCGGTTTAATGTCAGCCTGACGGAACAACCCCCGGCTCCTCTACCGATGGTCACGTCCCGCTGCAAAATCTGCAACCTGACTCCAGCCCACTTCTCCTCTGCAGTTGCCTCCGACCTACCTCCACTCAACTCCTTCTCCTCTCTGGAGATCAATGATGCCACGGACTCGCATGGCTAACTGACACCCTACGCTCACAGCGGACCAAACTCAGAGCTGCAGAGAGGAAATGGCACAAATCAAAGACAACAGAAGACCTCAAAAACCATCAGACATTCCTATCCTCTTTTTCAGCCAGCATCACGGCTGCTAAAACAGACTTCTCCAATGACAAGATCAACAATGCCACAGACTCCCGGAAACTCTTCTCAACTATCAAAACACTACTTAACCCTCAGCCACCTCCTCCTGCGTCCAACCTTACTGCAGACACCCTTGCCTCATTTTTTACAAACAAAGTGGCGGCAATCAGCAGTCAATTCTCTTCATCAGACAGCTCTCTTCAATTCTCTTCACCAGGCGCAGATGCTAAAACCTCTCAACCTCTGACGGCTGCTGGAACATCCTTTTTAACATTCGGTAGCTAGACTCCTGACATGCAGCCGTCCTACCACGTGTGCGTTGGACCCTATACCGACGAACCTGCTTCAGTCCATCGGCCCGACCGTCACACCAGCCATCACGCAAGTGATCAATGCCTCCCTAACATCCGGCACGTTCCCAGCAGCGTTCAAGGCGGCCCAGGTTACACCTCTACTTAAGAAACATTCACTCGACACGGCTCAAGTTGAGAACTACCTTCCTGTTTCGCTACTCCCTTTCCTATCCAAAGGTATAGAGCGAGCAGTTTCCAAACAAGTCTCAGAATTCCTTTCACAGAACAATCTTCTGGATCCAAGTCAATCTGGGTTCAAAACCAGCCACTCCACCGAAACAGCTCTGCTGTCTGTAACTGAAGCCTTAAAGGAGGCCAGGGCGAACGCTCAGTCATCAGTGCTCATTCTGCTTGACTTATCGGCTGCCTTTGACACGGTAAATCACAGCATCCTTCGCTCTATACTCTCAGACATGGGCATCTCTGGCTCAGCTCTTTCCTGGTTTGAATCCTACCTCACAGGACGCTCGTTTAAAGTATCGTGGCTTGGACAGCTTTCCGCACCTCACTTCCTCTCCACAGGGGTCCCCCAGGGCTCAGTGCTGGGCCCCCTGCTCTTTGCTATCTACACCACCTCCTTGGGACAGATCATCAGCTCGCATGGCTTCTCATACCATTGCTATGCTAATGACACACAGCTTTATCTATCCTTTCCACCGGATGACCCCTTGGTCTTGACACGAATCTCAAATTGCCTCTCAGACATATCAACATGGATGAAGGCACACCACCTCCAGCTAAACCTCTCTAAAACAGAATTACCTGTCCTCCCAGCCAAACCTACAATACATCATGACATCAACATCAAAATCGACTCCTTGTCTGTTGCACCTACCAGGACTGCAAGAATCTTAGGAGTCGTTCTCGACAACCAACTAACCTTCTCCGATCATGTAGCCTCAGTAGCCAGGTCCTGCCCCTACGCGCTATATAACATACGGAAAATCAGGACCTACTTGACTGAAGATGCTACCCAACTCTTGGTACAGGCAATAGTCATCTCTCGACTTGACTACTGTAATGCCTCCTGACAGGTCTCCCAGCCCACGCTGTAAAACCCCTTCAAATGATCCAGAATGCAGCAGCACGCCTGGTCTACAACCAACCCAGAAGGGCGCATGTCACCCCACTGCTCATCCAGCTACACTGGCTACCGCTGGCCGTCTGCATCAAATTCAAGACTCTTACACTTGCCTATAAAGTACTCTCCGGCTCTGCTCCCACCTATTTGAATGCCCTCATACAGGCATATGCTACCACACGACTGCTGCGCTCCTCAGCTGAGCGACGTCTAGCTCTTCCGCCAGCACGCTCAGGTCAATCCAAACTTTTCTCATCTGTCGTCCCTCGTTGGTGGAACGCACTTTCTGTTCCTACTAGAGCAGGGACATCCCTAGCCATCTTCAAAAAATGTCTGAAAACCCAGCTCTTCAAAGAACATCTCCTCTCATAGCACTACTACAGACAATTGCACTCATTGATGCACTGATTACACTCACTGATGCACTTATTGTGTTTTTTATTTTGTTGTTAGAAGTGCTCTTAAAAGCTTTAATGTTTTATCATGTTGGAAGTTGCTTTGGTTAAAAAGTGTCAGCCAAATGTAATGTAATGTAATATATATATATATAGACCATTCACAATGATGTCAGAAGACAGGAAGTTATAATGATATATACATATATGTATATATATATATAAATATATATAAAATGGTATGCAAACGTTTCATGATTTTCCTTTATAAATCATTGGAAAAGAAATGTCAGTTAAATATATCATATAGGAGACAAACACAGTGATATTTGAGAAGTGAAATAAATCATTTAATTGATTTACAGAAAGTCTGCAAGAATTATTTAAATAAAATTGATCCAACATTGTAATGTATTATCTATCTTTTACTAACAAACTGCTGTTCTTTACGGAAGCGTATTGCATTCACTTTAAAATTTTTCACTTGAAAATTATTGTTATTTTTTTCTGTTTTTCTGTCTAATTTTTTTCCTGATTTTCTGAGTAATTTTTTTTTCTGTTTTTCGGAGTACATTTTTTTTCTGTTTTTCATGCAATTTTTTCCCCCCTATTTTTCAGAGTAATTTTTTTCTGTTTTTCGTGCAATTTTTTTCCCCCTGTTTTTCGGGGGTAATTTTTTTATGTTTTTTGTGCAAATTTTTATTCCCCTATTTTTCGGAGTAATTTTTTTCTGTTTTTCAGAGTAAACTTTTTTTTCTGTTTTTTGTGCAAATTTGTATTCCCCTGTTTTTCAGAGTAATTTTTTCTCTGAATGATCGAGAACTCTCGCGAGAACCTCCAACCTGCAAGTGACTCCCATACACCTATGGTGACTCCTTCCCGCACATACATGCCTCAAAAATTATCTACCGTAGAGGTACCATATTGAAATGGAAAACCAACCAAGCAAGCCATGTAGAGTCGAGCTGTGCCGAGGTGAGGCCAGCTGAGACCATGTAGTGGAAAAGTTGCACGGGACAGTCGGGCAGTCCCAACCACACACACGCCTACTGAGAGCATTAAGGGCGTGTGGCTTCTTTAGTTCTAACAAAGGAAAAGCCAGGAATTTAACAGGTGGTTAGTAACAGAGGTGGACTAATCTAAGTTCTAATATCAGCCACCTACAATGCTGTCGTCATCTCTCTTATACAGCAATGTCTAGGACTGACCTACAGGCTTCTCTGTGAACCCAAAATCAACCAGTTTACTTCTCAATGCAATAGAATGCTAGAATGCTGGTTTTTCCAGTAAGTCAGAAATGAAGAAGCCCCTTGGGTGAGAGGTAAAACGTCTTGTGTGTCTTGAAGTGTAACATTTGTTTTTAGTTCATCTATTTCACTGACACGAAACAAGAACAATTACTAATTTAGGTTTTAAAGGAAAGTTGATCATGTATAACCTTACTATATAAAACTGCACTCTGCCAACATCTTTTGTGCAAATTTGAACTTATTCTGTCTGTAAAGTGTCCTTGAGTGACCTGAAAGGCCCTTTTAAATTAAATTAATTATTATTATTATGTTTGTGTGTGTATTCCAGGTATTATGTAAGCCAATGTATTGTCCTCTGAGACACTGGGAAACCACTGTGTGTGTATTTTTGTGCGTCCAGGGGGAGCAGGGAGTCACTGAGGTCCTTGAACTTCTAAAAGAGGAGCTGCGACTGGCTATGGCACTGTCAGGTAACACGCACATACGCAAACATTTTGGAAATACATACATTCTGTACAAGCAATAAATGCTGTACATTTAACTGTTTTCTTGGACTAACAGTTGAGTGTATATGTACACGTGTGTGTGTGCGTGTGTGTGTGCGTGTGTGTGTGCGTGTGTGTGTGCGTGTGTGTGTGTGTGTGTGTGTGTGTGTGTGTCTATGTGTGTCTGTGTAGGTTGTCGCTCTATATCTGAGGTGAGCAAGTCTCTGGTCAGGAGAAATGAGTTCACCTCCAGAATGTAAAAGAAGAATCTGCAGCAGGAATTACAAGCTGGTACATTCTTGATGAATGACTGGAAACATTCATTTCTTCACCTTTTATGTGTCCTACATTTCAGATTATATGTTCAACAGTCACCACAATGCCATGGTTGTCTCATGTAGCTGGTAGATGATTGTAGAAGTTTTGTTTTTCATTATAACTTCCTGTCTTCTCCATCATGGTGAATGGTCTATATATATATACAGATATGTACATATATAGGTATATATATATAATTGATGCAAAAGTTTCATGATTTTCCTTTATAAATCATTGGTAAAGAAGTGTCAGTTAAATATATCATATAGGAGACAATAAATAAAGTTTATATGATTTACAGAAAGTGTGCAAGAATTATTTAAACAAAATTAATCCAACATTGTAATGTATTATCTATCCTTTACTAACAAACTGCTGTTCTTCAATAAATGTATGCCTAATTATTGTGATGATGAAATAAGGTGCAGTGACGTGTATTAACAGATTTAACAAGCACAAGTCAAAACTGAAGTCACGTTTTCAAAATGCTTCTCACAGTCAGTCAAACACAAGTCTAAATGAACCAAACTGTTAATGGCTTTTCATTGATTTCACACAAAATGCATTCGATGACCACATGCACACAAGTTTATATAGAAATGTATAGAAAACCAGGAATTCATATTATATATATTGATTGAAAATACATGGAATTAACAATGACATTTAATCACACTTATATAAATACATATACATAACTGGCAACCCGTGGTTGCTCTGCAGCTGAGACTCTACTGACTGCAATGATTAGTAGACGGTGGTAGGTGGCGCCACATGCCAAAACATTATTTCAAAACATAAACATGATTTGCAGTCTGCAAAATATTTTTTTAAATGTAAATATTTTGTCTGTACTGTTGTTGTTGGTGAGTTCAGTTTGTTATATGAACATTATTCCTGAGTCTCTGTGACATATTAGGAGGATTTTATGGCCAGTTGCTTTAGATTTATTACATAATGCACCTTTAAATATATTCATATTAGAATTAAATATGATTTCTCAGTTTGTCTATTTAAAATGTTTATTTGTAAGCACAACAGTTCTCAGTTATGGGCCAAATTGTAGACACAATTATTTTGACCAATATGACACAAAATACTTTAATTTAGGAGTTATTTGTTATTTATTTGTTATGTAGTGCTACTTTCTTGTTAATATTCGAATCTGGGCGTGGGACGAGTGGAAGAATTGTGTGAACTCTACTGTCCGTTATAATAGAGAGATTATAATCGCGGTTATAATAGAGATTATAATAGAGAGGCTATCTCTCTCCATTCTCCACTGTCTTTGTTTTATGTGCTCGGACGGAACGGAAGTGTTTATTGTCGCTACCCGGACGACTTCTGGGGTTGCACTGAACCGTGGGTGTGTGTGGGGGATGTGGGTCAGGAGCGCGCGCGCGTGCGTGTGTTCGTGCAGCTGTCACTGTCGTGGTTATTTTGGAGGAGCAGAGTGTCGCTGAGACGCCGCTGGACTTGTCTCTGTTACCAGTAACGCTCCGCACACAGGTACCGCAAACTTTCCCCTTCTTCGCTTTACGGCGCAGCTTAACTCTCTGACTGTATAAGCACATGCTCTGTACTAGTGTCGTGTAATTATACTGTGATGTCAATACGGAGTGAAACTGAGTCAGTGATAGCTGCTCAGTGGCGCAGAGTTAGCTTGGACACACTGCATTCGAAATGGAGCGTTTATCAGTGTCTCATATGGTGACCTTTGTGTTGGTCAGACAGAGGCGTTTCAAGGCAGTTTGGGGGCCACAGGCAAAAATGTCCCTTGATGCCCTTCATAAAATCATGGAGCTTTTCTGGCACAGCATGGCAAGGCATCACTTGTTGTTTTTTTTGCTTTTCCATCAGTGATAATATCTGGTACTAACTACTTTTTTTTAGTACCTGCTCTGGCGAGGTTCCAAGTGAGCTGAGCAGATACCAAAACATGACGTCAACAGACTGGCGTCCACTGATTGGCAGAATGTTGGCACTGGAAGAGTCATGAGCGCGATGTCTGACACAGAAATCAGAGCGCACATTGTCGAAATGTAGATCAGTTAAAAAGACTTAAAAATCCTGAAAATGTTCATTGATCTGCAACATTTAGCAAAGGAAATGTCAAAGGGTGCTTTCACACCTACAGCATCAAATGTGTGTACGGGATAACCCCGGAGTTCCACCAGGTGCGCAGCACCTCGGAACCTCAGCGTTGCGGTTTTGCGCCGTTCTCTGCCACTTCAATCCCCACTGGGCGCGTTGCGAGCCTGCCATGTTCACACAAGAAGCCACGGTGTGCCCGGTGGAAATGCTCACACTGATTAGAGTGGCAGCAATCAGCTCGGGTGACCACAGTGCTTACGTTCCGCGGCGATTACGCGTCCGGTGGATATCGGGGGTTAGTCCGGTTCCGGTGCCGATGGTCTTTGCGGTCTATTTTTTTTTGTTTAGTACTATGCATGTGGAGACTCAATCAGCGTAGCAACATAAAGAAATGTAACAGTAATGTGTGTTCGACCAAAATTTGAGAGTGCGAGTAAATGTTGCATCTACCTGTGTTTTTGTGTGACTCAATTTGCTAGTTCTTTTAATGTTTTCATGTTCAATGATGTGAAGTATTCATCATTTAATATCAAAACAAACACTTTTACTTTGAAATTCTATGAAATATCCGTATCCAGTACTGTGCAAAAGTTTCAGGCACCACCAGCTCTGTTGTTTTTCCTGTCTGTCAAATTCTGTGATCAGGTGAATTTGGAATGAAGTGATGCGACGTAAAGCTGCTCTTATCAGTGTGCTGTTAATGAGTTTAACTCATGCAACGTGTGTGTAATTCTCGAGCATGTCATGAATAAACCTGGTGTAATAGATGTTTTTTACAGCAGATATTTCTTTAAATGAAATAGGATTTACCAGTAACATTAATTAAGGTTGCACTCCAGTATTAACAGAGCTGTGTTATTGTTCAAGTGTAAGGGTAGATCACGCTAAATACTCGACAGGATGTACAGGATGTTTTTTTTTCTGCATTTTTTTTTTTTTTAACAACAAAAAATTGCATACATCTTTTCTGGATGTGTTCCAATGAAGTGAAATAGAAATAATGATCCTCTATTGTCATTATAGCATTGCTAAAACAACAAATCTAAGACTTGTGCACATCTTAAACTCATATTTTCCACCCCAAACTGAACTGTTGTTATTTTCCCTGTGTTTTTCTCTCTGGGTTCATGCAGGTGCT
Source organism: Microchirus variegatus (assembly GCF_963457635.1). Classification (NCBI taxonomy): domain Eukaryota; kingdom Metazoa; phylum Chordata; class Actinopteri; order Pleuronectiformes; family Soleidae; genus Microchirus; species Microchirus variegatus. Next base: position 26,331,732 of record NC_139811.1, on the reverse strand, counting down.
TGAAAACTTATAAATAGAATAAATAATACATAAAATAATAACATGGTTTATGTTTTGTGTTTTGGATAAAGAGAGGGGGGTTTGGATAAAGTGCTTATAATGCTTAAAATATCCACTGTATTTCTTTCACAAAATAGATTATTAGTTCAATTATTAGATGGAGGAGTTAAATTAGTCAGAATCTAAATAAAACCTGAGCCTGGATGTGATTTGTGTGTGTGCGACTGTGACTATTATAATTGACAATTTTGGTTGTTCATACCATAATACCACATCTTTTATTGTGATCCTTTTTTCTTTTTTTTTAAATATACTGTTTTACTGTATAGATTCATATTAATTTTTTACAGCTGCAAGATGTTGGAAAACCATTGAAAATAACCTTCAAAGTGCTTGAATTTGACCTTAGAAAAAGTAGTATGAACCATGTTTTCCCGGCCCCATTTCAACCAGACTATATGCTCATTGGCCTCCTGGTCATTTGGGTTTGACACTACTGATACCCAGAGTATGTAAATGAGGCAGTATTAGTCAGTTTATCAGCATATATAAGTCTTATTTACTTATTGAACACACATGTGTTAACTGTCACTCTGTGTTTCCCAGTCTCATCAGGTCCTCGAAGCAGATGAAAGAGCTTCAGTGCTTTTCTGACCATGATTTGATCAGCCATGGACCAAATCACCTTTCATTATGATACAGTGCTGTCAGATGTTCACATGCTTCTGCCTAATGCACGTCACCTTATGACTCGCCTCAACCATGTTGGACAACCGGGTTTGTATTGATCAAGTAAAACATTCATGGAAAAAGTTTTGATCAACCATCCAGAATTTTTGTCACGTATAGATAGGGAAGGGTATTGCTAGGATTTTATTGATACTGATCCTAATACCAGTGCTGCTAATTGATGCAATATAATATTATTTGATTACCAATTTTTTCCAGAACATACAGTATGTTAGAGGCTCTTAAAAGTTTATGCATACTGCATTTTCATTGGCCCTCTCTTATCCGCTATGATGACTGGGGAGTAAACAATTTAGTGCTACAACAAATAAAACTGCCAAATGCTTTAATTCTATTACTGTTAGGGTAGAATTATGTGGAAGGAGCTGGAGCCAATCTGAGCTAACACATATAATTTCAAAACTGCAATGCTTTGTTAGTTACTTGGTTATTTTATCACATCTGTTATATCATTTCCAATCCTTGCCTATTGATATCTCTGAACAACAGTTCATGGAATGGGGCAGGAAAAAACACTTCTGACTAAGAAGTGGTTGCAACCGGATGCTCCATCATTAGAAGACTGGTTTAAAATTAGTTACACAATGGACAGCTCTAAAAAAAGAGAGATTTTTTTTTATTTTAATGAGATTTAATCCAATCAATATTTCATGATGTGTGTATAAATGTGATGTGTCTCATACATGTCATTTTTGAAATGTAATAGCGCTCCCAAATAAAAATTATATACAATTTATTTTTTTAATTAAATACACCAACGTGTCTCCACGTGTGTGTGCGTGGGTTTTCTCTGGGTTCTAAGGTTTCCTCCCACAGTCCAAAGACATGCAATATGGGGATTAGGTTAATCGGACACTAAATTGTGGTACAGATTTAAACCTTGTTTCCTGACGATCAAAGATGATAATCGCAGTACAAGTCTGTTACACATTATTCTTAGTATTGAACTGAACTGTCTGTTCTTTCTGTTTGCATCCATCCAGTCTTCATCTCCAACTTCAAGATCTTGTCAGATGTTGAAAGGCTCGACGGCAGTGGCTGCGGGGAAAGATCAGCTGAGCAGAAATCTGATAACTCAAGAGAAGACTTCAGCCCCACTCAGGAAAAAGATGGAGAGGAAGAAAATGAGGAACCATGCTTGGATGAGGATGGAGACCTTGACATTACACGTAGGTATGAAAACTTTTTTGTTTTCTCATCAGTTAACACATGCTGGTCTCTTCAATTATGTTTTGTGTCAAATAGACAATAGAAGAGTTTATCACACATCATGATTAAAAAACACTTGAAGTGTCACAATCGGGATAATTGGGAATGAGAATTTTGAGATAATATCTGAGTGACTTGAAAATATGTGGGTGTTTTCCCTTACCCCAGCTTTGCTGTTTGATAGTTGTGTGGAGAAAAACAGTGACAGTTCTCTGTGTCAGTATGTCCACGAATCATGAGTGAGTCAGTGAGTGACAGCGCAAACGAATCACATCCTCCAGGAGTGAGTGAGAGCGGCAGACAGTTTTTAACTAGTCCCTCCCCTCTCGGCACACATTGGCTGGTGTTGTTTGCCGGAGATTCACTAGTGAGTGACGGTGTCGGCAAACAACTTCACGAGTGATTCCCAGAATGTGGCAGTTCCACTCCCACACGCTCGCTGTTGAGTTCAACTGAACTAAGAAAGGAACGAATCAGTTCATGAAGTGATCCCAGTCAGTTCGTTCACTCAAAAGATCAGTTCTTTCAAACGAATCGTTCACGACACAACACTAATAATCATTCACAAGGCAATAAGATGCAAAAAAAACTTAACAACTAAATACATTTAAAGACAAAAACTACAATAAAAACAGATCAAATAATATAAATAAAACAAACAACATTATTAAATGTGAATGACAACAACAACTTAAACGGTGTCAAAGGCCAATGAAAAGATGTTAATTTAAGAAGAGATTTAAAAACAGGCAGGGAAGAGGCCTGTCTGATGTGCAAAGGCAGACTGAATCGGAAGAAGATGATCAGCTGACCTGAGTGTGTGCAGAAAGGTGCGTGAGGGTGTAGCAGCTCAGATAGTTAGGGCGGGGCAACGCCATTAAGGGATTTAAAAACAAATGATAAAGAGCATTACAGTAATCCAGCCGAGACGTAAGTCAGTAAGTGGCTAGGACTACCAAGGTCCCTCAGCAGAATATGGAGGTTTGAAAGGCTTGAAATGACCCTCACTAAATCCCGGGATCCATTTGTAAGGGGTGCTGCTCCCACCCTAGCAACAGGGAGGAAATGGAAGTCAGGCTGAGCTTTACCATTAGAGCCACATATGATGTCCTGCCCTCTCCAACCAACCTACATCTCTGGTTTGGAGAGGATCCAGCTTGTCTACAGTGTGGTGCACCACCAACCCTCAAACACATCCTGGTGGGCTGTAAGACCAGCCTAACTCAAGGAAAGGTATACCTGGTGCCACAAACCAATACTCAAGTGCATTGCTGTTGAACTGGATCGCAAAAGGGTAACCACCAACGCCATACCTCCAAAAGCCAGGGATGGGGCCGATTTGATCCAGTATCGGAATCTGGATCTGAAATTCACGTATCGTACATTTCCGATCCGGAGGCGCACCTCAATGAGACGCAGAGTAATAATGCACGCCTCCGTTGGGGAAATGCACCCCAGCCAGCCAGCAGGCGAGCATTATTGACCAGAAGTAAAAAAAAATCAGCTCCGCAACCTCCTGCAACTGACGTAATCCCAGCCGTCACCGGTTGAAAACGCCTGCTCGCTGAGGAGAACAGTATTGACAGTGGCATAAAAACAATGAAAATCACACTCCTCCAAGCCAGGGTTTATGTTAGCCAGTATATGCCGGCTTTTGGCCGTTGTCACGTGAATTTGGCTGCCAAAAAAACTCGGCCAAAATGTCTGGTCGAAAAAATACCAGATAATTCATCAATGATTACGGGGCCGTCCACACAGGGACTGTGTTTTAGGACTCTGTTTATGTGTGTGACTTTGTGTGTGCGCTACTCTGCACTCGGCTTGTGTGTGTGTGAGACTCTCGCCTGCAGTAAATAAAGTTAGATGGATCTCAATCGTGCGGCAGAATTGTGTGTTCTTGTAGTATTTAGGTTTTTGACAGAAAGTTGCTAGATTTGTCATTGTTTAAAAAAAAAAAAAAAAAAGAAATCGCCAGGGCTCTGTAAAGTTGCTGTAAAGTCGTATATCACACTTGCCTGTATAAAGGAGTTAATTAAAGCCTTATATAAAATCAACAACAATGATGATAATAATATTAAAGCAAAACAGAGTATCCATATTGGAATATTGGTATCGGCTAAAGAGGAAAGAGACCGTGTGGGCTGCTAAATGGATGTGCTGATACTCCAGGGATTTTAACAACCAGTCCTACTACAGCTTCTTCTAGCTAATTCTAGCTCCAGTGGCTTCAATACCGTATCCAGTACAAATTAATCCTCAGCACCTGCAAAGCCCTAAATAACCTTGCCCCTCTTATCGCACTGACCTATAATATCAATATTGCATTAAATAGTGCAGCAGATAATTGCATGAAACTTGGAAAAACATTTCTTTAGGGTCTAATAACTTCAAAAAGTGCCATTTAAAAATTCAAGATGGTGGTCATTTTGAAACATGGCTGCCATTTCCTGTGTGGTTATATCACATTACAGCAAGTAACTAGCATAGAACCATGTCTTTAGGCCAACATTTGGCTCCAGACATAAATGCATTGGCGACACTGAACCACAATGACGTGTAGTTCAGTGTCACCAATGCTGTCTAGAAACACTGATACCCTGAGCACTGGTATGACCAACCTGGATGGTGTAGATAAATGTACTCAGGAGGAAGCTGACACCAGGATCTCTGTGCACACAAGGCACGCCACAAAAGAGGGCTTCAAACTAATGATGATTAGTAGTAATGATACTGATGTTCTTGTGATTGCTATGAATGTTTTTCAGCTCTTCAGGAGATTGGTGTGCATCACCTGTGAGTTGCCTTTGGTCAAGGACAGAGTCTTAAAGCTCACATAGAGTGGTCCTGTTGCACATATATGTTAGTTATGGAGGTCTACTTACATACATTAACTTGTTTTTATGGTCAAAAACTTCCTATTTGCTGTAAACGAGCCGATAGAAATCCTTCTTTTCTGACGCTGTGCTAAGCCGCGATATTTCAGACATAAATCTCACACCCAGAAGACAGAGTGTGTTGTGATTGGCCAGCCAGCGTAGAGCCTTCCCAACTGTATTGTGATTGGCCAATACCCGGAGGGACATATTCAGCACACCCGCTCTCAGAAGCACAGCTCCCCCCTCTGGAACGGTGGATGCACTGCTACTCATTATCAAAACATTGTTTTAAGTGTTTAAAAATCGCTTCTTCACGACTCCCCGCTGCAGTCCCTTTTATGACTTTGACCTGGAGTCAGACCCAGAGTCAGAAGACACTGTCGCTCGTGAAACACCTCTACAACGGACGTTATTCTTCTTCTGTGGTTCAATGTACGCAACCGGATGTGCCCGGACTAGTGCCCGGAGCAGGACGATCTGCTGTTCAGGAGAAACGCTGTTTACGTAACTGGACCGAGTTTTTTCAGAGATCTTGCTGAGCCCGAGATTACAATAAAACACAGCGTTCTCAGCAATGGCTGAACTGTTTGTTTCGAAACTTCAGGGCTTCGTAAACACGGTAATGACGCAGATACACACTGTTCTCTCTCTGTTCAATTGGGGTTTGCAACATTCAGCTGGTCCGAGTTTGTTTTCACACTGCACTTCAGTGAAACGAAATGAACCTTTTAATAACGTATTCCCCTCTTCGCCTGAGGCAGCGCTGCATCAAGAATTACTGAAGGAGAAGACGAGACAAAAATGCACAAGAATTTTGATGTGACATTTCATGTTTGTTTCACCAATTGTTTCTTTGACCCTCTATTACTGAACATATTTTATCCTGTGTTTATCCAACTTTCATATACTTTTTTCCTGCTATTCCTCAAACCAAGGCAATTCCCTGCCGAGGACAGTGGCCGTGACCTGGTCTGCCCTGTCATTCTTAAACACTCCAGTCCTGGACTGGAACATGAAGAGGAGAATACAGATGATGAGGACAAGTGCACCAAAGACATTATAAAGATTGGTAAGAATCCACATTTTTCGTATTGTTGACATTTTATCAGAAACCTGCAGTGACCAACAATGTTTGTATCATGAAAGGTTGAATTTAATGCATGCCAAGTTTCATTGCTCTAGTTTTACCATGTAGGCAGTCTATGAACTTCTCAGCCCACTAGGGCTGTAATCAACCAAAGAAACTCTTGGTCGACTAAAGGCCTGAAATTTAGACAAAAAAATCGACTAATCTGGGGTGCTCTACGCGTGCGGCTCTTTTCAAATTAAAAGAGGCTCTTAATTTGAAAAGACCTGCAGCCGCGGCTGGAGTTTAACAGAGTATGACGGCTCTGACAGCGTTTTGCATTACGTGCATCTGCGCAACACCATAGCCCGTGATATCTGAAAATAATGTACTACATCAACTAGTAATATCAGCACAATAACTGTTGAGGAATATTTAGATTATTTGGATTCTTTTCTTTTTCTCAGAGCGAGACTAAACATAGGAGCTAAGCTTCGCAGCTGAGACAAACAGACCGCGGGACGCTGCCACTGTTGCGGGCAGGTGCGCCTGCAGTTATAAAACCAATCAACGATTATATTCAAAACGGACGGAGCAACCTTAGCTCGCCATTTTTTAAGTGATATGCCATGTTTGTAGTAGAGCTGTGAAAAGCAAACTGTTGCCTGCAAAGTTTGCATTCCACTTTTTTACTGTCATCTACTTTTGAAAAATGCTGCCACTCTGCTGATGTCTTTGACATGGATGTGACAGGAGGACTGACTGTAGCCTCAAATGAAAAGCTCAAAATTCATGTTTAATTAATGGCAACGCTAATCTGTCTGTTTCTCGTTAGCCGAGCGACAACAACCCACTGGGTTGGACTAAACCAAAATAGTGGAAAACAAGGGGGGTGTTCTCTGAAGACAGGCTGTTACCTGTGAAACATGGGGGCTCCAAAACACCCCCATTAGCAAAATAATAATTTAAAAAAGATTAGTCGACCAATCACAATTTTGGTCGAGCCAGAAAGTGTCGACCAATTACTCGACCAGTCGACTTTGACTTTACAGCCCTACAGCCCACCCTAAGCAGTTATTTCTCACACTTTGTATTTAATGCTTTTACAGAGCACACCATGGCTACTCCTCTGGAGGATGTTGGTAAGCAGGTCAGTTTTGATTCCTTTCCACTTGACTGTACTATGTAAACACATAACATGTATAAATGTGTGTTAACACTTTAGGGAACCTCCTTTATATTATTTATTGAGCATATTGAACTTTTCTTCTAGTCTGACATGTTATCCACAGGGTTCCCAAGGGTCCTTGAATCCCTTGCAATGTTTTGAATTTGAAAAAAGAAGTCAAGGCCATTGAATGTCTTTGAAAATCGCCCTAAATAAACATGGATCATTGAAAGTGCTTGATTAAATTGATTTTAGGTAAATGTCTCTGGCTGCCGATGTGCCTTTGTTACGACACCACCTACTGTTTCACGGACCCTGCTTTGCTAGGTGTATGTAGACTAGGCCAACTAGGAACAAATGTCCTGGAAAGGCCCAAAAATCCTTGAATTTGATGTCAACCATTTTCAGCTTTAAGTGGTAAAATCCCTGATTTCAGTTTGGCTTTTGTGATACATTGTACAAAACATATTTGTTAATATCATATCTATCTTGTTCTCTACATTATAGACAGAACTGCTTAGTTTGTCACAATAACATGAGAGCCTAACATTTTTTAATCCTTGTGTGTCCGTGTGTGTATAGATACACATTCAGGTTTTAGCTGTAATGCGCAGGTTTAAAAATATTAAAACAAACAGTGTGGAATTAATTATGTGTCAGTGTTTGTTGATGTAAAGCAGATATGGTCTTGGTTTTTTGGATCAGGTGTGGCGAGGGGCGTTCCTCCTGGCTGACTTCATCCTCTCAGAGTCAGACTTGTTTAGAGGAGCTACAGTCCTAGAACTGGGAGCAGGAACAGGCTTCACGAGCATCGTCATGGCAACCAAATCCAAAACGGTGTACTGCACAGGTATGATGCTGTCAGGGTAGGAATGTTGTCACCTATCTGAATACACCATAATCAACTTGTTGCAGTCAGAACATCAACTGACAGCTTTACCTAATGTTTCATTTGTGTCTGATGTTCTTCATCAATGAGGGCTGTGAAAAAAACAGGAAATTGACCTTTGTTCCAATGTCAATAATTAGGAAGGAATTATGAATTACTTTATTTATATAGCACTTTTCAAAGGTTTTAATTCCGATGTATCTCACAAGGCAACCATGAATGATATAATGTAAATTCATAAAAATTGTGTAAATGAATTTCCAAATAAAAGTAGGAAAATCTAACGGTAAATATTTTTATTATTACAGTTTCAAAATTCATTCAGGCTGATTACCCCAGTTTGGGAACTGGTCTATACCTTCTACAATCATAGATATGAAAATACATGTGTTTCGTTCCACTCAGGACCCAGGGACAGGCAGACTCAGAGACGTGGAGCAAATTTTGAAGGCACAGGGTGAATAATGGTGGATGGTGCGTACACAGTGTAGAGGGCGTCCAGCTCAAGACAACAGTGATGATGAGTATCTGAGGCAGCATGCAACCAATGACGCATTCTGAACAAAGGAGAGCACAGGAATTATTAAAGCCAATTGAAGCAAGAGCAACAAGCAAACACTGATATCATAGGAGATCACAGGAGGGCCATGAGAGTTACCACTGTGAGTGAGGAAAAGCAATCTGGCAACGAGCCACTGAAGAAATGGGGTACAAGTAGACAGCACTAATGAGCTGATTAGTGGCAGGTGAGTCCACCTCGAGCACCCCTTCGAGGAGCCTCCACCTTAACGTGGTGGAGGGATTTGCGTGTCTCAATGATCCTAGGAGCGCAGTTGTCGGGGGGCTTTATGCCCCTGGTAGGGTCACCCAAGGCAAACGGGTCCTAGGTGAGGGTCCGGACAAAGAGCAGTTCAAAGACCTCTTATGAAGATTAAATTAAATGGATCACTCACTCCCTCGCTCGGAAACGGGTCATCAGGGCCCCCCTCTTGAGCCAGGCCTGGGGGAGGGGCAGGATGGCGAGCGTCTGGTGTTCGGGCTTGTACCCATGGTGCCCGGCCGTGCATAGCCCTCACCACCTGTGGGAGGGGCATAGAGGTCGGGTGCAGTGAAAGTTGGGTGGTAACCGGAGGCGAGGACCCTGGCAGGCTGACCCTCGGCTACAGAAGCTGGCTCTGGGGACGTGAAACGTCACCTCGCCGATAGGTAAGGAGCCTGAGCTGGTGCGCGAGGTTGAGAGGTTCCGACTAGATATAGTTGGGCTCACCTCGATGCACGGCTTGGTCTTCTCGAGAGGGGCTGGACTTTCTTCCACTCTGGAGCTGCCCCTGGTGAGAGGCTCCGAGTAGGTTGGCGCCTGTACATTGGGGTTCACCCTGGTAGATGAGAGGGTAGCCTCCCCCCGCCTTTGGATGGGGGGACGGGTGCTGACTGTTGTTTGTGCTTATGCACCGAATAGCAGGAGGATCTGCTGCTCCGGAGAACCAGTGTTTACGTAACCGGACCAGGTTCTTTCAGAGATCTCGCTGAGCCCGAGATTACAATAAAACACAGCGTTCTCAGCAGTGGCTGAAATGTTTGTTTAGAACCTTCAGGGCTTCTTAAACAAGGTAAGGACGCAGATACACACTACAAAACAGTGTTAATTGTAACTTCCGGTCTAGGTCCGCTTTAACAAACACCAGTTTCAAGCATAAGGGTGTCCATATGTGCAATTGGCACCAGGATACCCTTGGCTGTAGGTCAATGATCGACTTCGTAGTCGTGTCATCCGACCTGCGGCCATATGTCATGGACACTCGGGTGAAGAGAGGGGCGGAGCTGTCAGCTGATCACCACTTGGTGGTGAGTTGGCTCCGATGGCAGAGGAGGATACCAGTCATGCCTGGCAGATCTAAATGTGTAGTGAGGGTCTGTTGGGAACGTCTGGCTGAATCCCCTGTCAGAGAGAGTTTCAACTCCCACCACCGGCAGAATTTCGTCCACGTCCCGAGGGAGGCGGGAGACATTGAGTCCGAATGGGCCATGTTTCGCGCCTGGCAGGGCCCCAGGGGTGAATGAGATCAGTCGTTCAATCCTTCCTCAGATTAAGTGAAGTGCATTATTAAGACTTTTATTTTGACTGCACCTCGTGCAGCAGATTTAAGTACATTGTATACTGTGTTTGAGCAAAGACAGACCTCATCTCTACATTTTACTGTTTGTTTCCATGACTGGATGCTTTTATTTATTTTTATTTTGTCTGACAGATGTTGGAGAAGACCTTCTAGGCATGTGCAAGAGAAATGTTTCATTAAACAGACACTTGACTGAGCTTGCAGGTGAGATAACATCATCACGTTTTTCTTTTTTTTCCCCCCCTCATCTACTTTCAGTTCTTGCAGATAAGCTAAACTACACAAACTAAACTAAATGCAGATTTGTCTGTTGTCATGTCTTTTCTGACTATCAGGCGGTGAGGTGCGAGTGAGACTGTTGGATTGGCTCCAGCATTCCCTTTGTACAGGTAAAGCACACATACACAAACTTATTTTTAGTATCTTAGTGAGACTCATAGATGTAGAAACCTAACCCTTAAACCAGGATTGAAAAAGCCCTTTAAATTGACATAATGCCAACCACAAGGTTAGCATGTCCTCACAAAGATGAGTTTATGTTTTTGGACATCACAAATATATACAAGGCTGTGATGGCAGTGTTTGAATGGGTATTTTTGCTGATACAAAAACTCGGGTGTGGGAGGAGTTTAGTGAGGTCATGGACAACAAATTTTCACTGTGTTTTTTTTGGTTCACCTTCCTGTGGCTCAGGAGAGGGAAACCGTACACTGTGTACTGTGGGTATGCTGCTGACCTCGATTCGGGATGTTATGGGTCAGTGGCCCAAAATCATCAATCCCAGCAACATAGAGTCACGGGACTTGGAGGTGGGCTCTTTTAAAAATCTCCTCAGTGGAAGGGCCCCGGGGCTGGATGAGATCTACCCGGTGTTCCTTAAGGCTCTGGATGTTGTAGTATTGTCTCGGTTGACATCAGGGACAGTACATCTGGACTGGCGGACCATGAGTGGTGGTCCAACTCTTTAAGAAGAGGGACCAGAGGGTGTGTTCCAACTACACTCCTCAGCCTCCTGGGTAAGGTCTATTCAGGGTTCCTGAAGCGGAGGGTCCTCAGGATAAGCAGTGTGGTCGTGGGATGGTGGACCGCCTCGACGCTCTCAGTAGGGTACCTCCTTAACCCATTGAGAGAAGTGTGGCAATGCCGGGAAAGCATTGCCACACTTCTACCATTGACGCCGGGAGAGCGGCTGCGCGTTTTATTCTCTCATTGACGCCTGTAAAGCGGATACGTCAATTTTCCGGGGTATAAGGGTTCCACACGACATTGTTTTGAAATTACTTCGAGCGAACATGGAGGACTTTGACAGTGGAGAGATTTATGAAGGCAGTGATTTTGAGGAGTTTCGTCTTCGATGACGTCATCGCTGATAACTTCGAACGCGCTGAACAAATCGACCGGGTTTTATGGTTAAGACATAATTATGTGTGAAGACGACGAGGTCGGCGATAATGACGATAAATACCACCGTAATCGACGGATAGTTTACAAACGCGCACCAGGGCTGACAGTGGATTTACCTGCAGATGCCACAGCGCTGTAAGCATCATCACCGTCACATGTGAAGCACTACATGCTGTTCTTTGTGTGAAAATAGTTATTCACTTTAATTTTACATTTTTGTATCTAAATAAACTAAATTTCACAGGAAAGCCACAGGTGTGAGCTCTCAAATACTTTTTGAATTGTGTTCCTATATCTGCTACAGAGGCTGAGAAATCAGTCATTTAGTAGGCATTGAAGCTCAGGTTTTAGAGGCGCTTCAGGTCTTAATGGGTTAATAGAAATTGGATTGTCTACCTCCCTACACAAATCCTCGTTTATTTTAGGGAAAACAATCCTATCGAGAGGGTTATCTTTATCCCAAACATCTCAGGGACATTGTGAGGAGTAGAGGTCAGAGTAAAAAGAACAAAATATCTTGCTTGTATAATGTGGGATGGCGCTCATTGAAGATGTTCACAAAACAGTAAGTCCACAGGGTAGCGTACAGTGGCAGGAGCAGACAGCCTGGAAGAAAACACCAAGTGTGGGTGGCAGCCGATTGAATAATCACTGATCAAAACCCACCTCCAGTGTAGGTGTATACAAAGAAAACATTTATATTTCACTGTTATTGGCGTCCTTAAATTTTCCCCCAACTCTTATAGAAGCTGATGTGGACTTCAGCTGGACAGAGGAGGAAGTGGTAGATATGTATGACAACACTTTCTTCATCATTGCTGCTGATGGTAAGTTATTGACACTGCCTATAAAAGGCTGCATGTTGGGAGGAGAAGTCAATGCTCTGTAAGATAAGATCAGGTTTTACATTGTCACAGCAGCAAACACTGTAAAGATAAAGATCATAAATAACAAACATGAATTTCCTCGTATGAAAGTACAATATAAAAATTTAAAATACAATGTACATTATAGACAGTTACCAGAATATATACAGTATGGGCTTGATATGTACAGTACACACACAGATTAAACATGAGATATTGTATATGTATGTTGCACTTTTGTAAAGTATATTATATATATTGCACATGGGATGACGATGAGTAAAGCCCAATTTATACTCCTGCGTAAAGTGCTGAAAAGAAAAGAAGCAGAGCCTGTCGAAGAGCCTCTGCGTCGTCTCCGACTGCACAAAATATTTTTTAAGTGTCCGTCACTATGTCAAGGGACAACGGAGGCGGCAAGAGCAGCGATTGGTCCTCAGGACAGGCTGAGCTAAGCTGCTCTGTGCCGGCTCACAGTGCGCACCGAGCGCCCACAGAGGCGGAGCTGATCACCGCCGACAATGTCACTGCCAAACTATAAATACTATAAATATACACATGTTTAGACTCTAAATGGCCAATTTCTTGCCTCAAATTATCTTAAAACTGCGTTCCGTGACACAGAAAAGTGAGAAACTTCCACTGTTTCAACAACAACAGTCTTTCTCTCTCTTTCTCTCTTGGACGCCATTGCTCACTGTAGCCAAAAGCACAACAACCTTGCGCAGCGTCCCCTACTGATCGGGCGGGAAATTGCAGCGCGTAACCGTCACCACGACGCAGAAGTATGAAGGCTCGAGGGGTCTCCGTGGTTACGCAGTCGGATAACGCATTACGCAGTCGGAGAAGTATAATGTGGCCTTAACCTGTTACGTGTGGTGCTTGTTGTACAGTTTAACAGCTGCAGGGAGGAATTACCTGCGATAATGCTGCAGCGCAGCGCTGCCTTGCGAGCCAGTCATATTCAGTGAGCTTGCGATCAGTTCTGGTGACTGTGGCGCTTACGTTCCGCAGCGGTGGCGCTTACGTTCCGCAGCGGTTACGCGCCCGGTGGAAATCGGGGGTTAGTCTGATTCCGGTGACGATGGTCTTCGTGGCCTATTTTGGTTTGTTTAGAACTATGCATAATATGCATATTATGTGAGAGCTAACCGTACCCACGTCTTTTTGCTACATTGTAACATTTTTCTGACTGGTGCGGACCAGAGCATTCAAACTATTGGTGTGAAAATGCCCTTCAGTCTGTCAGTCTGCCCAGTGCTGGGAGATATTGTCCATCGGAGATGATAGCTTAGCAGTCATTCTCCTCCGGCTGTAATCAACCAAAGAAACTCTTGGTCGACCTAAAATTTCGACTAAAAATCGACTAATCGGGAGAGGGGTTGCTTTGCGTGTGCGGCTATTTTAATTTGAAAAGACCCACAGCCGCGGCTGGAGTTCAACAGAGTCTGACAGCTCTGACGGCGTTTTGCATTACTTTCATCTGCGCAATACCATAGCCCGTGATATCCGAAAATAATGTACTGTCAACTAGTAATATCAGCACAATAACTGTTGTGGAATACAGAGCGACACTGAACATAGGAGCGCAGCTTCACGGCTGAGACACAAATAGACCGCTGGACACTGCTGCTGTTGCAGGCAGGTGCGTCTGCAGTTATAAAACCAATCAACGATTATTAGACTAAAACATTGAAATATGCTAATAATTCTGATATGTTCATACTCAAAACGGACGGAGCAACCTTAGCTTACTGTTTTTAAATGATATGCCATGTTCAAATTCACGTCTAGTTAATGGCAACGCTAATCTATCTGTCGCTCATGAGCCACGGAGCGACAACAACCAACCGGGCTGGACTAAACCAAAATAGTGGAAAACGAGGTGGGTGTTCTCTGAAGACAGGCTGTTATCTGTGAAACACGGGTGCTCTGAAACACCCCTATTAGACCTTATTAGTACTTTCCTCCTAATGAAATTCACCATAAAAAAAATAAAAAATAATTAGTCGACCAATCACAATTTTGGTCGAGCCAGAGCATGTCGACCAATTAGTCGACCAGTCGACTTTGACTTTACAGCCCTATTCTCCTCTCTAGCAGGATTCCATGATTGTACCTTACTCTGTGTCTTAAAATAATACATGTAATGATTTATTGCTTTAAAAAGGGACGTTTTGGCAGAGGTTCTCTTGAGAGCTCTTGAGCACTTCATAGTTTTGCTTCTAGGTTTGAAATAAAAGAGTAAAATCTTGAATATATTTTTTTTCTTCACAGTTATCTATGATGATGAACTGACAAGTGGCCTCTTTCGAACACTGCATCGACTCTGCAGTAACTTCAATCACACCTGCACAATCTTTATCTCCATAGAGAAAAGGTAAATATAAGTACATCTTATTGCCTGGATCATGCTCCGCATGAGGCTGCTTGATGTGATTGTTTTCAGTTGGTGGTGCACATATGATAACCATTAAAACCTGTTTGATAAGGTCCACCAGCAGCCACGCATTTTCAACTCAGAGCTCAATGAATACAAGGACATACAAATGAGGGCGAAGTCCTGACCTGAAGTGAAATCACCATTACTGAAATGGAAAATGCTATTGAGCTTGCATTTTGTGGAATTCTTGTACTGATGACTTAGTACTAATGGAACCATGGTAGGGATGCACAATATACTGTAGGTCCTTTTTGCTGATATGCCAATATGTCAGGAGTGCTTAGACCCGGGGTGTGCAAACTACGGCCCGTGGGGCAATCACGCCCCTTGGTCAGATGTAAAGGGAAGCAGCATAGAGATGGTGGACCAGTACAAATATGTGGGAAATATGATGGATAACAAACTCAAATTTGACGCAAACACTGATGCGATCCGCAAGAAGGGACAATAACGATTGTACTTCCTTCGGAAGCTTAACACTTTTAATGTTGATAAGGTTATCTTGTCCTTGTTTTACAAATCTTTTTATAGAATCTGTTCTTACTTTTGCTTTTATTGCCTGGTATGAGGGCATCAGCCCTCATACCAGGCAAAAACAACCTCAGCCATATTGTGAAGGTGGCTGGTAAGTGCATTTGTTGCCCACAAGTTTCCTTGATGAATATTTATGAGAAGCAGGTTATGCGGAAAGCAATTTCTATATTGTACTGTGTAAATCACCCCCTTCTCTGTTCATTTGAGGTCCTTCCCTCAGGCCTGTGATTAAGGGTACTTAACACCTATGTGTATGTATGAGTGTAATCTCGGTACTTTGGTGCACACCAAATCAACCGGAAGGGATCGTCTCGGACCGCTTTATCCGCCCTACTTTGGTATGGTTCTTTTGGTGTGAAAGCAACCAAACCAAATGGGACGAAACTGTATAGTTTAATACATTATGGGTATGAGATGAGATGTGATAACCCAGAATTTCCACCGGGTGCATCAGTGTATTCTTTTAACAGTCCTATATGACGTTCATTTAACAGTCTTATAGCAGAGGGAATACATGAGTTTGCATATCGGTTAGTTTTACGTATTGGCACATGCTACCGCCGACCTGACTGCATGATAACCAATCCATTACTTAGTACATGATTTGGTTGGCACAATATTCTCTCTGCTTTTTGTCATTTGTCATTCCCAAAGATTTGTCAGCATTTTCTATAGATTGTTAGTATTGTGTCTATTTTGGTGTGAGAAGTCACTCTTGTGTTTCCAGTTTTAAGCCTCTAAATTAATCAGGTTTCCTGCTGTGTTCCTGTGTCTTGTTGTACAAGGATGAACTTCACCCTGCGACACATGGATGTTTGCTGTGAAGCTTACAGCTATTTCCGACGCTGTCTGTCCCAACTCCAGGACCTGGAGGATGGACGATGTAGCTTTCGGGTTGAACAGCTCCCTTGTGACTTTGCACAGTTTTTCATATATGAACGAATAGAGCAGCTGGTAAGAGAAACACACACACATCCTTAGAAACTATCTATAGCCAAATGTAATGGTTCGATTTGGTACAGTCCAGTTTGTATTTTTTTGCATTTCCATTAGGAATGGTACCAAAATAACCAACCCCATCCATTCCATTTTTGTCAACCTTCCCTTGGGGGGTACTAAAGTAAAATGGTACAGTTAGACTGGCTCCACTCACAAGAGACAGCGGATTGGGGGACCGAAAAGTGTCACTCCCTTGCGGTTGGTGAAAATATCCCATTGAATAGAGACAAACGCCTGCGGTCTATTCTCTTACAAAGCTTAATGTCTTGTTGAGACAAATTGACACAAACTAATGTGTTGTTGTCTGTTGTGTCGATGTTGACTTTAGTTCGATTTTGGCTACACAGCCATAAGGCACAGCTTTATACCCTGCCTGTGAAGCTGAAGGTACTGTTCTCAGTTGAAATGCAAGCCTGACTCAGGGCTTTACCATCCTAAACCGTGCTGTACCATGATGGAAACATTGCATTGCAATTCATACTGTAATGTACTGCTATATTATGAACTATACTATTAATAATATGATAATATTAATATGAATACTATATTATTGTTTTGTGCTTATTAATGTGATTTTCATTTACCATAATGTCAGTTCAGCACAGTATAACTTAATTAACTTAATTCAATAAAACCGTTGTACAAGCAGTACAGTAAGCAATAATATATATAATATAAATAATATCTGCAAAGTTAATTTCACTGTTGTCCTGTAACTACAGCATTGGCCATTATCAGGAATTGATCCCATTATCAGGGTCTATAGGCTAACAAACAAACTCTAAACATGAACAGGCTGCAGATGTATATTTAAATTGTGAATAAACTGGCTGTACCATTATTATCAGTAATGTCAGTATTGAAAGTCCAAATAAGCAATAAAAACAACTCTTCTGATTCTGACACCCTGTAGAAAAATGTGTTACTAACCACCTAACCACCACTAAGCCACATTTAAATGATAAAAAAAGGAGCTAGCTTTAGTGGGGACTCGGGATGCACCGATTGCCATTTTTGGGGCCGATTCCGATTACCGATTTTTCAAGAAGTTTGACCTGCCGATATCGATTTTAGCCGATTCCGATTTCAATTTTTTAAACCACTTTTCAGCATACTGAAATATATATATTTTTGCATCTTTTCTCTTTAATAGAACATTTTAACATAGAAATACAATCAGTTCACATCCAATATCCAACTAAAAATACCAAAACGAATCACTATAAAATAGAAGTATATATAAAAATATAAAAACAATTGTCATGATACATTTGAACATGTTACCATGGAACATAATAACTTAAAGTGAGACTTTTTGAACAGATTACCACTATAAAATAGAACTATATAATGCTGTGGAATATTCACACACATCTTAAAAGTGCAGTGTTATGGAACCATGTTGTTCACATCCAACTAAAAATACAACAATGAATCACTACCTGTATGTGTAGTTTATTTAAGTTTAAACATATTTCACAACATAGTACCTACACACAAATAAGTAAATTACCTCTCTCTCTCTCTCTCTCTCTCTGTGTGTGTGTGTGTCTCTCTCTCTCTCTCCCGCCCCGTGCCAACAATGCCTCGCGCTCTTTGCGCGCACAGGTTTAAATGACAAACAAACAAATGCTGATCAAAAGTTTTGTGCAAGTGATTTAAGATCCTGACTCTTGTCTTAAATATGACAGGCTTCGTCCAGTGATTGAAACAAATATATAAACATTAATGAAACGTTTACATGCAGAGCGCTCACTCGCTAAGCAGACAACAGCGGCGCAGCACCGCCACAGCGCTGCGGGTGCGCGGATGTTGTGTAATCAAATACACCGGTACGGCCGTATATTAAAAATTCATATCATAACGGAAAAAAAACGTATTCAGTGTGAACCAGTATACCGCCCAGCTCTACACTCTACTACATGTGCGTGTAGCCGCGTGCACGTGTGTTGCTGATGCTGCGCGATGCGGGTGCATTTTGATCAGCTTATTAAAATCGGAATATTCTGACTGATCGACCGGTCACCGATTTCGGCCGATCACGTGAAAATCGGCCGATTCCGATCACTGGCCGATTAATCGGTGCATCCCTAGTGGGGACCAGAGTCAGTGTTTGCACACAATATAAAGGTAAATGCTCCACTATCAAAACTAATTTTCTGATGCATTACGATTAGTGCTGGGCGGTATGACCCTGCATGAGTGTCTGAGTGGTTGAGTGAGAGAGAAAGTGTATGTCTGAGAGAACCAAGAATGCATGCATTTACGTTAACAAAGGTGTTTTCTGCTCAGGTGGTGGAGTAAATTGATCATTCCTGCTGTTACTACCACAGTTACTTCTTTAGTTAAGTCCTTAGACGTTCTGGAAATCGTCACAAACAACAAACAGTATTTAGACTTTAGTGCAGGTCTAAAACTAACTAAATAGTAAACAAAAAATGATTGCAGCATTTCCCCAAATGTTACATACAGTATTATTGATAGGCCTGGGCAATATATGGATATTATATCTATATCCAGACAAGATATGGTCTTAGATTTAAGATACCTGTGAAAAATAGTTTATAAAATTATTATATATAATCCATATCGATTTGATTTATATTGTGATAATCGCCCATTGATTGTGTTGCTCGAACAAGGATTTTTTCATTTGTTCAAAGATGAATTTGATAAATACATAAATATCACAACATTTGAATATCAACTTTCTGCTATTTTAGATTTAAATTATGGTTACAACGCTATTTCCTCCTGTGCTGCCCTTTAGCTTTTCAGGAACTGTCACAGGTCAGAAAACTAACTAATTCCTACATACTGTAGTTCTGATGGATCAGATTGAAGATGAAAGTGCCCTTTTGTGAATTTCTGCAGGAGCTGTGGAAGGTGACTGCCACTCCACTTCTGTCTGATCAAGCCTGCTCCAATCCTGAGCTGAAATCTTGACCTGGACTCTCCCACGAGCATCTTCATATAACACGTGCTCTAGGTAAAAGTAGAATGTTTAAAATGTCAAATGTACTAAAGGCAGAATCACCTGTTACTGACTAAAGTTGTATCATTTGAACAGAAACGGAGTTAATCATGGAGTTTTAAATTGTATTTACTCTACATTATTTATTATTTGATTTGAGCCATGTTCATTGTCACATGACCAAGATGGAAGTACTGCGTTAGTTATTAACAGGTCATCTAGAGATGAGTGGATGTACTGTAATATCTTGAATTAAAAAACAAGGTCAAATAAAACATTTGCTTCTTTTACTTCTCCTCCTGTTTCCTTCAGCTGAGCTGTGAACGGAATGATGTCATTATGATGTCACATTTCACAATAAGGTGAATCAGGTAGAGGCTAGACTAGCTTTGCAGTCGAGTCATGTTTAGTTTTAAACATTTAAATTTTTCCAGCAACACAGGGCACTGGATTTTACTTGTTTGTGGCACTTGTGTAATAAATGTTGTTCTGTTTTTTAACTTTACAATGAACATCAAGTGGTTTCTTGTAAAGTTCATCAATGGGACACACGTAGGCCGTGACTAACAGCTGTATCGTATTTTGGGCACCAACAGTTGGTATTGGTCGGTATTTATATACAGGGTATCCGCAGAGTCTTAAAAAGTCTTAAATCCAATAATTTGAATTTAAAGGTCACATAGAGTGGTCCTTCTGGTCTACTTACATACATTAACTTGTTTTTATGGTCAAAAACCTCCTAGTTGCTGTAAACGAGCCGATTGAAATCCTCTTTTCTGACACTGTTCATCAGCCGCGATATTTCAGAGTGAACTTTCACCCCCAGAGGACAGAGGCTTGTGATTGGCCAGTACTATTCAGCACACCAGCTCTCAGAAGCACAGCTCCCCCCTGTGGAACGGTGGATGCACTGCTACTCATTATCAAATCATTGTTTTAACAGTGTTTAAAAATAGCTTCTTCACGACTCCCCGCCGCAGTCCCTTTTATGACTTTGACCCGGAGTCAGACCCAGAGTCAGAAGACACTGTCCCTCGTGAAACACCCCCCACAACGGACGTTATTCTTCGCAGTTCAATGTACGCAACCAGATGTGCCCGGACTAGTGCCCGGAGCAGGAGGATCTGCTGTTCAGGAGAACCACTGTTTACGTAACTATAACAGGATTTTCAGAGATCTCGCTGAGCCCCGAGATTACAATAAAACACAGCGTTCTCAGCAATGGCTGAACTGTTTGTTTAGAACCTTCAGGGCTTCATAAACAAGGTAAGGACGCAGATACACACTAAAAAACATTGTTAATAGGAACTTCCGGTCTAGTTCCGCTTTAAGGCCTTAAAATGTCTTAAATTCTCCTAAAATCTTATAAAAGGTCTTAAATACAATTTTGAAAGGTCTTAAAATCTATTAATGTTACCTAAATGTTATTTAAAACATGCATAAACTTCAGTCTCGCTTTGAAATGTTTCTTTTTTTGAGAATGCGATAACATAACTACAACATGTAACTAAAGTAGGCCACCTGTGCTGCCCGGTGACAATTTATCGAGCACCACTAGCTAGTGTGCTGTGCGCGCGCCGCGGTGTGTTATAGCTTATCATAGCAGCAGAGAAAACTTAATGAAAGCCCACAGCTAAGCCAAATTGCAAGTTCAACAATTTGTGGCTCCAATTTTCCTTCATGTCTTTTGTACTTTTTTGCCAGTATGGATTTGAAATGGGTCTTAAATTGTATTCATTATGGTCTTAAAAGAGTCTTATAAAGTCTTAAATTTGACTTGTTGAAACAAGTCTTCATGAGCTACTTTACAAAATAGTTGCCATTCACCCAATCACACGGTAAAATATGTGTCTCGCTCACGGACATACAGACTAACAGAGTCAGGAACTTAACCCACAGTTCCAGTTGAAAGACAACTTCTAGCGACCATTGCTCAATCCTAACTTCTCACTTCTCACCTTGTTAGGACCAGATTGTGGTCTCTATGAGGACTACTGCTTCTGACAGAGAGTCAGAAAGGGTCCTAAAGATGTTACAAATAAGAACGTATACACATTTACGTACCAAGC
The DNA here is from genome assembly GCF_963457635.1 of Microchirus variegatus. Lineage (NCBI taxonomy): Eukaryota > Metazoa > Chordata > Actinopteri > Pleuronectiformes > Soleidae > Microchirus > Microchirus variegatus. Next base: position 26,310,368 of record NC_139811.1, on the reverse strand, counting down.
AAAACGATTAAACCTTTTAGTCTCTCTGTTAGTCGTTCATACAGTATTCAAACTCAAGTAGGTTATGTGAGTGGGACACGCTTGGTCAAATTTTGCTGTAGGAAAAAGAAATAGAGAGGAAACTCCCACTATGCATGAAAAGATGACCTGTGAGGAAACCTGCAGCATACAAGAAGACAGAAGAATAGTATGAGGTATTAGCAGAGCTCCACTCTGTGCTGTTACGGCCCTCAGCCCTTCCTGTGTCCTCGATGTGTGTATGTGTGTGTATGGCCCTTTCTCAATACTTGCATACCAAACTACAAATACGTCATATCTTAATACACAAACCACATTTTTGAATTCTAAATGACTAATTTCTCAAATGATCTTAAAACATAACATTTTAACATCAGTCTTACCTTATTCAGATTAGACATACACGGGTTCATTCATTCCTGTGCTTGGGATGGGGATGAAAGTCCTGTGTGTGCCAAAACACAAAATGATCTCTATCACGGTTACACCACGTAACAACACGTAACACCACGGTTGGTGTGTGCCAGCTTTGCCCTTGGATGGGATCGAAGTGATTCTGGGAAATGATATATGCAGTATCTCATGAGAACCAAACGTGTTGCATTGCATTGCTGATTCAAGGAAGATGAACATTCAGAATCACCATCTTGTCCACTTTGTCTAGCGAGAGGTTTGCTCTCTTTGCTGTGACACTGTCCTCAGTCCCCAGTGTCACTGTCCTCTGCAGTAGAAAAAGCCTCTCACTGGGAACAGATGTGTCTGCTGGGCTCTAACACACAGAGCAAATACCTGAACCTTCACTCTCCACCAATGAACGCGGGCGCATATGCAGTGCCATGAAGAAGCCGCTCTACTGCTGATTTTAATAAACTAGAAGGTTCTGTCATTTCACTGTTATTAGCCACGTTTCCTCCTCACATCATTGAATGAGCGGCAGCCAAACTTTTACTCACCCGTCATATGATTGTAAACATAGTCTCGTGACACAGAGATGGAGAAAATGTATCTTCAACTTATTTAAGCTTAGGTTTCATTCTTTAAATATGAACTTAATAATAACGTATTAACGTTTGGTAGCACTGAAGGCTCATAGGGCTTTGAAGGGGCGTGTCTGCATTTTCCAACCACAACACAGTGTCGCAATTTCGGTTTCAATATGCATATCGTTACAGGCATATCACTTATGACGCTATCAAAGAATCATATATATGTTTACATTTTCTTACAGTCCACAGGAGAGGAAGCACATGGTCACTCCACACAAGAGGCTGACTCTGACATGATGACATGGTGCAGGTGCAACACAAAGAGTTCAGAATACAATGGCTGAAGCAGGAGTGGAGGTTCAGGTTCAGGTTCACCTTTCCTGAGGAGAAGACCTGTTAAAATTCTGCAGTTTATTCCAATCTTTGCAAGCTTCCCCAAAGATATCTTAAAGGAGACATATAATGCAAAATCAACTTTTAGGGCCTATGAGTAGGCAAAGTGTGAAAAAAGATGACAGTCATGTTTTTGTGGTCCGCCTCAGTCTAAGTACAGGATATAAAACACACAATGTTGATTTCCTCACTCATTGTGATGTCCCAATGAGACATTCCTGGAATTGTTGTCTCGTGTAGCTCTGCTTTGTCCGTAAAAAACGTGAGAGCGCTGGCGAGGGCAATAGTATCCAGGAGAGCGGAAGTCGGCAAAGTGTTCTATTGTTGGCTGCACAGTGCAGCACAGAGTTCTACACAAACTTCCAGCCTCAGAGGATTAACGTGTCCAGTGGATACATTTTATCCATCCATCCATTATCTACCGCTTTATCCTCCACCAGAGGGTCACGGGGGGTGCTGTGCCGATCTCAGCAGACATTGGGCGATAGGCAGGGTACACCCTGGACAGTTCGCCAGTCCATCACAGGGCCACATAGAGACAAACAACCAATCACTCACACACTCACACCTACGGTCAATTTAGAGTGACCAATTCACCTAATCCCCATATTGCATGTTTTTGGACTGTGGAAGGAAGCCGGAGAACCCGGAGAAAACCCACGCACACACGGGGAGAACATGCAAACTCCTTGCAGAAAGGCCCTTGTTCCGAAGTTGTTCCAAACGGGGCTCGAACCCAGGAACCCGGGTCTTCTTGCTGCAAAGGCAAGAGTGCTAACCACTACACCAACCGTGGGCCCTGGATACATTTTATATAATATATAAATCATATTATGATGGCAATGTGCCTGCTAGAGTTGGCAAATGATGGCTTTTCCAAATGCTAACTGCTGTTAGCTGCCGGAGCTTCAGTGACGCTGACGTAGTTTCCTGTGTCTCATTTGCATTTAAAGAGACAGGTACTCAAAAGCGAGCGTTCTGAACAGGGCTGTTTTTGGCAGGGTGATTGAACTGCTGTGGTGCTTCATCCTTAAGGTATTTTGTCACAAGCATGTCACAGACATGTTCATTAGGACACCAGGGAACTCAGTTAACTTGGAGAAATAGGGTATAATATGTCTACTTTAATATGCCACCGACGCCATGTGAAAAGGTCTGTAAAGATAGAGGGATAGTAACAAAGAAGAGGCATTTAAATAGAAAACTTTGAACCCACCAGCATTTTCTACACCTGTTGTCAGAATAGCCCCCAGCTGCACAAGCACGTCCCAGTAAATATATTTGTATGTCCATCAATCTTACAAAAGAATATCTCTATTACATCGAGTATTTTATGAAGGCACAATCACATTATAACACAATATATTATAAATATCTTGCAAATGCTATGTTGAAGGTTGGCCAGCAGATGTCGCCATATCTAATTGTATCCAATCCTTAAAAACACTGAACTATTTCAACACAATTGCTTCATATCGATTCAGTTAAAGTCAGAAATCTTCAGTTTCTCCAATACTGCTGTAAAGTACGTCTCTCTCTCCCTCTCTCTTGCTGTCTCTCTCTCTCTCTCTCTTTCTCACGCTCACTCTCTCTCTCTGACAGGGTCACATGATTTCTTGTAGAGTGAAACCCTAACCCCCAGTGAAACTGTTCTGTGACTTTTGTACAGACTCAATTTTAACTGCGTAGCAGAAGGACAAGGTTAGTATACATTTGATTAAATATGATGATATCTAATTTTATTATTCAGGATTAAAGAAAAGTATGTGTCTCTGACCAGATTTAAAAGGATTTGACAGGTCTCTCCCTCTCTCTCAGACTGAATGAAGTCCAGAAGATGAGTGGTTGTGTCTCCAGGACCCAGCTGTCTGTCTGTGAAGTCTAACCAGTCTAAAAACTTCCCTCTGAACTTCAGTCATGAACCTGGAGCCTCAGACACAAAGTAAGTAAGAGAGCTGCTACAAACCTTTAACAGAGAAGTCATTCAGTCATATCAGTGTGATCATATGTGGCTGTGGCTCCGTTCATGTTTTGTGTGATCATCATAGAACAGAACTGAAAACTGGTTCCTCTCATCACGAGAGGGACAAAACATTTATCGTATTAGACACGAAAGAGTTGACACAAACTTATTTAATATTGTCCATCACTTTATGTTACGGGTGGCTCCGTCCAGCTCTCTCTGTATTTATGTCGTCGACTGAACACAGGAAGTCTGGACCTCGTGGACCATGGAATGTTCTTTCGCAGAGTTGCCATGTTGAAGTATTCGCTCAATGCTATTTCTTAAAAAAATGGTGGATTTGATTCCTGCATCCTGTGCTGTAAGTCGCGCTCATGACACATCCAGTGACGACACTTCTGGCCAATCAGTGGCCGGCAGTTTTGACCAATCCGCACATAGTACCTACTCAGCTTGCTTGGAACCTCGCCAGGGCAGGTACTAAAAATAGTCAAAATAATAATAATCATAAATCACATTTATATGGTGCTTTTTGTGGTACTCAAAGACACTTTACATACTACACTATTCAAACAATACAGATACATTGTTAATTGATTTATACTAGAGTTAAAGGTCACATAGAGTGGTCCTGTTACACATAAATGTTAGTAATGGAGGTCTACTTACATATATTAACTTGTTTTTTGGTAATATGGTTGACATGTGGGAGGAAGGAGAGAGTGGGGTCCAGGATAATTCCAAGGTTACGGACTTTGGACTTTGGCGCATAATGTTATGCTTGGAGTGGGTGAGGGAGTCAGGACCAATGATGAGGACTTTGTATTTATTGGAGTTGAGTTTGAGAAAGTTATTTTGCATCCAGGTCTTAATGTCAGTCGAGCAGTTGGAGAGGGTTGAGAGGGTGGAGGCATTGATGGTTTTGGAGATTAGGTAAAGCTGCGTATCGTTGGCGTAACAGTGGAACCAGAGATTATGGTGACGGAGGATCTGACTGAGTGGAAGCATGTACAGTATGAAGAGGAGTGGACCAAAGTTCAGAACCCTGAGGGACACCGGGAATGAGTTGCTGATAGACAGTTGTCGATGGCGATAATTCGATGTCTGTCGGAGAGATAGGATCTGAGCCAGGAGAGGGCGGTGCCAGTGATACCGAGGGTGAATTGGAGAATGGAGTGGTTGATCGTGTCGAAGGCAACACTGAGGTCGAGGAGGATGAGGATAATGAGGGAGCCAGTGTCAGAAAATAGCAGGAGGTCATTTGTCACTTTGAGGAGGGCAGTTTCTGTACTATGTTTGGAGCGGAAACCGGATTGAAAAAGTTCTAACAGGTTGTTGGAGTCAAGTTAGGTGATGAGTTGTTTGGCAACAACACATTCCAGAATTTTAGACAGAAAAGATAGATTGGAGATGGGATTACGGAAAAAGATGGTGCGTTTTTGCTTCTCGTAGGGGGAGAGAGTGTGCGTTTGAAAAGTAATGGCACGATGATAGGAGATACAAACCAGATAAGGTGTGGCTTTTGTTATGGGTTGAAAAATCGACATTTTGGGTGATGTTGAAGAATGAGAGGATTTCCAGAAGTTCGATTGCTGGTTTGTAGTCAAAAAAGTTAACATCAATGTTGAAGTCGCCCAGGAGGAGAACAGATGGGGAAATAGCACAAAGCTGGGTACGGAATACAGATAGATCAGAGGGAAAGGCAGGGTCTGGCTTGGGGGTGACGGTAAATGACTGCGATGACCAGGGGCTTGGGACCAGATAGCTTCTATAAAGATCCCTTTCACATACCAGTATGAAACCTACCTCAGTGGTCACAAATCTGGTCAATACACCAGGTAGATTTTCCCCAGACTTTGACTTCATCATTAGTCCTTGACTGGAGTAGACTTCCGTTGTACAGGAAATACATTATAGTACAAATTATTATATTTAGGCTGAATCCCAATTCCACGCCTTCCCCTTTGTCGGAGTTCCAGACAGAGCGAAGGAGAGCGGGGACAGAATCTCCTGTTCTGTCCTGAAGACGTATCTGTGCACTCCAGCATCATTTGTTAATGTTAAAAAAATAGCGATAGCAGCTAGCTAACCACTTACAAAACGAACGCCGGGATAGCATCAGCTACGACTAGCTAGTAATTAAAAACAAACTTGACTAGTGATTCAGAAACACCGTTGACAATTGAAGAAGACCACAATAGTATCATTACACATGACTGTCGGAATTAAAATACTGAAAATACATTTGTGCGAGTCTTTAACGGCCGGCTTTCAAACTTCGCTGCAGGTGACGCAGCGGAAGCTGGGAAATTCCTCAAAGCCCTCTGTTTCAAGCGCGGTCCTGAGGAAGCTTCGTTTCAAGGTCTACGTAGCCCTACGGCTTGGCCCTAGCCCTTAACCCTAATGAGAAATGAGACAGCCCTACCCCTCACATGAAGGAAGGGGGAGGGCTAAGGGGTGGAATTGGGATTCAGCCTTAGTACATTTAACATTTTTAATTATTGTTACCATATAGATTCCTATAAAAATAGACAGGGTCCCCTGCCCTTCTGGGTACAGGAAGGACATACATCAGCTCTTCAACTGAAGATCCTTCAGTACAGAGTTAAACAAGCTCCCAGCAGCATAAGAATCCTCTCTGATTCCCATGCCTGCTGCAGGCCTGCTCGTACCTTTATCTACAATCTCTGGACCAACAGACAGCAGCCCTAAAGGACACTTTTGCATCTTTCAAGGACTTGGTAACCTAACTGGGCTTAGTATAGCATCATATGACTTATCTAAGCATTGAGTCCACTGGCTAACCTGGCTAACAATAGCATACCAGACCCAAATCCAAATATCAGGTCAAAATGTTTGGTCTGGTCATGTGATGTTTGTGTTTGCAGACGTCAGAACCAGAGACGGTGAGCAGTCTCCAGCACCCAGCTGTCTGTCTGCGAAGAGCGACTGGTCCAAATTTGAACCTCCAACCTTCAGTAATAAACCTGGAGCCTCAAACTCAAAGTAAGAGACAGTTTGTCCGCACGTGCACACACACAGACAGGAAGAGACAACCTCTGAACTGATCCTAAATCTGATGAAACTGATCAATAAGTGGAATCATTGACGAGTCAGAGATTGTGTGAGAATGAGCCTCAGGAGGAGAACTTTACAACGGTCCATCAGCACCACTGTGAGACAAAGTTGTGAGGACATAAACCCAGAATGTCTCACATCAGAGGACAAGTTTGTCTCGCGTCACTGAGCTCACTGGGTTTTCATTTACTGTCCTTCCTGTCCCTGACATGTCAGTAATAAAGAAATGTCTTTACAGAGACGAGTTTGCTGTTTCTGTTCACGGGCAGACATCCCACTGTCCTCTGCGTCAGGACATCCTGAAGGATCCAGTCTGGGACCAGTCTGGGCCACCAGGAGACTCCTGCTGTCCACAGTGTGGACAGAGACCAGGACCAGGACCACAGACACAGAGTAAGACGGAACATGTGTCTGCTGATGTCTTGAAAAATAGGACTTGTTCTCTTCTATTAAACAGCATCAATATTTAAGATGATAATGAACACAAAATGAAAAACTAAGCCTAATTTGACTGAAGCTACTTCATCACAGCATATGACGTAAAGCGCATGTCACAAATCAATCATTCACTTGTTCTTGATCAATTTCACTTTGATAAAGAAAGCGCAAGCATACCAACAAACGTTGAAAATAAAAGAACAGGAGAAATGTTTGAAAGTGAAAAATGTTACTCATGTTAATGAAAATGATAATGAAGATGATTGAGTTTAATCCTCTGCTGTCCTCTACAGGTTCAACAGAGGATTGTTTACACTCATTTTCCAGTTTTTATATTAATGTTGCTGTTTCTGAATAAAGTTATTCAAGTCATCTGCTGAAAATGACAATTGTTTTTCAAATGACAGCAAACAACATTATTACAACAATATCACATAAAGATGTGACTTTTTTTGTTATTAAAAACATATATAGTTTTTTCTGTTTTCTGTCTGATGAAAACAATCATCTGCTTCTCAGATTCTTTCTTCAGTCTGACTCTGTCTCTTGTCTTTCAGCAGATGTTGGTCTGCAGGTGGTTCTAGATGAACATAAGATAAGTCTGAGGAGGAGATTTGAACATGTGACTGAAGGAACTGAAGGAAGAGGAAGTAGAACCCTCCTGAACAGGATCTTCACTGAGCTCTACATCACAGAGGGACAGAGTGAAGAGGTCAATACTCAACATGAGGTGATGCAGCTGGAGACAGCCTCCAAGAAGAAGATCATTCAGGACACTCCCATCAAGTGCCGCGACATCTTTAAAGCCTTACCTGACCAGCAGGGGCGCATCAGAGTCGTCCTGACCAACGGCGTCGCTGGTGTTGGAAAAACCTTCTCGGTGCAGAAGTTCACTCTGGACTGGGCCGAGGGTTTGGAAAACCAGGATGTGAATTTGCTGATTCTGCTTTCATTCAGGGAGCTGAACCTGATCAGAGATCAGCAGCACAGTCTGCTCACGCTGCTCCATATTTTCCATCCAACATTAGAGAAGGTCACAGCCGAGAAGCTCACTGTCTGTAAACTTTTGTTCATCTTTGACGGCCTGGATGAAAGCAGACTCTCACTGGACTTCAACAGCAGGACGCTGGTTTCTGAAATCACACACAGGTCATCAGTCAACGTGCTGCTGACCAACCTCATCCAGGGGAATCTGCTTCCCTCAGCTCTCATCTGGATAACTTCTCGACCTGCAGCGGCCAATCAGATCCCTCCTACATGTGTTGACAGGGTAACAGAAGTACGAGGCTTCACTGACAACCAGAAGGACGAGTACTTCAGGAAGAGATCCAGAACTGAAGATCTGTCCATCAGAATCATCTCACACATCAAGACGTCCAGGAGCCTCCACATCATGTGTCAAATCCCAGTCTTCTGCTGGATCAGTGCTACAGTTCTGGAGCACATGTTGACCACAGAGCAGAGAGGAGAGCTGCCCAAGACCCTGACAGACCTGTACTCACACTTCCTGCTGGTTCAGACAAAGAGGAAGAAGAACAAGTACGATAAAGGACATGAGACGAGTCCACAGGAGATAATGGAGGCCGACAGGGACATTCTTCTGAAGCTGGGGAGGCTGGCCTTTGAACATCTGCAGAAAGGAGACATCATGTTCTACCAAGAAGACCTGGACCGGTGTGGTCTTGATGTGACAGAGGCCTTGGTTTACTCAGGAGTTTGTACAGAGATCTTCAGAAGAGAGAGTGTGATCTTCCAGAAAACAGTCTACTGCTTTGTTCATCTGAGTGTTCAGGAGTTTCTGGCTGCAGTCTACATGTTCCACTGTTTCACCAACAGGAAGACAGAAGTACTGCAGGACTTCCTGGGAGAACAATACTTGGCCCAGATTCAAACACCCCATCTTGGAACTGTTTCTAAGAGTGACTTATCTCTGGATGTGTTCTTGAAAGCAGCCATGGAGAAATCACTTCAAAGTGAAAATGGTCACCTGGACCTGTTTGTTCGCTTCCTTCATGGACTCTGTCTGGGGTCCAACCAGAGTCTCTTAGGAGGTCTGCTGGGTCAGACTCAAAACAGTCCAAAAATAATCCAGAGAGTGTTGAAGAACTTGAAGAAGATGAACACGAAGAACATCTCACCTGACAGAAGCATCAACATCTTCCACTGTCTGACAGAGATGAACAACCAATCAGTGCATCATGAGATCCAAGAGTTCATGAAGTCAGAGGACAGAGAACAGGAACTCTCTGAGATCCAATGCTCAGCTCTGGCCTACATGCTGCAGATGTCCGAGGAGGTTCTGGATGAGTTGGACCTCAGCATGTACAGAACATCAGACCAGGGAAAACTCAGACTGATTCCAGCTGTGAGGAACTGCAGGAAGGCTCAGTAAGTTCAGACATGATTAATAACAGGCTAACTAATAGTAATATTTTTAGTGACTTTTTCAGTCAGTTCTAGTTTTGTGTTGTAACAGTTTTATTAGTTTTGTCTCAAGTTATGATCATTTTTTAAATATGTAATGCTGGAGTAAATGGAGAGGATGCTGATGTGTGATGTGTTGTGATTCAACCTAGGTAATTGGTGGGAAAATATTAACACAAATGATTAATTATTTTTAATAATTAATTTTGTTATTAATTTCTTAAAAACGGGGCACCACTCCTCTTAGCGTGAGGAGAATGACAGTCACTTTACAACCTTCAAGTGTCTCTTGACTATCAGTTATAACTAATTAATAATAAGTATATTAATATTAATTAATAAATAACAAAGAAGGTGTGAGATCGTTCACTGGCTTCTTTCAATTACCCTTTGTTACAAACAAGCAAGCACAAAAGACAGAAACGGTACTTTTAAAGTAAAGGTTCAACATTTATTAAAGCATTAAAATTAATCAATAACAGCAACAAACATCAGTCCCTTAATCTAAAATAACTGCTGGTAAAAACGTTTCAATATAAAAAAAGAAAGTAAAATAAAATAAAAAGGGGTATGGATCTGTGTGCAGGAATGTGTGTGTGTGTGTGTGAAAAGGGGGCGTGTCACTTTGGCAGCAGGTAACAGGAAGTGAACAAAACAAATCCAAAGTAAAACAGGAAGCAACAAACAAAGCCAAAAGGTAAAAGAAGGAGGGGTCTCTGACGTGACGGTTCGCCTCCCACTTCCGGGTTACCAAAAGGTACGTCACGTGAAAATGGCGTCACTCGCTGTTACCGTGAGGCGACGCGAGATGGCGCTCGTGCTCTGATTTCTTCACTCCGCTCTTCCGTCTTTCACCAGCGGGAGCGCTGAGTAAAAGAGGAGAGTTGAAGGAGAAAATGAAGTCAGCCGTGACGTGGAAAATGGGAATGGCGGCAGGAAGTGGAATAGACAAAGGAACGAGTCTGATCAGAAAACTTCTGTAATCACACAGTGTATTCGGCTTGTCCGACTCAAACTGTGGTTCTTACAGATCACGGAAGTTTCCTCTCAATGAGTGATCGCGGACTGTGTTGAGGACACAGGATCGCGATACACGGGGACAAATCACAGTACAAAAGGGGAGACTCGTGAGGAGAAATAGAAACCGAATTCGACCACACAGATTAGCGAGAGTTTTATCTCGTGAGCCTGTCTTCTTACCGGTCAAATTAAGCTTCTATTACGATCGCCGCTGGCGCTGCGTGCGGAGCGCAAGACACAGAGAACAGTAAACACTCAACAGTTGTGCGGATAGCTCCGCTACTTAACATCAATGAGTTAGCTACAGTTTACTTAATACATCAACACTATTCTAACAGTACAGCCGTGTGTGTGATGCGCACGGCGGCGATGACGAAAACAAAGTACAAAAACAATAAACAACAAAATTAAACTACGGGGTGCACTCCCGTGTTTATAATAAGCTCTGAATAGCTATTTTGCCCAGACACAATCGCTTACTATGAGTTGCCTTCCAACGAGTAAGGCGGAGTCCTGGTGCTTCACGTGGTTCAATCCGTGGTTCAATCTGTTCTTCGGTCAGTATACCGGTATCAGAGAACGGGAGCGGGCGTCTCGTTGCGCGGCTCTGGTGCTGTGTAATACGTGGTTCACCACTCACGACAGGAACAGCTGGTAGACAGGGATTTAGGAGCACGGTCTCCTATTCTGCAGGAATAACGGGAATAACTCGCAGGGGGTTATTCACGGGGTCCTTGGATCAAAAATAAAAATAAAAACAAAAGGGAAAAACCAAAAATGGGGTAGGAATGGACGAAGAAGAATCTTCAAAGCTTGGCCAGCAAGGATGTAGATTTTCTTGATGTTTTCCTCTCTCGCTGAGAGCTATGGTGAAGAGGTCGAACTCTGGGGGTTCGTTCAGTTTTGATACCTTTGCCTCAGGGGCGGGGCATCCTGTGGTGTCCACCAATGGGTGAACGGCTGCCTGCCGTGGACGTCATCTGCCGCCCTGGCTAGTGGGGAGGGGGTCCCTCACAGACTGGACCCCTGGTGGGGTGGTCTGTTCCTTTGTTCTCAACCATGAGGCCTTTTATGACCCCAAACTTTTCACCAGCTTTATGACTTCCAGTAGGCCTCAACAGATGACAATGGCTGGGCCCACCAGATGCGTCTCACACTGAGAGACAAAAAAACAAGACAAATCATTTCCCTTAAATGTTAATAACCTGGAATATGATTTACAAATATAACTTAACTCCTCACAGATTTATGATTTAAACAACAGACAAAAATAAAACAGTATTTCTACAATAGTTTAAAGGCTTCATATGTGATCAAAGAATGTGGTCAAAAACGGTCACTCAAATTCAAAATACTGCGGCAAGTCTTTTATCATAAATGAGTGGCTCTAAGACACACAATTCTGTTCTCTCAGTAAAGTTCAAAATGTATTATAATTTATGGTAACATTAGCTGTTGACTAGGGATGGACATAACAGATGGAATAACGTTATGCATGATATTTGACAGAACTGATCTTCATTTTTGCCTCCCTTTTTATAACGTTATATAGTTTATGGCGATATACATGTAAAGAATTTATAAAGTGTACCCTCGGTATTGTAAATCCGTTGTGGCAGTGGGGTGTGGTGAAGGCAGCGGCTGCTGGAGGAGAGGGAGCAGTGGCTCAGCCGGCGATCAGACAGCTGGACAGAATCATATAGTCAGTCGACCCTCGCTGTTATGCTCTTATTTAAAGAGCGGTTTAAAGATAGTTGGACCTGAAAATGCAGTGGAGACAAAATGAAAATTATAAACAATATTTATGAATTTAAACAAGGAATTTACAAAACTAGGAAGTAAGTGAGGAGGGGGGCTCGGAGAGACAGCCAATGCAGCTGTGCCGGGAAGGGCGAGAGCTCAGGGCGAGAGTCAGTGTTCAGAGAAGATCCAGAATGTTCCAAACTCACGGGGTGAAAAGAGGTCAGGGAGATGTGCCAGGAGTTGAGTGAAGCTGTGTCAAATCCATAGCTCTCTGGGGGAAAACAGTGTTGTCCGTCGCTCTCGTGACACAGGAGACGTGACGACCTGAGAGCAGAACACAGACGAGTGAAAATCAGTCAGAGTGAAAAAAAAGTCAGAGTTGAAAGACACAGGTGTAGCTGATCACCAGCGTCCTCAGTGGAAGTAGGTCAGCCAGGCCTCCTGCAGAGAGGGGAGAGAGAGAGCAGGACGGAGGAGCTCCACAACGGCAATAATAATAATAATAATAATAATAATAATAATGTTAAAGGTGAGGGAGAGTGCCATCGTGACACTTGCTTTGCCGCAAACTGGGCGTTTTTGACATTCATACCGAGGTCTTTTAGGTTTTCTCCGCCATTGTAGCTCAGACGTAACGGCAACCCGTGGTTGCTCGGCAGCTGAGACTCTACTGACTGCAATGATTCGTAGATGGCAGTAGGTGGCGTCACATGCCAAAACATGATTTCAAAACATAAACATTTTGCAGTCTGCAAAATACTGTATAATACTGTACTGTTGTTGTTGGTGAGTTTGTTATAAGAACATTATTCCTGAGCCTCTGTGACATATTAGGAGGATTTTATGGCCAGTTGCTTTAGATTAATCACATAATCATATATTCAACTCTATAATTATTATGAATTATTCACAGCATGAAGCATGACATGACAAACACGCAAACACAATAAAAAGCCATTTAAATGCACCATATCTTGCTCTTTATTTAATTAAAATCAACCGATGTGACCAAACCTGACCCAAATCTGTGGATTTTTGTCCCAACCCAGTCCGAATCATCAGGACCTGCGTTAGGTCTCCATGCTCTCATCTATATGGGTCAAACCAAACACAAAGAGCCAGCACCAGTACCTGTTCAGATCAGAGAAGACTGCTTGCCTTACATTAAGACTAAGAATAACCATCATCTGTGAAGTCAGTGCTGATCGGGTCAGACCAACATGAGTCCAGGACCCAGGTGTGTTCCACACACTCAGACTGTGGACATGGTGGACCATGTTCATGTAGAACATCAAAGTCCAACCAAGATGTTTCATGTCAAACACAACAACAACAGAAGATGTTGACAAAATGACAAATGAAAACATGATTATTTTTCTGTGACAAAGAGTCACATTTATTTTCTCTGATCACAGACTTTATGGTTGAAAGACTCCGTGTGAAGTCGTGCTCTCAGCTCTGAACACATGGTCGAACACTAACCCATGTTTTATTCTCTATTCAGGTTGATAAACTGCAATTTGTCAGAGATCAGCTGTTCTTCTCTGGCCTCAGCTCTGAAGTCCAACACCTCTCACCTGAGAGAACTGTACCTGAACAACAACGAGCTGCAGGATTCAGGAGTGAAGCTACTGTGTTCTGGACTGGAGAGTCCACAATGCACACTGGAGAATCTGTGGTGAGTTCAGTGACTGAACACGCATGCACGCACACATGCAGTCACACATACACAGTCACACACACACACACAGTCACACATACACAGAGTCACACACATACACAGAGTCACACACATACACAGAGTCACACACATACAAAGAGTCACACACATACACAGAGTCACACACATACACAGAGTCACACACATACACAGAGTCACACACATACAAAGAGTCACACACATACACGGAGTCACACACATACACGGAGTCACACACATACACAGAGTCACACACATACACAGAGTCACACACATACACAGAGTCACACACATACACAGAGTCACACACATACACAGAGTCACACACATACAAAGAGTCACCCCCGCATGTAAATCAAATGAAATCAAATTTTATTTATATAGCCCACAATTACAAAACACAGTTTGTGGGATAGCCACAGGGCTTCACAGGTTTGGTAACATCCTCTGTCCTAAAAGTAAGAAAATAAAGTAATATCAACTTGTGTCAGTGCCTTGATTTTGCCCTGATAGACTGGGAAGAACAGCATGTAAAGACTGTAACAGTCTGCTTTACACGGTGTGGCATCTGCAGGTAAATCCACTTTCAGTGTGCGGTTGAAAACACTCTGTAGATTACGTTGGTAATTCTCCGTCTTCCAGTCACTTTCAAAACTCATCGTCGTTATTGTCGACCTCGTCGTCTTCAAACATAATTATGTCTTTAACCATAAATCCCAGTCAATTGGTTCAGCACGTTCAAAGTCATCAAAGTCATCAGCAATAATGTCATTGAAGCTGAGAAACTCCTCAAGATCATTGCCTTCAGAAATCTCTTCACTGTTAAAGTCCTCCATGTTTGCTCGAAGAAATCTCAAACAAGACTAAAATTAACGTATTCGCTTCCCCGGCGTCAATGGTAGAATTACACAACAGCGCCCCCCGGCCTTAATAGGTTAAATGCCAGGATCCATCTGGTTTACGACAAACCAGATGGAAATCCATGTGTTTCACATATAATAATGATGCTGTGGTCCATCCTTGGTGCAGCACATTCAATTGGACTTGTGTAGAAACAGAAACAAACACATAATACTATATAAAGAAGTCAAAGACATTCATGTATGATCATGTGATCCTGCAAAGGACACCCTTTTCATTTATTTTCTATTTATTCCTGAATCAACAGTATTAAGCTTAAAAAAACTGGTTTCAAGCAGCGACTTTGTCGCTTGGTCTCATGTTTTATTGTTTATTCAGGTTGAGAGGCTGCAGTTTGTCAGAGATCAGCTGTTCTTCTCTGGCCTCAGCTCTGAAGTCCAAGCCCTCCCATCTGAGTGAACTGGATTTGAGCAACAACGAGCTGCAAGATTTAGGAGTGCAGCTGCTGTGTTCTGGACTGGAGAGTCCACACTGTAGACTGGAGACTCTGGGGTGAGTTCAGTGACTCTCTGTTACTGTTGTAAATCTCAGATGTTTAATCCACAATTGAACCTCATTAATGTTCACACACATCAGTTGAATCAGTGAATTAATTAATTCCATTTGACACACCTGACAACTGTTTTTTTCCACCACATTTATTTTCACTTTAATCCTAATCATTGACAAAAAGTTTGTTCTCAAGCAGCCGCTGGAGAACCTGCCTGACATGAAGCCTATGAGTGTCGACAGAATGTGAAAAAAATCAATATATCATCATGGTAAACAAAAATATCAAAAAAGTTTGATATTGATATCAATCATTGACCAGGGCTTGAAATACTGCTGGGGCATTGGTCAAGCCCAACGGTACTACCAGGTATCCATAGTGGCTTGTAGGTGTGTTGAAGGCCGTTTTCCACTCATCCCCCTCCCTAATCCTCACAAGATGGTAGGCATGGTAGGTCAAGCTTTGTGAAAAACTGTTAAAGACGCTTAAAGGGACACTGTGTAGTATTTATGGGTTTATATGACCCAAATTCCACTCCTGCATTGTCTAGTCGCTGTATAATAGTTTTTGTTTCATTTTCGTAGTGTTTCAAAAAGTCATGTAAAATAACATGGTCGCGGGCCGCTGTTGCATAGCCACTGTTAGCAGCGAGACGCCATGTTTCTACGGGAGCCTGTAAGGACAAACGCGAGGGAACAAATCAAGCGTCGCTTTACTTGTAGCGGAAGTCCCGCCTCCACTGACGGAGCAGGAAGTCTGAGATATAAACAGAGTTTATAGAGAGAGGGACAGCTCTACTGCGGCCACGAAGAGCTGTCCCTCGTCCTCGTCCTCGTCCTCGTCCTCGCCCTCTCGTTGTCTCTTCGCCCTCAGCGGCACCGGACGTATCTTGGCTCTGCAAACGTAAATACGTTCCCTGCTAACCCCATCTTGAAACGGCTATGGGAAATAACTATCATTACCAGTTGTGACAGTTTGTGTGAACATGCACCTAGCTCACTAGCTCGCTATTAGCCATTAGAACGCTAACACAGTATGAAAAAAAAAAATCTATTAATTTAGCTATCTTACATGTCTAAGACCAGTGCTAATACGATATACAAAAGACACACTTATACATCTGAATAAATACTAGAACTTCATCTGCTGACACGGAGAAAGATGACGAGGACGACATTTGACCGGCTGAGGATACCGTATCACTCAGGGAAGGGAGGGGGTGAGCAGAGGAGCAGTTTGTTGTTGTAAATTTCAGCCTCTCCTCTAGATGTCACTATAAACTACTTACTTCACCTTGAAGAACCTGGCGAATGTGTATTATATGCGAGTCTAAATCTGTAGAAAAAATGAGTATGTCGTCTAGATAAACAAACACGAAGAGATTGAGGAACTCCCGGAGTACATCATCATCATGTTCTGAAAGAATGCTGGTGCGTTAGCTAAACCGAACGGCATGACCCGTTACTCGTAATGTCCTGTAGGAGTGTTGAAACCGGTTTTGCACCGGCGGAGGCATGGCCAGTGAGATGGCCTACCTTGTTCAGTTCGGAGCCGTAAGTCTGTGGCATTAGCCTGAAATGCAACCGGCACTGGTGTATGAATAACTCAACAAATTCACTTTGCTGTGGCCTAAACCTCTGTCTAGGTGTGTTCACTGTGCTCAGCGCTGTGCTACCCTGTGGAGATGGGCTGCCCTGGCTGCTTGCAAGTAAAGGCCACATTATACTTCTCCGACTGCGTAATGTGTTATCCGTCTGCGTAACCACGGAGACCGCTCGAGCCTTTATACTTCTTTATATGGATAGGCGCTGCAATTTCCCACCCGATCAGTAGGGGTCGCTGCGCATGGTTGTTGTGCTTTTGGCTACAGTGAGCAATGGCGTCCGAGAGAGAAAGACTGTTGTTGTTGAAACAGTGGCCGTTTCTCACTTTTCTGTGTCCCGGAAGGCAGTTCATGAGAAATTGGCCATTTAGAGTCTAAAAGTGCTGTGTGTGTTAAGATATGACGTATTTATAGTTCGGCAGCGACGAAGTCGGCGGTGTTCAGCTCCGCCCTCTGTGGACGCCCGGTGCGCACTGTGAGCCAGCACAGAGCAGCTTCGCTCAGCCTGTCCTGAGGACCAATCGCAGCTCTTGCCGTCTCCGTTGTCCCTTGACGGATTGACGGACACTTAAAAAATATTCCGTGCAGTCGGAGACGACGCAGAGACTCTACAACAGGTTCTGCGTCGACGCAGAGGACTCTGCGTAACCTACGCAGAGCACTTTACGCAGGAGTATAAATTGGGCTTAACTGCCCATCCTCATTTACCATATCAGGCCTGCGAATCTGGATGCCTTCTGAACTTCCAATAACTGGGAACTCAACATCATGGTTTTCTCCCAAAAGAGCATCCATTTCATTATACAATTTGAAGCGACTGTTTCCCCTCCCCGTGCTCCTATTATTATCCTTAATTTTTTTATACGCATTCACAAGGTTGTTCCATTTTCTGTTGACTCTGGCAGAATCAAATACCTGACCAAATGGTCAGACAGCTGACAAGCCATTTCCCCCCACATGTTTCTTTGAGCCTTTCCCAGTTTTTATGCTGCTAATTAGCTCTGCCAGAGTGTGAGGGAGTTCACTCCCAGTTGCCTCTAGGTGTCTCCTCATTAAAGTGCCCATATTATACCCTATTACCCCAAGTTAAACTAGTTCCTGATGCCCTAATGAACATGTCTGTGTCATGCTTTAGTCAAAATATCATAAGGATGAAGCACAATAGCAGTTCAATAACTCTGCCAAAACAGCCTTTTTCAGAGTGCTCGGTTTTGTGCCTGGTCATTTACATGTGAATGAGACCCAGGTAACCACACACCCACTTCTTCAAGGGGAGTGTTGATCTAACTTAAGCCCAATTTATACTCCTGCGTAAAGTGCTCTGCGTAGCTACGCAGAGTCCTCTGCGTCGACGCAGAACCTGTCGAAGAGCCTCTGCGTCGTCTCCGGGTGCACGGAATATTTTTTAAGTGTCCGTCACTCCGTCAAGGGACTACGGAGACGGCAAGAGCTGCGATTGGTCCTCAGGACATGCCGAGCTAAGCTGCTCTGTGCCGGCTCACAGTGAGCGCCGAGCGCTATAGAGGGCGGAGCTGATCCCCGCCGATTTCGTCGCTGCCAAACTATAAATACGTCATATCTTAACACACACAGCACATGTTTAGACTCTAAATGACCAATTTCTCGCCTCTAATTATCTTAAAACTGCGTTGCGGGACACAGAAAAGTGAGAAACGGCCGCTGTTTCAACAACAACAGTCTTTCTCCCTCGGACGCCATTGCTCACTGTAGCCAAAAGCACAAGACCTTGCGCAGCGACCCCTACTGATCGGGCGGGAAATTGCAGCGCCTATCCGTCACGCAGACGGATAACGCATACGCAGTCGGAGAAGTATAATGTGGCCTTTACTATCCACAGCCATACTGTCGCCACTTATCACCTGTTGTCATGCAGTGTCGTCACAACCCCCGCTCCATATACCCCATAGTAATGTCCGTTTACCCGCTGTTACTGCGTTTCACCGTAATGTATAGAATGACCACGATTTTGGCTTCTCGCGATCATAAAAACATTAGAATCGAAGAAAAACGATTAATGCACCGCGCAGCGTGGTGTGTATGTAAATTCCTACGCTAGAAAAACACCTTGAATGCACCAGTGTTACTGCAGCTGCACTCGCTAACTGCAGGCACGTAACTGGTGCGTTCAAGGTGTTTTTCTAGCGTAGGAATTTACACACACGATCAACAACAAAGGGCTTGTGAAGCTTGTGAACATTTTTTTCATAAATAAAATATACCCACTGGACACACAAGTCCTCTGAGGCTGGAAGTTTGTGTAAAACACTGTGCTCCGCTGTGCAGCCACTCTTCCTCCCTCGCCTGCACTCTCGTATTTCACAGGGACAAGGAGGAGCTACGGTGGAGCTGTGAAGTACTCTGCCTGGCGGGGTGCCAACATTCACGGTGAAATGCTTGCAATGTCGTAATTCTGTGGGAGGTTTAAACATTGCGTGTTTTATCACCTATACTTACACAAAGTGGAACCACTAAAACATGACTGAGTCTTATTTTTTCACATTTTGGGGACTGGTATGGCCCACTGAATCCCAAATATCAGTACTAAAATGATTAAAAAGTTGATTTTGCACAATATGGGCCCTTTAAGTCAATAAGATAATGCACATTTTTTAAATTTCTGACATAACAGCTAGCCACGGTAATCGAAAATTTTAAAAATTGCATTGAGCCTAATGAGGTTGCAAAGTGTTTGTATTATATTAGCCTTTATGTTCCTTATCATGCATTACCATAAGTGAAAAATCTTATTCAGCTCCCACTATAGGAATACATACTTCCTACAGGCACTGCACTAATTAGATATAATTCTAAAGATGTTCAGATTTTGAGGGGTAGAAGAACTGTGATTCAGGAATTTGAATTGAACAGTGTACAGCCTGCTGGAATTTGTGATTACCACTAAACACTGACTCCACTTGTTTCTTTATGTAATGTGATTATTTTTCTGCTTCTCATCATTTATTCATTTCATTGTGTTGAACTTGATGTAAAAAGTGAGGCTGTGTTCACCTGTGACTTATTTGTCATTTTGCTGCTGTTTCTTTGTGTCAGTGTTGATGTGCAAACGTCTTTATTTCAACTGAACCTTCACACTCGTGTTTCTCACAGTCACATGACTGGATTTCTTTCTAATAAGAGTGTATCTCCAGTGTTAGATGACAATCTAACACTGGAGACAATCTCCAGTGTTAGATGATAAAATATGTTTTCATCACAACACAAGATCTGATCTTGTGATCTTTATTCAGGTTGAGTGGCTGCAGTTTGTCAGAGATCAGCTGTTCTTCTCTGGCCTCAGCTCTGAAATCCAACTCCTCCCACCTGAGAGACCTGGACCTGAGCTACAACGAGCTGCAGGATTCAGGAATGAAGCTGCTGTGTTCTGGACTCGAGAGTCCACACTGTAGACTGGATAATCTGTGGTCAGTTCACTACCTTAGCACACACGCAGTCACACACACACACACACACACACACACACACACACACACACACACACACACACACACACGCGCACGCACGCACGCACGCACGCACACACACACACACACACACACGGGTGACCTACTTAGATTGCGGCCACAATTGACCACAGGCACAGAAGTGGTTAAGACCGTCCTATTTAAATGAGGAGTTTGCACTAGTCAAAGGTTGTCAACATGGAGGAAGAGAAAGCGGAGACCCAACGGAAGCGCAGAATGACATTTAAAGCCACTGAACAGCTGACGTTCTGTGATGAGCAGATAACTGAGATCGAGGGATATGACATCCTTGAAGGGGCCGTACCTATGTTCCCCGGGTCCATAGGACATCCTGTGTCGGTATGATGGACAGCTCCATCATTACCTGACTTATCAAACAAAGAAAACTATGGACTATGGATGTTTCCATTCCGCACTCTCCTCCTGACTCCCCTGCAGCTCACTGAGAGCTGCCAGGGAGCACTCTGCTGTTTCTCTCAAGATTACACATCAGTATAATAATAATATATACAATAAAATAAATCTAATAATAATAAATAAATAAAGCGGATCATCACAGAGGCTAAGGAAAAACGGGAATATGACCCTTTTTTCAAAAAAGGTTAGATCACAAACTGCAGACCAAGGTAAGCCCATACCAGTACAAACACGCATTTCTCCTCTGGATATCTATATTTAATGTATTCAGATATACCAAATAATAAATGAATGTGCGTCATCTTTGAACGCGTAGTTGAACATGCTCTGGAAAAACTTAATTTCCTGATTTACAAAAAGTATTTTTGTTGATGGATTTCTCAGAGGATTATGCTTCAGCGTAACTGCAGCCATTTGTGCGCACGGCTGTGCCAGTTAAGACCTGCCTTTCAAACGTGCTAATTATAGACGCACAAATAAGCACCGCAATCAGATTCAGGTTTGATAAATCACTTTGCGCGTGCTAAAATAACACATTTACATTTTCTCCTCCCAGCACACGCAAAATTGCGTGTAAACGCCCCACGTTGCATATGCATTAAGGTAAGAACGCTAAATGGGTTGGGGGTGCTATATTGCCCATCTGAGAGGCGCAACTCGTCGTTTCGCCCTGTTAGTAGATCAGCATCAATGCAAATTTACGTGTACAAAGCTTTAGTAAATCAGCCCCATAGTCCACACTGTGGACTAGAGACTCTGTGGTGAGTTCACTGACTGAAGCTGCTGCTGTTTTTTTAACCTTTCATTCTTCTTTCAGTCTTCAGTCCCTGCTCGAAAATGACATGCCCCAAACTAACTAAACTAAACAAATTATATAATATTTAAACTTTATTCTCGACATTTAGACTTTAATTCTAAGTACAAGTTGAATATTTTGGTTGTACGCCCTCAGCCGTTGCGGCGAATACTGCAACACGCGCTGATTATAAATGCCTCTGTACATACTTGTATGGTCGCGCGCCGCCTGCAGAGCCCCGCACGAGTATTAACCTAATGTTAGGCCCCGGGGCTGAGAGGTTTTGGAGGCCCCCCCATCCCCTCGATTTGAGTCTCATTTTAAAAATTATAATATATAGGTAATCTACAGCAGAAAACTTTACAACAACAACAACTCTCTGTAGAACCTGTGTCCAATATTCACACTCCTCATTGAACTGTTTATTTGAGTTCTGAGTCCACTGTCAGCTGCTTGATGAAAGCAATCATGGCTTTCATGTACTGTTGTATGATCATTTGCATGTTTCCAGTCAAAATAACCCCCACTAACAAATGGTGACTTTTTATTATCACCAAAAATTTGCCTGCAAAGCAAAACACAGTACCTGCTGATGGTGAATAACAGAGCCATTCTCTGGGCACACACTCTCCGTTATTGAGTTTGCGTGTGTAATATAGTTTTGAAAAAAATAGTTTCTGTTGTTTATATTGGCGTTCCGACGCCGACACGTTAACACTTTTATTTTGACAAGACTCCGGTCCCATTTTGGCCCAATAAGCGCACACTTTTGCGCCGTCAATGTTTTCCCCAGCGACCTGGGTCACTGTTATACGGGTCATTACCTGACTCGTCTCCCCCTGGCTGGTTTGCAGCCTGATCCTCTCTCCTTTTCCTCTTCACTGCTGTGGGTAGCGGCAGACCCCTGCTCCTCTCCAGCTACATCCACCTGCACAGACTTCGACTCCTCCGCTCCCTCCGGTGTGTGAGACAGCGAGTTTTCTCCAGTGCTGGGTCCATCTTCAGCAGAAGCAGCTGGTTTAAAAAATCCAGTGAGCTTTAGGATGCTCTTTAATAACTCCTTTTCCCGCAACTCTTTCTTAATTCTCTCTCGAAGGTCTCCCCGACATTTTCCACACTGTCACTCAATCATAGAGGGACACACACCCCAAAACTAGACATTCTGATAGGTAAGCCCACGGGCCAATGGGGTCATGTGTGTCACTTGGATCAATCAGCAGCCATGTAACGTGCGATTAGAGTGATTGACAGAAAACCTGACCTGTTACAAAACAATACAAAATTCAATTCAGCGCATCATGAACCTGAAAACGGGAGGCCCCTAAACTTGGGAGGCCCCTGGGCTTCAGCCCAGGTAAGCCCGTGCATTAAAGCGGCCTTGCGTACACCCCACCCCACCCTACAACCCGCCCGCTGCCACAGAGACCCTCCCGACCCAGACAGCTAGGGGCCCATACTATGGCCATAAAGCCCTGGGCTAGGACTCCCTAACTATCCAGGCCTGGAAAACCCCCAGGACGGCACCCCCGCAGGCAGGCTAGACAGAACTCCCGGAGTGGAGGGCCCACATGAGGAGAACAGGATCTGGAAACTAAGAGACAATAAATAAAATAAGTACTAAAAGAAATGAAAAACCTCAGAAAACAACATAAATGAATGTTAAACCCGTAAAAGCAGCATTAAAAATAAATAAATAGAACCTTTAAGAGAAATCTAAAGAACAAAGAAAAATGACAGGACAGCATAAATCACTAATACTAAAAGAGTAAAAGGGGACTAAAAAAAGCTAAATTAAAAAGGTGAGTCTTGAGCCTGTGTTGAAAATTATCAATAGGCATGGACTCTGGCATGGAGTCAGTCCGGCAGGCTGTTCCCCAGGCGAGGGCCATAATAGGGTTCACCAAAGGTTTTGACCAAATTTTTTTTTTTACTATTTTACTGTCATAGTAAAATAGACCATAGTTAATCTACAGCAACTAGTAATTCTGTTCTCAACCAGTAGAAAATGCTGTGAACACCTGATTATGCATGAAAAAAGAAATTCAGTGAAACCGTTCGAATTGTGAAAAATACCGTGATATATATTTTTGGTCATACAGCCCAGCCCTAACGCCCGGACTGTACTGTACAGAAAAAAATAATACGAAATGAGACGCCCTACTTTTAGGCCCTATATTTCGTCCTGTTTTCCCCCAGTAACCACCGAAACGATGTTGTGATGACGCACGCAAAAACTGCGGCCAGCACCTATTAAATGCTGGAAAGTCTCTTTGCGCAAAAGCGAAACTTGGCTGCAGCGCAGCACAGATTATGAACTCCCCACGACAGAACTCTCTTCTCTCTCTCTCTTAGAGCAGTTAACTAAAGAGATCAGCTCATCTGATGCATCTGTTATTCCTTAATTACAGCGTTAAAGCATCTTCTAGATTGAGACCGGAGTGAAAACAATGAAAAGTGAGCTCTTGAGAATCTGTCAACATGTTTTACTAAGATCTACTTGGATCTCCTGTATTTCATCGCGACTGTACTCGATCCTCCTCATAAAGATCATTATGTATGTGTCATATATGGATGTGTGGATAAAACTGTACATAGAGAAATTATCCATTCTGTGTTGGATGTGCAGAGCCCCCTTATAGCTGGGCACAATGCAGGAGAGAGAGAAGAGCAGAGTCAGCAGGGGCGGTGTGGAGAAAAAAAAAAGTCCCATATCACAATAGCTGAAATGAATGAAGCCCCACATCATATGCCAAACAGGAAAGCCCCAGGACCAGATGGATTCCCAGTGGAATTCTACAAAACATTTTGGCCTACACTAGCACCAACATTCTATAAAATGGTCATAGAAACTAAGGAAAGTGGCAGTCTTCCCCCACACATAAACACAGCACATATCTGTCTCCACCTCAAACCAGAGAAAGACCCCTCACTCCCATCCAGCTATCGTCCAATCTCACTCATAAACGCAAAGCCCTAGCAAGGAGATTGGAAAAAATCACCCGCTTCATTATCCACCCAGATCAGACAGGATTCATTAAGGATAGACATTCAACTACTAATACATGCAGACTAGTAAATATTATAGACTACTGCACAATCAATAAACTTAAAGCAACAGTGGTCTCACTAGATGCAGAAAAAGCATTTGACAAAGTAAACTGGGAATTCCTTCTTGTTACAATGCAAAAATTTGGATTCAGAGAAAACTCTATCTCCTGGATCAAAATTCTGTACAGTTCACCCAGCGCCTCTGTCCGGACAAATGATCAAACTTCTCCAAGTTTCACCCTCCAGAGGGGCACCAGACAAGTTTGCCCACTCTATCAGTCACTGTTTGCCATTTTTATTGAACCACTCGCAGCAGCAATTCGTGTAAACAAAAACATTAAAGGTAACAACAAAAATACATCACAAAATAAGCCTCTATGCTGATGATGTACTACTTTTCCTTCAAAACTCACAAAGCTCTCTCTCCGAAACCATTTCACTTATTAATACATTTTCAGCCATATCAAATTACTCAATAAACTGGACAAAATCAATTATCCTACCTATCAATTATAGCTTCAAACCATCACCATCCAGCCCTCTGAAGTCAGGAAACATCAGATATCTGGGTATACACTTTTCCTCCAGGCTGCCAGATCTAACACAATTAACCTATACTCCACCATCCTACGTTGGATTTCTCTACCTATATCACGTATGGGAAGAGTTGCCACTATAAAAATGAAGATTTTACCAAAAATCAATTACGTCTTCTCAATGATCCCCACCCAACCTTCACCAAGCTGGTTTAAATCAGTAGATTCTGCCGCAACTAAATTCCTCTGGAAAAACAAACCAGCACGCATTAGCTTAAAAACCCTCCAAAAAGCCAAAGTATTGAAGTATTGAATGACTTTATTTCTCCCCCGGGGGGGAAACACACATTTACAACAGCTCAATTAAGGCGACAAGAGGTGCAGAAATGTGCAAGGGCATAATAAGTAGGAAGAAAGACAACGTAAGGATAAGAGTAAAAATAGGGTAAAAAATAAAATACAATATGGTAAACAAATCACACTCTAAATATAAGTAAGACTCTAATAAAATAAAATACAGTAAGGTAAAAATACGCTCTAATATAAGTAAAAAGAAGTAAAATGTAAGATAGAGTAAGAAATAGAATAAAATAAAATACAATATGGTAAAAAAAAAAAAATAATAATTAAATTACACACTCTAATGTAGGGTAAGTAATTCAGTAGAGATAAGAATAAAAATAAGACAAGAGTGCACAATATCCAAGTAGTACACACAGTGTAGAAAGGAACTAAACCGAGATGTGCACACAAGAGAAATCCTGAATAAAGAAACTGAATTTGAATTTTACACCATAAGCAGAGGTAAGTATGTAAATGGGCGGACATTTAAAACGAGGAGGTAAATATCCGAACAGCAGTGGGGATGAAGAACTTTTCGGTAGTGCTCTGTCTTACACTGAGGGTGCCGGAGCCTGCTGCTGAAGGAGCTGCTGAGCCCCTCCACAGTCAGGTGCAGTGGGTGGAGTGTGTTGTCCATGATGGAGGACAGTCTGGATAATGCCCTCCTCTGTCCCACCTCCTCCACCGAGACCAGCGAGCGGCCCAGGACCTTCTCCAGTCTGAGGCTCAAGTTGTAGATTTGCGTGACCACCTCACAGAGTTGGTCAGCACAGTCACTGAGCAGTCTGGGGCTGATCCCATCAGGTCCTGCAGCTTTCCTGATCTTCAGTCGCCTCAGTTCTCTCCCCACCTGCTCAGTTGTCACAGAGAGGGGGGCGTGAGGGGGGGTGGTGTCTGTGGCCACAGGAGAGCAGGCGTGTGAAGTGTAGGGGGCAGAAGTGGAGGGGGGAGGGGGGCCCTGATCGAATCGGTTGAAGTACTGATTCAGTTCAGTGGCCCATCTCTGGTCACCCCCTGCTGTGACTCTGGCTCCACTCTGTCCATGACCTGTGATGTTCTTCAGGCCTCTCCACACGTCCCTCGTCCTGCTCTGCCCCAGTTGGTCCTCCAGCTTCCTCTTATAGACGTCCTTAGCTTTTCCAATCGCCTTCTTGAGCTCCCGCTGGACTTCTTTCAGCTCCTCTCTGCTCCCTGAAGCGGACACCCTCTTCTTCTTGTTCAGCAGGACTTGAAGTTGAGGGGTCACCCATGGCTTGGTGTTGGCAAAGCACCGCACCCTACGGGTTGGTGCGACGTTCTCCTCACAGAATTTAATGTAATCAGTGAAACAGTCATTGAAGCCATTGATGTTATCTCCATCAGAGAAAGTCTCCCAGATTGTTGTCTGGAAGCAGTCTCTCAACCTCTCCTTGGCTTTTTCATTCCACATCATTACAGTTCTTTTCTGTGCGGGCTGCCTCCTCACCACAGGTGTGTATTCAGGGCGCAGACGTATCAGGTTGTGATCAGAGCGGCCGAGTGGAGGGACGGGGGCGGAGGTGTATGCACCCTTTATATTTGCATATAAAAGGTCCAGCGTCTTGTTATCCCGGGTGTGGCACTTCACGTACTGTGTGAACGTGGGGAAAATGGAGGAAAGCGAGGTATGGTTGAAATCACCATTTATGAGCAGGAGAGAGTTTGGGGGGGGTTTGGAACTTCCGAACTTCCACAATTACTTTCTAGCAAATAAGCTTCAGTGTGTCCAAAAATGGATTAACCCAACCCACTGGACAGCCTGTGGCTCGACATTGAAGAAACACTGCAAAGAAATTAAAATCTCTGATCTGCCATTTATAGGCACAACCATCAAACGGCACCAGTGCTTTAAAAGCATAAACATAAATACTTCCCTGTCAGCCTGGTGGGAATTTATTAAACTCACTGGGTCCTCACATGTCCCATGTAAATTTACCCCAATCTGGAATAATCCAGACATCCTGCGAAATAAAACAACATTAAAACTAAAATCATGGCAAGAAAAAGGAATAAGACACCTAGAACAAATTATCCAAGATAACAAATTCTTGGAACAATATGGCATCAACAGCAACATGTCTTTTGAATATATACAAATTAAATCTGTACTCCAGGCAAGGTTTAAAACTAAATTAGACCTAGAATTACCTCCAATGATCAAACAATTCTTAAAACTTATATATCCCAAAATGATGTCTAAAATATATACACTATTAACTGAAAACGATAGCACAATTTCTCTACCAACCACTAAATGGGAGGCAGCCCTATCTATCAGTCCAGACGAAAATTTCTGGCTACAAATATCCTCTAATACATTCAAAATGATAAAAAAATCCAGGCCTACAACGAATACAATACAAAATACTACACAGAATACACTACACAGGACAAAGGATGTTCAGAATGGGGTTCTCACAATCATATACCTGTACAAACTGCAACGAGAACAGAGTAGATAGCTACATGCATGCTATATGGCTATGCACACCTGTATATAACTTCTGGTGTAGGGTATGTGAGGACCTCTCAGCATGTTTTGGTTGCACCATACCACCTTCCCCAGCACTATGCATATTGGGGGATTTAAATCAAATACATATAGACATGAATAAATCACACATACTAATCAGTAGCCTAAGCATCGCCAAGAAAACTATCCTACTGAATTGGATAAATAAGAAACATTTAAGTTTAAGCCAATTCAGAAATCTAACATCATGGTGGCCTGGGGGTATTGCTGGCTGTGGGGGGATTGGGTCGCCTTCGCTCGGCTGGGGGGGACTGGGGGGCATTGCAGCTGTCCATCACGGCGCACCTCCCGGAAGGAGGGCGGTGGTGGGCGGCTGACTGCTTACCCAGCATGGGCTGGCACTCCTGGATTTTGGTGGGGCCCCTGGCTGGGGCGCTGTGGGGTCAGGCATGGCGGTTCCTCGGACCTCTGCCCCCGCTCTGCCCTGGACTGGCTTGGGGGCCTTCCTGTCTTCGGGGAACCCCCAGGCTCGGGGTCCTATGTGGGCCTCTACCTGCCCCTCCTGGGGATGGGGGACGTGCGGTCGGTCTCTTGTGGCGGGTGCTCCGGCCCACTTTCCCGGTGGGCGGTCTAGGGGGGCTCTGGGTGCTGGAGGCCCAGGCCTCTTCGATCTACCTGGGTGTGGGGTGGCTTGGCCTCTGTCCATAGCTTAGCCGCTTAGATCTGTCTGTTTTGTATTACCTTAATTGTTAAGTGTTGTTTATGTTCTGTTCTGTGAAGTACGTTCTGTCTGTTTTGTACTACTTTAACCATTTAACGCCACACACCTAGACACTATCACTGTTAATGTTGTCTGCGCATCTCTCTCTCTCTCTCTCTCTTCCTCCCCCCCCCCCCAAACTCCCCACCTTCTCCCTTCCCTCGTCTGTCCACCCCCAGTCCCCCTGTCTGGTCCGGTTGCCACGATCATAAAACAAATAAATAAGAATAAAAACACTGCAGGCCAAGTATCAGAGACTTGCCCTATGCACAGCACATCTGCTTAACTCAACAGGGCACGTAGTCAACCATACTACATGTTGTCTTATTTCATAACCGGTAGATGATAGAGATTCAATCGTCGAACATCCAACTTAAAACTAACTTCACTGCGGTGCTTGCACACCGTGGTTTGTTTGTTGACAGTCCTTTTTCCCATTCTCATCGTAGCTGAATTCAAAATAATCCCACACTTAAACGTACTTAAAGGAAGACGGTGCCTCTTCAAATTTTCTTTTTTTCAGAGTTTTGTTTACTCGCTATTGTTTCTACATTATGCTCATCATTTGAATGCGGATCGCTGATTGGCTCCTGGCACTGCATGAAAAGTGGGATTTGCGACAGTTATCGTCCCTGTGAATTGCTGTGAAACTCCCAGTCAATTGGAAGTTTGAGTCTGTATGTGATCCTGCAAGAACACCTTTTTCATTTCTATTTATTCCCAAATTTAAGTTTTTAACTTAAAAACTGGTTTCAAGCAGCAACTTTGTCGTCTGAAGTCTCATGTTTTATTGTTCATTCAGGTTGAGGGGCTGCAGTTTGTCAGAGGTCAGCTGTTCTTCTCTGGCCTCAGCTCTGAAGTCCAAACCCTGCCTCCTGAGAAAACTGGACCTGAACAACAATAATCTGCAGGATTCAGGAGTGAAGCTGCTGTGTTCTGGACTGGAGAGTCCACACTGTAGACTGGATACTCTGTGGTGAGTTCATGGACTCGCTGTTACTGTTGTAAATCTCAGATGTTTAATCCACATCTGAACCTCATAAATGTTCACACTAGGACTGTGAGACTGAACATAGGAGCTCAGCTTCACGGGTGAAACACAAATAGACTATTTATTTATTTATTCTTTATTCTTGTGGAATTTCAAAGGCATCAGCAACTTCAGATAGTCGTGCATCGATGTTTCTTCCTGTGTGCGCCTCTTCTATCTATCTGTCTCTAGTAGAGCTGAAACGATTAATCGATGAATCGAGAAAATAATCGACAGACTAATCGATTACGAAAGTAATCGTTAGTTGCAGCTCTCGTCTCTAGTGGATTGGGGTAATCCAAAATAGTGAAATAGTGTGGGTGTTCTCTGAAGACACGCTGTTACCTGTGAAACAGGGGTGGTCTGAAACCACCCCCATTAGCACTTGGTACTATCCTATTGATGAAATTAATACAGCAAAAGGAAAGAAAGAAAGAAAGAAAGAAAGAAAGAAAGAAAGAAAGAAAGAAAGAAAGTGTTGGGCCCAGCATGACTGTGAGGCCTCACTGTCCTCTTTGGGAAAGCCTGAAGGCAGCTGAGACTTAAAATGGCGGTCTGAAAGACCCCAGGAGCCACATGGGAAGAACAAAGAGAAGGAATCTATCTCTCCAAGGTGTCCAGCTGTGATGTACTCATCCCCCACAACCCACTGCGGCAGATGACGGCCCACAGCAGTCAGCCGTTCACCCATTGGTGGACACCACGGGAAGCCCCGCCCCCGAGGCAAAGGTATCAAAACTGAACGAACCCCCAGAGTTCGGTCTCTTCACCATAGCTCTCAGCGAGAGAGGACATATGTGTTTAAGAAGAGGAAAACATCAAAGAACTCCATTCTTGCTGGCCAAGCTGTGAAGGTTCTTTCTTAGTTCACCCCTACCCCATTTTTGGTTTTTTTTCTTTTTTGCTTTCTTTATTTTGATCAGAGACTAAGCGAATAACTCCCTGCGAGTTATTCCTTATCATTCCTGCAGAAGAAGAGATAGTGGTTGCTATACACACTCCTAACCCACCGTCGACCCGCTGTTTCCTACCGTGAGTCGGTTGACCACGCGTAACACAGCTCTAGAGGCGCCCTCTCATCTCTCCCATTCCGGCAGAACCAGCCGACGCACGGAGCAGAATCGCGCAACGCGATCCCAGGACCCCTTCCTTACTCGTTGGAAGGCAACTCATAGTAAGCGATTGTGTCTGGGCAAAATAGCTTATTTAAGGCCGTGTGTGTGAGACACACACGGCCTTAATAATACCTGTGAACTAAGCTAGCGGACTGTTTAGCGGAAACACAGCGGCGCCGTCCGCCCAGCTGATCGTTTGTATATTATTCTTCGTGCCTTTCGCTCCCGAGCAGCGCCAGCGGCGATCGTAATAGAAGCTTAATTTGACCGGTAAGAAGACAGGCTCACGAGATAAAACTCTCGCTAATCTGTGTGGTCGAATTCGGTTTCTATTTCTCCTCACGAGTCTCCCCTTTTGTACTGTGATTTGTCCCCGTGTATCGCGATCCTGTGTCCTCAACACAGTCCGCGATCACTCATTGAGAGGAAACTTCCGTGATCTGTAAGAACCACAGTTTGAGTCGGACAAGCCGAATACACTGTGTGATTACAGAAGTTTTCTGATCAGACTCGTTCCTTTGTCTATTCCACTTCCTGCCGCCATTCCCATTTTCCACGTCACGGCTGACTTCATTTCCTCCTTCAACTCTCCTCTTTTACTCAGCGCTCCCGCTGGTGAAAGACGGAAGAGCGGAGTGAAGAAATCAATGCACGAGCGCCATCTCGCGTCGCCTCACGGTAACAGTGAGTGACGCCATTTTCACGTGACGTACCTTTTGGTAACCCGGAGGTGGGAGGCGCGTCGCCGTGACAACCGTCACGTCAGAGACCCCTCCTTCTTTTACCTTTTGGCTTTGTTTGTTGCTTCCTGTTTTACTTTGGCTTTGTTTTGTTCACTTCCTGTTACCTGCTGCCAAAGTGACACGCCCCCTTTTCACACACACACACACACATTCCTGCACTCAGATCCATACCCCTTTTTATTTTATTTTACTTTCTTTCTTTTATATTGAAACGTTTTTACCAGCAGTTATTTTGGATTAAGGGATTGATGTTTGTTGCTGTTATTGATTAATTTTAATGCTTTAATAAATGTTGAACCTTTACTTTAAAAGTACCGTTTCTGTCTTTTGTGCTTGCTTGTTTGTAACAAAGGGTAATTGAAAGAAGCCAGTGTACGATCTCACACCTTCTTTGTTATTTATTAATTAATATTAATATACTTATTATTAATTAGTTATAACTGATAGTCAAGAGACACTTGAAGGTTGTAAAGTGACAGTTTCTCTGTCATTCTCCTCACGCTAAGAGGAGTGGTGCCCCGTTTTTAAGAAATTAATAACAAAATTATCTATTAAAAATAATTAATCATTTGTGTTAATATTTTCCCACCAATTACCTAAGTTGAATCACAACAAAAGAAAAGTGGTGCTTATCTTTAAGCTGGTTTACTATACACAAATGCATCAATAAATCAAATGAAATAAAGTCTAAAATAATAACTATAGAAGAATAAGAATTTAACCTCAGTGTACAGCCTGCTGGAATTTATTATCATCACTAAACACTGACTCCACTTGTTTCTTTATGTAATGTGATTATTTTTCTGCTTCTTATCATTTATTCATTTCATTGTGTTGAACTTGATGTGAAAAGTGAGGCTGTGTTCACCTGTGACTTATTTGTCATTTTGCTGCTGTGTCTTTATTTCAACTGAACCTTCACACTTGTGTTTCTCACAGTCACATGACTAATGCTTTCTAAATACACTGTAGAAAATGTCCAGGATTAGATGTTAAAATATGTTTTCATCACAACACAAAATCCTCACAGCTGATATTTGAGTCATACATTAAATTTCACCTGCTGAACAAAAAATGTTATCTTTGTGTTTTAATCTTTATTCAGGTTGAGGAGCTGCAGATTGTCAGAGATCAGCTGTTCTTCTCTGGCCTCAGCTCTGAAGTCCAACTCTTCCCACCTGAGAGACCTGAACCTGAGTGAGAACAAGCTGCAGGATTCAGGAGTGAAGCTGCTGTGTTCTGGACTGGAGAGTCCACACTGTAGACTGGAGACTCTGTGGTGAGTTCAGTGACTGAAGCTGCTGTTGGTTTTTAAGCTTTCATTTAATTTAAATTAAACTAATTTTATTCACTGATGAATAAAATAAACTCCTTACACACACACGCACAGTCGTTGTCTAACGAGTACACAGCTTCATTACTTGAGTAAAAGTACAGATACCCCTTGCTAAATTTGACTCAAGTACAAGTAAAAGTACAACAGTCAGATGTCTACTTAAGTAAAAGGACTGAAGTATTTATTTTTAAAAGTACTTGGCTATCAAGAGTACAAGAGTACATTTTCTAAATATTGCATTACTACTGCCACAGTTCTTACATTTACATATAGAAACGTCCTACATAGAGTTATGAGAAATGTTAATACCAATGTAAATACCTTGAAAAATGTCAAAGGAATTGAAAGTAAAATAAGTCATTTTCATCTTTTTACCATGTTGCTTTATTTAACATTTTCTCACTTGCCCACAAGGCAAACGAAAATGGCAACGCTCTCGCTTAGAAATGTAAGGAAGTTTATTTCAGTGTACGCACCATGACATGCTTCCTCAAGTTGGAAGATTAAAGGCACCATATGTAAGAATGTGGCCAAAAAGGGTTACTACACTCAAATTTAAAATACCGAGGTCTTTTAGGTTTCGTTTTCGCCGAATATATATTTTGAATATTGTTCCTCTGAGTCTCTGTGACATATAAGGAGGATTTTACGGCCAGTTGCTTTAGATTTATTACATAATGCACCTTTAATTTTTGTAGGTGGTGATGAAGTTTGAAGCGAACACTATCATTAACTTGTTCAGAAAATTGAAATAGTCTGGCGAGATGGGGCCACGTGTTGGCACTTTCCCGGACCTACTGCGTCTTCATCCATTGTTTCGTCCATGGTTTCGTCTCTAAGCTAAATCTGACCATGGAGTTGTTGTTGTTGTTGTTTTTTTTATAGGAGAAGTAACGGGTACTCACGGTTATGGATAGAAATGTATTGGAGTAAAGAGTACAATATTTGCCTCTCAAATGAGTAAAGTCATGAGCACTCCCCAAAAATGATACTCAAAATTGTACTTAAGTACTGTACTCAAGTGAATGTACTCCGTTACTGTCCGGCTCTGCTAAAGTCTCATGTTTTATTCTCTATTCAGGTTGAATAACTGCAGTTTGTCAAAGATCAGCTGTTCTTCTCTGGCCTCAGCTCTGAAGTCCAACCCCTCCCACCTGAGAGAACTGAACCTGTACAACAACAAGCTGCAGGATTCAGGAGTGAAGCTGCTGTCTGATCTTAAGAAGAGCCCAGACTTCACACTGGACGATCTGGGGTGAGTAGAATGTTAGAGTCACTTTGATCAGTGCTGTACTAATCACAGTCAGAGCAAAGATCCAGTGTTTCCTCAGGGAAGCTGTGAGATCAGAATAGAGACAGACTTCACGATTAAACACAAACATACAGAGAGACCAATCAGATGAACCACGAGCTGCTGGAGATCATGTGATCACAGACTAGAGCTGACGGCCTCACATGATGAGTGTCCATCAGCCGCCCGTAGTCAAGACCGTCTAAACCGAGACCAAGAATACCAAGACCAGGAAAAAAAAACAGACTAGTGTTGAAGTTACACCTTAACATGAAGCATGAATTGAAGAACAGCAGCATTCTGGGGTTTAGCCGCAGTTTACAGTCAACACAGGTTTACAGGCAGAACAATACAGAGACATTTGAGCTCACTCACTGTAAATGTTTTCACAGACTGACTGAGATAAACTATGACGGCTGTTACTGCACTATTAGAGGATTGAGACTCTGTTGAGGACTGACATGACTGGTACTGACTGGTCCCAAAGACATCTGACAAAACAGCCAACACCTCCAACACCATCTTTCACCTCCAACTGCTGTCTAAAGAATGGGAAATATGTAAATCATTCAAATCTATACTTAATTTGTAGATGAAATTCTAATCAAATTGAAGATAAACAATTATAAACTTGAAATTGTCCCATGTCCCATTGTAATTGTCAACTTCCCTGAAATATTAATAAGAATAAGGACAAGTGCTTAGAATGATGTCTGCAGTAGCATGTGATTACAACACACAGCCTATTCCTGGCCCTTTTCCACTATGGTCCCGACTCGCCTCGCCTCAGCACGGCACGGCGCGGTTTAGGTTGCATTTCCACTTCAAATAAAGTACATACTCAACATGGGCGGAGTCACCACTGCACGGCTGCATGAAACTGCGCTGTCTTCCGTTTCACACACAAACACACAAACTAGTGACTAGTAACTTGTAAAGCAGCTGTTTTCAGTGTAACTGAATCACTAGAATCAGTTCATTAAAAATATCTATTCAGTACTTCCTCCATGACCGGAGCACAGACTCCGTCTGACACAGTTACTGGACCGAAATACAGCGACAGAGTTGTGATTGCCGCTCGCCGCTCGCCAGTCGCAATCAGCAGTGCTGTCCCTAAATACACCAGACTCCTCTGTTAAATATTAGGATTTTATACATTTCCCTGTTAATTATTGGAGATTATCCCAGATTTATAGGATTGTTTAGTATTTTTAACTGCTTCATTTTTGTGTCGGACGTCTCTTCCTGTGACTTGTAGTCAAGACCACCTAAGGCAAGACCAAGACCATGTAAAAGTGGTCTCTTTTATGTGGTCTTGAGACACAGATCCACACCCTTGACTGATAAGATGTTTGTTCAAAATACTGTTTTTGTTTTGTTTTCTTTGTTTAAACATTTCTAATTGTGACTCTCCAGTTGTGAAAAGACTCTGTTTTGTATTTGGCAGGAGATGAGATTTTATTTTGTCCATGAATGTTAAAGTGCACAGGTCATAACATCTTAATGTCTGTACTGTCAGGAATAAGAAGTGACTTCAATGTAAGTGGAGTTGGTGATGATTCTTATAGCCTTTGACCATGTGACCATGAAGCACACACAACAGTGTCAAAGACAATTCAATTATAAAAAAACAACAACCTAAAACTGACACAAAATATAAAATAAACATCAATAATGTCCCTAAAACACATTTACTAACAAAAATGCTCACTGACATTACGTAAAACAACAGAGAAGGACGCACTGTTCCTGCTGCTGACAACATGACCATGCTGCATCACTGACTCACTGTTGTGACTCTGACTCTTCTCCTCTCTTGTCTTCTCTCAACAGTTGGAAGTGAGGATCTTGATGAAGGTGAAGAGGACAGTGTGTGTGTGTGTGTGTGTGTGTGTGTGCGCGCTTCCTGCAAGTTTTTTTTATTTTTTAATTTGAAAACAAAGATGTCTATTGTTTAAGATAAAAAGAAAAAAACCTTTAACATGTTGCAAATCTAAAAAGCTGTTTAATAAATATATGCTTAAAGGCATTTAAATGACATTAAGTCTTGGTGTTTGCATTATTCAAAATTTTGATGCCAATAATTTCACTTTCACTGCAAATGAATATTGGCTCCAAATATTGTTAATCGGCCTCTTTGACTAATAATTGGCATCGGTATCAGCCCTGATATGAACTTAGTGATTGATAACTCCTGTGTGCTGTGGTGTTAAAATCACTGATTTTCTCTATGGACTTTGGTGTGGGAGAGTGAGTGGTTCACAAACTTCAGTTCCCTGTTGGAAAAGTCTCTCTAACACTGAGATAAAGACATGAACATGTTTCTCATTGTATTCGCAACATGGTCACTTCACTCATGACATATTTAAAATCAAGTCTTAAGAATGCTGCTCTGCAACAACATCAGTAGTTCCTGTGAAGGAAACAAATTGAATTCAAGGAATAATGACAGTCTGTCAATGAATCAACCATCCATCAAAACATGACATGGAGGAACAGAGAGAAATAATGCTATGATTATGAAGACAACGAACAAATAAAGTGTCTGTTTAATTGTCCAATTATTCATAGACTATAAATAAAATAGGATGCTGTCTCCCATTTGCAATAAATAAAGAACTCATGTTTTGAAGTCAATGTTTGAAACAGGACATTCACAGAAGTCACGCTGGCGTCCTATCACATTTATTTATACATTTTATTTTATAAAATCTATTTATTTATTTATACATTTTATTTAATAAAATCTATTTATTTATTTACATGGCCTTCCTTACTGTTAAGTCTCTCTCTCTCTCTCTCTCTCTCTCTCTCTCTCTCTCTCTCTCTCTCTCTCTCTCTCTCTCTCTCTCTCTCTCTCTCTCTCTCTCTGAATGAAGTCCAGAAGATGCGGTCGTGTGGCAGAAGACGACGACATGGCAGAGTCTCAGAACACAACAGAAAACTGGTTCCTCTAATCACCAAACATTTATCATAATACAGAAATGAAAGAGGTGGCACAAACATAGTTATTTAATATAGTTTTGTTACAGTTGATTTTTTTTTATGTTTGAACAATTGTGGAATATTGAGGCTGTTCAGAAATAAGTCTCTTTACTCATCTCATCTGTTTCTTTTACAGGGGGGGCAATAGAATCTAATGTAGTACGCAATGAAGCTACTATTTAAAAAGTATTTAGAAAGAGGAAATGTCCAAATATCTGGGGTTAAGGTTACATGTGAACCCAAGGGTCTGCTCAAGTCTCTGCAATAGAATGTCATTATCAGTGGTGTCAAATGCAGCTCTCAGATCTAACAGGACAAGTAAACTAGACCATTATCTGAGGCCAAGAGAAGAATCTTCAAACAGGCCATTAATGTGCAAATATTGATTGGCAACTGCCTTTATCCAGTTAATAAGGATAGATTCATTTGAGTTAACATAGAGCTGTCAATTAAATGTAACATCTTTAAACAGTTTAGTGGGGATGGGATCTAACTGACTGGTTGATGGTTTAGATGATGAAACTAATGATGTCAACTCAGGGAGAAACTGTCTAACTCTCTAACTACACCTGGTGCTTCTTAAGCTCTTGTGCTAAAAGATGAGTCAGTGCCACTGTGAGGGAGGAGATGATCACTTTTTTCTCTCATTGATGTCATTTTATTCACAAATAAAATAAGCCTGGCTACAGTGCTGAGAAGAAACCTGTGATTATTCTTATTTTCTTCAATTAAAGAATAATAATAAGCAGCTCTAGCTTTACGTAGGGCGTTTTTGTATGCTACAAAACCATCTTTCCAGGCTAAACATTCATCTAGGTTACTGGGACGGCATTTTCTTTCTAATCTACTTAAAGCCTGTTTAAGAGCGTATCGGAATTAAACAATGGTGCTCGTCTCATCTGATTCACCAGTTTCTTTTTCAGGGGGTCAATAGAATCTAATGTGCACAGTGAGGCCGCTGTACTATCAACAAGGTTAACTATGAGAGAGGGAGGTACCTTCAGATGTACTGTCTCTTTGAATGTGATAATATTATTATCAGACAGGCACTGGCTGTAGCGGTATTTATTCTTTATGTTATTGTAATTCATTATTGTACAGTTAAATGTGAGTAAATAATGATCAGTTAGGAGAGGGGTTTGGGAGAAAATGTTTAAGTTATCAATATCAACACCATAAGTTAAAACAAGATTGAGGGTGTGACTAAGGCAGTCGGTTTATTCACATGTTAAATGAAACCAATTGATTCTAACAGTGAATTAAATGCACAGCTAAGACTATCACGGTCAACATCTACATGGATGTTGAAATCCACCACAATTATAATTGTATCTGTCTTTAGTTCTAACTCAGATAAGAATTCAGAGAACGCTGACAGGAACTCTGAATAAGGTGCAGGTGGACGGTAAACTGTGTCTATCAGAATGTTTTTTTTTTTTTTTATGTTTTCCAAGACTGAGAATAAGGCATTCAGAAGACAAATATCACATTTGGGTTTGGGGTTGATTAATAATCTAGTGTCCTCCTCCTCTGCCTGAGCTTCTAGGAATATAGGTGTTAGCATGAGTGGGTGGAGTCGACTCATTTAAACTAACGTAATCTTCTTTATGTAACCAAGTTTCAGTTACACAGAATAAATCAGTACGATTTTCATTAATGAGATCATTAATTAAAACAGATTTTGAGTAGAGTGATCTTATATTTAAGTCCACATTTGAAAGTGATATTCTGGACTCTGTTTTATTGTCGGTACTGATTTTTATTAAATTCGAATGTCTAACTTCTCTTCTGTTTCTTATTGATTTGTTTACTTATTACAGTCTCGATGGGGTTTTTAATTGATGACTGCTCGAAAAGAGCTTCTCTTTCTGCTGTGCACTTTTCTTACTAAAAACCCTTTCAATATCCCCACTTTTTCCTCTCCTTTTCATTGTTCTGCTCTCTCCAGCTACTCTTGACTGCAATAGTCAAGACGTGAGAAGCTCTGGTTATCCTTCATCATGACACTGTAGAGCCATGTAGCTAATATGTATAACAAATCTAAAATCAGAAGATATTTATTACACAGAACAGTTATGTTTAGACTACTTAATGCTATTGTATGTGTTATTTTCCCAGTTAGAAAAGTAAAGGAAGTCACCTGGTTTAACTCATTGCTGTGATAGGTGACAGTAAGTGGTTTTATAGCAGGTAGGCATCATGGGAGTAACACTACTTTTGTACCATCTTACGCTCCAAATAAACACCATTAGTAAAGGATTACTACTAATATATTAACTAATGTGTTAATTAATGTTAATACATACATAATGATAACTTATTACAATATTAAACTTGCTTAAAAATGTTTTAACTCAAACATTAAGTTCTTATTAATGCATTAACTAATATGTTAACTAATGCTAAGTAATACATAATAATGATTGTTATATTGTTAATATATAATTATAACAGTTAATTAATGCTTAATAATGTACTAACTAATGTTAATTAAGGGACTCTTATTGTAAAGTGTTACCGATATATATATATAGATATAGTTGGTCGAAATGAAAAAAATCATCAGATTGCTTAGGTTGTGCTGGAAAAAAAGTACATAAGACACTTTATATTGCACATTATTATAGCCTCTGTATATATATTTTTAATATAGTAAAGGAAAAACGCATCCTAAATCCTCTGAGTTCTAAGGGTTAATATAAGCATTTGCACTTGCCTATAATGACTCTCTGTGGTTAAGCTCTGCAGAACAAAGCCTCTCACTGAGTCCGATATACGTAAATGAGACTTAAATTTGAATTTTGAATTAAATTCAAATTCCTCCTTTATGCAAAATTCTAGCGAACAAAAATCCATGAATAAACTGCCTTGCTGAAACTGAGACAGGTGTTGTCTGTTGCATGAAAATAAATGACGCAATATTATATTAGCTGGTGATAATTCCTCTGTTCGAGAGTTGGTAAGGGGCTTTCTTTCGATTTATGGTGGGTGACAACCACAACTACTTTAAAGAGCATATTTATTGTCCTTCCTTAAAAAAATATATATATATATATTTTTAAATCTTTCCAACTTTCCAAACCATATATACTGATTACCGATTTTTCAAGAAGTTTGACCTGCCGATATCGATTTTAGCCGATTCCGATTTCAATTTTTTAAACCACTTTTCAGCATACTGAAATATATATATTTTTGCATCTTTTCTCTTTAATAGAACATTTTAACATAGAAATACAATCAGTTCACATCCAATATCCAACTAAAAATACAAAAACGAATCACTATAAAATAGAAGTATATATAAAAATATAAAAACAATTGTCATGATACATTTGAACATGTTACCATGGAACATAATAACTTAAAGTGAGACTTTTTGAACAGATTACCACTATAAAATAGAACTAAATAATGCTGTGGAATATTCACACACATCTTAAAAGTGCAGTGTTATGGAACAATGTTGTTCACATCCAATATCCAACTAAAAATACAAAAACGAATCACTACCTGTATGTGTAGTTTATTTAAGTTTAAACATATTTCACAACATAGTACTACACACAAATAAGTAAATTACCTCTCTCTCTCTCTCTCTCTCTCTCTCTCTCTCTCTCTCTCTCTGTCTGTGTGTCTCTCTCTCTCTCCCGCCCCGTGCCAACAATGCCTCGCGCTCTTTGCGCGCACAGGTTTAAATGACAAACAAACAAATGCTGATCAAAAGTTTTGTGCAAGTGATTTAAGATCCTGACTCTTGTCTTAAATATGACAGGCTTCGTTCAGTGATTGAAACAAATATATAAACATTAATGAAACGTTTACATGCAGAGCGCTCACTCGCTAAGCAGACAACAGCGGCGCAACACCGCCACAGCGCTGCGGGTGCGCGGATGTTGTGTAATCAAATACACCGGTACGGCCGTATATTAAAAATCATATCATAACGGAAAAAAAACGTATTCAGTGTGAACCAGTATACCGCCCAGCTCTACACTCTACTACATGTGCGTGTAGCCGCGTGCACGTGTGTTGCTGATGCTGCGCGATGCGGGTGCATTTTGATCGGCTTATTAAAATTCGGAATATTCTGACTGATCGGCCGGTCACCGATTTCGGCCGATCACGTGAAAATCGGCCGATTCCGATCACTGGCCGATTAATCGGTGCATCCCTAATATATACCATTCAGTATTTTACCGAACCGTTCGGTACACCCTGTTCGGTTCAATGCGCTACTGCAAACGACGGTATTCCGGTGCGTTTCAGTGCATTCAAAATGTATTAAAATACACAATGCTGCGTGATTAGATCCACTCAGGAGCTGAGACATGTTGTTTATTTTTGAAAGTTGTTTATTTTTGTTGGATAGCACTAAACTTTATTTAGTTATTTTAGTTTGCTGTTTCATTTGATCTGATTGATCTGCACTATTGTTAAAATAAAGTTTGTGGTGTGATTATATCTGTGCTTTAAATTATTTTTACAATGTAATATAGCCTTTGCTAGTCTGAGCAGTTTTATATTAAGATATTGAAACCGCACTGATACTGTGGCTCCAAAACCGCGATACACACCGAACTGTGGAGAAACTGTACCGTTGCATGCCTTATATATATATATATATATATATATATATATATACATATATATATATATATAGGTGCCTATTTAAATTTTACTCGCTCCCTCATAGATAACCTTGTTGATAGTACAGCGGCCTCACTGTGTACATTAGATTCTATTGATCCCTGAATAAAAAAAACTGATGAATCAGATGAGACGAGGACCATGGTTTGATTCCAAAACGCACGCTCTTAAACAGTCTTTACGTAGATTAGAAAGAAAATGGCGTTCCAGTAACCTAGATGAATTGTATATAGCCTGGAAAGATGCTTTTTGTAGCATACATCCTGGATAAACAAAGTGTTGGTAGTGGACTATTTTTTACATATTTTTTCATATGTAAAACATGAGTAGTCTTGCTGCCAGGCCTTGAGGAAAACACACACACACACTGATATATGTGTCTATAGATGTAATCAGACAGCTGAATCCTGTTTACCTGCGTGTTCCTGGTTAGTTGGTAGTCCAAAAATAGGAGCCTCTTTTTTTTCTCCATGTTGTGCATTAATAAAACAGACTGCACACTTTGCATATGTAAATTGTTCATGGATTTATAACAGTCAGTTTAGAGCCAGCTGGTTGGAATTCAGATTTCAACATTTTTACATCCTTCCACAGCTGGATTTCAAACGTGTGAGTATTGTGAGTCTTTGTTAAAGAGTTAATGAGACAGTTGGAATAGCATTGCACTTGAAACATTAAAGAACTACATGGGGAATAGAAAGCAAAGGAATGTATGAACTCAAACTCATGTTGAAAATGGATTAAAAATAATTCAGTTTATATTTTCTTACAGCTACAAAATTGTTGTTTGCTAAATATTTACTAAGTCACATCATTGAAGGTGAGGGTTTTTACAGAAGCATTTTCCTTTCAGAAGTGATGAA
The DNA here is from genome assembly GCF_963457635.1 of Microchirus variegatus. Classification (NCBI taxonomy): domain Eukaryota; kingdom Metazoa; phylum Chordata; class Actinopteri; order Pleuronectiformes; family Soleidae; genus Microchirus; species Microchirus variegatus. Next base: position 26,267,686 of record NC_139811.1, on the reverse strand, counting down.
GACATTTTTTTTGCCAAAAATGTCAAACTTCTTTTGGTTCTTGTTACAGATTGAGCTGTGTTTGTCGTATTATTATACAATCAACAAAATTACGAACACTTTTGAATTCTCCAGTTTTCTACTAATTGAATTAAACAAAGTAAGATTTTCTATGTTGTAGAGAAAAGGCTAATTTAATGTATTAGTGAGAACGACACCTTTACTGCAATAATCCATCCACCTGCAGGTGAGACAAATCAGATTATTACACAGATGAGCCTGAATATTAGAACAATGATCCACACGTGTTAAAATATGCTATTATTTAAATATTTTCCTCTTGCTTGCAGTCAAATCAGAGATGGGTTGTTATGTAACGTTGATGCTGCTCTTTTTTGGTGAGTTCAAGTGTTACATGCACTGTAATGTATAACAATGTTTAAACGAATTTAATCAAAATGAAAGAAACAGAAGTACAGAGGACACAGATATGTGGAAGATGTTGTGGACGTTTTTCCTGAATATTTCTGCAGTCTTACCATTAGATGTCAGTCATTCTTACACACTTCACCTTTTTTTAAACTAGTTATTTGTGTAACTATTAAATCATGAAACACTAAAGATACCTTCTATCATCAAATCTCAGGATGGAGCCTCAGCTCCTGTAATGTTCCCCCACGTACGTACTACTACATAAACCAGCCCATGACCTGGTTCCAGGCTCAGAATCACTGCAGAGAGCATTACACAGACCTGGCAACCTTTGAGAGCCATGATGACATAAGCATGCTAGAACCTACGATTTCCGGTCAGTGGGCATGGATCGGACTGAATGATGACCCAAAATCCTGGAAGGAAAACCTTGGAAAAGACCACAACTCCTGGAGATGGTCAGTGTCTGGTGAAACAGGCAAAACTACTTATAAGGCTTGGGCTAGTGGAGAGCCCACGCTTTCGACTGGAAATGAAGCCTGTGTAGTCATGAATGCTAATGGAACTTGGGCTGACACCATCTGTACCAATGAATACGATTTCGTTTGTTACACAGGTAAGAAGACATTTGAGGTGACATCAGCTCTGTTTATGTTTATTTATTTTGGAGAAATTGCTCTCAGTGAAAACATGACTGCCAGTGGGGACACAAGGAAAAAAATGGATCTTAGCCACTTAACAAAAGGCTCATTTCACAAAATGTTCTTTACACTAAGTATCATATAGACTGAAAATTACCTTTTGTGTTCTTCCAACAAGAAAGTGAAGTTTAGAAGTAGTTAAAAAGAGACATAGGAGCTGCTGGTCTGCTGCTGCCTTGTTACTAAGTTTGTGTCACTGTGGTAAGTCTGATAAAAATGATCACTTTTTATTTATGCCTCACCCTTTTCCATGTTCATAGGACATGACTCATCATCATATTTTACACTGATTCTCACAGATTATATTGAAAAGACTGACCATGACTCAGATTCTGTTTATAAATAACCTAGATTTTCACAATATTAGACGTGTTCCAGAACATTTTTTTCTGTCAAATAAATTGTAATAATTGTTTACCTTTTTGCACAGAAAAGATAAAAAACAAAGACACTGACTTCATTTCTGTTCATTGCAGTCACAAACCAAAGCGAGAAAGTCTATCATTTCATCCCGACTGTGAAATCATGGAATTCTGCTCAGCAATACTGCAGACAACACTACACAGACCTTGCTATGATTGAGAACGCTGAAGAAAACAATTTGGTCTCTTCAAAACCTGGTGGTCTGAGATGGATCGGTCTGTACCGAGTGCCATGGTCGTGGTCTGACGGGTCTCACAGTTCCTTCAAGAACTGGTTTGTCAATGAACCAGATAACGTCAACTTGAATCACTGTGTGTTCGAATGGTTGAATCATCATGACTGGTCTAATGCAGACTGTTCCCTGTCACTGCCTTTCATTTGTCATCAAGGTGATAGTTCAATAAGTGATTATTTTTGATTCATTTCAATTTTACAGTAGATGAGTGACGTGCATGTTTTTTTTTTGTACTTTTCAGTAACAACATTGAAGACCACGGTGAGGATGCAGATTAAGACTGATGCAGATATGACAGATCCAGCTGTTATTGAACACTTTCTCCAGGAGGTAACTCATAGTCCATCCCTCATAGTTTTCTAGCCTAGTTTACCTCAGACTGCATCTCAATCTCATGTCCGCCATGTTGTATCAAAAGCTACTCGTTGTTAACCATGTTCACGACACAAGCACATTTCAACTTGAGTGTGACACACACACACATTACTTTCCCAGAAGAATATTGCCCGTGGTTGACCCAAACCCGTTAGCGTTCTGTATTTGATGTCACAGCCAGACACAGTCAGAGTCAGCTGATGCATTGTTAGCCTTTATTTATGATGACAGCAATTGACCAAAGTTAGGAGTTAGGAGGAAGCATCGACTAGCTCCATGAACACACACAGAGCTTATGAGTTATCACTAGCACCAACACCTCAGGGCCACGCTCTGGATTTCCTTCGAAAGAAATCTTGCTCTTTATTTATTTGATAACAATATTGGATTATATTGTTCTGGCCTCTCTGCATCTCGTCCTTCTCCTCAACTAGTGGTGCTCATGTGTTGCATATTAGACCTTTCACTAGTGACAACAAGCTTTCACAATTCTTAATTTCTCCTTAGATCCGTGACAGGCTGACAAACCTGGGATGGACAGACTTCAAGCTTCAGTGGAAGAATCTATCCTCAAACCAAACCAAAGAGACCTGAGTGGACCATCTTTATTCCATCTCCTCAGCAGTCAAGGAAATATTTAACTGCTTCCCAATGATTTTGCTGTGTTGTTTACCGAGTAGTTAAGGTAATAGAAGACGATAACAGAGAATAATATTGTTAGTTTGTGTGGTGTGATGTTTCCTCAGTATCTTCTGTAACTCGTGTCCTCAGACTAAATAAAGCAAACTATGATCATCTCCAACATAGAAGCAGTTAACTGCTGAATGACTGGGTTTTTTGAGCAGTAGAATTTGCTTCTCAAATTTCGTGGACAACTTCTTTGTTTTCAGCAAATGCTTTCCTTACATTAGAGGTAGTCAAATCCAAAAGTCACACAGTAAAAAAAAAGGATAGATGAGCCCATAATTGGGATGCGTATGGACAGGAGTGACTTTAAACATGCACTTTTATAATGTATAGATAGAACAATAAAAATATAATACAATTAAAACCTTTTATAAGTCAATCAATAAGTGTCAATCAAGCACAGTCAATTTGGTGTGTTTGTGTTACACCTACTTAAACTTTATGTAAATGGGTGGTAAAAACTGCAAATGCAAAATTGTAATGTGTTCTTTGCTTGTTTTGTTCTCGTTTTCTATGTAATGTTTTTGTCACAGACACAGAAATGTACACAGACACTTTTTGGTCACAGGGTGGCAGCACTGAGCCATGTTAGGTTTTGCCGCGAAGTGCATTCTGGGTTGTTGATTTTCCTTCTACTGAATGTGAGATTGAGAGTTGAAACGTGTGCACAGACACTCCGTGGTTGATTAAAAGGATGTAAACACGTTCGGCGTCAACCACGGTTACCTGCTAACTTCTATGCTAATTGTGAGAAAAACTCAAACACGTGGAGAGACGTTTGGTGATTTCCTCGGCCACTGCCGTATTTTGGGGTTTTTTGTATTTTATTTTATTATTTCTTATCAAGGATTAAAACTGAGAACAGCCCTCACATTTTTGGGTTATTGATTTAGGATGACTGACCTATTGCAAGCCTGAGTAAAGCTATAAAACCCCAGTTATTGTGTCCTGTGTGTGTATAACTAATTCCCACGGGCAACATTTATAACTGGTTCTTTGGGTGCTCTTATCATCAACACTAGCATACTAATACACTACATTAAGACGGTGTCCTTAAACATTACACCTACTTAACATCTACATGTTAGTATTTCCATTGATACCATGCTTACATACTCAACTATGAGGTAAGGGTAGGGGTAAAGAAATTGAACGGAAGACCCTCCCCAGGGCCAAGTCCTCCAAACTCATACAAGTACACAGTAAGTACTGATTATTTTTAGGTCAGGACATCAATTAGGTTAAGGTTCAGGTTAAGATAAGGGTAAGGTACATTCCAAATTCAGGTTTAGGTCAGGACATCTATCAGGTTAAGGTTAGGTAAGGTATAATTGGAATTAGAAATAAAACAGTGGTATTTAATGGCATGACCATACACTTATTGTTCATACTCTTTTGGCAAGAGAGTGTCCAGAAGGTGAATCCACTTCTTCTCTCCTCCGTTGTGTCATGGACCAACGTGGGTTCCTTCCAGGACCGTGGCCTTCAGTGCTGTCCATCCATAGCATATGCAGTGCTGAATAACTGGGATGTGTGTATTGTACTGTGTTGTTTGCATAATGTTAAATCTGTATAGGTTGAATCTAGTTTGTAATTTAGTCTCACCTACATACTGCTTCACACAAATTAAATTGCAAAACACAGTTTCTGGACCTGAAACCTGCTCCAATTTGTGTTTTATAAAGATTGTGGTTATATTTATTTCACATGCAGAGACGGTGCTGAAAAAATCCCCTTCATCCTATAAGGACTTTAGGTTACACAGTGGCCTAAGTTTGGCCTTCAACAAGTAGTCCTGCAGGTTCCTGTTCCTTACAGTAAGAGTTAAGGGTTAGGGTTGGAATTGGGTTTAGGTGAGGGTTTACAGCATTGGTTCTCAAAGTGCGGCCCGGGGGTCAATGGCGGCCTGCAGAAACATTTCTGACGGCCCGCAATGAATTACAGTTGATAGTTTTAATCCAAAAGGTACTAAGCTTGTTAAATGTTTATTGGACATTACTGGATACAGACCAATAAGTGTAAACAAAAATACTGGGTATTTACCTGGTTTCTATATGGTGAATTTTAGTGTATTATTGTGTTATAAGCTGGTAATAAGCAGGTAGCTACAGCCCCCAATTACTAGCTATTTACCCAGTAAATATATGGTAACAGAAATGTGTTACTTGGTATTAACCTATAATTAGAAGGTAAGAACAATGGCCAAAATACTGGGTAATTACCTTTGGTGGCCCTCAGTCCAATGTTGGGTTCCTAAATTGGCCCTCCGGTATCAAAACTTTGAGAACCCCTGGTTTACAGTAAGGGTTAGTTGTGATGGTTAAGGTTACGGCAAAGGGGCTAGGGTTAGAGTTAGGCTTAGGTCTGTAGAATAAGACATCATGGTATCGATCAAGACAACAATAATAATAAAAAAGTTAAATGATGATGATTTTGACAAACATTCTGGCTTTAACAAACATTGCACCTCCTGCAAGTATGTGAGTGAGTGTGCAATACCCGGCACAACAACTTCCTTCTGGATCGGTACAGTTCAGTAAAGAGGACACAGATTGTAGTTCCCTACAGTTTTTATTATAAGTAATTTATTTTACAACTTTTGACTGTAGAAAGAAAAAAAAAACTGTGGAAAACAAAAGTTTTATGTACAATGATTTATTTTCTTTAAAACTACTTTTAAACAAGTATTGAAATTAATAATGATAGAAAATAAAATCTATGACTGTTCTAATAAAAACAAGACCAATAAAACATCAGTCACAGCCTCCGCTTCAAATAATGCTAAATGAAGTACATTTTTTATTTTTGCCCCTTTTAGTACACAACAAATCTTAAGACTTCTCAAGCAAAGATCTACCCACAGCAAATGTACAAATAGACGTTGGGAAGTTGAAATGCTCAAAGACACTTATGGCACATTTCCATGAGTAGTCCCGGCTCGCCTCGGCATGGCACGGCTCAGCACTCTTTATGTTGATACTTACTAAAGAAAAGTACCTGGTAACAGGTACTATGCTAGTGGAAAGGCATCTTAACCGTGCCGTGCCGAGGCGAAGCGAGTAGAACCGGAGGAAATACACCATTAGTGCGACCTGAAAAAAAAAAGACCTTATGTATATATATATATATATATATATATATATATATATATATATATATATATATATTTATATATATATATATATATATATTTATATATATATATATATATATATATATATACATACATATATGTATATTTATACATATATACTGTGTATATAAAATCATTTTTCTGGAAGTGGACTGTGAATGACAAGTTCCTCAGTTCTGACAGAACAGTGGCAGCGTCTATGGTCAGGATGAAGAATAAAATAAAAGATTAGAGCACCACAAAAGGAGTAACTAAAAGTGGTTGTTTGAGTAAAAAAAAATGTATTAAAAGGTTATGTGCTTGAAATTCTACTATTATAAAACTGACTTTATCCTCAAATGTCGGTACCATGTAAAGGAAATCCTACACACTCACTCAGGTTGTCGGGATAAAGAGTTGGTCAGAAAACACACACAGTGTTAGTTGGACAAATGGGAGTTTCATCTCAGAATTTTGTCATTTAAAAAAAAGAAGAAAGTTAAAGGTTGCTGCACTACATAGTAGCGTCTCATCTAACAATCATCTTAAGATGCAACTCCACACGACCTCTGGACTGGAAGCTACTGTAGATGCAGCGGGAACATTGAGATTCCCACTGCATGCCATAAAACGCCTCCCTGAGGAGTGACAGGGCACAAGCAGTCACAGCCCAGTGGCCACACACCCCACGCCTATCACCTGACCACCTGACCACCTCTCCACCACAAGACGAGGCTGAGAACATTGGCTCCTTAGTCCCGGAATGTTTTCATTTAGTCCAGCGAGGGACATGATGTGACCTCAGCTAATTTAAAGTGATAATTCAGAAGTTTTGTCTTTGTGTGGTTGTATGAGGTACCGTCACATAGTAACTGTAGCCGCTGCTGCCCCCTGCTGGCCCCACTAACACAAGAACCAGCATGAGCAGGCATGGTCACCCGCCTTGAAAACATGAAACAAGGAAAAACACTAAAGTTTCACCTCATAAAACCTACACCTGCCTCAGTCTATGATATCTTGAGAATATGTTTGCAGCTGTATTTCACTATTAAACAGTCATTACCAACTAAAAACCGAGGTTTGCAAACTTCTCGCTCCACTGCACCAAACCCATAGAGAAAAGTGTCACTTTTCTCACTGAATTACAGAAGCTGCTGGTCTACTGCTGCCTTGTTTGTCAAGTTTGTTTCTATTTGGTGAATGCAAATGAAGGCATTTGAACACTAAAGCCACAAAATCACACTTCTATGGAGTTTGGTGCAGAAGCAATTTTCAAAGTGAGCAATCTTCAGTTACTAGTGAGAAAAGGCTGCCTAAATGTGAATTAAATTAGCAACATGTTCTTAAATTATCAAGTAGGCATAGATTAGATAAGGTGAGGATTTTTTTATGTGGCTAAAATGTGTTTTTGCATTTTCTTTTTGTGAGAGCGAATGTCTGTGTCTCAGGCTGCTTTCTCAGTATCTCACACAACCAGACTTTGAAAAAAATAGCCTGAATTATCCCATAAACTTCCGCCTGTGCATCTTCTGTAAATGCGGAGCATCCAAACTCAACAGGACGGGCAAAATCTAGGAATGTTTGCAAGGGAACAGTGGTATAAAATAGCAGCTGATAAGCATAGCTCAGTACATCTGAGGTGATGTACACAATAATAATAAAAAAAACAACCAACAAAACAAAACAGATTTCTACAAATATACAAAGTATAAAACAAAAAAAAAAACAATAATACATTAGCAAAGAAGGGCAGCAAGAGGCTGATTTGTATTTTTAGGCAAACTGTTTGTTTAAAGTGAATAAAGAGAAGCTTAAAAACTGAAGAGGTGGTGGTAAAACGAGAGGTAAGAGTCTGTGAGACACTACAGATGAAAACAGAAGCATTAACCCAGAATATGTTTAACTCTGCTCACCTATTTTCAAAGGCCATGAAGTCAAATCACAAAAAAACCCAAAACAAAAGCTGCCCATTTGTTATAAATATCCTCTGTAGTTGGAGTTTTACTGACACTCGCCCTACGAAGCTGTTGACTGGAAGTGCTTCAGAGACACTCATCTACATTCTTACTCATATAATACTCATACGGAAAAATAATCAAACACCACAATTTATTGAAACACATCACTACTGCTGAGCAACTCTCAATATATGTTTGCTAGAACCAGTTTACCAGCTGTTGTAGGCCTGAATAAATATAAGTCGAGAGGTGAGTGTTCGTTTTTTGCTCTAAATTATGAACCTTACAAATGTAAGATGGTTTTTGAGAAGCTGGGACATAAAGAGGGTGACAAAAAAAAGAACTAAAAAAAAAAAGGAAAATCTGTTTAGAAAGATAAAAACAATAAATAAAAAAATAAATGAATTCCCTTCAACATTTTACTTTTTTTTTCTCTTATCTACTTTTTTAAAAATGTTAGTTTTCAGGAGAGCATCCCTAAGTCTTTGAAATGAAAGACTTGGTTTTCTTCATATACTTTTTTTTTTTTTAATAATAAAAAACAAGTCCATCTGTGACAGAATTACTTCATTAAATTGTCTGCTGTTTTCCTCAGACAACACACATTTTCCCTTTACTGTTACGTTTTCCTCTGCAAAAATCACAAGCAGACAGTCCTCAGAGTGAACACAGTCAGTCCAAATCCAATGAAAATCTTGGAAACAGGCTGACGCATATAAACACAGACAGGCCCGAGAGCCAGTCCGCTATTTTTTTTCTTAAATTTTTCACCTCAGGTCCCTTTTCAAGCAGAGGCCTTCATGCAAACACCTGCATCTTTCCATTGGACTCCGGGATTTGAGTAATTTGGGTCTGGGCAGGGCCAGCAACTGCCGGGCTGGGAGTAGAATCTGACCAGTCGGAGACGCAGTGAGGAGATGGGCTTGACCAGGGCTCTGGAGACTCTGGGGAGGGCGTCAGATAGGGGTGCTCGCTGGGCAAACGGAGGTAACGCTTGGGCGTGGCGTCTAGCGTGGATGAGGAGTAGCTGTGCTGAGAGGGAGGGGTCGGGTAATCCTCGGTTCCTGCAGTGCTGCTGCTGGCCTGCGGGGGCAGAGCCTGAGCATGCTGGGTGGCTGGTGTGGCTGCCTGTGGCGGCTGAGCAGGAGGCTGCGGCTGAGAAGGAGGCATTTGCTGCTGCTGCTGCTGGAAGAAAGATGGAGGAGGTTGTGAGGTCTGTGGCGTCGGCGGAGTGGAGGCGCTCATGCTCTGCTGGCTGGTGATGGCATGGTTGATGAGCTGCTGCTCAGCGATGGAGGGCAGCTTGACCGGGCTGATGGTGGGCGTGGAGGTAACGGGCGTCGGCTGCAGCATCTGATTACGGAAGATCTGTTGGTGCATCAGCATGTTCTGCTGCTGCATAGCCGGGCTCTGCGGGTGCATGCCTGCCTGGCTACTGTGCACCAGATTCACCACCTGCTGACCACACTGGGAGCGGCTGTGCCAGTCGAAGGGGACACTGACAGGACTGACCAAGCCCATGTTCAGCCCCATCTGGCCTGAGCTCAACACATAGCCGTGGTTGACGTCAGATGCCATGGAGACGCGTCCCTGCAGGGACATGCCTCCAGCTCCCAGGTCGCTCAGCTGAGCCAGAGACACAGCGAATGGTCTGCCTCCCTCCATCATGCTGCTGTGGACCATCGGGGTGGTTGGAACAGACATGGATGAGTGGTATAGCCCCGGCGACTGCATGGCCACAGGAGAAGTGGGGTTGGTGATGTAGCCAGCGTTGCTAGTTCCCCCGTGGGGAGAGTCCAGTGAGTCAACTGGGGACAGGGTGACTGAGCTCTCTAGTAAGGCGCTCTGCATGTCTAGGGTCAGCTTTTTGTTGCGGGCCTTGACTGACTCCTTCAGACTGGCAGCATGTTGACCACCCATGGCTGAACTTTTGGCACCAGGCCGACGATTCTTCTTGCCCTGTGGGGTGTTCTTCAGACTGGGCAGGAAGGCACTAGGAGGACACATCAAAGGAGACAGGGTGTGTCCTCCAGTGAGATGGTGTCCGTGGCTCTGGGGACTCCTTACTGTGTTGTACTCGTCAAGAAGCTGCACAATGTCGTGGTGCATGCGCTCCTGAGCAATGTCTCTCGGCAACCTGTCCATGTGGTCTGTGATCTCGCGGTTGGCAAAGTGAACGAGCAGAACTTTCACCGCCTCACAGCTGCCTTCTCGAGCTGCGAGGAACAGAGGGGTCTCCTCCTGAGGAGAAGAAGAACAGAGGCCACGTGTTAGGCTACGTCCAAATGACTAAATGTTCAACTTAAATCTGCATTTTTAGCGAAACTGACACAGGGTTTGTGATGCGGGTTGCCGTTTGCGATCAACAGTGCTGTCGCTAAATACACCAGACTCCTTTGTTAAATATTGAGATTTTAGATTTTTGCAATGGTAATTGTTGGAGATTATCCCACGTTTTTAGGATAGTTAAGTATTTTTAAATTATCAACTCTTCCTGTGACTATTGCCTTGAAGTTAGACTTCCTAAACCGAGACCAAGACAATACTAAGACCACGTAAGACCGGTCTTGAGACATACAACTTCAATCTATGTTAACGCATCATACCAAACGTGCAGATTCTCTCCTTTTATTTTCTGACTTTTAATTGAGTGTTTTCTAGTCAGATCCTGCTGAGGACAGACCAATCACAAAATCAGAGCATGGTTTTGGTAGATTTTTGCAATAATTCTGCCAACATTTTGTCACGACAGGAACTGAATACAAGTTTCAGGTCTCGCTATAAAAACTTTGCCTATTGCTTGGCATCCTTCATCAACTTCTAGCTTAATATTCAAATGAGCGCAACTGTCGCGAAAATGTTGTATCCAATCCAGCCTCCTCAGTGAAAATATTTTCTGTATTTCTGCCACTAGGGGTCAATTGTGCCACTCAGTTTGGTTCACTTGTGTTTTACAGCAGGAGCTTGGCCACATTTCATAATAAGTTTGACCCGTTATAGCAGATGACGTCATTAATAAAAAGCAAATAAATCCAAAACCTTGAATAGAAACAGTAAGTGTTGGGTGGTGAGCACACAACTCACAATATTGAACATTACTCTCGTTGTCTTTAGATACTTTAATACAAAAATATTACATATTATGTCTTTAAGGCAAAGCTTAAAGTGTGGTTTCAGTGTGTGGGCGTCATACCTTGAGATCTTGCATATCTTTGTTTGCACCATTCTTCAGCAGGGCAACAGTGGCATCCACATTGTTCACCGCCGCAGCCCAATGTAAAGCAGATTTACCTACAGCAGGTAACACAACAATGGGTAAACAAATCTTTTCACCGTGCAGGAAAAACCTGCATCAGAACATTTGCTTCGGTTCACACTTACCCAATTCATCAACTGCGTTGACATCAGCATGACAAGTGATGAGTTCCTCGACCATGCCCTCTACTGCCAGCCGTGCAGCCAGGATCAGTGCGGAGGAGCCGTCGTACATACGGGAGTCGAGATCCGTGGCTCGGTTCCGTATAAGTATCTGAGGAGGAAGGTTTAAAATCAGCGTCAACATTGCGAATTAAAGTTATATAATCCATCTATCTGATGTGACGATTAAACAAAATGGTTGGTTTATTTACCTGGAAGACACCCTGAGCATCTGCAGCCACTGCAGCATGGAGCGGGGTACGTCCTGTGTTGTCCTGAGCGTTGGCGTCCGCCCCGGCATCCAGCAACCTCTTGGCGGCGTCTGCGCGAGCATAACGGGCAGCCAGGTGGAGCGCCGTCTCCCCAGTGCGGTCTGTTTGGGCAGCGAGGGATGCGCCCTGGTAGATCAGGTCAGAAATTATGTTGGCTGAGCACTCCTCGCTCTCCTCCTCTTCTGCTATCTCAGCCTCTAATCCACCGCCGCAGAAAGACGCCAGCATCAGGGGCGTGAAACCATCTGGAAGGAGACGGCAAAACAGACGTGGGTCAGAGCATGGTCATGGTTGACATGGTAAGTTCAAGTTTTTTTTATATAAACAGACTAAAATAGGGACGTAGACTATTTTGTGCAAAATGAGTTATAATAAACAGAATCTGATCAATAATTGAGCTAGTGTTTCTGTTTAGAACTGGGGTTTACTGTTTAAGACAGGGAATTGAATGCAACACAGGATACTGAAGCCATCCAAGGTGGAATGTTATGGTTGGTTTATGTTCTCAGTGGTTACAGTTCAATGAGAGTAAATTAAGAGGAACTGGTGGTCGTTAATGGAGAAATTGTATTGAACTCCTTCAGTGCAAGTGATAACTCCTAAGTTGTGTGACTAGTTGCTTCCACCTGGACATAAAAACAACTGTGTCAGGCTCCAACAAAAAACAATGTCTCTCATGATCGGGTCAGGTTCAGTCAATATAAAACCGCGATCACGTTACCAACCTGGGCCTCTGACGTTAACGTCCATACAGCCGCTTTCAAACTCTCCCTGAGGTGGAGTGAGGGCCATGGTGGGAGGCACACGGATATCTGCAGCAGCAAGGTGATGCTGTGTCCACTGTCTGCTGTCCACTGCGTCCTCACTGTCTGAGAGCATACTCGGCTCCTCAACCTGCATGGACAAACAAAAAATAAAGTCCCTTTCATTACTGTATGTTATTGTAAAATTCACATGAACATTATTGTGCTTGCATATGTACAGTTGATGGATTTAATGTGTTTTTTTTCTTCCAATGCTGGAAATAAACAGGCAACAATGGGAAATCTATGCAGAGCAGTAGTATTAGAACAACTGATAGTAATAGAGTAATTCTCTCTCAGAACTGCACTGTAATTGGTCAAAAGATTTTGCAAAGGCTATAAACGGAAACTTGAGGTTTCATTCCTTCTCTCAGCTGACTTAATTAACTTATTGATCAATAATGCCATAAAGATCTTGTCTACTGTACTGTGATACTGACCTTAAGCCTCTTTGCTTCTGGGCAGTCCGAGTCCATCCACTGGTCACTGTGATCTCCGAGGAGAGATTCCTCCACAGTTTTTGGCATGTGTCTGTTTGCAGATGAATGAAGTTAGCCCAAGGGAAATACAAATTCAATTCCATGCAACCTTGCACTACTAAAGCAATTTAAATCCAAATGATCTGTAATGAGTAGTGACCACATAGTAACTCACTTCATTCCCAAAGCATCCTGGCCAACAGGTTCTCTGCGGTTCTTGTTGCTGCTGGATTCCTTTTTGGGGAAGAAGCCCTCGGGGAACCAAAGGGTGCTATGCTCCCTCTTTCTACGGGCAATCAACATGCCGATGACAAGGATGACTAAAAGGAAAAGGGACGCGAGTCCCACCAGCATCATCCACAGAGGTATGCCTTTAGGATCATGTGGTTTCTCAACTATAGTGAAAAGAAAACATGTGATCACATATAAGTGTCTCATTCATGGCACACGCCATGTGTTGCGTTTTAGCTTCAGTTCTCACCATAAGCTTGTTTCAGGGGATAAGGGAAGCGGAGCATATCCACGGCTGACAGCGCACCCAGGTACTCTGCAGCACCCTCCGCCTTACGGAAACACTTCCCAGAGTCCCGAGAGCACAGACGGTTGTCCATTTCCAAATACACTTTAGAGCTACAGGGAAAGCAGTGAGGCATATGTTTAGTGAAATGCAAATTCAAGAGAAAGAGTTGGGTTATAATGTTTTTTGACTGACCCGATGATTTCATGTTGAGGCTGTAGCTCCCTCTTTAGGCGTGCTTCTTTGCGTGTGAAGGGGCGTATCATGGCTTCCCCGTTCTCGTCCAGCCTAAAGCGCAGTGATGTGCGTAGGATGACACTTAATTTCTGCAAAAATGCTCTGCCGGTGCGGAGCAGTTCCTCTGGAGGCAGTAGGACCACCAAAACCAAAACACCCTCAGCAAGATCCTCGGGAAGACTCTCTGCACAGTCCAAGCCATCCCAGCCACATTCCTCAGAGTTACAGCCCTGGTCACATCGTCCATTGGCATAGTGGTCGATACAGTAGGTTTCATATATGGGACTGCAGGACAAACAGAAAGATCAGCTCAAGTTTTTCCTCTCAACAGTGCAGAAAACACCCGTGGAATCATGTTAGCAGTAAACTTACTTGCAGACTTTCTCGCCCTTGTCCTTGATCCTGCACTCAAAGTTGTCAAACAGACACTCTGCATTGTTGCAGGATTCATCACACTGGCTGTTATTGAAGGCACGCCAGCAGCGAGGGTCTTCACAGTTCGCCCAGGGGTTTGCCGCAAGAGAGCAGTCTCCTCCGTCCCAACGACAGGGGAAAAGGTTGCACTCCTGGTCACAAACACCATCGTTGGCTTTTTCGTGACAGTCTGCTCGTGGACACGAGACCGCCGTGAGTTCAGGAGATCTGAGGACCTGCTCGCGCTCGCATCGTTTACCCATCCAGCCACTCGGACACTGACAGTGGAAATAGGGGAAGCTGGTCTCTTCGGTGCACAACCCTCCATTCCGACAGGGCTGCGCGGAGCAGCCGTCCTTGGTGCGGTGCTGACACTGGGGTCCGCCATAACCTGGAGGGCAGGAGCAGCGAGCCCCCCTGGTGGTAAGTGCACAGCTTCCTCCATTGTAGCAGGACAGCTCCCGACACGACATGCTCCTTTCACAGTTGGGCCCAGTGTAACCCTAAAGGTAGAGACAATGTATTGCAGTGTAAGCTTTCAAGTCACATACAATAAAATAAACAAATGAAAGAGTCCCCTGCACTGCCACTGTATACAAACAAACGCTCCCTACGTCAGAGCCTGTTGTCATACAAATAACACTGCTTTTGGTTAATAAGTCACAACAGAGGCAGAATAATAACATCAACAACAAAAATCACCACTGCAGCTTTAAAGTGGATGTATACTCACAAGCTGACATGTGCAGGTGTATCCCAGTGCAGAACTGCTAGATAAAGAACAGGCTCCTCCATTCTGGCATGGGTGAGACTCACATGCACTGAACCTGTTCTGACACCTGCGACCTACAAAAAGAAAAGGGAACACATCGTTGGTGTCTGAGTGCTACAGCCAGAAGACAGAGTGTTTTACATAAAGAGATGGCAGATAGAGAGGTCCTCTTACCTGTGAAGCCAGGTTTGCAGACACACTGGTAGTCATTGGGCAGCTGGATGCAGTCAAGACTGTTAGATGGACTGCAGGGGTTAGACAGACACTCGTTTATGTCTCCCTCGCATCTTTCGCCGGTGAATCCTGGGGGACAATTGCAGCGATATCCACCCACTCTGTCCACACAGGTGCCGTTGTTCAGGCACTTAGGAGGAGCACTGCGCAGCCTCAGAGTTGGAGCGCAGTCGTCTTCGTTGATCTCACAGAGGACACCTTTAAAAAAAGGAGGATTTATATGCACCATTATAAATACTTTATCACTCAAGCTGTTTTCAGTTCAGTAAAAATTGCAGTTTACATTCGCAGAACATAGAAAGAAATGGTATGCGTACCCAGTGTGCCAGGAGGGCAAGAGCAAATGTAGTGCCCCACCAGGTCAATGCAGGTGCCACCATTCTGACACGGATGAGACTGACATTCATTTATCTCAATCTCGCAGTTCTGTCCTGTATATCCTGGCATACACTGCAACGACAAGACAACAGTGTCACCTCCACAACTGCGACAAAGCCTTGTGTGAGTAATGAATCTGCTGGAAGCTGACGAACACTGACACGTCAAAACACGGACAAAGCTGTGGACTTACATCACACTGGTATCCTCCAACATAACCCCTGCAGGTGGCGCCATTGCGGCAGGGTTTATCCTCACAGTGGTCCACTTGGCTTTCGCAGTAGCTCCCAGTGTAATCCGCGGGGCATTTACAATAGTGGCTGTTCCCAGTGTTGACACAGTGACCAGCGTGGTGGCACAGATCATCAGTCTGGAGTCCTGATGAGACAGATTCAGGGGGGGATTGACTTTACAAAACACAAACAGCTCAGAAGGAATATGATTATGTGTGGAACATGTGTGGGTGTAAGGACACAGAACATGTAAAATACCTCTCTGGCGAGCAGCTGTCTCACAGGAAACCCTTGGGATGTCACAGTAACGTCCAGACCAGCCATTACTGCATTCACAGAGGAAGGAAAAGTCCTTTTGTCGACAGCGTCCTCCATTTTGGCAAGGAGAAGAGCGTTTGCACCAGTCGACTGGTGTCTGAGTAGACAAAAAGAAATGATCATTATTAACTGATCTAAAAACAAAGTCATGGCCTTAAGAACATTCAACTGCCATTGAGTCTGTGCATACCTGGCAGCGGTTGCCGGTGTAGCCCTTAGGACAGGAGCAGCGGAAGGACTCCAGGGCATCCTGACAGATGCCTCCGTTGAGGCAGGGCTGGGAGTCGCACTCATTGACCTCATACTGACAGTGTGATCCAGTGAAGCCTGAGCGGCAACTACAGGAGTAGCCGTTGATTTTATCTGTGCATGTTCCTCCATTGAAGCAAGAGCTGTAAAGACAAGGCACAAATTTGAAATACATTTGAATCTCATCATATTCACTTGTAGCTTCTGTCTGTCTTCTTATGGGATAACTTTGACGTTGTTTGGATAAGAAATGCAAGAGGTATGTCGAGCACACATTTACCTCTCAGTACAATCAGGGATGTTGGTTTCGCAGTAAATGCCAGTAAAGCCCGGCCTACACGTGCAGGTGTAGGAGTTCACATAGTCTGTGCATGCGCCTCCATTTTTGCAAGGATTACTCTGGCACTCGTTGATCTCCCGAGCACAGCGCTGTCCAGTGAAGCCAGACAGACAACTACAGTGGAAGGTGTTCATACCATCGGTGCAGGAACCTCCATTTAGGCATGGATCTGTTGGAATAGAGTCAAAAAAGAGGTCAAGCACAGTAAACACGCAGGGACTTGGAGTTTTATGTGACAGTTGACAGTTTCAAAAGTCGCACTTTCAAGTTATGCTTTGGCTAAAGGTCCAGTCCTCACACATCCATCCATTTCTTTTACTAACATTATATCATCCTGACTACCTAATGACAGCTTCTCCATTTGGATTGTTGGATGGATAGATATGAGGAAATTGCTGAGTTAGATCTAGAGGAGGAAATTTCAAGCTTACTTAAACTGAAACTGGAAGAATAATTTACGGTCCAACACGAAAATTCTACGGAAATTCTACAACACTTTTATCCGTGCAAAAATTGTCATTTCTATCAGCGTATGAATCAGACTTTACAGAAACTTGTGTCCACTCACTCGGAGCACAATCATTGATGTCTGTTTCACAGGTGAGCCCAGTATATCCAGCTCTGCAGGAGCACACAAAGCCGCCGACTGTGTTCGTGCAGGTCCCACGGTTCTTGCACGGGTTGGAGATGCACTCATTCACATCTACGTTACACAGCTGACCTGCAAATGCAAAAGAAATGTTTAGCTTATAAGTCTCCAAACAGACTTCCTCACAACAGACGAACATGCAGCAAAATTATTATTTTTTTGCTAACCTTGCCACCCTGGCTGGCAGTTACACTGGTATCCCATGTAGTCTGGTGTGTGGGTGCAGACAGCGTGGTTGGCACACGGGTTAGGGGAGCATGGCATGAGGACCTCAGCACAGGTGGGTCCACTATAAGGGAGCTCACACAGACAAGTGAAACTCGCCACTCCGTCCACACACGTGCCCTTGTTCAGACAGGGACTGGAGGTACATTCGTTAATGTTCACCTGGCACAGATTACCTGTTGGGAGAAATGAGACGAAAGAAGACATGAAGACGTGTACAAGACATGATAGATCTGACTTGTATCTGATATAAATTGGCTCTTTGCTAGTTTCAGAAAAGAGAAGTTTCTGGGGGGGGTTTGTCCAGCTTTAGTTGTCAACAACAAAACAACAACAGTTGCAACCATAACACTTGTTTTTACCTTTCCATGCAGGAAACCTTTGTCCTTGCTCCATGCTCATGTGGTGAACAGGTAGTAACACCATGAGAAGCATGTAGTCTAATGATAACCAGAAACTCAATAATAGTAATGTAGAACTGGGATCAGTTACAAAGTAAAAAAAAAAACCCATATTGAACCCAACCGGCACAGTTTTTTTTGTTCAAACCCAACCTTGACCATTGTCAGTCAACCTTAACCCATGTAACACAAAAAAAACATTGAGTGACACTAAACAGGATGGAGCCAACATGGGTACAACATCCCTTTATCTTTTTAAGAACCAAGTTGGCTCACCAAACCACCATTTCCAACACACCTGTATTCTAAAGGGAATGGAAAGTTATTTTCTGATTGGTTTACCATATGTTTCTCCCAAACCCACTCTGTTTATGTACTCTACTGACGGCTTCTAACAGTGTTTATCTCACTCATCTCACCTCTGAAGCCCTGGCGACACTTGCAGGTGAATCCGTTGAGCTGGTCGATGCAGGTGCCAGCGTTCTGGCAGGGGCTCGGCAAACAGTCGTTTCTGTCCAGGTCACAGTTCTTTCCCACCCATCCCGGCTCACAGTCACAGCGGTAACTGGAAACACCGGAAAAGCCGATGAGCCAAATGAGATGACACAGTCCAACAGTGCAATAACAATTAAGCGAGGTACAAGCTGAAACACGCAGGAATAGAAAGAGGCAGACAAATACTTTTTCTTACCCGTTGATGTCATCCCTGCACGCACCATGGACACACGGGCTGCTGCCACACTCGTCCACCTGGGAGTAACAGTACGGCGGCTTAAAGCCCTCAGGACACATGCAGTGAAATCCATTCTCTTCATCCACACACGTGCCTCCATTCCTACAGGGACTGGACGCACACTCATCTATCTCCACATTGCACTTAGGACCTGGCAGAGGAAGATGGTAAATGTTATTAAAAATGTGCCCATCAATGCCACAATTTTCTCTTTTTCTTTTGTGCTTTTCCGTTTCCACACGACCTTACCGGTGAAGCCCGGTTTGCACACGCAGTCGTAGCGGTTGATGCCGTCCTTGCAGATGCCATAGTCACACGGGTTACTGCCGCAGTCATCGAAGTTTGTCTCGCAGTTTGGGCCTGTGTTAGATTGAGGAATTTCAACTTTAGAAATGCACTTAACACAGAGAATGGGAACATATCAAATTATATTTCCCATTTTTTGATCAAAAAATGCCAGGAAAAAAATCTTAACAATGAACATACAATACGCAGTATAATAGAGGGCTAGTGTTTTGTTTCAGTTTTTCGGGCCTCTGTTTTGGCAGCAGGCCCAATAAGTTGCATTTGAGGACATGGGCTGTGTTCAAAGGGGGTTGTTTACTGTGTCAATGTGACAAGCACATGTGAGCACACTCCTTCATCACATTTATGATGTCAGGCGTGCAAGTTCTTACAAGTTCCCAAAATCCACTTGAGCACAGCAAAATAATGAGCCACGCAAAAGCGGCAGAAAGTTGTTCCAGCAAAAAGTGACTGTCAGGATTTACCTCCGAACAAAGCTTGTTCTTAGGCTAAAAAGGTTTCAGACAAGGAGGCAGATAAGACCAGGGTTGATACTGATCTGGTGTTTCCATGATGTAGCGCTCAACATGACATGAGCACTGTTGGTGGTGTTACCTGAGGTTCCGTGCTGGCACTGGCAGATGTACTTGTTGACCAGGTCAACACACTTGCCACCGTTCTGACAAGGGTTGCTGTGGCACTCGTTGAGCTGGTTCTCACAGCGGTAACCCGTGTAGCCAGCATCGCAGTTACAGGTGTAGCTGGCGATGCCGTCGACGCACGTGCCATGGTGACACGGGTCAGGCTGACAGTTATTGATGTTGCTCTCGCAGAGAGTTCCTTCATAACCTGAGAGGGAAATCAAGCACAGATGGAGAATGGTGTTGGTGACGTTGATGGGGAAAATGTAAGGTGTGTTTGTAGTCTTGTTGTTTTTGCACTGGAAAACAGATCATAAATAACCATCCAGCGAGACATCAACACAATTTCCCTGCATGTTCCATACTTTGTACTGCAGAGGGCGCAATTGCCTTCTTTATGAATACCAGTTCGCTGGTATACCGTGAATACAGAGATGGAAAAAGCTTCCCAAGCACTCAAATCATGGGCGTGGAAAGCCTTTTTTAAATGAATCAAAATTTTTCTGACAAGATACCGATATTTAAGACAATAATGCCCCAAAACAGCAACTAACAAAACAAATACAAGCAACAAACAATCTTCTAACAACAACAACCAACATTTTTAGCCTTTTCTGACAATTTATGGATCAACTAATTGGTTGATGGAAATTAATTGACATATTAATCAATAATGAAAGTGATTTTCTTTTTTAAAAGTACAATTATTTTTTACGTGTTAAAATAAAACCAGTACCAATGAAGAGAAAAATTGGACAAAAAGTTTGTGGTCAGTTTGTGGTCAGAAAGTAAACTTTAGACTGTGTTATTATGTTATATCATAGACATTTATCTTAAAATGTAAATATACATGTCTTAGAATGTATTCAAGTGAATCCAGTAAAGAAACAACATGTGATGATAAAGATTCTTTGTCTTTTTCTTAACTTCATGTTTGAGGTTTTTTTCTCAATAAAGCCTCCACAGTGTGGGGGTCTGATCACTTTGGTTTCCATGTCGACTGTGTCTGTGCGTCAGACAAGTGAGTGAGTGAGTGCTGGTGTGTTTGTGTGTGTGTGTGTCCGATGCTGAGCTGGGCAAAGCAGTAAAGAAGGGCCCTACACACAGGGCTCCCAGTCCTGCTTTTGTTCTCTGTGCTGGAGGCAACAATGGACTGCGCCACGTCAAACAGGGCCACTTCACTCAACACAAGGGGCCCGCAAACACAGCGAATACCAAGCAGCTGGCCACTGAAACAATGAAGCAGCCTCCTCCGTAGGCACAGGTCCAAACAAACATGTTAAATATTACATGTGAGAACATGGCGTCCACTCTCTGTCAAACTCTGCTCCAACAAAATCTGTGGATCCGGGCTTGTTTTCAAATGAGGATGTAAAGGAATGGGAGTTATGATGGTGCATGAGGTGTTGCGAGGGGATTTAACTTATGAACAGATGTCGAAGTGATGACCAAGGATCCTTTCTTGGCAATTGCTAGTCCTCAGTGACCCCATGATCCTGACAGCCTCTGATGGAAAGTGGGGGATTAGGGGCCTCAAGTCAGTCTGCATCACCAACAGACGTCCAGAGACCAACCCCCCCCCCCCCCCCCTCCATCCCACAACACTTAACAAAGACGAAACACAGCTCAACAAGTGGTTAAGGTGCATCGGCCCGTCTGCCTGTGAAGACATGCTGAGCAATGTACTGTCTCTAACATTAGGCCATCAGGTCCAGCGGTGCTTACCTTCAGCGCAGCGGCACTCGAATCCATTGGGCCGGTCGTAGCATTTGGCTCCGTTCTGGCAGGGTGTGCTGGCGCACTCGTCGATGTCGATCTGACACATGGTGCCAGTAAAGCCTGGGACATGCAAACACATAGGTGAAGGGTCAGATAGACGGTCCAGAGGAAGGGTCCGTGCTCAGGTCAGAGGGCAGCTCTACCTCGTTTTACAAGGGCAGAGGTCTTTGGCTCGGTTAGTGACGTCTGGCTAAGGCTGGGGCCGGGCGTCTGGACTGGTTAAGGAAGTGTCATCTGTGCACTTGGACCAGAACTGAGATGACCACAGCACCCGCCCAACTCCAACGCCAAAAAAATTGTTCAAATTGAGTCAATACTGATAATTATTGCAATAAATGTCAGAAAAGTGAAGATTCTTGAGTGAATGTTGGTAGTGGCCTGGGCGGAGGATTGCATTCTCTGTTTAATCATCATCAGCAATAATAATTATTATTATTGTGTCAAATGCACCAGTTTAGAAAGCTTAAGAAACTGGTTGGGAATCGGTGGGCATGGTGCCCAGACACGACTGAATCGGTGCTTTGGTCGCACACACCGCTCAGTTGATTAACAGTGTCAGGACCGTCTGTGTGTGTTGGTGCTTGGGGTATAAAGAGGGTGAGGGGTGAGTTTAGAGGAGACAGTGGGATTGTTTTCTCTTTTGGGGAACCCCCCCTCCACCTTCTCCTCCCTCCTCCCTTCTTCCTGCATCAGCTCCACTGGCTCAATAGCTAGATGGGGGGTGGAGGGGGGAGGACGTCTGTCCCAGATGTAAATTGCGGACCTGGAAAAGAATCTCATTAGCAGGACTGCTGTTCCCCCACCACCACCTCCACCTCCACCAGCACCAGCAGATCCAGGGAAGGATGAGGGAGTCTGCTGTCCCTTCCACATTCCACAGAGGAGGGGAGGGGGAGTCACAATAGTTTCTTTGTTCAGGAAAGACGATAGGCCTGCCTTCTTTTTTTTGGGCTCTACCACACCAGACGGCAAAAGTAGCAAGGGTGACCAGCCCTCCTCTAGTTCTTTCTGGGGACATTTAAACTTGGGCTGCAGATATACAGTAAATATGAGAAAGGTTTTACCTGGCTGGCAGGTGCAAGTGAAGCCGTTGACCATGTCCCGACATACGCCGTCGTTCACACAGGGGTTGCTCTCGCAGTCATCAATGTCGATCTCACAGTAAGTCCCCATGTAGCCTGAAGGACAGAAGTTATATTTTGTAACTTGTATTGTGTCAAATTAAAGCTTAAAGAAATTAAATTCATGAAATAAATTCCAAAATATTTGTGGTTCACAATATTACGACAGCAAAATCTAAATTAAATAACTTTACCTTGCATTACACAAGATATACTGTATATGTTTATGTATATATGCATATGTATGTATTTTTACTTGTTTATCATCTTTTAAACTGTGAAGCAACTGATTTAACAATATTATGTTTTTTCTTTTTCCGATATCCAATCCAGAGGTGGACCGATACAAGGGTTTTTCCATAAGGGTCAGTGCCGAGAGCTGATAAGTGGTGCAGATTGTTTGGCATATATATAAAGTGTAATTATATACAGCATTTTCAATAGAAATAATCTAAATCTAAATATTAAATATATGAAACAGGTCATCAACAATGTCAAGTTTCCGCAAACAAAAACAATTTGTAATAAATGGCCCATTAATAAAAAATAATTGGCCAATTATGAAAAAATTGCAAACATATGCCAGATTAACCAATTCATCGTTCTACTTCTAATCCAATCCAGTGATTTTGACCAGTACTTATACTAGTATTGTATATACAAGTATCATATTGGCTCATCCCTACGTGTGTCACATCAAAATAAATCACTAGGATTGTATGTTAGTGAGATAGACAAGTTCCTCTCAGGAAACAATTATCTCAGTTCACTGTTTTTAATCAGGATACCTGACAATATCTCATACCATCAAACCAGAAAGGTGTGTGTGCGCTAATGTAAATACACATTATGAGATGGATAAGATGCTTAGAGCATCCTCAATCTGTGTCCCCACTCCACTGACCAGAAGTCACCACACTCTACTGTCCACAGAGCATCACTCCTCCCTCGGTCAGTTTCCCATTCACCAGATTCATGTTAAACATTCTTTGTTAGCAAACTATGGAGGGCTTCGTCATTGAGGTTAAGTAGAGTGTGGATCAGAGTGCTGCCCCTGGGGAGAGGCTAGCGTGGACTCAGAAATAATCAGCCACTTCGTGTGAGATTTTGCCGGGCTGGCTGAGGATGAGGAGGGTGAGGAGGAAGGGTCTGTCTCTGGAAATGAAGGGGGGTGGGGGAGGGAGGGGAGAGGGAGAAGCTCTGGGAAAAGGCCTCTTTCCCTCTCTGTGTGTATGAGGGGTGCAAAGTGGAGCACAGAGGGGCCCTATTGTTCTGCTCCATTCCCACCACTCTACTGCTCATTAGTATTCACAGCACACTCCTCCCCCTAACTGCTCGCCCTCTCTCACATCCAGTCCTATAGACCCAAACTCCCAGCTCTAATTTGTATAGTTCCCAAAACCCCAGGATGCATGTAGGACTGTGCGTGAGAGTTTCACTCTGTTTTTGTTATCCAGTGTCCAAACCATCACTTAGTCCATGCTAATACCCCGTCTGTCTGTCTGGACGTACAGTGAATTGAGTGAGAAGAGCCTCCATAGCCCAAATGTTGATGAGAATGTATTACATAACAGTCTACACTGGCAGTCACTACAAAAAGCATTGCAGATAAAGCTCCTTTACAAGGTCAGGTTTAAACTCTTGATTATTGTGTTTAAACAGAATACACAGTCGCAGTCTAACAACATATTCTATTATATTGGTCCCACAGAAATGTTTTCACTATGTTATTCTCTTTTACACCAGGATGTAGTTTTCTGCAGAAAAGTAGTGAGTGTATTATGTGCTTATTGTGACTATGACACAAAACAAATCTGGTGCATGAAAAAGACCTGTTGCTACATCTGCATGACTCTGCTTTTGTTTAAAAAAGGATTATTTCTGCTTCAGGTGTGCTGTTTTCACTACCTCAATGCTTTCATGCCTGAAAGGCCATTTTCAAAGATGGTTTAGAAGCACTGATGTAGCCTGTGTCCTTACAGTTGTTTTACTGTTACTCTGTCCCATCATGTGTTTGACATTAGGCCGAAACCGAGGCCCTGCTTAATAGAACAGAACAGTTCTGTTTACCTGGCATGCAGATACAGGTGAACTCTCCGATGCGGTCCAAGCAAGTGGCGTCATTCTGACAGGGCATGGACAAGCACTCATTGATGTCGATCTCGCAGCGTGGACCAGTGTATCCCCGACCACACTGACACTGGAAGGAGCCCTCGGTGTTCACACATTTCCCAAAGTGCTCACACGGGTTGGCACCTGCGGTGAGAAGACTGGTGATCAGTTTGTGAAACTCGGGATGGTTCACTACCACTTTTTATGTCCAATACCACAACCTTCAAAACGTTTCCTGAACAAAATAGTTGTTTTGCTTTTATTACGTGCCAGGTCCTGGTCATATGATGGTGGAAGCAGCTCCTTACAGCCTCCCGTCATGAAGCATCTCCATGATATTTAGCATTTACATTTAGCATCTGACTTTTTCCAATATTAGATCCAGTGATTTTGACCATTATCGACAAAATAACTTTAATTGGAAGGTATAATTTGCTCCTTGTCTGCATCAGATCTGGGATACTGTGGTTACTTGGATAGGGAATTTCATCTACCACAGTGTCATCTAGACACAGTGTGCACAAAAATGTTGTCCTTTTGGAAGAGTGAATTTCTGGCATCATAATCGCCAAAAATGACAACCAAAATCAAAATGGCTGACGTCCTGTTGGATTCAGAATATGGCTTTTTGGTTGCATGAACCTGATACATAACCCTACAGAACTTCCCAACAAGGACAAACGTGTTTCAGGAACTGATTTAATGGGTGCTCTTGAACCAGTTTGCAAAGCCCATGGTAAATGACTATAACATTTAATGTTCAAGCCCTAAAGAAAGCACACCACTCGATACTTGGGCCCTAATTAGCATATAATCCCAGCATTGACTTACCAATGGAACATTCATCCATGTCCTGATTGCAAGCGCCTCCTACAAAACCAGCAGGACAGGTGCAAATGGCACGACCGTTGAGCGGGTTGGTGTCACACACTGCTCCCTCATTGCATGGGTTACTCACACACGCGTCATCAAGATGACACAGCAAACCTGTTGAGGGAGCAGACATGTCAGTTATGGAAACGTTCATCAGACAGAGCAAAGAGGGTAAATTTGCCAAAAACAAACTTGCCAGTCGTTCCAACGGGGCACTCGCAGAAGAAGGACGCTACGCGGTCGTGGCAAGTGGCACCATTGAAGCAAACGGCAATGGCACAGTCGTCAATGTTCTCGCTACAGTCGTCTCCAGTCCAGCCGTTGACGCAGACACAGGTGTGGCCACCGATGGTGTTGAAGCAAGTACCACCATTATGACAAGCATTTGGCTGCATGAGACACTCATTCACGTCCTCAGCACAGTATTGCCCTAGCGTAGTTATGTAAAAAAAAAAGAAGCATGACAAGTCACACAAACTGTCCGTAATACATATTAAATGCAATATATGATAAAAAAAAAGTGATCTGTACCTGTCCATTCTGGTGGACACTGGCAATTGTAAGTATTGACTCCATCCACACAAATTCCTCCATTCATACATTTGTGACCTGGACAGTCGTCCACATTTTTCTCACAGTTGTGTCCCTCAAACCCTGAAACAGAGAGGAGTTTAAAAATCAGTGCTCCAGACGTGAAACACCGCTACTCATAACCTTGAGTGATGTTTCCCACACAACGTGAATGTTAGGGCAGTAAAAGGTTCAGAGGGTGTCTGATTGTTTACATCTTCACATGACGGTTCCCATACAATGACCACACTAGCCGCGCCTCCCACCAGCCTCGGACCTCTACACTCCCCACAGTGTTTGCTTGTTTTATAATCTCTCAGTTTCAATGACTTCCTCTCTGTCAAGAGACACTTCCTGCCAGTTCCCCAGTGGGAAACCAGAAGGCCCATAAAGTAAATTCCGTCTGTTATGAAGTAGAGAGGAGTGTGGGCAGGCTGCCTCTTCAACTCTCCCACCATCACAAACTCCCATCAGTGGCTATTAATAGCAGACAGGAAACTGACGTGGGGCAGAAGCATAAATTGTACTAACAGCTACGTCATCAGGCTGAGAAAATCCTTTAACAGTGAGTAGAGGGCCTGGGAAAACAGTGGGCTCACGGCCCTCTGGCTTTTATTTTGTGTGTGGGCGTGTTTTTGTCATATTCTACCTGGTAAGCAAGCACACTCATAGGAATGGTCGCTGGTCTGTCGACAGGTTCCGCCGTTAAGGCACTGGGATGGTGCGCAGGGCAGAGTGGACACCTCACAAGTGCGCCCGCTGTATCCCGGTTGGCACTGACAGCGGAAGGACCCTAGGGTGTTGAGGCAGATGCCGCCATGGAGGCACACGCCTGGCTTGCGGCACTCATCAATGTCGTTGCGGCAGTTCTTTCCCTGGAAGCCAGGTGGGCAGGAACAGTTGTAGTGGTTATTCCAGTTGGCACAACGGGCCCCATTGGCACATGGGCTTGTGGCACAGGCATCGATGTTACCACAGTCTTGGCCTGGAGATTGAATAGTGAGTCATGTTTAGTTCTCATAATTAACTTCCATGATCAGAT
Organism: Microchirus variegatus; assembly: GCF_963457635.1. Lineage (NCBI taxonomy): Eukaryota > Metazoa > Chordata > Actinopteri > Pleuronectiformes > Soleidae > Microchirus > Microchirus variegatus. The sequence continues at coordinate 26,240,690 of NC_139811.1, read as the reverse complement.
CTTTATGATTAAAACAAATTCTGATGGGCGCACTGTACCTCTGAACCCTCTCTGGCACACACAGGTGAATAGTGGGAGGCCATTGACCACCTGGCTCTTGCAGGCGGCTCCATTCAGACATGGTGATCGATGACAAGGATCCAGGTGCTGACAGAGGGGACCAATGAAGCCTGGTCGACATCTGGACAAATGCACACATTTAATTATTGAGTCCATGGATCACAAAATGACAAACACAAGTATTAAAACAGAGAGCCATGACACAATGTGACCCAGTTCCCATTATTTTCTAGGTTTGGCAATCAAGGCCCAATGTCACCATGGCAAGAACAGTGACCTGACTCATGCCTTGGCATGAGTGATGCCTCTGGGCCCTGGGATGAATTTGTTTAAACAAAGGTTTCCAAATAAGCCCTAACCATGCAATGCATGAGACACACATACAATACTCTCACAAACAAACAGAAGAATGGAGGGAGGCCATCTTTCTGTGTCGTATTTTAACATTTTCCAGCTGGAAGCCCTCGGTTTTCACCATGTCTAGGACTTACATTCCATGGGTATTACTGATTTTCCGCACCTCAGCTCTTGTTTCTGTTCTTATAAGAACACACCCAGAAACAGCAGTCTGGAAACATAACAATTGCCAACAAACGTGGACATGAGAAAAATGAGGACTATACAGAGTGTGTGCATAGACTGAACTAGAGACAGCGTCTCTATATAGACAAAACATGGCAAAAAGGTTTATATGGGGGTTAAACTTGATCCAACCAATTTCACAATATACTGTAAATTGTGAAATGATCAAATGTGTGCAAATATAATGCTTCAGACTGCCATTTCAGTTTCTTATATTATTTTGAATTAGTAAACCAGCCATTACTAAGCGATAAGCTTGACAAATCAATCACAACTCCACAAAAAAACATAAACCTTAAGTAAAAGCCTGCAAATATATTTGGCAACCCCCCATAAATAGACAACTGCTATAGGACATCACATTAAAGCTACAGTCAGTGAAATACTTAAAGATACAGTGTACATTTATACACAACATATATATATATGTACTGACAGGTATCACTTATGATAAGTGTTTGCTCAGTGACAAGGCATCTGGCAGTCATTTTTCCAGTGGCTACAGTAGTTTCTTGGGATAATGTCTGAATGAGTCCATGTGACAACAAACGGATAATTCACAGCTAGCATGTGTCCCGCTTCCTGCATGTGTGACCCAGATGCTAAACCTTGCTTTGTTTCTCTTGAAGTATAACTAGATTCAATGTCTAGTTTAACACTTTAAGTAAATTTTCTTCCATATCATAACACTGGTTGTCAATTAGCCTTAAACAGGTTGATTTACACTCAGTAATGTCCCTGAAAGCGTCCTGTGTACACAGGTGGAGAAGTGGAGTTTCTGCAGTTGCCTTACCAACATGCTGCTTTTGCTACATTTAGGCAAACCTGACCTAAACCTGCCCCACTGAGAAGTATAGATAAATATATAAACAGGACTTCCTATCACTCTCTTCCGAGGTCTCGTGGGAGTTTATACTTGCAATGGAGGTCAGAATGAGCTGGTAACCCTACACTCACAGTGGAGCCTCTGGCTGGGGACGGGCCCTTTCTTTAAACCGGCTGTTTGATGCTGATGACAGGGCAGTGACGGCTGGATTTGGACCCGCCCCGGACTCCGTCTTCTCTCTCTTTTTTTAAAGAGGAACCCCGGGGCATGTGTTCTCTTTTACAGGACCATTACCACTACACTGGTGTCAGTTCATCTGTACTTTTTTGATATGCCCGACCAACAACAGAAAATACTAAAACAAAGGCTACGACACTTTCCTGGTTCTCGTCCCAAGGCCGCTTCAGGTCGGCTGAAGTGATCCAGATCAAGCTTTTCACAGAAATAGTCCTGTGTTCTTTCTGAATACTAGTCTGCTCCGGTTCTGAAAAACTGGAGACTCTACCCTGTTTTGTTTGGCTTTTGTCCCCCCCCCAGCTTTACAAAGACAGTAAGGAGCCACAAGGCTAAGCATGAAGGAGCTGGGCACACAAGGCATATCCACAAGAATGTGCACATATAGACAGAAACAGTGCAAAGAAATAAAATGTTCTCTCCAAAGTGGCAGTTTGTCGGTAGATAAAAAAATTAATCAAACATAACAACATGGGGAAAGAAGATTTTCCCATGGCAGCACTAAAGTGCTGAGGCTTTGGCTTGGTTTTGGATGCTGGCATGTTGGGAGAGTTTGCAGTTACTACAGTGACTCGTCCATCCTCTAAAACCCCCCTGAACACCAGCTTGTACCCCCCCCCCCCTCCCCAACAACCCCCTCTCTCACACGCTGAGAGGTCAAATGTCAGAGGTCCCCGTCTGATTGTGATGATAATGTCACGGGAGTAGGGTGGGGCTGCTGCACTGGGGGGAAGGGGGGGGGGGTCTGGTCTGGTCCAGCAGGAATGTCATGTCATATTTCCTGTAATCCCTCGTCCCGTGTTCTGAAAACACAGCGCTCGCTCCGAAATGCACAATCCCTCGTTGCCTGGACAACCCCACAGACGGACAAGCAAGCCCCAACACCCAATCACCCCCCCCCCCTTCCAAAAACCCTCAACCACCTACCTTTGGTCTCCATGGCTATTTGTCATGGCTTGGCTGGGTTTATTTAGAGGCAAATTAACTATGTCTGGAATGTCTAGGGTATCACTAAAAAAATGAAACACAAACGTGGCACAAAGGGAGACTTTGAAAGGACCGAGGAAGACAAAATACAACATAGAGTGACAGCAAAATACCTCTGGAGCCGCTCTGTACTGTGGGCAGTTGACTGAGGATGAAAGCTATGGAGGGAGCTGCCATTTTTCTACAGTGGGGCTGTTGTTTTCTGAAGCCCATTGTGAATTTCCTCTGACCAAGAATACCTAAGAACTAATTCCTGGGAGTATCATGCGTCCATGTGCACACTGATGCCCCACAAGAGAATATAGGTATTTGGAATAAATGTGAGCTCAACTATGAGTATCATGTAAATATTTGTGTGTGTGCATGGGTGGGCGTGTATGATGGACAAGAGTAGTTCATAATCATTTTTCCACCCTTACAAATTCACAGTGAACCGGGAAGCCAGAACACACATTCTTTTGTCTAGACCTGACTCACTGCCAATATGTTACTCCCATAACACACAAATCAAGAGCACTATCAGCGAGCAGAGACTGGGAGACGCTCAAGTTTGTGCCGGTGCACATGAGACTCTCCTTATCAGGCTCTTTACAACCTTGTAGATTCTGCTCTCTCTTGGGAACGGCAGGGCAGGAGCTGTGCCATTGCCACGGCCCTGGTCTTAGATGTGGCGGATGTACAAAGCAGGTGCAGACTGCTGCTGTTGTGCAACGGGCCCCTGAGTCATATTCAGTGAGTGTTGACTTCTGACCTTTAAGGAAGAGAGTGCAGCAGATGAGGAGGAGGAGGAGGAGGGTGCAGCAGCGGATCAACACACACAAGGGTTTCTGCCAGCTGCCGCCCCAGCCGGCACCACACATCTGTCCATATCTGTCAGTCACTGCACCTCTGGGTGTCGGGTATTTACCTCACTCTTGCCAGAAACGAAGCTGAAACAACTGGGCAGTAGTTTTTAACCCGTGGGACCGATACAGCAGCGACTGGCAACAGATAACGCTCTCACACAAGGGCCATTTCACACCACTCAAGAGATGTGGTCATTCTTCACAAACACATGCATTAGCAGCTCCTTTTAAAGGCTGTTACGCAAAAAAGGCAGCACTGCAACAAAGCAAACACATGCAACAATCAGTGCACACGCACACGCACACAAAGGAAATAACTTACAACCAGCCTCAGCGTCTGAGGGAGGAGGATACTGTGAAGTCATAAAGCAGAGGATCAACTCAGGAAATTAAACATAAAAGACTTAATAAACTTTTAAATACACATTTTTAATCATTCAAAATACGTATTATACACACTTCACCTCTTTTTTTTCAAGGTGCAAAAGCAAGAGGAGCCTGCACACGTACTCCACATCACAAAAATGTAATTGAGGACAATAATATAATCCAGCGTAGATCTCAAGTCTCAAGGGCAACGTCTGCCTGAAATAACATGACCTGAGGAAGACCAGATCAAAATATCATCTTCATTTAAGTTTTTATGACATGGCTCTTCCTCCTGCTGTACTTTATCATGTTAAAAAATCACATTCCAGCAGTGTGCTGAGGATCTTCTCACCAGAAACCTGTTTGATTTATGGATGTGGGGTCTGTAAACCTGCACTGGTGTAACAGAACACTAGATTTCCTGCTTTCTGGGTCACCGACTCACCGAAGAAGAGCAGTAACCTGAGCTCATCCTCTCCCGAACAATAGCCACTACTCTGCCTGAGGTCAGAGGGGTGACTCACCTGTGAACAAAGAGGCTGTAATCTTTGACATGGTTCATACACACAGTCATGCTCCACAAAGCACAAAGTTATAAAGGAGTCTTCTGATCTCAGAGGTCATTTCCTGAGACAAACAAGAGAGGAGGATCAACAAGAGCCGCCATCTATTCCACAACTCTTGTTTTAGAAAATGTTTTACAAGATTAATCAAAGTTGCTTGAAAGGTAAATAAGTATTTGCTCTTTTATCAACCTTCTCCTCCACAATTAAGCCTCTTTACACCACAAGTAGCAACTATACCTGGGATTTTTAATCCTGGTGATATCCATTGCTACTGGATGACCAACCCAGTGTCATTTAAATTATCGATGAAATAACAAATATTGAAGTTGTAAAAAGTACGATTTGACAAAGACACCCATGGCTAACGGCTCTGCTTATGCCCTGAAAATGAATGGGTGTCTTAACACCTTAACACGCATCACTTTGGCATCACTGTCCAAACATGAATGTTCCTACCAATAATCACTCAGAGCTTAAGTTGTTATAAACAGTTTTTTTGGTGGAAATATGGTATACAAGCAAATAAGCAGGAATCTGCTTTATATGAGAGTCCATACTGACGCCATACTCCCAACACCCTCACTCCCTCCTCCACCACCAGCCTCCTCAGCTCTCCTCTCCTCGGCTTGGCTCTCCCCTTTCTCAGCAAAGAGCATGATTGGGGGTTGGGGGAGTGTTTTTTTTGTGTGGCCCGAATAAAAGAGCTAAAGTAGTCAGAACTCCTTTGTATGAAAGTGTTGGGAGGGGGGAGGGAGGGGGGGCAGTGACCCAAACAGCTAGTCTTTCAGTCCTGCTCTTACACGGACCAACAGGCCTGGGCTGTAGCCTGGCAACAGTAACCCATGGTGAGGGACAGCAAGAGTGGGAGAAAAGGGGCTGATGAGAGAGAGGGTTTCATGAGGACAGATGGAACACTTTCAAGGCCTGATCCCCTGCATATGCAGGTAGCACCAGGCAAAGAGCACGGCCAATTTAGTCTGATAATTAAGTATGATCATGTCTGTGACGATGTGTGTGTTTCTCAGTTGAAAAGTGCAAAAGTTTGTTTCAACAATTGTGCTTAAGGTGCACAATGGAGGTATTGAAATCTCCAGTGGGGAGGTTTCTAGAGCACCCCCGGAGCATGAATATTAAACATGTGAATGCAAGGACATTTAACTTTCTCTCGAGAGAAAGTGGTCATGAATCTGAGACTGAAAGGCAGAGGAGGGGTGTCAGTGCATCCTTCTCACCTCTGATAGTCCCTCAATGCTCAGGTTTAAGGGTATAAATTAGCAATGGAAATGTGGAGCATTTCCTTGGCAGTGGGCACTGCACCAGTCGGAAGAGAAGAAAACATGCTGCCAAGTGTTCCGATTTAACAAAAAAAAGCTGGACAAAAGCATTGCCATTGTTGTTCCAAACTCTTGTAGTTCATTAACTATCTGAGTACATTTGTTTTTTGGATGAATACTCCCTGGCATTTTTCAAACAGTAACGCATTTGCCCATAACCACATTGCATGAGTCTCAGGGTAGAGGTCTATCCATTCTCCACTGAACTCAACCACATAAAACCCCACCCAGCCATCTAAACTAAACCAGATTTCTTCAAAACTTTGATTTTTTTCAAAGACCCCATCCCAAACAAAGCATGAAAGATTGGATAGAATTCCCCATGCCCACTGTTTTTCCTCAAGTCGCCTTCAATGTGACAGAAATATCTCTAATGGCCCGCTATCGCTATTCATGTCACAGCAAACATTTGCTGCAGAATGAGGTTTAATCCAACTACAGCAAAGTATGATAAAGCACACTTCAGTTTAATAATGTTGACAGAAACAGTCTGCCCACTGACTGAGAGTAGTGCAGACTCTCACAAGCTCACAGGCTAAGAAAGAATGGGATTTCTTTATGGGGCATTGGCAAAGGTTCTGCATGATAAGCCTGAAGAGAACACCAGGAAAATAACCAGAGAATGTTCATTATCTGAACTCCTGTCAGTCAAGGAAGCACTAGAGATGTTAAACAAAGGCGTGGGCTGGTCCTATCTATACAACTTTTAAGACAAATCAAACATGTGGCATTTCTGTTTTATTTTCATGTGGTAAACAGAAAAAAGTATGCCTGGTTAAAATCATAATGTCTGTGGAAAGTGTGCTCAGTGGAAAAGTAAAAGCTGTTTCCTGAATCATTTAATCATCGACCCATCCCTTCCTCTTCTAAAAGGGGAGGGAGAGACTTGGGGAAATTTTGCTGACAGACCTCAGTTATTCCAGTTGGGCTTCACAATCTTATAAATCACCATCTCCTGGATGAACAGCCAGGGGATAAGACTTCAAAGGCCAAATTATCCCGACAAAAGAAACTGGTTCAGACATAAATTTGACTCCAGAAAGAATAATAATGCACAAATCCCATCGGGAGGTTCCTCTGCCGACATAAACTTGTCACACACAGTGAGTTTCCTGATGTCCCAGTTTCATTTCCGCACACTTGGGTATATGTTAATAAAGAATGAAGCAATTTCAGCACACTGTGACCATGTAGTGAGAAGCTGGATGAAGCAATACATGAGAAAATTGAGGAGCCCGGAGACCCCGGGTTCATAGAGAAAGCTGCATAAGCTTTTGATAAGACAAGATGTGCGTAGCAGCAAGGTCACAAGGCACATTTCCTGTGATGGAGCCTGGGAACCACAGCTCCCAGTCATGACCCAGGGAGAAAGAAGAAGGCACAACAAATCCAAATCTTCCTTCTAATGATGCTAAAACCTCTGGGTCATCTCAACATTGACATGATATGACCACCGTTCCTCCAATGGAGTCACTTGAAACTTCTTCTTCCTCGTCTACTTTTGCCTCAATAATGTCAGGACAATGGCTCCATCTGTCAGTTCTTGCATGAGGGATAATGCCTGATGTGGTGCCTACCCCCCCAAAAATGAGTACCTAATTGCAAATCAAACAAGTCATTCTAAACATGCCATTTCCCCAATAAGAGCAGGCTGACAGTATTGTTACGAGGCATTCCTGAAGGGGCTACTGGGGTGAATGGATGAGAGGTACAGACAATAACCTGAAAGCACCAGAGGGACAGGAGGAATCTTACCGAGCATTCCTCTCTAATCCACCATAAAGATGCCAAAGAAAACACCAGCCCTGAGGTTCTGTGCACTAAGCTAACAATGTAATGTGGGTTTTAGTGCTCCGACATGTGTGTGTGTGTATTTCCACTTTTTAAGTGAGAGCTGTGTTTCTCAGAAAAGCATTTTACAGCCAGAAAACAAACAGACACATTGATGCTGCACATCTCGTTTGGAAAGGTTGGAATCTACGCTAAGTTTGGTAGAATTACAAGAATATGGATGGCTCAATATAACTTTCTTAAGTGTTGTATACCAGTACTGATGTCACCACCTTGAATTACTACTGATACCAGTATCAATCTAATACAGCACAACAATTTGGCTTGAGTGTAAGACCTTTGTGTTGATGAATTTGCTTTACTTCTAATTACAGCATGTTGCCTACGATAATAACTGACTTGAGTTTATATTTGGGGTTTACAAATCGTATCAGATATCTCTTTATTCTGATACCCAATCCAGTGAGTTTGGCCAGTATCAGATTGATACAGATACAGAGCATTTGTATTGTATCAACACTGAGCAGCTCATAGCTATAAAATGGTTGGGGTGAAACACTTGACTGAACAGTCTGCTTCCAATCAAAGGAAAACATGTTCTCCTTTAATAATGCTCTAAGAGACAGAGTCATGGCAGAGTAGTAACTAAATCTGCTGATCAAGGCAAAGGGTAACACACTTGTAAATGGTAGTAGTGGCTTCATCCACAGGCCTCACAAAATAGAGAAGCCTCACATTTATCTCTTTTTAGTTGAGAGGATGCGAGAGGAAAGGATGTGCTCTTAATCTGCCAAACCGAGGATGAGCCGCCAGAGCTGGTACAGCCCGTTGAGTGCGTTTAAACGTGTTCACCACCCCTCTGTGAGAGAAGCAACATGTGTTAGAGGCGCTGCGAGTGACCAGCTTCATTCCTCCACAAGCTTGTCTCTCACAGTATGGTGGCAGCTGACTGCTCAATGGCAGCACCTGGCCCTCTGCTTCCCCTTTGTCAAGTACTGACTTCACTGGATTACCATCACAACATCCACCAGCTGTCCTCTACAGAGAGCCCCCCTCCACCCTCAACCACCCCCCTGCTTCCTCCCTTCTACCCATTCCCTACCCCCATGAAGTCAGACCCCTCCAGCTGGATCCTCTCTGAATGACACCCTCTCAATCTGCCTAATTATCTCTCCTCTGGCCCAGCCGCCATCATCCTCGCTCCCTCTCTCCACACACTGCACTTTCTGCAGAGCAGAGGCGCCGCAATGACACGTCACCAGGACTTCCAGACTGCTTCACCTACAAGGCCGCACTCTTTGTGACACTATTAGTCCTTCACTGTCAAGTTCAAAACTCTTCAGGAGAGACCAGCGAAAGAATACTTTGAAGATCTCACATGACAAAAAACTAGTATTTCCACCGACTTAACATTGGCATTAAGTGTAAAGCCCTGGTTTTTAAAGCTGGTGTTACTGAAGAATTGCTGAAGATTCACAGAACATCAAAATCTCACCCGGACGTTGCACTTCAACACAACCGGCATGTCGGCTAACACTAATGCACACAAATGTGTTCTTGCTACAGTCTGTTACATCATTGCCGATTGGTGTTGATGATTATAAAGATGCAATTATCTCTGCAGAAACCCTAATGAGAGTTTTCATTATCGACTGATGTGTAGAGTATTTTCTCCAATTAGCCAATTATTGCTTGGGCTATAAAATGTTCAAAATGTCTTTTTTTTTTGCCAAAAACGCAGAACTGTGAAGTCATAAATTAAGAAACTAATCAGTTGATTGTCTTCCCGGAGCATCAGATCGTTCAATCTGATGAGTGAATGCAACCTCTAACCCGTTCACTTGCAAAGATAAAGAAAGGACTCAAAAGCTGACAAGCAACGTCTACTACCAGCACTGGGACCTACAGGCCAGATTACTCAACCCTTTCAGATTAAAACGCATTAACCAGGTTTTACCGGGTCACTGAGAAAGATGAAATGCTTATCAGAAAGTTGAACAGTTTCCAGAGGATTACTACTATAATCCTCTGTTAGAAACTCTGCTCTGTAACTTTAACCGAGCGCCTCGGAGGAGGAAGTGATGAAGTGAGCACTGACCACAGATTCACTGGTGATGAAGACGAGTGAGAGAAAACTGAGATTTCTCACATTGTCTGGATTCTCTTTAGATGTGTTTGCCAACAAGCCAGAAGATACTTCATTATCTGGGACAGTAACAATGGCGCCGCTCATCATAGCATTACTGTCACTTGAGAATCTGCTTTCTGATTCTCTGATTCTTATTTCTAAAAAAATAAGAAGCAGAAGCTGAAGAAGGTCTGTGACACAGCGCAATGTGTGTTGTGTGTTTTCGGAACTTTAAAAAAAAAATAATTTCCTACTCCTTCTGTAAATTCCATCCAAATGCCAAAGCATGCATCTATAGCTGCATTTATTTCTGTCTTTCTCTTCCACTCTGGCCTCATTTCGCTGCCGCCTTTATTCTCTCGCTCTGTACGCCCTGTTCTGATGGTGCCGGGTTACAGACAGGTATCTGGTGAAAGAAAGGATCTTTTCTGCTGCTATGGATCTCCTGTTCAGATCCCAGTGGAAGAGGTGGGGCTGCCTCCACCGTTAACCTCAGTGCCGAGACTGCTCAGACCCTTCTAATGTGGCCACGCTCCGCTCTGCTGCTCTATGGGACTCTCTCTACGGTTTGTGGTGCGACATTTGTCCCCTTCCATTAGGAAAACTTTCCCCTTTGCACTTTAAGTGCTTTTTTTCCCCTTGGCACTGAACCAAGACAGTGATGAATGAACAACCAGCCTCTGCCAAGAAATGAATAAGAACACTCCCTGTGCTGTGATATGATGGCATCTTAAATCTGGAGAGTAATGTCAACACTTGGACAAACAGTGATATTATTGTGTTCATTTTTGCTGATAAACCCTCAGGACTTATGCATTTACTTCTTGCCACTTGTCCCTCTTTCCTCCAGCTAATGATTGAAGAAACAAGTTACACATTGGCTTAAATGCCTTTGCATGTCTTATTATTTGCTTGTGAGAAGTGAATTCACGGCACAGGCTCAACTTTGACCCCAGCAGGAGGGTAAACCTGCAATCCCACTCCAATAAAATAATAAATTGGCAGTTTTGGAGGGAAGCAGCTGGCACCCAGGGATTTTTTGTTTTGTTCCAGAAATGACTGTATCACCTCATGTGAAACACTGAGGGCTGTTTCCTAAACTAAAGGGTAAATGACCCCCTCAGGCAAGACACTGTAGGCTATTTGACTTGACCATTGTGATGGGTTCCCACACAAACCCCCAGACAAATTTGGAAAACAAAAGCCGTCAGAGCCAAAAGATGTGAGAGCTACAAAATGCCCAAAAGCAAGCGGGAAATAAAGACAACAGAAAAAAAAAGTTGCTTAAACCATTGAAATTAACTCATACGGCAAAAAAAATAAAACTAAGACGCAAAGGAAGGAAAGCTTTACTCATCTGACAAAGCTCCCCAACAGGTGCAGGAGATGACTGTGGCAGGGAAACATGTTGAATCTCGCTGAAGATCTAATCAATTTATATCTGTCTGTCACCACTTCAGCGTGAATGAAGTAAATTAACAGCCAGCAGATTTTTTTTTTTTTTCAAACAGATTATCAAAACTTTTTCAACACAAACAATAGGTGAAAAGAGAATAAACACACAGAACTGACACTTGGTCAAACACTGGTGTCATCCTGGTATCCACTTACATGCATCGAGGGGGCGAATCTATGCACGTCCCTGCATTTTCACAAGGTCTGTATTTATCCACGCATCGGAACCCTGAGGAGATTGGAGAAATCAGTTAGGGAACCACATACTTGAGGAAATATTTCCACGTAAACAATTTAAGGAGCACATTGTTTACGGGGAAACTATAAATAACATCCTATTGGATCATTTAAAGCATAGAGACCTTTACTTTTTGTAAAACATCATGGGGGGGGGGGGGGGGGGGTAAATTAAACATTTGTCTTTATCCTGATGGGGATGCTGGGATGTTTGCAGCTGCATGCTGGGATTGTTTCTGCCTGTTAACATTTCTGACACAGCGTTCAGCTGCTTTAAAGGGGCCTTTGTTCAGAAGAAACCGGGAAACTGCAGCTCATCATCACCCACTGCTTAAAGAAAAAACAATTGTCACCTCACCCTCCTCCAACTACAATTTTTAGGTCCACAATAAATACTTTTCTTTAAAAGTGTTAGGGTTAAATCCTCCTAGGGTTTATCCTCCAGATAAACATGTGCAGCACTGAGTATTTCTCATAAAACCAAACACTGCACAAAAATCTGCTGTGGTTTCGTTTTACTCCATGAATAAGCATGGAATTTAAATACACTCACACTCAAGTCTGTGTGCGTAAACGTTTGGCACATGTTGTGCGTAAACGTCTTAGCAATCTGTTACTATTTGAAGTTTTAAATGATATGAATGGCTTTGGGAGACGTATGTTTTTGTTTAATTTGTTTGGGAAAACTGTAATTACATCATATAATACTAGTACACAACAAAGCAAACAATAAATCAATAAGAACATCAATTTTTGGCACAATAACGATGTCAGCGCTGATGGACAATCAAAGATGTCCCCAATTCACGGGCTGTCCGGACATGTCCCCTCAACAGGCAACTTGTGCGCTGCGACACTTTAAAGTTCAAAAAAACTCACCTTCACATATGTGCATAAAAAGTAAAAATGGCAGAATAATCCATGGAATATTCCCTTCCATTTCGGTGGAAAAGTTTCCAGCGTTTCAAGTCGCTCTTTCAGTAGAAATACATCCTTTTGTTAAGTTCACAAAAAACGTTTAAGGCTCCAGAGTCGATGGGGAACTTGTCATGAAGGGAGACGGAGGAGCGCAGCTGTTTAGGTCCCAGTCCCGTTTTTAATCCTCCGCAGCTCGGCCACGGTTGCTGCTGCTGCTGCTGCTGCCTGTGATTCTCGCTGAGCCTCCAGAAAACTTCTGAATAACTTTTTCTCTTTCTCCGAGTGTCCCAGCAGTCTCTCATGACCCCGCCTCCTCTGACTCCCCCCTCCACTGTGGACAGTCCCAGCGCAGAGATTTCTCACCCCTCTCCTCCACCACACCCCCCCCCACACACACACAGTTTGATGCATCACACTTCTTAGACTTTTAAAACAATGCAGACAGGGAAATAGAACAGTTAGACACCTTTCCAAGTCTCCAGCACAAATTGACACTTTGCTGTGTCATGATAAGACTAGTTAAATGTCCACTATGTCAGTGTTTTTCAACATTGGAAAAATCACGAGGCACAAAAATGATACTCTATAGCAGGGGTCACCAACCTTTTTGAGACAGAGAGCTACCTTAAGGGTAAAAATAATATGGCGGGCTACCATATAATATTTTTTTGTTTGTTTACCATTTAAATTATTAATATTATGCATTCAACTGCATACACATTCATTCCCGTGCTTACTCCTAACGATTACCAGTTTTTATAAACAATATCAAAGATATTTTACTGAGCGATCATACGGATACATGCAAGTGAGGTGAAGTGAAGTGAGCCCGCGGGCACCGTATTGGCTGCCTGTGGGCTACCAGGTGCCCGCGGGCACCACGTTGGTGACCCCTGCTCTATAGCCTATATTAACAATTTAGTCATCCTTATCAAAGTGTCTTGAATATTTATATCCATATTATTTGCAGATAATTAATTATTTGTTTTCAAAAAATGTTTTTAGACCAATTAGGTGAAATTGTATAATTTCCCACGGCACACCTGACGATCTCTCACGGCACACTAGTGTGCCACGGCACACTGGTTGAAAAACACTGCACTGTGTAACATTTAGGCGACATTTAATGGCAGGAATCAAAACTACGACCCATATGTATGTTTGTTTAAGTGTTTGATCACTTTAATTTGTGTATATATATACAAAAAATGTTGTATAAATAAATAAATTGTAGGCAAGGGTCTACAGATGACAACAGAAGAAGACAAAAGGCTCCGTCCACATAAACATACACATACACATACACATACACATAAACATACACATACACATACACATACACATACACATACACATACACATACACATACACATACACATAAACATACGTACATTAAACAAGGACAAACATGATCAATGACATCTGTGAAGGTGACCATGTTCTAATCAGTCCTTCCTTGAGTTTGTGCTCAGATCCGATTAAAAAAAAGTATCCAGACGTGGTTCGATGACACGCGTGTCAACATCCCTGTGCAATCTGTCCTCATGTCGCGTTAGAGCCCACCTCCTCAGCTGAAGTCCCCTAACCCTCTGTTGTATTTGTACACCAATCAATGCCCATTCATTGATTTACTTATAGCTGTCGCCACAATATGGGTCATTGAAAAGTACTTGAATTTGGTGCAAGAAAGAAGCAAAGTTGATATTTAGGCAAACGTTTCCCTTGTTTGTTACGACATCACCTGCTGTTTCATGTCCTGCATTGCTTGATGTACGTAGACTAGGCCTACGCAGGACAAAGGATTCCATGCAGAACAATGAGCAGATAACATTAATCAAGAGACAGCAAATGACTCTGTGATGCCTGGGAAATTAAAATTCCTGTGTCTCATCAAAGAAAATGACAAAGACTGTCTTGTCACTAGACACCAGTGTTCTATAAAGTACCTGAAAGGGAGTAAAAGTACACATATCTAACCAGAAAATGACTTTGGTAGAAGTTTTCTTTAAAAGAAAACAGTGAATGTATTAAAAAAATGAGTTTGAATTCGAATAAAATAATGAACTTTATTGTGGCTTATTTGCAGTAGAAGCATAATATCCAGTCACAAGAGAAAGAATACTTTAGCTTATTCAACATTAAAAACCTAATTCAATTTACACTAGCTCCTTCTCGTAGTGATGTCGACCGTGTCTTGTTACATGGAGACAAACATGACAAGAGGTTAACTTATGAGCTGAAATTGTAAAAGTGTCCGTTCATTTTCAGAAGAAGTTGGTGTTCAAAGGGAATTTGCTCTCATTCTTCTGTGATGCTGAAGTAACGAGTAACAAAGATAGTTAGGGGGAAATGTATTGAAGTAAATGTGCTGAGTAACGAGTACAACTCTTAAAGAGATGTTTGCTTTAACACTAATACAATGACTGTGGTATCAGAAATCTGTGCAGATGTGCGGCAAAATCACAGACAATGTTGTTTATTTGTGTTTACAGTGGATGAATTGCAGATAAGAGAGTGAAGTGTGTGACAGACAGCATTTCCATTATCCCATGCACTGAGCTGCAGTTCCTGCATCTCTTCGGCCTGTACGACAGTGGCAGTGGACTCGTTTTCTGTATAGTGCCTCAGTTGTTCTGCGGCACAGAGCGGAGCTGCCTGCTTACAGAGACAATAGCCTTCATTTGAATTATAAAAGGAGTCGGGCATTATGACACAGTTTCTCTCCGCAGGGGAGGGAGCTGTGCACAAATACTCTAGCACACTGCGCCGTCTCTCTCCCTGTCTTCATGGCTCTGAAGGGGCAGGACCATGAATGCAGCAGGACCATGAATGCAGCAGGCCGCTCTGGAGTGAAGTTCGTTAGTGTGTGTGACGTCATCTATAGGGGTCAGTGAAAAGAGCCTCTAAAGGCCTCACAGACACCTGCTTGATTTGGCACCCAGTATGTGATGAAAGTCGGGGCAGATTTAGTTTGTTTGTGCTCCGG
Source organism: Microchirus variegatus (assembly GCF_963457635.1). Taxonomy (NCBI): domain Eukaryota; kingdom Metazoa; phylum Chordata; class Actinopteri; order Pleuronectiformes; family Soleidae; genus Microchirus; species Microchirus variegatus. Next base: position 26,225,371 of record NC_139811.1, on the reverse strand, counting down.
GACATGTTTAGGCTACTCCTGTTTTCTTTATCGGTGTTAATTTAAGTGATTAAAATCCTCTTTATAACTTAGAGACAGAGAGGAAGGTGTAATCAAGAGTATCTATGTTACAAATGGGTGTAATAATCAGATATTTCTTGGGGGCTTTCATCCATCCATGAGACACGTCTTTCACCCTCTGGGGAGTAGAGGCACTCCCAGCTCACTCTGGCAGGTGCTGGCAGTATTTTGACTTGCTTCCAGTTGGAGGACGTCCCAGGGAGAGATTTCTCATGAGTGTGCTCAGGGACAGACGGTTGTATTTACAGAGTGTTGCTATCCAAGCACTCGAAATCTCCAAATGCCTAACGTACCTCATTCCTCTAAAAAAAAGATAGTGTTTGGTGCATGTATGTTAAAGACATTTTCATGTCTGACAGTATTTAAACAGGAATATATTAGAGTACAAGCTGTTATCAATTTAAAAATTCATCTTTAATTCTTTTAATTTATAGTTCATGTTTTTCAGGAATAAGCCTAAGACATGGAGGGTCACACTCACTGAAGACGTGGTCTGTTGTTTCTAAACACTCACACTCTCGCACCAAACTCCATTGAGAAAATCTGTGTTTTTAGGTTGCTGGTTTATTGCTGGTCTCATTGAAGTCTCTAATCGAGTCACTAATGTGAATCCTAACACATTATTGAAAATACCCAAGTTACAAAACAAACAATTTCAACTTACTTATGGCGGAAACAATGGTTCAACATCTACTGTGTGCCTAAATGTATGATTGCTGATTTTCTCTATGGACTTTGGTGTGGGGAGTTAATGGGTTACAGCAGAAAACAAACGACATTTTCCAGTCCAGAAAGACCATCTAACTGCAATATAAAGTGGCAAACATGCGTTTAAGATATATTTTAGACAAGCATGCATTGATTTTATTGTGAAGTAGCTAAAATTGGGTTTTCCTGTCCATGCTGTTTCCCACAGGTGACTGTATCGGTATATATGTATTTTTTTTATCACTTAAATTTTATTGAAAATGTTGTAAACATGTGTCATACAAATTACAGCATTTATGTCCATATTGAATTAAAGAACATTTATGTTACATATTATATATAAAGAAAAAAACTTAAAAAAGCAGTAAAAAATAAAACAATAATAACAACTTATAAGTATCAACAAGTTGACATGTGAGTTTCCTTCTTTCATTATCATGCAACATCATGGCCGGATTTTGGCCTTCCTAATTTGTCGTGTCGTTAACTTTTCCTCTATACTCAACCCACTTTTCCCACCTTGACTCAAATTTCCCCTCCTGGAGCCTCAATATGTGTGTGAGTCTTTCCATGTTAAACACTTCTTCTACTACTCCCAGCCATTGTTCTTTTGTAGGTGGGTCTGTCTTATACCAAGCTCTTGACTGTATCGGTATATTTTACCACCACACCTAAGCAAAACCCGGACCTATACCCAAAACAGCTGTTTTGATGTCTTCCAGTCAGGATTTAGACATCACCACAGCACTCAGATGGCTCTTGTTTTATCTGAATGTTATTTTATAATTTTCTATGCTTTTAAATGTTTTATGTAAAGCACTTTGAATGACCTTGTTGTTGAAATATGCTATACAAATAAACTTGCCTTGCCTTAAAGGAACCCCCAAGCCCACTGTGTGATCAGAATGTGAGAAAAGAGCTGCTCATTGGACCAAAAGACTTCCATTTTGTACCTTGAGCTAAATGCTTTGTCTAAGAGGATTACAATCTCTGCCGCTTGACTCCAGAAAATAAAGAGCCAATAAGAAAATTACGGCTTGTCTTCGTTTTGTCTGATGTCATTAGGGGAAGTAGCTGCACTGACATTTCCTGGTGGAAATACGACCTGGCTGTGATTGTTCCTGAAATAAAAGATAGCAGCCAGCGCAATCCAATGTATGTCCAGACAGCAGTGGGAAAGCCTCTGGTTTCTTTTTAGGACCATTTTTTTTGTCCCGCAGCACACACACACACACACACACACACACACACACACACACACACACACACACACACACACACACACACACACACACACACACACACACACACACACACACACACACACACACACACACACACACACAGGACAAATAGGTTTTGTTTGTATTAGAGCGAAAGTGTGAGAGTAGAAGCCCTGGCGACAAAATTCTCACACAGGACTCAGGGGGAATCTCCAATGACACAAACAAAGATGTGACAGTTGGGGATTTATAGCTCTGCTCTCTGTCGGGAAGTGACTGCAACTCCACTTTGAACTGCTGTCAGTTTAGTAACATAGTTGTTGTGGGTAAAAACAATATCAACAACATCTTAGAGCTTATGAGAGCTAAAAATGGTACAATCATGTTTTCTCTATCATTCGTAAACCAGGCTTACTTTGCACTCACACGTGTGTTTATGTACGGCAGGGGTCACACAGGTCAATATGATATATATATAACATTTCTCTAAAGTTCAGGTCAGTACGTGTGGAAACGATAGCCATAGCAGGCTACACTTTGATGTCCACTTTGTCTCCAGTGGCTTTTGTGCAAGTTCCAAATGTGACACACTGGGCCTTTAACAAGTTCTCAATCACAGTCTGAAGTTCTTAATCACAGTAATCACAAATTTCTTATAATAATAATTATACATTTTATTTTCTGTATTTCTGTCACTCAAGGTCACTTTACAGTAAAATTACACATGGTTAAAAACAGACACACACTTATAGAGTTAAAACAGACACAGTCAGTGCAGTTAAGACGGACACTTTCTTGCATTTTTACACTTTTCTTTTGTAATCTTAAATTGCTCTTAATAAGCATATGGCACTCTAAAACGTAAGATAAACCACCAGGTTTTGAAACACATCGTTATTTAATTCTCATATTATTATGATTAAAGTATGACCAAATAAAATATTCGGACTGAATAAAATAATTTACTGTCACAGCTTGCGAGTCGCGGACATCTCTGACAGAGCAGTGTTAACAACGTGGCGACTTTGTGACTAAATCTGCCCACTTTTTGTGGTGTTTGGAGACTCTCACGTGGAAGCACGCATCACCCTGCAGTTACTGTGCTCAACAAGCAACGTGTGTTGCCGGGATCACCTCCCAAAGCACAGTAACCTCCGCAGTCCCAGCCTACAGTCAGAGCAGAGAGGAGAACCTCACAACTCTTTTTCCAGGCTGCTAATGAATCGTGGGTGGGACTTTGAGTGAGGCGGAGGTGTTCATATTCACATTTTGATGGTCATAGTGCTGTGAGACATGCAAGAAAGGTAAGTATGGCTTTAAAAAGATATATTCAGTTATAAAAATAGACAGTACAATTACAAACTAAAACCCAAAACAGTGGGTTTTAAAGGGACACTGTGTAGTATTTATGGGTTTATATAACCCAAAATCCACTTTTTTATACATATGATGTGCTCCTGCATTGTCTAGTCGCTGTATAGTATTCTTTGTTTCATTTTCGTAGTGTTTCAAAAAATCATGTAAAATAACATGGTTGCGGGCCGCGGTTGCATTGCCACGACGCCATGTTTCTACCGGAGCCTGTAAGGAGAAATGCGAGAGAGCAAATCAAGCGTCTCTTTACTTGTAGCAGAAGTCCCGCCTCCACTCTCTCTGCTTCGTCTGCTACGGCCGCGGTAGCTCGCCCTCTCCCTCACCTCACGAACCTCATCTGCTGACACGGAGAAAGACGATGAGGACGACATTTGACCGGCTGAGGATACCGTAGCGCTCAGGGAAGGGAGGGGGTGAGCAGAGGAGCAGTTCTTTGTTGCAAATTTCAGCCTCTCCTCTAGATGGCACTATAAACTACTTACTTCATCTTTAAGTGATGTTTTGAACTGAGGGAGATTGGTGATGTTGTGGGTGTCATGTGGGAGAGAGTTCCAGAATTTTGGAGCAGAGAGGCTGAAGGTTCGGCTCCCCATGGTACTAAGGAGGAATTGACTACAATCTCAGATTGAGTATTTCAAATCACGAGAGTCATGGAGCATGGCAGAGTGGTGGTAAATATGCGTGACCAGTACACAGACACTCCTTATATACTGGTCAATAAAAGGGCACACCAAAATGTGGACTTTTGTCGCTTGTCAATATGCCACAGATGTCACAAATCATGAGGGAGCCTGCCATTGGCATGCTGAGTGCTGGGTTAAGCGTAAAGTCCAATTTATACTTCTGCGTAAAGTGCTCTGCGTAGGTTACGCAGAGACTCTGCGTCGACGCAGAGCCTGTCGAAGAGCCTCTGCGTTATCTCTGACTGCACAAAATATTTTTTAAGTGTCCGTCAAGGGACAACGGAGACGGCAAGAGCTGCGATTGGTCCTCAGGACAGGCCGAGTGAAGCTGCTCTGTGCCGGCTCACAGTGCGCACCGAGCGTCCACAGACGCGGAGCTCATCCCCGCCGATAACGCCGCTGCCAAACTATAAATACGTCATATCTTAACACACACAGCACATGTTTAGACTCTAAATGGCCAATTTCTCGCCTCAAATTGTCTTAAAACTGCGTTCCGTCACACAGAAAAGTGAGAAACGGCAACTGTTTCAACAACAACAGTCTTTCTCTCTCTTTCTTTCTCGGACGCCATTGCTCACTGTAGCCTGAAGCACAACAACCTTGCGCAGCGACCTCTACTGATCGGGCGGGAAATTGCAGCGCGTGTCTGTCTCCACGACGCAGAAGTATAAAGGCTCGAGGCGTCTCCGTGGTGACGCAGTCGGATAACGCATACGCAGTCGGAGAAGTATAATGTGGCCTTTACAGCTGTGGCAACACAACTGAATGTGCATCATTCCACGATCAGTCCAGGCCACGATCGACAACCTGGTGATGTCCATGCGTCGCCGGTGTACCGCTCTGCGTGAGGCTAATGGTGGACACACACGTTATTGAAGTTTGTGAACTTGGATCATCGACCCCCATTGTGTTCTTCCTGCCATTACTCCAGGACTTTTGTTTTAAAATTGATCCTAATGCGCGCACCTAATGCTTGTACTGTTATTTTTGGATAGTTACTCTGTTTTGTCACATAACAACTACAAGTTTTTCTTTGTGCGTTTATATTTTTGTTGGGTGTAGATAGGGTTAGGATTAAAAGTTAGGATTAAAAGATACTGTGAGCAGCAGCAGCAAGTCGTCAACTTTAAAAAAACAAACAACAACAAAAAAACACTTGATCACAGTTTAAAGTTATTCATCACGCATCCTTATTTTGATTGAGTCTTGTCACATCTTGCATTGTGTTGTTTCTGTTATAGGTCCAGTAACTGGATCTGCCAGTATATCTACAGTGCAGTGTGGTCAGCCAGCTCCCTCCTTTCATGTTCGCTGGCCTTTCAGAGCAAGCACGCTCCATGTGATACGGGTGCTAACAGGCAGTATGTGTGGACACAGTGGACGTGATGACTTTACCACCCAGGCCAGACTGATTTATGTGGGAAAAGCCCATGAGCACCCACAGAGAGTGTTGAGAGGATTAGAAGCCCCTCTACAAAACTGGTCACGGCCAATCAGTGGCAGAGACCCCCTGTGGACAGACAGGCATTGGGACCAATTACAGAGCAGCAATGATGATTTGGCTGCTTCAAAAAAACTATATCATCTTTTTGGATTTTCATTCAGGGTTTTTTGTGGAAGCACTTCAAGTGAAGTGGGCCTCAGAGCATTGAAGAGAAAGTATGGGCACACTCCTGTGTGATGTCGTCTCAGAGAGTGACAAAGGCAGCACACACACACAAATTAGTGATAAGTTAACTTGATAAAATAACTTATCTTTGTTTTTGCTTTGTTCTGGAATGTCCAGCTCTTCCCGAGATACTCCACCTTTGTTTATTCAGCTTCTTTTTTTGATGCAAAGTTTCCAAACTGTTAGTGTTTCAAGAAAGTCTGTGAACATGTAATATCCATTACATATTATATCTTTCTGCACTTTAAAGGGAATACTTCAGCTTTACTGAAGTGTCAATGTCAGATACTGACATTAAATAAGTGTGTTGTAAGTGATTGCAGGGACAACCCTGACAAATAATAAATGGTCTATTAATATCTTAAGTATGACAGCCTTTTATGAGTGGAAAAGTTTGTGTTACTTTTTAAAATTCCACACTCCTCTGCACCAAAGTCCATAGACAAAATCAGTGCTTTTAGCTCACAGAGACACAGGAGCTGCTGGTTAACATCTGCAAACCTTATTAAGTTTGTGGAACATTTTGTAAATTCAAACAAATGATTTCAAACACTTAAGTTACAAAAGGACTCATTTGAACTTAACTGACGGAGGCAGCAGTGGATGAACAACTCCTGTTTGCCTCAATGTAAAACCACTGATTTTCTCAATGGGCTTTGGTGTGGTAGTGCAGCGATTTACAAGGCAACACAAATCTGAGTTTCCAGTTGGAAAATACTTGAACGTACCAAGAAAGCATTTGGTGACATTCCTGTGAGAAATTACTGTGGAACTGCACTCCTGTGATGTTGATGTTTCTTTAACCTATTTGTCAATGTATCATCAAGAAAGTCAAAACATTTAAAAATACATGTTTAATTAACCACTTCTCTATATCTTAAAATAAAACCCCTTCATTTATCATAGTTCACACATAAAACAGATGAATCTGCAGTAGTTGTGTGTACACACTCCCTCACACTCCCTATATCCTCTTTCATTAGGAACAGTTTCTTCTTCTCCTTCCACCCACTTTGACACACACACGCACGCACGCACGCACGCACGCACGCACGCACGCACGCACGCACGCACGCACACACACACGCATGGCATGGCTTGCAGACTGGAGCTTTTGCCTAAAGTAAACACATCTGAATGATGGATCTTTCTTTGGATTGTGGGAAAAAGTGTTTGATTTTCACACAGGCTCTCTAAACGGTGATTAAATTCTGTGTGAGTCCTGTTTCTGCAGAGGACAAGGACAGAGTGGAGGCGTTGTGTGAAACTGAAATTTACCCCCTCCTATACCTCTTCTTATCTGTCCTGTGTCTCCTCCTAACGCCACAAATATCATTCGATCAATCAAGGCTTGTTTTACACCCAAACACGTAAACTAAAAATATAAAACAATGTGGCAAAGAAATAGAAATGAGGAAGCGAGCAAACCACAGACTAAAAATACTAATAAATGAACAAGAAAATAAATAAGTAGCATGACAGTAATTAACCCTATAAGGGCAAACGTATCATATGTGATACATGAGTTTTAGATCCCTCCACATGAGCAGTGCGAAATGTTTTTCCCTGAAAAATCTGATGTATAAAATTATGGAAAGCCCGACAGAGATGCACGCACTGCAGAGGCCACTTTGCCCATGTGTACTGTGAGAAATACAGAGCAACTGTTTTCAAGCCTACCATCACTCAAAATAAAAAGGTTGTGTCGCAAAAAAAATTGTAAAAATAACTGAAATGTTATGTCCTCCACACTTCCACCCTGTCAGTTCCATTGCTGCATTATTTTTGTTGGATTTGTTTGTGTATTTTTTGTTCAAGAAAAAAAAAAATTGAGCATTGTGACCCGCTGTATCAAATATGATACAAATTAAAACTCCTATATGGAAATTGATATTTGAATTTTTTTATTTTTGTTGAGAAGGACCAATAAAGGCTCCAGTTTCAAAGAATTTGAATTTTCAGTCAATTATTTAATGGGCAGGGTTAAATTAAAAAAGTTGAAACATATAACCTCAACTTCTAACTAAATTAAGTTTATTCAAACTAAAGTAAGCAAATCCTTACATCTTAGGTGCAATATCCTTCTTTCTAAGTATCTTGTGTCACTTATAACGATGGGAGCATTCTATGTCCCCTCCCTTCCCTTTCAGAAATAAATGTACAGACTTGTGAACCTAGAGACTCGGTGGAGGGTCCTGGACGATCTGCATTCACAGGGCAGTGAGAATGGAGGGCAGCGAGTGCATCTCTGTGCAGGAATGCAATTCAGACAGAGCTGGAGACTGGCCAGCTGGAGGAATTGAGAGAGCTATGACACTGTTTCCGTGTGAAATAGCTACTTAAGACCACTATGAACAGCTGCCGGACAGTGTCCCCCCCACAATACCACTATCACCACCACCACCATCAGCCACCCACCCACTTCCACCTCCTCTTAGCCTCCATGGGGCTGTAAATCTTGAAGGAGAACGGAGGTGCTGGCGACTTGCTGAAAGGGATCCAGGAAAGATCCTGGGGGTTTAGAGCTAAAGGTCAGGTCTGTGTTAGCAGGCCGCGGTGCCGAGACTCTGGCCTGATACCCACTCATGACTGACACAAACACTCAAAGGTAGGGTGCTGTCCAAACAGGAAGCACCGTGGATCTTCACTGTGCTGGCAGAATTAATTGATGAGGTGTAAAGAAGAGGGCACGAGAGTCTTTCTGCAACAGGACAGCTTATCTTAGTGAAAGGCAGGAGGTCATTGAAGCTTTTTGACGAAAATGTGTTCGGATCCATGTAATCTGACCAATAAAGCGAGAGGATAACTCATCACCTTCCTGCGGAATTATTGCAGCGACAGCCTTGAAAAGTGTTTGGAGTGGCATATGCTGCACTAAAAATGTCAAATAAAAGACATATTGAGAAAAATGACTGAATTATAACTACGACTGATCCCACATTTGCCTCTGAAAAACACGAGGAGAAAGACGTGGAGGGGTCCCGGGCTCTCTGTTCATCCTCTGTCCCTCCTGAGTCAATTGTTGGAGAAGCACGGTGTCAACCCTGCGCCATCAATCACCCGCTTTCAGAGGAGGGCAGACAAGGCAGGGACCCGCCCCCCAGGACAGGGGGGTGGAAGTTCTCATGCCCTCCCCGCCTCCTGAAGCCCCGCGCCCCTACAGACAGAACTCCGACAGCTGGTCTGCCCATTAGGAGTAGGCCGAGACCTGAGGGCCCCTGCACAGCAGCAGCAACAGCTGCCAGCCCACTGCCCCCGACTGCCCCACCACCACCACAGCTCTATAAAATCTGTATTAGAGCTGCAAATTGTTGTCATCCCTCTGCATTCCTTCACAAAGATCGGCACCATTGAACATCACGATTCCATCTCTCTCAGTGGTGGATTTGTGTAGAAATCCCTGTATGTAGTTTTCTGCGGGGTTGTGGGTTTGCAAATGTTACTCATTTGGGGTAAATGTCTTCCACTTTTGCCTGCACATGACTAGCAATTATGTCATTTTTTTCTCAGTGGGTGGTTAAGTTGTTTTGATGCCATGCTCTTCCCAGAGCTGAAGATGATAGTGTGCTGATGAAAACAAGGCATAATGACCTGGTTGTTAGTATAAATTACAATAATCTTTATTGCTATCATACTTTCTCACATAGGGAAACAGAGAAATCCTTGTTAAATCTAGTAAGACACAGATATGTGGCACAAATTGGACATATTTTCACATATTTAGTTTATTTTTATAGTTTAGTTTATACACATTGCTTTTTGTCCCAGTGTGTAACTGTTAAAAACTAGTAATGACAGGCTACACTTGCACAAAAAAATGCGACTGGTATATCCCACCCCCACTCCAGTCGGCCCTCTTACTAAAGCGCCGCCCCCAAATGAGTGGATGTCATTGTCTGTAGAGTAACTTTGGCTGCACTTTCTTTGCCATTTTTACGGTGGCCCTGAGGTGCAAATCACAAACGCAAATCAAAAAACATTATAAATGAATTTAAACATTCTATGTAAACACTTTTAATGGATTTAAAATGTTCCTTTTTTTTTATTTTTTTATTTCTCAAACAATTGTTTAGCACAAACACATTTAACACAAAATCAATGAAGTCAATGCTGCAATGTGTTCCTTTAACCCATCTACACAGCAGTTAAACATAAACTTGATCCTATTAAGCAGCATTTCAAACACCATGAAAGTAAATAAAACATTTCACCGACCATTGGCGTCTTTGGACTGAACCTATGAGTGAACTTGGAGTGTCTTCTCTCTGAAGTTTGCTTGTCTGAATGACTTAGTTCCTCCATGTCTTCACTGGAGCTCCAAATCAGAGACTCTGGCCGTTTCTCAATACCCAAGTATGCCAGTATGTACTTGCTTACTTGGAAAGTACATACTTGCCAAGTACGGGACTACACGAGCACGATTCTTCAATTGGAACAGCGGTTACTTCCTTGTTCTACTGTTTGAATGGCGGGTGGCGCGAAGCACTTAAGCCTCATTACCGCCACCTACAGTGTTGATGAATTAACATATAAAATATTTTTAATAAAAACATATATTGTTGTTATTTTCACATTTTAAATATTTTATACACTATAAAATAGTGTCCATTATATGTAAATACATAATATGTATTTACATATAATACTATAATAATATGTAATATGTATATGTAATATGTAATACTATAATAATACATTTTAGATTTATATTAAACTCGCACTGTCATTCAACTTTACAATAAATCAAACATTAATATTATACAAAAGTTCACACTGTCACCACCCGATGCATACTTGGTAAAATGGGCGGAGCGACAACTCTTCCGGGTATGAGAACCGTACTCGATGCTCGCGTTCTTGAGAAATGGAACCGAACTTGGACTGAGGCTGATGACGTTTTCACAAGTACGGGAGTACACAAGTACTCAAGTATGGATATTGAGAAACGGCCATTGACAGGTGACCGGTAGCCATTTTACTGCTGCTGGTGAACTCTGGGAAGTGTAGTTCTTTGAGATGCATTCTGAGATCAGCTCAACAGTAGCAAATCATCAAATTTAACTTTGTTTTCATAAATGTTTACTATTGACGCAGCCATTGGCCCAGGCAGTTGCTTATTTACTTTATTTCAACATGAGTAATTAAACTCTGCATTTTTTTATTTCAGGCATTCATCGAGGTTGAACAGGTTTTGTCTGAAGCTTTTTCCAGAGATGATAACCATAACTTCACGAAAGCTAAACCACATGTGACATATTTGTCCAAATGATTTCTTTAATCCCACTGTGATTTGTGTCGCAAACTTCTTCATTGACGTTCAGTGATTTTGCTCCAACAGTGGAATCAGTGCAGACTATTACTTATCTGTATTTACAACACAAACATGCCTGTGTCTATGTGATTTCAGTTTGGGCTTTCATTTGAAAGATTGCTGTTTGGAAACGAGCAAGAGTGGACTCTGAGTGGATGCATACGTGTGTGTGTGTGTGTGTGTGTGTGTGTGTGTGTGTGTGTGTGTGTGTGTGTGTGTGTGTGAGCGTTAGAGGAGATTACACCACACACTCCCGCAGGGTCCTTGTTGCTCATGCACTACTTGCGGCTGAGTGGTTCCCACACTTACACACTGAGGTGAGAGAGGCTGCACCCACAGCCCCACCTGTGCCTCTGCATGTCCCAGCACGGCCCTCCAGAGCCGGGATGTTCACCAAGAAAAAGAACAGGGAGAAAACACTAATCCCGACTAGTGCGCAATCAAAACAACAGCCAGCGAGTAACAACGGTAGTGCTTCACTAACGTGTAATTACAGCTAAAGCAACCAAGAATGGGATAATTGGCCTGTACCTGTCTATACCCCCAATCAATCTCTTGTTTTATTTACACTTATGCACTCGCACATGTGTGCTTTCCCACAATGACAAACCACAATGACAATCCAAGTATGTTAGAGTTAACACAAGTCTGCAACCGAATGAGGATAGATTTGTTATTGGCGTTAAAGTACGTTAAACAACAATACTACTGTGTCAGGCTGAAATTGTACTAAATCAAATTTCTCAAAGTCGCACTAACACACATAGATAATGAGGCTGGGAGTCAAAATACTTGCAAGTTCCACAGTTCTTGGCCCTGAGCAAAGAAGAGAAGAAGACAACAGCACAAAAACATGGTGAAATCCAGACCAGTGCATGTTTTGGACTGATGAGGTAACCAAATCAAATCAAATCAAATTTTGTTTACACAATTACAAAACACAAATGAAATGCCCTTTCAGCTTCAAGAATTATTATGGAATTAATAAAGGCTACAAAAATTCCGAATTACATTTATGTAACTAGCTGCTACTAGCTGAGGGTGTTTTTGTAATACTTCAAACCTGTTCTCAATAGGTTTCCTAACTTACCACCAGTGGTAGGAGAGATACGACACTGGTACAAGTGTTAGTGACAGTAGGGTTCGAGCCCTCAGAAGAAGTGAGGTTGGAGTTAGGGTTAAAAGGACTTGGCTACGTAGTGAGTTACAGACAAACACGTGAAAAAACGGACTTACCATGGCTACAGTGTTCGATCAAATGAGCATATCATGTGATATCGACACCTCATCGCAGCTATTTTATGACGATGTACAGGACATACATTGAATTGAAATAGTGTTTCTCTCTGCCCCTAAGGTGTATACATATAAGCTAAAGGAATTTAGAAAATGTAAGAACTAAAGTAACATTTAACATTAAATTATATATATATATATAAGTATAAAATAAAATATATAGATAACATATTAAGCAAATTACAATACAAACAAGAGGTAGAGTGAAAAAAAGTCTATCTACATACACGTTTATACTGTTAGCTTCAGCTAACGGGATGTAAGTGTATGTGTGTGACTATATACAGGCCTTTCCAGGGGGGTTGTAGCTTGGGGCTGAAACCTTTCTTTTTTGGGCTGTCGCTTAAGTTAAATTGTCTTCTACACAAAGATTGAGATCACGGAGCGAAAACAGTGAAAAGTGCGCTGTGCTCTTAAGAGTCTGTCACCACGTTTTACTAACATCTGCTCGGATCACCTGCACTTCATCGCGACTGTATTCGATCCTCGTCATAAAGATCATTATTTGTTTGCGGGGATAAAACACGTAAAGAAATGCTTTGTATACGGAAAGACCGCTTGAGACGGAGAGGCGCAGAGGGCAGGAGCAGCGAACGGCACAGGAGAGGGAGAGGAGAACAGCGCAGGGAAGTTGCGAATGAAAAAAAAGGGCTGTTTGGCTGCACCAGATGAGGCAGATGAGGGGGCACTACCACTTTTTCATTTATGTTGATTTATTTCACTTTTAAATGTGTCCGTTGCATGGCTTGTTTTAAGCTTCACTGGCCAATTACATAGTTAAGAATTTAACATAAGTGAATTTTTTTTAATTATATAATATATTATTTATTTTAATTTCAAGCGTGTGTCTTTTTGTAAGAATCTATATTTGATGTTTAGGTATTGTTAATAAATGTCTTGCAATAACACATAATAGTCTTAATTTCAAATTTCCTGTCAACTTTAAAAGGGTTAGGTTTAGAGCCAATTCCAATTCCTATCTTAACCCTCAAGCTCAACCCTTAATTTTAACTGGTCCTCAAAACAAGTGTTGAGGGTTATTTTGTCACTTAGAAATGGGACACCCCTTAAATTACCTAAAGTACCTTTGAATGAACTTGCTTAGATCACCACCCATGCCATACGTACAATAACTTTGCAGGAGATGTTGCAGAGTCTTTTCCTCTCCTAGATGTCCAGACTGTGGAGGGTTATGACGAGTCAGCATGACATCAGTTTGCAATGACATGGGGACCAGTAACAGCAAGGATGTATTATCTCTATCAGCATTCTCCCAGCGGTAATGTAGAGGGAGGATACAGTAGTGAGCTAGTATCCTCACTGCTGGACTTTCCATTGTTACCTGTTCTCTGGTTGGGAGAACTCCCTATTCCTTCCTGCTGTGTAGGATAGAAAGCACTGGATCATCCTTTTGTGCAGACGCCAATTGCTGGCAGGTCAGAGGTTGCAGCCAATTTACTGTGGAGGTATGGTGGTCAGCTTCAGCTTCAGCTTTCCAGACACACGATACCATCCACATCCTCTTCAAATCTTTCCCACTGCTCATGCAGTCTTTGGCAGTGGGAACATCCTTGGCAGGGAAGCTCTGCTGCCACCTTGCCCACTTGATAGCAGTCACAGTCTGTTGGACTCTGCGTTGCACCTAGACAGCGTGTCTGCATTAGTGTGTTGTCACCCAGCATGATGTTCAATCTCAAAGTCATATTGGCTGAGCTCCTCGAGCCGGCAAGCTAACTGGCGTTCCGGGGGCTTAAAACGAAATAGCCAAGTATGGCTGTTGTGGTCGGTTCAGAGGAGGAACTTCCTGCCAGGGGGAAGGTGGCATAACGGCCTTTTAAATCTCACAATGGCCAACAGCTCCCGCCTGGTCACACAGTATCTCTGCTGTGCAGGGGTGAGGTGACTGCTAGCATAGGAGATGACTCTCTCCTCTCCCCACTTGAACTGTGAAAGCACTGCACCAATACTGTGGTTATAGGCATCGGTGTCAAGGATGTAATTACCAGTGGGTGCTGGATAAGCCAGAACTGGGGCAGCAGTCAGTTTTTCTTTGAGCTGCAGGAAGGTGTTCTGCTGTAGTTCGCCCCACTGGAACTCTGCTGTCTTCTTCACACCCTTGACCAGTGTTGGGTTTGGGCTTATTCCCTCTCCACTGACCAAGTGCCTGAGGCAAAGACATTTCTTGGGTTTGAGCTTCAACCTGTAGCTGACGAGGTGCTCAAAGACATCAGCCAAACACTGCACGACTCTCCACTTTTCCCATCCATCCAGGATGTAGCCGGCCAGGAAGGTCCCATCCAACAAAACTATGCTAATAGAACTTGACTTGACTAAAATGAACAATTCCGTTTAGGATTTCATTTTCAAAAGATGCCCCAGTAAATAGTTACCAAAATTAAATTTGAAATGTCAAATTACAAAATTAAAATGCATTAGCAGAAAGGCTTTTTCATTTCAAGGTCATAGCTGCGTTATTTGACTCATAAATAAAGGCGTATGTGGTCCATCTTGTTGTCCAGGGAACGGACATTGGCCATCAGAATAGTCGGGATGGCCGGTCTGTATGGGCTTGCGGCTAGCCTTGCCCAGACACCGCCACGCTTACCCCTCTTCTGCTTCTTATCACACCTTTTTTGGGGACTCCTCTCCAAACGGGGTTTGGATTAGGATTTCCCGGCAGAGTAGTCCTAGGTCGCAGAGTTGCTGTGTGACCGGGGCTTCCAAACTGTTGTGTGTGGTCATTCTACTGATGTTCAATAGAACTTCTTGGTTGTACACTGAAGACACATTAGACGAACTATTGGGACAGTGGGGTAGCCAAGTGGGGGGAGCTGCGTTTGCGCACGCCACCATCTTATCTTCCTTAAGATTCCTGACTAGTGCTTGTATACATGAACAAAGACAGTTGTTTAATTGAATCGAGCTACAACCATTAACTGTACATGAAAACGTACTGTGTCTGCCATGACTCTTTATAACACTGGATTTACACTGGACGCAGAACGGCAGTGGCGCGGTTCTGCTTCGTCCTCTGCCCGGCGTCAATCCCCACCGGGCGCGTTACGGCAGCGGTGCGGAGCCTTGGGAGCCAGCGGTATTCACGGAAGATCGCGCGCTAATCTTGAACGAACGCGAGTTCGCGAGATCCAGCGATAGACTGTGTGTATAAAGGAAACAACAACAACAACAGCTTCTTTTCATTCTCCGACGTGGAAGAACTGTTGATCTCAATAGTGTCAATAATAATTTCATGTTTCTCCACTTCAACAATCAGTCTCTCGTCCTACATTATGACTCTCTGAGACGCTCTGATTAATTGACTGTTGACCTGGCAGCACCGGTCACAACGTAATGTTGATGTGAAGTTGTGACAGGCTATATGACCTGCGTATAGTGTTTTATTTTGATAGGGGGGCGGAAATGTTTTACTTTGATTCTGTGTCGCTTTTCCTGTCTGGTGCGATCTGCTCTGTTGGAATTTACGAGGTTCAGCAGCTGCAACGGCAAAAATACAACTGCTAGCTATCGAAAGCACTGTGGCGCGGCGATCCGCTTCTGGGACGCTGCTGAGACGCTCCGCAGCGCCTCTGGTGGAAATGCTGTCATTGATTAGAATGGAAGCGATTTGCAACGGCGACCGCGCCTCTGCCGCTCCGCGGCCAGTTAAAATCCAGGGTAAGGCTGCTGTCCAATGTGAGACTGATTCCTGGCCAAAATCAACAGTGGTGTTGGTTTTGTCGGCCAAAGAAGCCTCTGATCTCCAAAGTCTATCATGGAATCCTGCAGCTTCTTTTGTCCCAGCCAGCTGAAGCGGTGTGAGATTACATGAGTGGTTACTACCCCTGCCATTTTTCCCCCTCTTCATTACACTAGATTCAGTCAGAGATGTTATCGAGTGCAGACACACTACAGCAGCTGTTGGACGATGTTCTGTGGTCAGTGAAAGGATTAACTTGAGAGTAAGAAACGGGACTGAATTTAGGAAATGGCAGGTTTTAGGAGACACAGATTGAAAGTGCATACCACATTCCTTTCCTGAAGCCAGTGGCCTGGCCCAGAGGCACACTTTAGTGATAAAGTTGGCCTGAGATAGAGTTGGTCCAGAGATAGGTTAAGTGCTCTGCACCTGAGGGCTATCGAACCTCAAGGAAACTCTGAAAACAATTATTGACCACTCCTTTTGAAGTTAATGGAAAATAATCAGGGCACAAACCATGGCATGTTATCTTCTTTGACAGGGTCTATATAGTCTCTATCATTTGGAAAGATCACAAAATTATTGTTTTTGTGCAAATAATCACACAATATACTGAGCTGAACTATGAGTCATAGAAAGTTGAGGTCTTTTTGTGTGTTATTTTGCTCCTTCGATATACTGTAGGTCACATGTGCATCATACTTTTGTGACATTATTGATCAATAATTTCATAATAAACTGAGTTTGACTTCTGCACCCGCTCTAGACTAAGGGCCAATTCCAATTCCTATCTTAACCCTCAAGCTCAACCCTTATCTTAACTGGCCTCAAAGCCAAGTGTTGAGGGTTATTTTGTCACTTAGAAATGGGACACCCCTTAAATGCAGATACGTCTTCAGACTGTAGGGGGCAGAATAACGTGAAAGCTGCGTCCAGTCTGTCAACTCCAAAAAAGAAGAAGAAGAACACATTTAGGTCACGATTATTTATTATGATCCGTTTGTCAGTCAAGTTATTAGGTTGTCAGTTAGTTATAAGATGATACTCATACAAATACCACAACCACGGACATATTCAGCTGACAGTTACCACACACCACGGCTTATTGAAAAGTAAACCATAGCAAACGATCGCTTGTCCGCACTGGTCGGCTATTGACAAAAGATCGTAAAATAAATGTTACGCAACAATGACGTCAGTAATCCATAATATGGGCCTAAACTAAGATAATACAATGGTTTTCATCATTTTTATATCTCTATTAACAAAGAAAATACTTAATTTGTAGCGTACTTGTTTCGCTGCTTTCGGCGCCATCTTTGTTATGTCAAAACACGCAATGAATTCTGGGTAGCCCTTGCTCCCAAGTGTGGTCTTGGAAAATCTCAATATTGAGGGCGATACAACCCTCAACTGAATTTTTCTGAGAATCGGGACAGCACTTGCACTAGAGGGAGCGCTCATTTTTGAGATTAAGGGTTAAGCAAGGAATTGGAATTCACCCCAAATCTGGTTTTACTGGTGTAAGCAGGAAGCTGATTCTCTATTCTGCCTGTGTTTGCTTAGTCAGTGCAGAGATTTCTGTTATCAGACTGATGAGGAGAAACTAAAACTTGTTGTTTACAGAGCTTTTCGTTCACATCGATTTGTCAAGTCCTGGAAGTGAGACTGGATAACGGCGTCACTGTCTCAAAGTTTTCCATTTTTCCACATCCAGACTAACACAGGTTTATACATAGCAGAATATGTGCATTTTAAAAATGAAAATGGAGTAGTGTGGATGAAGCCTCTGTTTCCAGCCCTGTCTGGAGACTTTAACCAATCACAGGGCAGTTCAGAGCAAGAGAGGGCCTTTGTATTAGCAGTTCTCTTAAGCAGCTGCACATACAGTACAAGTCTCTTGGGTGGAAATTAATGGTCACTATTTTAGCATTTTAACATAAAAAGAAACAACAAAAGAGATCTCAGTGTGAAGCTTTTGTGAAAAGCTTGATTATTGTGTGGATAGGGTGGAGGTGGCCAGCAGCAGACATTCCACACCACATCACCCAGGGGCAGAGGAGAGAGGAGGCCTTGCAGTAATTCCACATTTATTAAAACATATTGAAGGAAAAAAACGTCATGCTGGTGTATGGCGGGGGCGGGGGACAGGGGGTGGGGGTGGATACTCCTTCTCCTGGTCTGGAAGCTTGAACCTATAAGCCGCCATAGATGTTTAATCTTTTCCTCTCCTTTTCCTCGCCTCCTCTGCTTCCTCTCTCATGCCTCTCTATCTGCAGTATCTACATCTACCTCATGTAAGCTCCTCGCTGCTGCATGACCACACTGGTTTTGCTGTCTGGAAACTCTGCATTGCTCCTCCCTCCCTGCCTGTTTTGTCCAGTGTTCCCCCTGTGTCCTGCAGCTTTAGGTAAAGGTTGTGTTCCTGGGTGGATCCCAGTGCTGTGTCCTGCTAATCTCTCCTGAAAGGCCACTACAACATTACTGAGCCTGACTTTATTGTCTAGGCAATTTTACAACCGTGCCTCTGAAAGCTCTGACCCCCGTGACCTGGTCACCATCTCCCCAGCAACTAATGAAGGGAGTGTGGTAATGCAGAGCACCAGAGGTTGCACCTTTTGGTGTTGTTGACGGCAGAACCTGTGAGCCTGAACGCATTGAATTTCTCTATCCCTGCTGTTTGCTTATATTAATCTTCCAATACCCATTCCTGGCATATGTGTCCCCCCCCCCATGCATCTAATCCGGCTGGAATGTTTGGAATATGAGGTCAGGAATGCGTTATGCACAGATATGATGTCCTGGATTACACAGCGTCCTCACAAAAAAAAAAAATCCAACCCAGCTTCAGCTATCTTCCCAGGATTGTGCGGAAGGGAAAGGCAATCCAGACACTCCACACATTCCTGGGTTCTGTTGTGTCCTCTCCTACTCTCTAATTTAGGAGCAGCTGTTAGGCCACACAAACCCAACCTCAACTACCAATGCTGGATGAGGAGGCAGAGGCTGGAGCAGCCGACCAATGCCCCACTATTGCTCACTCTTCAGGGGAGTGGCACTGACTCTCAACTGAACACCTGTAGCTTGGTAGGATGCAGGCTCGATTAGAGGATGAGAGAAATGCAGCAGCCCATAGCAAGAATGTAACCTCCAGCATGATGAGCTAAGGCTATAGATCCACACTATTATTGCTAAGGTTTCATTTAAAAATGCATACATTCTGTTATCACCACACTATCCTGAGCTTTTCAAAACCTGACAAAGTGCCATATATTTGGGTCAATGTGTACATAAACCAACATATTCTCATAAAGTATGAAAACGTACGGAAAAGTATGTACCCCGTTTTTCGTGTTAAAAACATTATTGTTTACTGCAGCTTTCTAATGTTACACATTTTAACCACTTTAACTATCCTTTTTGATGATTTTAATAATTTTAAAATAATTATTTTAAATTGCATTACATTTTGTGCATGATTTTAAGTTGTTTAATGTTTTACATTGTTGATCTGAAATTGTTTAATGTTTCAAATTGTTTTAATTTCATAATTTTTGAATTTATTGTGTTTAAATTTCAAATGATTTTAAATTACAATAATTTCTGCTTGATTTTAAATTGTTTGATGTTTTAAATGGTTTTAATTTCTTAACTTGATTTTTTAATTGATTGTGTTTTAATTTCAAATGTATGTCCTGCCAGTAAAGCACTATGAATTGCCTTGTGTAAGAATGGTGCTATACAAATAAACTTGCCTTGCCTTGCCATTATTCTACTAAAATCCCACAACATGAAAAAAAACCTGAAGTGCGAGTGAAGCGCAAGTGTGCATGCATTCGCTGAATGGATTATCTTCCGTTTCTCAGTTATTAGGGAGATTTTTCAGGTCTCGACCTCGTGTTACGGTTACTGTTATGGTGATGCTGATGGGTAGGGTCAGGGAAAGGGACACGGTTAGGGGACATAGCGCAACGTCATATGACCACGGCTCTGTGGCAAAAATTATGTGAGAGAGCGTACAAAAACACTGTGCATTACTTTTTGTAGCTACAAATCTTCGATGAGAATAGTCTGACATAAACATACTTGAATATGCTATATTACTACTACAACTTCTACTATTCTCTGGGTGGCTGGAGCCAATCCCAGCTGACATAGATCAAAAGGAGGCGTACACCCAGGACAGGTTGCCAGTCCATCGCAGGGCCAACACACACAGAAGAACAATCATTCACTCTCATATTCACACCCACAGCCAACATCTCGTTAGTGTCCAACTAATCTGCATGTTTTTGGACCGTGGGAGGAAGTTGGAATACCAGGAGAGAACCCATGTACACACGGGGAGAAACTCCACACAGATAGGTGACGCTCTTGCTGTGAGGCAACTGTGCGAGACACTAAAACACCGTCTGACCCTGTACTACTCATACGAGTAAAACTAAGTACAACTTTTACTAAAAAAATGCCACTATAACTCAATTTCTGTCTGAAATCTCCTTGTGTTTTAATCCAGGTTAGCAGAAAAGGAGACCTTTTTCATTTACTTCTGGGTTGGTGCTTACTGGCCACAAAGAGAGCAATGTCCATACAGAATCACTTACAGTTTCATGTCGTCATCTGTCTCATAAAACAAACCCTTGCTCTGCCCTTCACCGCTGCTGTTTCTCTAGCAGTTTTCCGTGTGTTAGTATAGACCTCTGCTACCGAGCGGAAAATGCTCACCTGTATGCAGAAAGTTTCTTGCATTAGTGGCTTGCTCACACTGTAAAGTTAAACAGGCCTAAATTCACCTAATGCTTTGCTTCAGTCATGTTCCTTCAGTCAAAGCACAACCATGACAGCAGTTTATACGTGAGATGCCAAGCCTGATTTTCTCCCGACACAGAGAAGTTATTCTGGAGTGTTAATGAAGATGTTATAACTGAGTTAAATTCTAATTATTTGACGTAAATCTTCTCCTGTCAGACTGTGATGTGTTGCTGTACATGCAGTAGCCCTGGGTCTTAAGGTGTGCTTATGGGCTGAGTTTCTCACACTCCACACTGAGCATGTTGAGACTCGAAGTCCCCGGGGGATCCCAGATGTGGTCCACACACTCTGCTCTGCACTAACCCCTAATTACACTATTGGCTCCGTCATGGGACATAATTACTGGGAATCGCTCTGTGATTCAAAGTGGTGGATGACAATTGATTTATTTCCTCCTCCTGTCGCTGTGGCACATACATGAACTCAGATGTGCAACTAGAATAACACACTGAACGTAAAGAAAACTGCACCGACACTAGTACATCCACACTACTGTGTTTTCATTTGAAAACACACTGTCAATCACATGACCAGTACAGTACACTGTGCATGTGTGTGCCGGTGTAAAGGGGAAACTGATTTACGCGCCAACATTTGTTGGTCAGTTTTAGAAAGTAATACTAACAAAAATAACACTGGTTAAATGTAAAAGTCAGGATTTAGTAGGGACAATGCAGAAATTGAATATACTGCATAATTACAGTATGTTTTTGTGAGTGTATAATCTATTTGAAATAAAAATGGATCTCATTGACAGACTACTGTGTGCCATAATAGGGTACTTTTTTAACCTCTGTTTACGGGGCTGGAGAAAACAGAGATATAATGTTGCAGGCATATCATCAATACATCAATTTCTGGACGTAGCCTAAGTCCATGTTTTGTTGAAAATATGGCTCACAGACTCCTTCCTGCTCAGGCTTGGGAAGTTGATTCCACATATATGAGAAAGGCCATCTTGGGGTTCTCCTTGACCCACACTCCCATGGAAGCGGTGTTTCCACAGCTTGTTCCAATTCCCCCGTCTATCCGAGCTCCTGGAGGACAAACGGGGAGGAGGAAACACCAAATCCCCACAATACAAGCAGCCTTGGGGGCACAAGGAGGAAGCGGGTCAATGCAATCACAGTAGGCTTGAGGCTGAGGAGTGAGGGGGTCGCAAACAACGGAAATGCATGGGCAGCACACACCCACACTCATATACCAGGGAATGTCTCTCTCCTTCACATGGGGTCTGCTCGTTTCGTGGTTTTACGCAAACTGGCCTTCAGCTGCAGGATGTTTGAAGTTCCTCTGAAACCTAAATCCTCTGTGAAGAGCTCATTTCTCAGAGGACTTTGATGTTTCCATGTGTAACACCAGTTGCAGTAACCGTAGACTGTAGATAAGGCAGTGAGAGCTAATTAAACCAACTTTAAAAAAAATGGAAAGAAACACAGGTCTGAATTTATGGATTTATTACTATTTTTCTTTACGACACAAAACCACATTTCTCGACACCACCTCATCTGTGGCTGCCGAAATCAAGGCTCTAAATGAATGACTTTGTTTTATAAATAATGATCACATCTGAAGCTCAGCAAGGAGACTTCAAAGGACAAGCTTACTTTTCCGTTTACTTGAAAGTCAGAAAGTCCGTCCTGTGACAACAGTGAAGGGGCCCCGAGTGACTAATGCCTGGATTTCCTCTTCAGCACAGCCCGTGAAAAAATACATCCCCCATCATGCCCTGGATAAAGGAGTGCTGAGTGATAATGAATGATGAGGGATGAAATGTGGAAAGCCTGCTGTTGACAATTCATATATAACCACAAATGACTTTCCTTGACTCATGTAAAAAGAATTAAATGTGTGAATTTCACAGTCTGTGGAAGACACAGGCCTAATCTCGACAGCTGAATGAAACTCTCAAACAGGTGGAAGTTTCACGGTTACACACGCTGGATTTCAAAGTTATTTGGATGTTTGGAAACTAATCTTAATCTTTGGGCTTTTCTACACCGCCGCTGCTTTTTAACAAGGCTGAAACATGTTTCATGTCTCTGTGCTGATGGGGCAGCGGCCTCAGTCCTGGCATGTTCAAAGCAACAAGAGCTCCTAAAGTGACAGGCAAACAATCCTCCTGATGATAGAAACACATGCCGTGTGTGGGCCAGTGGCCCGGCTGTGCGGCTCTGAGAGTGACTCAGGCTGGCATTTTCTGACATTTTCCACCATCCAGTCACATCTGTCTTGCTATGTCTTCTGATGAGAGTTTGTGTTTATATTCCTCCATGATTGTCCTGTATCTTCACTTTATTACCGCCATCATTTTTCATGTTATAAGAAATTGCCATATCATGAAGATGCACTGTTTCCTTCAATATTAATTGGGAATGCTGTAGCACTGTGAATAAGTCAGCATGTGCAAACTATATTCTTTATGCAATCCTTCACTATCTTTTTGGTTGCTATCTCTGACATTCTTCAGCCAATTTCAACAATCCAGCTTTTCGATGTATTAAAATGAAAGAAATTAAATTAAATTAGCCATTTTTTTTCCCTCATTGAAAATTAATAGAACCCTAATCTGCCTTTGATCTATATTATGGGAGGAATTAGCAACTACTGAAGTTAGCAACCAAAGAACAGGAGAATAGTAGATGGAAGTGCTCAGCATTCCCATACAAATCATTTAGTTCAGTGGTTCTCAAAGTTTCTATACTAGGTATACGTTCTGTACTGTAAGAAAATATTGAAGTAACATTGAAGTAACACCGCTTAGGGGAGTTGTAAGCCTGTATTGTATCATTAGTGCCTGCTGAGATCGAAAATCAAAGCAGAAACTAAAAGTATAAAAACAATCACAAAAAATTCTGAGAGATTGTCAAATCAAATATCTTCTCATTTTTCTTTCTATCTATCTATAAATTCCAGGAAGGTCTGTCTGTGTAACTCACATATCTCTAGAACCAAGGCGATTAATTTCAATCTTGACAGGTGTCTTAAGTAATGCAAAGATATCGTTAAAAGAAGCACACATTGGTTTTCGCAGCTCTACATTTAGCCACCCCCCCTCTCACTCACACAAAACTATGAGTGAGACAAGGCACAGTCACACGGCGCAAAGCTGCGGCAGGCGACGAACGCAGTGCCCCCAACCACAGACTGTCTCACCTCTGGGAGGTGTTACAGGTCTCCACACCTGAACCAGCAGGTTCAGAGGAAGCTTGTTTCCTGCAGCTGTCACCATACTGAACGCTAGCTCTGCATCCCGGTGACAATCAACCAACTGTTATCACCATCGATGTCATTTTCCATATTTTTTTTATAGTATGCCATTATGTCAGTATCAGTATCAGTATTTGCTTTGTACCATACACAAATAAAAATGTCACTGAACTTTTGCTGTGTAACAGTAACAATGAGCACTCAAACACACCAAGCCAACAGATAATGCACGGCACTGCACTAGTGTTTATATAATTTTGCATCTTAAATGCATGTTTATTTCTTTGTAAATTGTGAACTATATATTGATCCATATCAAAGCAAACTCTTTTATTTTGAAATTCAGTTTGCAATATCATCAAGTGCCAATTTCCCTTAAGGTTACATCGCCCACCCCGATTCCTCTCATTACCCAGGTGTGTCACAGTTGGGTGTTTCAGTAAACACGGTCTGTGAGTCTCAGCTTTGCTGGTTCACATGCTGACAGCAGGCTGTGTGTGTTTGTTTGTGCTGCTGGGTGAGGGGACTCTGTGTGGGAAAACCTGCTTTCCATGCTTGGGGATCGATGCGGGAAAGATAACAACGTGCGGTGGCCTTGGTTGAGTATGCACGAAAATCATTTTCTGTGTGAAAACTCCAACAATATGAGCAGCAGCAAAGTCACCCTGAGAAATGCTCTCTTTGATTAAAGAGAGCATTTCTCATTATGCAGACACGCAGAGCAGAAAGCAGCACCATGAGTCTGTGTGACATGCAGAGATTTAACAGCTGCTTAATTCTTCTCAAAAACAACAGATGTGGACAGCAGAGGTCCAAAAACTGCCATAAAACTAATACAAACAGCTTGTTTGGTGTAATCATGAGTCTTGAGAAACCAAACAATTGTATCATGGTTCCAAATGTTAGGCAAGGCCAATATCTACAATTCAGATATTCCCATTCTTACAAAACTGTGTTCTTGTCAGTGTCATCATCCACATTCTAAACTAACTTTCCGCTGACAATTTACTGTAAAATAATGTAGTATAGTAAAATTCTCAGAACACATTCAGGATTTATAGCTTAACAAAGAAACTAACAATGCTTTAATCCTCTTGGTTCAAATCCAGGTTCTTTCTGTGTTTAAATTTACAGTTTAAGTTCACCCTTTTCTTTTTGCGCAGTGACATTTTTCCGTCTTTTTTTTCGGGCTCACCATGAGAATCCTGGAATATTTGGGCTCTTTCAGTGATATGAGTGAAATTGCTTAGTGTGGGAATCAAGGCCAGAGAGAGATCAGTTGATAATGTTCATTGACAACAAAAAACGCTGTTACATTTCATCATTTACAGGAGACTGAAATAACACCCCTGTTGGAAACTTGAGGTTGCCCGATTAATCACTTAAGCCAATTAATCTCCTCCGACAGTACACAAGTTTACGACTTTTTGGTATCAGTGGACCCTAGCATTGTTAGGCCGCCTCAGCTCAGGATGTTGATCACAGATCGCACAAATTCTCGATATATTGGCTCATTTAAGGGGTCACTTTTTCCGAAGATGGGTCCACAGCATGTCGAGCTCAGAGGAGCAGCTACAAGATGCATTTAGGGAATCTTGTAAATGTCATCTCAAACACAGTGCAGACCTCTAACCAAATGCTTGCTGCTGCCACCTTGTGGTATTAGATGCAAATTAGGTCATTAGGTCACATATGAACATAACATTTTTCATGACTGCAATCACTGACAAAGCATTGTATCTTTAAAAATATATTTTTTTAGGGGAAAATTGCGACATTGATATTTTTTCATTTTGTTTTTGGCTGACCTCTCAACTAGGCCCACTGCCACTATGGCTGATACTGTTTGCTGAATGTGGGGCCCCTGAGCCCCCCTATCCAGGAGTCTTTTGAAACTCCCTCTGGCAGTAAAAGACATGACATGTCAGCAATTCTCAGGAATAGAAGATGTCTGAAAAGGTTAAACAGAGTTTGTGGTGAACATATGATGAACGCAGTGTGTGACTCTCTGAGTAACAACAGCAGGACAATTTCCAGAACACCTAGATGAGCATGTAGGAGGCATGATGCCCATTAGCTCATAGTAGATATTCAGAACTTTCCCTGCTCTCTTCTCACATGGCAATCACATAGTTGTCTCCCAAATTAGGTTAGGGAGTCCTAACCTAATTTGGTTTCCTCCAACAGTCCAAAAACATGCAGAGGTTGACACTCTATAGGTTTAAATGTGAGAGTAAATGGATGTTCTTCTGTGAGAGTTGGCCCTGCAATGGACTGGCGACCTGGTTGGGAAGTATCCCACCTTTTGCCCTGTGTCAGCTGGGATTTGCTCGTTCCAGGAAATGTCCAGAGCGACTTATGTAGACATTTGCGTTCAAATACAGCACATCTGGAAAATATCAGGAAAAAACGTACAGACTTCAGTACATGTCTGAGAAAGGCTTTATGAGAAGGGCTCAGATAATGAAGCTCCCGCTCTAATCACTTAACCTTACTCTTGAGTCATAACTTCAGGTATACATCTTTGGTATTGTACCAGTGTCAGCCCCAAGTGCTGATGTATCTTTGCAAAACCAACGGTAGATGTAAGGATAAAATCACAACCTGTCCATACACGAGTTTCCATACAAATCTTCCACTCTCGCTTGTCAAGCTGATCCTTATCTCTCTCTTTTCATACCCGCTCTCTTAAAAAACACCAACACTTTTTTTTTTATTACAGCCTCTGCCCCGCTGCTGTCATGTTGTTGAGATTTACATCTGGGAGCCTTAACTGTACGAATCTCAGATATCATCCCCACATGCAGAGTGATGGTTGCTGAAAAATGTTTCTGGGAACTCTGGACTGGGACTGTTCCCTTCTATCAGCATCACACAGTAATGAAGGCCTTCTCACTCTGTTCGAGAGCAAATATATCACCTTTAACAGGCACACATTCCAGCGCTAGCACCATGGGAAAACACAAACTGGGAGCAGGACATTGTTTCCAGAGTGAGTGTAAGGACAAGAAATAAAGAAAAAGAAAGGCAGGGGGATTGGTGGAGGGAGTACAGTGAGAAAAAAAGAGATTGTAAAAGACCACAGGCCAAAACTGAAGAAAGGTCAGGAATGAGAGAAAGAAAATCTTTTCTGAAGGCAGTTTCAAACCAGCACAGATACAAACTGAGGGCCTTAAAGGCATCATAAAGACTCATCATAAAGAGAATATGAACAGTGAGTGTGTCAGCCTCTCTTCAGGTCCTTTGTGATGGCTGAAACAACCCTGTGTGTGGTCTGAGTGGTTCCCGTCTTTCGAGGAGTTGAGCAGATCTCTGAGACACTTCAAGCTGCAGTCACACACACACACACGCACGCACACACACACACAAACACACACAAACACACAGCCACTGATGAGCGCAGAGCAAAGAGGGAGAGGTCCAATAAACAGGGCCCGTTTGATCCAGCCGCAGCTCAGCAGCCTGCCAAGTTCCCTTTTGTCTTAGAGAAGACACCACAGCCGTCACACAGACTGCTGTCTACTGCTCTCAGCTGCGGCAAGACGTCATTCACACAGTCACACAGAGAGAGAGAGAGAGAGAGAGACAGAGACAGAGACAGAGGGAGAGAGAGAGAGAGAGAGAGAGAGCGAGAGAGAGAGAGCGAGGCAAAGGCCCCATCCACACACGACTCCATTTTCATCATCAACATCAAATATTCTCATCCACACAGCCACAGTATCCCAGCAATTTAAAACATAAATAATTAAAAATGCAACATATGGAGATCTTTGAAAATCCCAACCCGTATTCCCTCCCTGATTGGTCCTTACAGTCACAAGTTGACAATTATCTGTGGACCAAAAGCTCCTTTAATGCTTCATTTCAGTTTCAACTCAGCTTGGGAATAAAACTTTTCACCATTGTTTTTTTTTTTTTTTCTCGTTAGAAGTTTTTTTTTTTAACACTAAATCTATATCCATTTATGTAAATCGAGTAGTACTCATGCATTCATTCATTAATTCATTCGGAAAACTGAGTATTAATAGAGTAGATATGCCACACTAACCTGGCAATTTAAAGGGACACTGTGTAGTATTTATGGGTTTATATAACCCAAAATCCACTTTTTTATACATATTATGTGCTCCTGCATTGTCTAGTCGCTGTATAATAGTTTTTGTTTCATTTTCGTAGTGTTTCAAAAAGTAATGTAAAATAACATGGTCGCGGGCCGCGGTTGCATTGCCACAGCGAGAGGCCATGTTTCTACTGGAGCCTGTAAGGACAAACGTGAGAGAACAAATCAAGCGTCTCTTTACTTGTAGCGGAAGTCCCGCCTCCACTCTCTCCGCTTCGTCTGCTACGGCCGCAGTAGCTCGCCCTCTCCCTCGCCTCACGAACCTCATCTGCTGACACAGAGAAAGACGACGAGGACGACATTTGACCAGCTGAGGATACCGTAGCGCTGAGGGAAGGGAGGGGGTGAGCAGATTTTGTAAATTTCAGCCTCTCCTCTAGATGGCACTATAAACTACTTACTTCACCTTTAAGGGTAAGGGAATTCTAAAGGCCTGTTTTGGGAGCCCTAAAATGCTATTTTTTTTAATGGGTCCTAGAATGTAAAACTCTACTCTATAGGTGCCTCTATGCACCTATGTACATACTCCATTAAAAACCACATTAACAATATATAGAGTGTTTTTGTGATTCATTTTATTATTTCTTTCATTGAAAAAAAAGTGCCTTTCCTTCAAAAATAAGGACATTTCTAAGTGACCCCAAACTTTTGAACGGTAGTGTATACACTACTGCATTTACAACCAGCTCTGACAGAAAAGTTCTGGACTTCATTTTGAAGAGTAATGGAAATAAAAAAATAATGTATTACAGGTTGTGCACATTATCAGAGTAACTTATCAAAGAGTATTTGGTGCTTGGACACAATGGAGGATAAAATGGAGCTTTGGATGTCGTGCTGATGCCACGGAAAAAGAGAAGAGAAATGAAACATGCATTATTTCAATGTAGCAGCTGCTGGAGTCTGTCGTGCAACAATGCAGGTGAAGGGGTGGCAATTATTTTTTTCAGCATTGTAACTGATTCAGCCCACTACTGCTGGGGAGACGCCGGGGGACCGAGGTTTGCAAATCCTTGTGAAACGTACAAAGAGAGCAAGCCAAATCCAGTAAATTTGATATTGGAGATAAGTGGAACCAGAATATTTGAGCTATTGTTCTTTTACACAGAGATTCCCCCTCCAAAGACTGAACATGAGAACCAAACAATGGAATCCTATTTTTTTCATCTGCAGAGGGATGCAAGTCATAAAAGAAACAGGCATATTTTCAACAATACTGGTAACAGATAAATTAAAACAGTGCCTAAAGGACTGCTGTTTAAGTTCTTCTTTCTGTTTTTGTTATTACTAACAGACAAAATCAGGGTCTAATTGCAGTCTTTGGTGGTTCTAACATCCAACAAAGAATTCCTATAATCAGGCAAAATAATTCACCTGATCTGACCCTAATGCAGGCACTCAAAAACTGTCAGTATCCTCCTCAGACTCAGAGTCTGAAAGCCAAACTTCCATAATGAAAGGAGGGATTTAGGGCTGAAAAAAAGGTTTCAGTGAAGTTGATTTTTTTATGCCCCTCAGCCCAGCAAAGGTGGGAGAGGCTCCAACTGAGTGTCAGAGATGTGCTTCTTCTAATGAAATACTAGTTTGTTGAGTCAATCTTTCATAAGTCAGTTTTTGTGTTGTGCTGGATCCCTGTGTTCCTCTTTGGACAGGAGGAAACTCTAAACTGAGCCCTGGATCAGGTGCAACCAGCGTGCCCATTTCCCACAGTCGAGGCCCAGACAGCAACAGCCAGATATCTGACACTAATCGCCCATTAAAAGTATAATGCTGCAGAGAGAGCGACGGTGACAGCTGCTGCGACTGCGTCCAACTGAGGGATTCTAAGAAAACAGACAAAACCTCTCCAGCAGAATGGGCAACTGTACTTTGTTCTTTTTCCCCCTTATTTGCAAAGCTGTGGTGCTGCTTTGCTGTTTGGTGCCAGAGTTGGAGTGAGTTAGACTGTTGGGCAAGTGCAAGTGATGACACAGAAGGGAGCACATGAGACAATAGGAATTTATGAATGTAGTAAATCAATTTGAGAGAGAATCCAAAAAAGATGAGGCAGGAAAAGAGAGCATGAATGTGTCCTCATTCCACTGTCGGTTTTCTTCTGAATTTTAAATGGTTTTGTCCCGTTGACTTCCTCTTTCCTTTGGCGTTCTTAAACCCAGATGTTCTGGCCTGTGCTTTGGTCACAGATCGGCGTTTGGTTTAACAGCATGCCACTCCACTGGCGTTTGCGAGAGAGGATCAGCATTAATCCAAAGAGAGCGTTTTCACTGCAGTTTTTAATGCAGCACCTGTTAGGGGGCTCATCTCGGGCCCCTGGTTCTGCAGGACCCTTGCCTCTGCAGCTGCCAGCTGTGGGTCCAGTCTGGACCTGGTCCAGGAACACAAGCCAGAAATCACTCGGTCTCCTCTGATCTGATACCACTCATAACAATGAACCTCCTATGTGGATGCCCTGACCTCAGCAGGCCTATAATCTAATGATATGGAATGGATAGGTCTTCAGTGACGCAGTGAGTTCTGGAATGAAACTCGGTTTCTAAACAGTCTTCCAGAGCTGTGCTGTAAAACACTGTTGTTGTGCAACAGGCACATATGCCATTTATTAGGTACACGTGATACAAATAAAATAGCAGGGGCAGTACCCAGTGTGGTCTTCTGTTGCTGTGGATCATCCACTTCGAGTTGTGCATTGATTCTTCTTTGGTTGTGGTCACTGGTTATCATTGATTACTCTTGTCTGTAAACCTAAGAGATGGTTGTGCTTGAAAATCTCAGTAGATCAGGGATAATCAACTAAAATTCTAATAGGGCCACTTTGTGAAAATTTCCTCAAGCAAAGGTCCAGAACATCATAATGTCTAACTTGCGTTATTATTTAGTAGTGGGATATATACTGAAGTAGCCTAGTAGTCTGCATGTAAACAACAACTGACTGTCAGATCAAATACAGAAAGAACAATTCAAAAACATTTAGACAATATTTAGTGTCACTTTTATATAATTGTATAGATGTAACACAGAACACACATATTATTTTCTTCTCTCTTAAAGGAAAAGCTCTGAGAGTGCTTATTTTCTGTGACCTGTTCAGATTTGAGTGGGTGTGTTTGGTCAAAAATGTTGTGTCTTCTCTCGCTGTAAACTCTCTTTTTTCTCTGTCTTCTCTCGCTGTAAACTCTCTTTTCTCTGTCTTCTCTCGCTGTAAACTCTCTTTTCTCTCTGTCTTCTCTCGCTGTAAACTCTCTTTTCTCTGTGTCTTCTCTCGCTGTAAACTCTCTTTTTTCTCTTCTCTCGCTGTAAACTCTCTTTTTTCTCCGTCTTCTCTCGCTGTAAACTCTCTTTTTTCTCCGTCTTCTCTCCCTGTAAACTCTCTTTTTTCTCTGTCTTCTCACGCGGGACGGCTCAAGTCGAATGCAATTGGTCAGTGGATGCGCCGGTCAAAATAGAAGAACCTCGTCAACATTTAAAATACTTAAATAATTTATTCACTGTAGGTCCAGGTGCGTACAGGACAGCGTCTGGGTCTGGACTCGGACCGTGGTCCGCCTGTTAGTGACCTCTGCAGTAGATTGTCACTTTATGCAATTTGCCATCAAATTATTACGACACATTCAAAGTCACTTAAATCATCCTCCCCCCAATTGCACGGTTTGAACTTTATCACATGGCAGTGAGTTGCTGCCATGTGATTGGCTATTTGACATTTGTGTTACCAAGTATTTGAATATATGAACCGAATAATGTGGCAATTTGGTGAATGTTTCATTAATGTCCCTGCAAATCAAATGTAGATATTCCCCATTTCACACGTTGTATTTGTTAGAAATTAGTGGTTGAGGAAATGTGAATTATGGAGGCCGAAAATAGATATTTTTAGCATTTTGACAGGGACTTTAACTTCCCTTTATCGCTATATGCTGAATACGGGTTAGGTGGAAGTAGGCAGAGGCACATGAAAAAAGGTCCAAAATATTGAAACAAAATACAAATAATACCAAATAAATCTTACATGTGATATGATCTCCAAGGACTGAAAGTTTCAGACAGTCAGTCTGAGTCACAATTTGTAAACATCTCAGGTTACACACAAGGGGAAACCTTTCTTTCTGCCGTGTTGAATGGAAAAAAAACATCTCTTTATCAGACCACTGGTCCCCTGAGATAAGCAATACTCAAGCAGCTAATGTGACCAGAGGGCCTCGGGCTGTCCTCGTGGGCATAACTGTTTGTGAAAGTCAGTTTCTAACCACATTGGTCCAAATAAGCAGAGGAAGCGGGAGCCGCATTTTCCCACAGTTCTGCATGAGGCCGACACCACTTCTCCCTTTATAGTCCATGATTACATGGAAACTGCACTCCCACTTACAGCTCACAGAATGGGTAGACTGGTGGACCATGGCAGCCCAGATAACACAGCCTGACCAACACTGAATCTGATTAGCCGAGTTGAAACCAACCATGCACACTGATAGTGGGGATGCTGGTCATGGAAAGACTCAGAGCATCAGCCTGAAAATTTGACTCCTGCAACACAAGAAACTCGTGAACACTTAATGTTGTTTTTATGTGTCTGTTCTCTGCTTCACACTGGAAATCAGGGTTTGGGGTTAGACATACTAATTAAAGTGAATGATATAATCTTAAAAAAATCAACAGATTCAAGTTTTAAAGCTCACATAGAGTGGTCCTGTTGCACATATGTTAGTTATGGAGGTCTACTTACATACATCAACTTGTTTTTATGGTCAAAAACCTCCTAGTTGCTGTAAACGAGTCGATATAAATCCTCTTCTCTGACGGTGTTTCCCAGCCGCGAGACTTGAGACTCAAATCTCTCAACCCGGAAGTGACATATAAGCACACCAGCTCTCAGAAGCGCAGCTCCCCCCTCTGGAACGGTGGATGCACTGCTACTCATTATCAAAACATTGTTTTAACAATGTTTAAAAATAGCTTCTTCACGACTCCCCGCCGCAGTCCCTTTTATGACTTTGACCTGGAGTCAGACCCAGAGTCAGAAGACACTGTCGCTCGTGAAACACCTCCACAACGGACGTTATTCTTCTTCTGTGGTTCAATGTACGCAACCGGATGTGCCCGGACTAGTGCCCGGAGCAGGAGGATCTGCTGTTCAGGAGAACCGGTGTTTACGTCACCATAACGGGTTTTTTCAGAGATCTCGCTGAGCCCGAGATTACAATAAAACACAGCGTTCTCAGCAGTGGCTGAACTGTTTGTTTAGAACCTTCAGGGCTTCATAAACAAGGTAATGACGCAGATACACACTAAAAAACAGCGTTAATTGCAACTTCCGGTCTAGGTTCGCTTTAAGAAAGTAATAACTTATAAAGATCCAGATAGAGCTGGATATCGCGTATTAAAATGGCATGGAACAACAACATGTCTGATACCCAAACCGAGTCGAGTAGTGCCTGATATGTATAATGGAAAAGGACCAAAACCAATCTCAATCGTCTACCACCGTGTCCCATCGAGCTCTAAATATACAACACAGCACATCAAAATCAGAATATGTCAACATCAAGTCTTGAATTTCCTCAAACTTGTTCAGTGACGATTTCAGCCAACTGCACTTTGAAGTCATGTCCACATTCTCCTCCAGGTAACCAAATCTGCTCACCACCTGCTGCCACCCGCTCATGCCCACGTTCGCTCTCTACAACAAAGCCTGTGTGACATTCCACATCAGTCCAACTCACGTTCCCTCCTCACTCATCTGTGTTCCTGTCCCTTTGAACCGCCACTCTTCTACTCTGTGCTTTCGTTTTCCTGCAGCAAGTCCATTTTGTGGATATCTCATTCCTAATGCTGAAGCTTTAGGTCTGTAGCTGCACTCTGACATCACTCAATGTTTTTTTTTTTTTTTTTAAACCTCTGTCGACAAACACTCTGGAGGTTGTGACCCTTGTGTGTGTGTGACTGACAGGAAGGAACGGGCTCCTTTAAGAGGATTTACTGTGAATTAGCACGCCAATTTAATGCCGTTTTTCCTCACGCTTTGCTCCAGCATGAGCAGACTACTGCGGGCCCCCGTACAGATGGACAGATTGCATTTCAGACACATTAATTAAAAGAAAAAAGATCACAACAGATGTATTGCAGGGACATCATTGGTTAATTGTCACATCTGTCTACTGTGTCCTTTTTGAAGATTTATGATTTTAAGAATGTTGTGCATTCACAAGCTCTCACCTCTCTGTTGAAATGAGCCTTTCACAGACAGCAGTCATTCACATGTATGTCAAAGGCAGTTTGATCTGTTTACATCTGATGTGACCTTCAAGGAACAATAGACAAGACAGTTCAATGAAAAAACAACCTGTGCTCCCAGGAAATAA
This sequence comes from Microchirus variegatus, assembly GCF_963457635.1. NCBI lineage: Eukaryota > Metazoa > Chordata > Actinopteri > Pleuronectiformes > Soleidae > Microchirus > Microchirus variegatus. The sequence goes on along the minus strand of NC_139811.1, from coordinate 26,190,849 downwards.
CAAAACATAGCTTTTATAATTTTCTTCATGGGAAATGTTTGTACAAGAGTACATTCTTTAATACAGTGTTTTGACACGTGTTTCATAAACGTCATGACAACATTTCAGAACTAGTTTTCAAGTATTTGAAGCCAAACTCTCGACTGGAGGAGGAGGATTGTTTGGTGATATGTTTGAGATGTTTGCCAAGCAGCAGATCACAGTTCAGTCACAGATATTTGTGGTATTATAATATATTCCCATGGATTTGATGGTATTATGAGGACTCTCCAGTATTTTTTATGGAAGAGAGGTTTTGGTTTCAAAAGTGATGGTGTTACCAGGGCATTTCTGTGTGGTTTTACGTAGATAAGTTACGGTGTTATGTTTATATGGAATGAAGTTTGACATTTGTCGTGTGTTTTCAGGAAGATAATGAATTGTGTTATGAGGACATTTTGGAGCATTTTTAGGGAGAGAGAGTTATGGTGTTCTCTGTTATCAGGGCATTTCTGTGTGGTCTTATTTAGAGTGTTTTTGTTATGAGGGCTTTTTGGTGTGTTTATATGGAATGACATTCTGAGGACATTTTGGTGGGATTTTTATAGGGACAGAGAGTTATCCGGGCATTTCTGTGTGGTTTTATGAAGAAAAGTTAGGTTGTTAAGAGGACATGTTGGTGTGTTGATAATTAGATTTTATGAAGAAAAACTATGGAGCCTGAGGACTTCTTTTTTAATCTTTTCATAGTCATAGCCACATGCTATGTCTTATCCACATTCATAATCAGGAAGTAGTTTCACCAAAATACTATTTATATCTACAACCAAGTAACATAATTTTAGTTCCGTGAGGTCACATATATCTGTTTGTTTGAAATATAAAAAAAAAAAAAAAAAAAAAAAATGAGGTTGACTGGTTTGTGGAAAAACGGCACCACGATAATCTTCCTTGTCCACATTTGTTCCTTAGGCTTCAGATTGGATAGAAGGGCACAATGGATGCTGGTGAGGGAAGCCAACTCTCTCTAATCAGTTCGAAGGGCAGCTGTGCAGCAAAGACTCAACAGTCACCATACAGCTGGCTCAGACTCTGGGAACCAGCAAGAAAAGGCTAAGATGCACTTTACTCCATTACAAGGCTAAGCATGGTCTCTCTCTTATTTTCTCCCTCGCTCACTCCTATCTCACTCTCTTTCATACACACACACACACCCTCTCTTTGTTTTGTGTTTTCTCTTTCTAGCTCCCTCTTCTCTCTTTCTCTTTCACCCGCACAAAAACACAGTAAGATTACACCAAATTGAACCAGGTTTTTTTTTTTACTTTTACCCCCTGGTTAAACTGTAATCTGTGGTTCCAGTTCCAGGCCTCCTTCCAGCATCTGCAGCGTCATGTGGTCCATGATTTCCCACATTACAGAAAACTGCATGTGGTGTGGGCTGCATGTTCCGTTTCCTGCAGATTAACTTTGTATGCCTCCCTCTTTACTGTGTCAGACTGAATCAATCTAATGCAAATAAGCAGTCCAAACTTTCAACAAACCTATGGCCCCCCTGAAAAATGGGAATTCCACCAGGAGATCTAAACTTCCCTCTTTCCCAGATCTCAAGCTCCCCTTCCCACAGACGCCCCGTGCTCAAAGACTTTGACATTAGATTTCCCACATAAGAGTGACTAAAAAAAGCATATTTTCAATTGCAACCATAAGTTGTCTCTCTGTTTCTCCTCCCACCCACACACACACGCACGCACGCACGCAAGCACACACACACACACACACACACACACACACACACACACACACACACACACACACACACACACACACACACACTGAAGATTCTTTAACACTGGGAAAAGAGTCAAATCCCTGGTGAAACAATTTGTCATGTTCTCCCACCTCACCTACCACTTTCTCCAGCAAAAAAGAAATGGGAACACTCTGGGAAAAGGCAGAGATGTTGTTCTGTGGGATGCATACTGAGTCGGAGCTTCCAGGGAGGAAAAACAAGTGGCTTGAAAAAAGGGGCAAAGAAAGAGAAAGAAAAAGAAAGTGTGGAGATGGAGCCTCCTGGCTGACTGCACAAAAGGGGTCAGGGGTCTGTTCCCTCTGGGTGTGCGAGCTTGACTCCTCCACAGAATGCCATGGATCCACTTAGTGTAATCACTTCCTGTCAGTGTTTACAGGGTGGTAAGAGCAGTGCACAGCAGCAGAGGAAGAAGAAACTGATCTTTGCATACATGGCTTACAATACATAAAGCTTGAATAAACATGTTGCAGATTCATTTACTTTGTTCAGATATGAACGAGTTATCTTCTTGCCCCTCTGTAAATGTATATAGAGTGCAAGCTTTATCTTGCACAGAGAGTGTTTTTCGGGGGGGCTTGATGGTATAAGAGAAACTGATCTCTGTGAGATAGCCTGACAGTTTATCCTTCACACTCTCCAGCAGCGAGAGAGAGAAAGGGGGAATGCAGTGCGATAGGTGTGTTATTGTTGCACTTTAAGTGAAACTATGCTGGCTCATTCAGGAGGCCTCTAAGATAAAGTAGACACATCAGAGACTCTGCGGTCATATCTCTTGTATCGTGTAGAAGGCCCACATCAGGGTTCACGTACAAGCTTAAATACTTGAAGCAGAACATGCACCTTGTGGTACTTGACAGTCATCAGCATAGATGGATCATCATCACCTCTGGTCCTTGTCCTCTTTTTATTGTCTTGTGTGTGTTGTTGTTTTTTATTTTGTGTTATTTTGTCAAATCCAAACAGAGGCTTTCAAAACCCTGAAATCACAAAGTCACACATTTTAACTTATCAATGGAGGCAGCAAAACCTAAACCCACACTTGTATGCAGTGATGTAAAATCACTGAAATTCTGTATGGACTTTGGTGCGGGGAGTGAGCAGTTTACAAAATGAAACAAACTTTTCACAATCATTGCTGACCAGCGTACCAAAAAAAAGCTGACTTCTTTACCTTAATAGTGTTAGAACTATCGTGGATAAAATGTGGGGCCACATACATTTTTTTTTCAATGTTTTTGAAGTGAAAAGCTGAATCAAAAGCTATTAATCAAAGAATAGAGCCCTTTGCAATGATGACTTACTGTGCTTTTGCTTGATCTCTTCAGGTGTGTGTGTGTGTGTGTGTGTGTGTGTGTGTGTGTGTGTGTGTGTGTGTGTGTGTGTGTGTGTGTGTGTGTGTGTGTGTGTGCGTTGAACAGAAACTGAGGTTATAGCCCTGCTGTTGGCCCTCAACAGTGGGGTTGTGAGAGAGGGGTTTCATTCCCAAAGGGTCCCACGCCCCCCCAATTCCCCTTTCCCTTCTCTGTATACAAGAATGAACATAAATCACAGCCACATCCAGCATTGACTGCATGCGGAGCAAGAGACTCACTCTGTTTCACTCACAGCGTTAGGCTTGCTGGTGTTGCACATCAGATACACCTCTTGCAACAGGCAACATTTATGAGAATTGAGCCATAGCAGAAGTGACGCTTTGTGGTACGGAGCAAAAGTGCCGAAAGCAGCGTTTGTCCAGACTACAGTCACGCTCTGAAGAATGCAGACATACTCACACCCCTCCTCCTTCACTGCCTGACTTTAAGGGCCAAAAACAACTTGACATGTTCCTCTCTTGGGCTTCATTAGATGGAAAAAAACACAAAAGATAAATAAATGAGCTAACCCCAAAATTGTTGTGCTTGCGTGGGAGAGTTCAAAATGCCCCAAAAATAGTCTTTCATGAGTCCATAGGAATGACGGTCTGCATCGCCTCACCATACAAGGTCCTGTTCTCTGTACCCGATTCCCCGCCGAAATCCCTCCACCACTAATGCCGCAATGACCCGTCTGCTGCCACGAGGACCAGAGACTCGTGGTATTTCCTTATGTGCTCTGTAGCATGGTACCTTGTTTTGGGAAAATGATAAACGTACACATGGCCACATTTCAGGATCTTCCTTTGGTTTCTTTAAGGGATGGTAAGGGTTTTTGAAGTGGTACTTACGCCCAGTAGACAGGTTAGTGCTGCCTGTGTGAAAAAGGAGGCAAGAACATTAGAACGCAATTTAAGTATTGCTTCCCTGTAAATCAGGAACTATATAGAACATGTGTTATTGCCTCATGGAAGAATGTTGGTTCCCTCACAGACCCAACTAAAATTGGAGGAGTTTACCTTTTGGCGTCTTTGCTTTGGCAGCATGAACAACCAACTTGTCGGACAACAAAATGGTGCCTGTAGGCCAGGTAACACAAAGCAAAAGAAAGTGTCATAGTGATCAGTAACATTGTCACGGTGGTTACACTTTTATACAACAACAATCTCAGATTGAAGCTTGAACCAGATTGCTGCGCCACATAAGGTGCAGACTCAGCAACTTGACAGACAAAATAAAGTCGTGCCATTATATGACTCCATTCATTGGTGATCCAGTCAAAGTCTGTGTCTATTGTTGCAAAATCATTTGAACTGCAGAACAATTCTAGGTGTTAGTGTCTAGTTTGACCATTTTTTTCAAAAGGGCACAGGAATGTTACTGGTGTTTTTATTGGGTTGTCTTTTATGGGGCTACAACGCAGTTCCAGTTCTCTTATCTACATTTCCAAAGAGACAGCCCACTGACCACATTCAGTATGCAACACACTGACTCTGCATAAGTTTGCCCCCACATCAAAACAAACCCTACTATTCCTTTTCAAGTGTGTATCTTTGTTCAATATGTACTGAATGTCTTTAGTGGTGGCAGTGGCTCCTGACAGACTGGAAGCACATGTCCCTGTTTATGTGCACACAAACACAGCGAGAGAGAAACAATGTGAGACACAGTTTGGCACAGCTTTGGTCTCTTGATAATGGAAGTTCATCTTTATGAAGTAATGTGATTCTGCAGGAGCAGAGGAGACATGCCAGAGCTTCAGACAATAGAATGACTCATCGACACAAACAAACAAGTGCACACTGATCAAGTCCAGACACCTCAGTTTCACAATGATGTTGCCGTCCCACCCAACATTTCTGGTCTTTCCTTACTTATGTATGAGGTTTGTATACATAACGTTTTATGTCTCTGCACAGATGACAGTGGCTGGAGGTCTAATGTTTTCTAATGTCTGTCCATACATCTACATGTACTGTATGTCTGCACAAGACATTCTTGAGATAATTATTATTCACAAGAATGAGTATAGCAATCTAACTCCAACTCGAACCCTAAAACCTAAAGAGAAAACTTTAGAATTTGGCACTAACATTCACTTGGACCCAAGGATGAAGTGACTTGATTTTGCTGGTCAAAGGTCAAAAGTAAAGGTGGCTGTGACCTCACAAACCAAGCTGTTCCATTGTGAATGCTTTATCTTAACGCCTCAAGAGAAACCTTTGAAATTTGTCAGAAATGTTCACTGTGACCCAAGGATGAACTGTCTTGATTTTGATAGAGTTCAAACGTCAAAGTTGCTGTGAACTCATAAACTTAATCCTAACTTTTGTAAATGCTTTTTCTCAAGAGCACTTCAAGTCATTTAAATATAGCAGAATTATTGACTGGAACATTTTTGAACAAACTGAATCTGATCTAGGGAAGCTTTCTTCCAAGTGATTTCTACGGTGGCCCTGAGGTGCAAAACACAAACACAAATCACAAAGCAAAAACGCTAAACAAAAAACCCAAACCCAAATCACAAAACACAAATGTAAATCAAAAAACACAAACGCTAAACCAAAAACACAAAAGCAAATCAAAAAACAAAAACATTAACACAAAATGGAAAAGGTAGGCATCTGCTCTCGGTTCAGGGTCACTGTTTTGTGATTGCGTTTTTTGTTTTGTGTTTGTGCTTTGCGTCTGTGTTTTACGATTGTGTTTTGTGATTTGTGTATATGTTTGTTTTTTATGATTTGCATTTGTGGTTTGCTTTTGTGTTTTTTCTTTTGCATTTGTGTTTTTTGTTTTGTGTTTGTGTTTTGCGTTTGTGTTTTGCACTTCAAGGCCACCGTGAATTCACTTACCAAGTCCACATGTATACTGAATGTGTCCTTCAGTATGTTGTAAGGAGCACTACCTGGTATTTGTAGTTGCTTTATCTTGCAAACCTCCTGAGAGAAATCATTTAAATTGGGCACAAATGTTCCCATGGATGCTAGAATGAACTGAGAACATTTCCGTGGTCAAAGGTCAAATGTGAACTCACCCAACACCACCCCTTGTGAATGTTAAGAATGTCTCAAGAGAAAACTTTTAAATTATGAAAAACGTTCACTTGGACTTGTGGATTAAGTGTTTAGATTTGAGTGGCTGAAGATCAAAAGTCATGCACAAATCCTCTTTTTAGCATCTTTCTCTTTAAATTCCTTTATATGCAAACATACATATGTTATATGAGTCTGGAAAGGGTATTGCATACACTGAAAACTGTTGTTTGGTGGAGGCAAACAACCTCTGGACAATCTTGATTTTTGTACACTGTGCTTGAAGATTTGTGTCTACGACAACTATATCAAGAGACAAAGAATTTTCATTTATAGCTAAATGAAATGCTCATTTGGATGAAGGAGAATCTGTAGGGAGTCAGTCTGGATAATCCTGCGTTTCTAGGTCCACTGACCTCCAGACATTTAACAGTGTTGGCACGTAGTTGAAGCATCTAGGGTAGATCTGTCTTTCATGCAAAAGAGGACCTTGCCAGATATTCAGAAGGAGACAGAGGCAGTGGGGGGAAATGAAGCCCATACTTTTTTGTTTGTGTGATTAAGTGCCAAGTGGACCTGCGACGCTCTTCTGCATGAAAAGGCCAAGAATGGACGTCTCCTAGATATGTGACACACGGACACATTTTGAGCCTTTTAGTGGTTCTGTGTGTGGAAAGAGTTGTGCAAGAGTTGTATGCCTCAGTCAGCGGCTTTTGGAGAGGGAGGTCCGAGGGGGAGGAGGTTGTTACCGTGAAACAGAACAGTTGAAACTCCATGTTGAAAGGCTGGGCTGTTGTTTTTGCTCAACGCTGAGCATAATCCATCACACTATATTGCGCCCAGTCATGGAGAGTTTCATGTCACAAACCCACACAAGACCAAACAACTCATCCCCACTGATGGTTTCAGTGTACAAAAACTTGTTTCACTCTCAGTTTGTGTGTCCAGACTTGTGCAAGGAGGTGTGTGCAGCTGGTAAGTTGGAGGATGAAAGTGACAGGTAACTGATTTCTGACAAGTTTTTCTGGTTCTTCTCAGTGACTGGGACAAGTCAAGCTGAGGCCTGCCCTCTTCCCTCCAGCCTGGGAACCAGCGCAGTGATGCCTCCTCGCCTAAGTGCCTGGCTGCTCTCGCTCAGAGCAGTTCCCATCCTACTCATCTGTTTATTATTTTCCTGTGAGGGCTTGTGTTGTAAGAGGAGGAAGGAGGGGAGGAGGATGTATAAAGGTCAAGATGGAAGGAATATTATCCCATGTTTCATTGACAGTGGAACTTGAGACTGGGATGATTTTTTTTAAGCCATAAATAAACATACAGTATTTCTGAAAAGGACCTGTGAAACCCTCGATCTCTGTGGCAGATACTGATTGTGTTATGTTGCTAAGCTTGGATTTGGTTTTGCAATGTGCCTGTGCTGCTCCACAGGTTTGCTTTTTTGTCAAGAACATAACATGCAGAAAACAAAGCAACAAACGACACAAAATAAATGTAAAGTCAGACCTTTACTTTACATTTATTTCATTATTTATTTTGTTGGTTAAAATGGCAACTTTTTGTGAATTCTGTCTCCTTTAAAGGGACAATATGTAGTATTTATGGGTTTATATGACCCAAAATCCACTTTTTTATACATATTATGTGCTCCTGCATTGTCTAGTCGCTGTATAATATTCTTTGTTTCATTTTCGTAGTGTTTCAAAAAGTCATGTTAAATAACATGGTCGCGGGCCGCGGTCGCATAGCACGGTTAGCAGCGAGACGCCATGTTTCTGCCGGAGCCTGTAAGGACAAACGCGAGAGAGCAAAACAAGCGTCTCTTTACTTGTAGCAGAAGTCCCGCCTCCTCTCTCTCCGCTTCGTCTGCTACGGCCGCGGTAGCTCGCCCTCGACCTCGCCTCACGAATCTCATCTGCTGACACGGAGAAACACGACGAGTATGACATTTGACCAGCTGCGGATACTGTAGCGCTCAGGGAAGGGAGGGGGTGAGCAGAGCAGCAGGTCTTTGTTGTAAATTTCAGCCTCTCCTCTAGATGTCACTATAAACTACTTACTTCCCCTTTAAATGCTTTTGTTCAGTGTTTTTTATTTTGTTTTCTTTGTAAATTGCTTTTTTGCGATGCCACGTTCTCCCGTCTTTCTTTAAATCAACCCATTGATGAGGGTAAGTTGTGTAAGAAGATTCTGCTCCACAATTGCAGAATCAAGCAATTTTGGTGTAATTTCTGCTGCAATTTTAGTTACTATGAACGCTTTTAATGTGGTATTTTATGGCAGGAGTCCGCTCCATTGTTCCCCAGTCTTTAGTGTTGTCGTCCTTGCTATTGGCCACATCTGTATGCAAATCCGGGATCTGTTACACGAATATCATCATCCCAAAGTGTTTTCTATGGTATGTTTGGACACATACGCTGATGTTTACATGCAGCCCAAATTGTGAGCCCGTGGACTGTATTGTGTAACTTCAGGGGTCTGAGGGCCATCCGTCATTTTGACAGATTGCAATTCACACCTCTGACCATTTGGTGGCAAAGAGCATATTACAGTAATTGGCTCTTGTAGAAGAAGAAAAGTAGAAAAGAAGAAAAATGTCACGGCGGTTGAGTGTCAGAAGTTTCTTTAAAAAGCCCAATAACGATGTTGATAAAAGAGGTGAAAAAAGAGGGATAGATGCAGATGAAGATGAAGGACAAACTCAGCCCTTGGCCTCGGCGGAGCGAGGAAGCGGCAGCAAGAAGGTGAGGCGGGAGTACAGAGTTCAGTGGGAGCGGGAGTTCTCCTGGCTGAGGACGGAGGATGGAAAAATCCAGGTGGTGCTGACAGCGCGTTAAAGAGCTATGGACAGGAGGCTTTGGAGCGCGTCTGTGACCCGCTCATATTTCACTATTCATTGTTCATATGTAGCTACTGGGGCCACAGTCAGATGTTTTTGTTACTGCGGAGAAAAAGTTACATATTCGTCATATTCTGCTTGATGTGTGTATCCACGCTGTGGATTATTTGTTCAGCTTTTTTGGACTGAATATTAATTAAAAATGAATTAAAATTAAATGCAGTTGAATATTTATTATCATTTAAATTAAATAAATTAAAGTGACCGATAAAAATAGCTTTTATGTAAATACATTTGATGACCCTGTCAGTCAAAATGACAGACAACAAAAATGTCTAGCGCAACCTCTGACTTCAGGTGTGTGTGTGTATGACCAGGATGTGTAATCTAAAGTCTCCGTGGATGTGGTTCAAGGAAAGCATGGTGGAGCTTCTTGTAGGTTTTAGGGGACCACATACGATCTACAGACTGGATATCTTAAGCCTAACAATGTCCTAGCTCTTAAGTCCTCCTCGGCCCAAGACCTCGACAGGGTGTGAAATTGTTACAAACTGTCCCTGTATCTCAAATACACATAAACCCTTTGTGTTTTGGCTGATTGAGAGTAAGAAGAATTGTTTCGGTGCTGCTTCTGTAGCCATTTTTTCTTCCAGCGCTGCCCTCAGGGGTCTTCAGATTGGAGCTGCTACATCAGCGGTGGGTTTTGTGTGCTGCAGAGACTCTGCAGTGGGTACATCTGACCTCTGACACTCCCACAGCCTCAGGAGGAAAAAGCGTTTTTCTTTTTCACTGGGAAAGGGAATAACAATCTCTTGCTGGTCCCACACAGTCCTCTCAAAGTCACATTCCATGGGCTGCTTTTCCCACCATTTACCGAAACACATCACTCTGTTCATTTCAGGCCAAAATCCAAGTTAGTGGGCGATCACATGAGTGGGGTCCTGCCCAGTACTCATGGCAGACCTGACCTGAGTCAAATGCCACAGTTAGGCCATTCTCCACAGGTCAGGGGAAAAATGAAGAGGGCTTAGACTGAGAGAAAGCTTTGGTTTCTCAGATATGGAAAACATTTTTTACTTCAAGTGTGTTCATAACAAAATGTGCAGAAGAATCAACACTGATTAATTTCTGTAAAATCAGTTAAACGGTTACCTGTTCCTTTGATTCAGATGGAAATGAACATGAACACTGTAAAGATCAACATACAGTTTCACACCAATCAGGGGTGTGTCAAGAGACTTAACGGGCCACAGGCAAATAGGGGCAACGGGCCCTCACACTGAACAACACGACTGTGACAAGTGGCATTAAGCCTAGATGGGAGGTTTCCAACCATGGTTTCAGTCATCTTTACAGCGTCAACCATAACATTTCAGGGTGTGCTCACAATTTTTTTAGTTTCAAATTACAAAATGACGTCTGCACACTGTATGTTTCTTTTCCTGCAAAATAAAAACAAAACAACAAAAACAGAGAATCCTAATACATAATTAATTAATCCCCGTAACCATATGTTCATTATTGGGCCAAACCAATTCCAGGAACAGTTGGCAGCCACTGCAAAGTGTAGTGGGACCAATTCCAATGTTGTGGCCAGTGGCAATTCAGGGCAATGGCAGCAAAGAACATATGACCTAATATGCATGTGTTTTTTTAATGGTGGTTGGGAACTGGAGCACACAGAGGAAACTGAGACCATATGGGGATCATGGATGCTTCACACAGTTTGGGTTCAAAATTTCACAAGGATGTATTATCAGAACTGGATAGAGCATCGCCCCCTCTGTCTTGAAGACAATTTTGTCATGGTGGCCACCTGTGGTGTTGCAACAAGTAATACTCATTATTGCCCAAAAAGCAATTTTCCCTTTGACCACAATAGTAAAAGAGATGCCTATAAAAGTGTCCATAGGACAACTCCAGACATGGACATAGGATTTTATAGATCTTTATACTATATATATATATATATATATATATATATATATAAATATATATAATTCATGGAGTTTCTTGTTTGTAAAATCTTCTTAATGCCATAAAAAGCCCAGTGTGATGATGTCATCGTGACACTGATGACGGTGTAGACTGTGGAGCTGTGACCGTGTGATAATGTCATCGTGACACTGATGACGGTGTGGACTGTGGAGTTGTGACAGTGTGATGATGTCATCATGACACTGATGGCGGTGTGGACTGTGGAGCTGTGACCGTGTGATGATGTCATCGTGAGACTGATGACGGTGTGGACTGTGGAGCTGTGACCGCGTGATGGACTGAGACCTGCGGTCACTTCACCACTGATTCCCGGGTAGGCTGTTTGTCTTGTCATTAATAAAGTTACTGATAAATGTGATGAACACATGAATTATTGTTGAAGATAATCAGGTTGAGTGAAAAAATCGGGAGTTATAAAAATACTTTTAACACATTGTTATTGTTCCTAATATTATGATCATGATTGATGGGAAGTACCGGCTCATTTGTCCCGTCTCTTCCGGTAGAAGTTAATGTTGTTGTGATTTATCTTAAAAGTCAACGTGTCGACTTTAAAGTCAACTTTATTCTCAACATTTCGAGTTTAATGTCGACATTTTAACTTTATTCTCAACATTTCGAGTTTAATGTCGACGAAAAATTCAGTATGAATGCTTGCTTTGTAATATGGAGCAAAGAAATCACAAAATTAAGAAGCTGAAAGATAGAAGAAGAACATTTGTTTTAATTATTTTACTAAAAGTTGATACTAAGTGAGTAGTTGATTAATAATCAATTAATCATTGCTGAACGGTTTTAATGTAACTCCACACTGAAACGTTTACAGAGTTGTAAAAATAGATGACGGTTGAGAATGCTCCAAAACACACAAAGACAGAACTCTAAAACAAATCTTTCACAATAGAAATTCAACGGAGAACAAGTTGTGGGTTGTGTTTTGTGGAGAAGAGATAAATAATGGGCATTCTGTGACAGCATGAGGGACGAAGCAGGAGGTATTCAACTCTACACACTGCCCACATCAATATGACCACACTCCATATGTGTGAGCAACGAGCATGTGTGCAATACCATAGAGAAGAAGAAGAAAAAGTAATAATACTGGCTCTTTAGAAAACAGTGTTCTTTGAAGTGTTCAATTTCCCACTACTTTGATTTCCAGAAGCAGAACAAAAAGAGTTTACTCTTTGATGAAACTGTATAGTGAAGGTTTCTGTTTCCATGTGGATAAGACCTGAAGTCTTATGGCGGCCGTGTAGGCCATAATTCCTTTTTCTTACCTCACACATACACAATTTTACCTCTCACATACTCTCTTTTACTTTGCACTTACGCAAAACACACCTCTTGCATACATTTTTTTTGTGAGTGTGTGTGAAGCGTTTTATGCGATTGTGCGAGGTCCAAAAAAAGTGAATGTGTGATCGGGAGGCCTTCCAGTTATGTGACGAAAAGCAGGAACTGTTAACTGGTAACGCATCATGGCGGCTAGAAGAAAAGGAGAGCGTATCGGCCAAGCTGCCGCTTTATTCAACAGTCTGCTATCTTCACCAGAAGCCATTCAGAATGTATCAAATAATCAGGGTGTGATTTGTGTGTGTGGGGGGGGGGGGGGTTCCTATCCCTATCTCTGCTAAATTAATTTTATCTCGGAATTTGAATTTGCTCAACTGTTCATTTTGGTTCAAGCTGTCATTGATGTTAAAGGGGGCAATACACGCTATTAAGAACTGTGGTATGTAAACTTTTGATCAGGGTCATTTGGGTAGTTGTCATTGGCGTCATTGTTGTCATTATGATTTAAAAAGAGTAAACACAGTTGTTAAATGGCTTAAACAGCAATAAATTGCTTCAGCCAACCACTACCCATGAGTGAAAGAAAAGTCTTTGTGTTATCATTCATATTCTCTGAAAAATGGTTAAGAAAACATAAATTCTGCCAGGTTATGTAAACTTATGAGCAAAAGCCAGGTTCAGGTGGATCTGGACACATGCAGATCGTGTCTGCATGCACAGTGCATTTTGCTGAACCACCTGGAATCTTGCACGTCGTCAGTTTCCCAGAGGGAATTCTCTTTACATCGCAACACTTCCCCTCCTGCAACTGAAACCAGGCCTTGCACAGACAAGCACGGTTAATGTACGCCAGCCCTAAGTGTCTGTGCCTCAGGGGGAGACACGAACCATCCAGATGATCAGATTAGATAGACAAGGAATGAAAGAAAGGAAATAAATCTGGGGCCGAGAGGAAGAGGGTCAGAGGCAATCACTGCGTAGGCCTGTCACGATAACACATTTTGCTGGACAATAAATTGTCCCAGAAATTATTGTGAAATGATAAAATTGTCATTTTCATCGTCATGAGACTATTTTCATCTAATACAATGATAATGGCATAATAATGCAGGTACACCTTTTCAAAGATCAATAAATATTTATATCAATAAATGGAACCGAGAGGGGTCACCGATGTACCAGAGGGGTCAATCTGTCTCTTTTGGTCGAGAGAGAGACGGGGTCGTTGAATGGGTGAGAATGAGAGCAGCCAAATGACAGAGGCGTGTTTGTGTTCTGATTAGGCTGAGCCAAATGGAGGCGGCTCACCAATGGAGATAACCAACAAAGACATCTCTTCACTGGGGACAAATCTACGAACATCTTTTCACGGTCAGTCGAAGCACAGAGGCATTCTTTTGTTTTGAATGGGGGCGGGGGGGGGGGGGGGGGGATCATGAATGCAGCTCAAAGTTTACCATTCTTCTGCTCCCGAGTGAAGCTGCTGCAGAAAATGCCTACTGCCCTTATAGAGTCTACGTGTGCACCTTTCATTTTTCTCGGACTCAACTGAGCCACCACTTGAGTCTACGTTATGGACCGACATCCTAAACATCAATTCATTCTCACCCTGGCTGCCAAGATGTGAGGCACTCAAGCTGAATAAACAATGATGTGGTCTCTCTGGGCGAAGACAGGCTTCCTGGCAAGGGTGTGCCCACACGCCGTCCAGCTTCTCATCCTTGGGACTGGCGAGAGATCAGATCCACAGCGGTGCTGATGGAGTCCACAGTGAGGTTTTTCTCCCTGGCAGGGAAACCAGCCTGGGATGCAGCCAAGGTTGCCATGGGGGACGACAAACATCAATAATGATAGACTCTCAGATGAGGTGTCTGTCTTTCACATGAATCCTAACTGTCTCTGTCGCTCTGCATATGCTGTCTGCCCATCCACTCGTTCACCTGTCCATCATCCATTCATCCATTTGCCCGGTTGTTCACCTACCAGTCATCCATCTGTCAATCTGTCTGTCCTTTTGTCAGTCTGTCCGTCCATTCACCTATCTATTCATCATCATCCATCTTCCTGTACACTGAAAACACTCACTCACACGTGTGAGTCATAAAGGGGTCGTACCTATGTTCCCCGGGTCCTATGTTCCCCGTTTTCCCAAAAAAGGTCCTATGTTCCCCACTTTGTATGTGACAGGGTAACATGGGACCCTTTTTTTGAAAAAGCGTAGGGTTAGGGTTAGGGTTAGAGAAAGGGTCCTATGTTCCCCACTTTGTATGTGACAGGGTAACATGGGACCCTTTTTTTGAAAAAGCGTAGGGTTAGGGTTAGGGTTAGAGAAAGGGTCCTATGTTCCCGGTCACATACAAAGCGGGGAACATAGGACCCGGGGAACATAGATACGGTCCCAGTCATAAACATCTATCCCTGGGACACAAATTAAAAAGGATGAAAATATTCTGTCTTCTGTGTCAGTTTTGCCAGAAAGCACCGTTCATTTTTTGTAAATTAAAAATATAAAAATGCTTCCTCTGCTCAGGATTCCCAGACATCTAATTACAACAACTAAAGGAGAGACAATATAACGGAGGAAGAGGTTTGGAAACCAGAGGAAAAATTATATGTTAGAGGAGGAAATGTGAGTGCACAGAATAGTGAGAAAAGTGCAATTCGCTTGTGGGCTTTGCCCACTTCACACGCACCAATGCTTGGACCAGAGTCTGTGTCACTTTCCCCCACAAACAGGAGTTTCAGGTTTAAGAAGAAAAAGAAAACTGGGCTCTGATATCAGCGGCCCCTCGTGTGAACTACAACACCAATTGTGGCTCTTTGTCCATGTAAAAAAAACCAAGAGGATCCCATTTCCCGCAGCTACAATTACATCATCTCTAAGCCTGGCACAATCACTTATCAACCCATGTTTGAGAGTTTTAATCCTTGTACACAGCCTGAGTCCTATAATCGCAGTTTCACAGTCACTGGAACTGGTAGTTTTGAGAGAGTGAACAGAGCGGAACACAACAATCCAGCAAGCAGATCTAGTTTGGAAATTCCTGCTGGATTGTTTATGAGCTGGAAAAAAATATATAGTGGTGGGGGGGGGGGGCAAGGACAGGGGGACAACGCTAATGTTGTATCGACGGTGACAATGGTGGGTCTGTGTCTGCGAAACAATGTGTATACGACGGCATGGTGAGCAAAAGCCAAGATTCTTTTGATTTATGTTCCAGGCCTCTGAACGATGCAGGAGCTCGGCCTTGCAAACAAGCAGCTCTATACTCATGGGCGAGGGATGATGATGATGATGATGATGATGATGACTCCCCTCCTCCTCCTCCTCCTCTTTTCTTTCTCCCTCACTCTGTCCATGTGTGAATAAACAAGTGACCCACGTCGGGTCTGCGAGAGGTCATTGCACAGCGGAGTTATGGAGATGGACGGAGGAGAGAGGGCAGGCAGACAGTGGGCCTCAGAGAGAGAGAGAGAGAGAGAAAGAGAAGGAGAAAGGGAAAAGACAGAAAGGGAGGGAGGAGAGATAGAGGTTGTATGTTTGTTTCTCCCCTGTGGCCTCTGCTGCCCTGTTGGACCCGGCCACCACAGGGCAACTCGGGCTTCTCCTGTTTTGACTAAATAAAGATTGATAGCGCCCCCTCACATCTCAGATTAGCTCCGTGGATAATAATAAGTCCCATGTGGCTACATGAGCCGTCACAGCAGCCATGTTAAATGGCGTCTGACCTTCACCTTGTTTTTCAGCTCCCTGCCCTGTTATGCTTTGGACGTGACACAATTATCACCTCCAACAAGGAGGTGCGGTTAGTCTGACTGTTATCATGATTGAGCGCAATTTAAATCCGCAGAGCAAACCTTTAAATATAAACAAATGTGTGGCACATTCAAACCGTTGTCAAATTAGTTCACATAATGCTGATCTCTCTCAGCTCCTGCACGACTCTTTCTGGTTTTCTCAGTATGGCGGTGTGTGTAGATCACATGTCGACGTGGCGACATTCCGGCGCTGCACACAGGAAGTGATTCTTTTTACGCCAAGACGGACGGAGGAAACGAGGAGGTGAAGAGCAACATTGAGCTAGTATTATATATAGTTATTTGACTGCTCAAAACACACGTGTTCAGGAGTTTAATGACTCTAGGACTGTCACTTGCCCCCATGACCCACATGTGGAGGATAAAGCAGTAGACGATGAGTGGATGAATGGATGTACTGTCCCTTTTCACGTACGATTCTGACTCCCAAAAGAACCACCAGCAACAAACTAAACAAACCACTTGAAATGTTTATGAAGAACAAGCACCAAAATGACTGCTGGCAGTCTGGCTGGAAGTGGTTCAGGGAAGTCCACTGCAGCTGGGATGATCAGGCCTCTTGTACTGGAACCTCCCGTGCAGGACCAATCAGCTCCCAGGATCCACCTAGATTCTCACACACATCATTTACAGTTTTTCGCAGTCGCTTTGGTGCTTTTCTCAAATCAGAATGAAATTTCTATACTTCAACCTCCACAACATTTAGTCAATTGTGCACATCATAGTAACAATTTCTCCTTCCTCTGAACGTATTGCAAATGCTTTTGGACATGTATCGGTTGCTTTCATAAAATTCTCTGCTGTTTTATACCTTTCTTTATCATTTTTTCCTGGAAATGTCTCCTCAATTGAACAATTGCTCTAAGTTGAACTTTCTTAGGGAGAAAAGTATGAATAGTATTGGACAGCAATCCAACATCTCATAATATTTCATTAACTCCACTAACTACAGCAATGTGTAACTTTACTGTCATTTTTAAATGGCTGTGCAAGTAGTGTATAGTGCTGTTTTGAGCCTTTTCAGGTTGTGTCACCGAGTTCTGACCTTTTTGTTGCATTGGAAAACACTGAGAGAATAAACTGTCATAATGAAAACATGACAAAGCCATTTGACTATCTTGTTCGTAAACGATGGTGGCAAGACTTCTCATTTTGAAGACACTGGCAGATTCATTGACATCAATACTTTGCTTTTGCAGGTTATCCAGTAGGTTTGCACTCATTGTTTTGAGAAATGCACTAACTGCTGTGCAAATGGTAATAGTGATGTGAGAAAAGCACCAAAGCGACTAAGAAAAACTGTAATACACATCTGCTGACTTTTTTAGACACTCTTTACAGGGACATGATAGTGAGAATGAGAGAGGTGGAGGCCAACTATGGGATAATGCCCGTTTTCACCACTCACATTTGGTCAGACAGTGGTTTGCAGCACATGACATGGATGCTGGTCGAATATCTCCCTCCCTACTTCCCATACCTTAATCCAGAGTTTCTCTCTGCCTGGGAGTTAAATGTTTATGACCGACGTCCACATGTGCAAATGGCCCTGCTAGCATCCATGGATGCAGCATGTGAAGAGTCGCCACTCCAGGAGATACTTTCCTTGCTGCATCACAAGGGATATAGATTAAAATATGTGGCCAGACAAACAGGGACGTCTGGATGAGCCAGAATGATCACATTTTTTTAGTTCAAAATATACAACGCTTCAGACTGTGTGATGCAATTACCAGGATGTCAGGTAGAGGGTGCTGTGAGTTCAGTGTCAAGCTTACATGTCCACCTGAGCAGACAGTTGGACATGGCACTCACAAATGGCACTCTTTCATTTTACAGTTCTAGCACTAGTTGCTGTTTTCCATTAATTCATATTTCATAGTACCTCCCCAATGTGGACAGGGTCATCATAGCACCACTGTGCTATCATGCCATTTTATACGAGACGTGAGCACACCAACAATGGAGGACATTGAGGTGATGGTGTGCTTGCTGCTCAGTCTGTGGTACAGTGTATTTTTGTATGCTCGCTGTAACGCTCTTGCCATTTAAAAAAAAAAAAAAAAAAACCTCTGACCAATCAGTCAGAAGGTTAGCTCTGTCGGCTCAGCTCTCTTGGAACATCGCCAGAGCAGGTACCAAAGAAGCACCAGGTACCACGTCCAAATATCTTTGAATTGTATTGCGTGCCATGTTTAATGTGTACCTATTTTGTTAATTTTATCGTGTCATCACCAGTAGAGTGAAAAGAGAATGCAATTATAATTTATGTTATAAATCCACTGGTAATGGAATGGTATTATTACAGTAATAAGGAGGCGATATTATGGTATTACTATCTTAACTGTAATGCATTGTCCAGCTTCACAATAACAATAGTAACAGTGCTTTAACAAGGAGATTTTATTATAATAATACAATGTTTTTTATAGTAATCTCCAGGTCATAGCTTGGTAATTAGAATCACTGTAATTACTTGCTATTACTAAGCTATTACTTCTAGTAATAACTTTTATAACTAGTGTTATTACACTAGTAATAACTACTGAACTAAAACTATACTACATTGTAATTGAGGTGTTGCTCTTCATTCTTTTGGCTGTTTTCATGAGAAAAAAATATTGTATTATATTGTTCTGTGGCAGAGTGTTGAGCAGGAGGTTGGAGATCACTGATCTCAGTGAGTGAAATAATGAGGATTTAGATCCATCCTGACCTGAGATCAGGTTGAAGCACTGCTGTCTTAGAGCTCAGCTCCACTTGATGTCAGCGTCGCACACTAGCCCTCACACACTCACAACTTTTTGTTACCTTAATCTGTTGTCTTCACACCGTCCTTCTCTTCTTGTGTGTGTGTTTCCTGACCTCGACAGCTCCCTTCTCTCTCTTCCTTCATGTCTGACTCCTCAATTCATCTCTGACTCAGACTCATGTGTTCTTCTCCTCTGCTGACGAAGACCCGGTGACAGCATGTTTCCTGCTCAACCACTGAGTTGGTCTTCTCTGCACAGAGTCACTATTTTTAAAAATGCATCTGAAAAAGTTTGTACCAACATAAGCAATTGTGAACAGATTGAAATCCATTTGAAAAAGTCTCACCAGATGTGCTTATCGTTTTATAAACAGCTTGTTGGGTATTTCAAAAATGCTGAACAAATGTCCTTATTATATTATATTATAAATAGGAACAGTGTATGGCTCTGCCCCACAAAGAGCATACATAACATGCAACACAACATATTTTACTTTTATAAACTGTTATAATATCTTATTTAGTTAATTTTCAATAGACACAATAATACACACAGCCAAAAGATCTATTCAGTTATCAGTGTCCTATATTTACTCTGACTGCCCTTAAATGTGTCTTTGGGTGTTGTAATCACTTTTTTTTTTTTTTCAAGTAAGTAAACCTAAAGCATTCAGATTATTTTGTAATCCAGTGGATTATGTTAGTAATTAGAGGGTTTGCTATTCACTAACTGACTACATTTCAGTGAGTAATGTTAGTGTGGGTACACGTGAGGTGCAGCTCATGTATGTTTAGTGGCTTGGTTAATATGACAGGGTTAGACCGAACCATGTCATGATGCCCTCATTATGTTGCAATTATGTTCTCAGTGGTGAAACAAAGGTGCACCACAATGGTTTGATAAGACCTCTTGTTTAATGAGACTTTGCTGTAACTCCTGTTTTCTTACAATTAGTAAACAGGTCCTCCATTCAGGCCTCTGCAACCACAATACTAATTTTCCCGAAAGTGGCACCCCCCCACCCCCTTTCTACTCGGCCCCCCTTGCCCTTAGCCTTCAACGTCCCACATTGGGTCTTGGCATCAAGGAACACTCAGGATACACAGAATCCTCCCCCGACCTCCTCAGATTCCCCCCCTCCTGCGCACACACCCATTTGATTGTGATTGACAGCGTCTTTGTTCCTTTGTGTGGAGCTGTCGCCTCTGATGAAGACACATGCTGCACTCATTGTACCCTGCACAAACACCACAGGTCTGCGACCGGTTGCACTGTCCTCTGCTGCTGCTGATGATGATGAGGCTCAGTGTGTGTTTGAGGCAGGTGAATGTGAACGGTCTGGACACTGCATGGGGACAAGGAGTGTGTGTTCACAAAAACAACCTCCGAAGCCTCATCCAAGCCAGACCCCTCACGCCTCGCCCAGTATGGACCAGGGGGTCCACGGTCCAATGTGCTGAGCCCGGGGGCCAGCTGGAGAGGGAGGCTCGGGGCTGCGCAGTGTGTCTGAGGAGGCCGTCATTAGGGTCCACCCCTCCTCAGGGATGGGAACCAGGTCACATTCTCTCACACAGCACAAAGCAGTGTGTGTGTGTGTGTGTGTGTGTGTGTGTGTGTGTGTGTGCGTGCGTGCATGTGTGTGTGTTTGTGTGTGATGGGCAGAGGGGGGGGGGGGGTTCAAGGGAGGGGTTTTGATGGCTGGCAGGCCATGACCTCTTTATATCCATCAACAGATCACTAACTTGGCCCATAGACATGCTCATACAACACTTTCACACACACACATGCATGCAAATGCATGCTAATGTGCGCATATGTGCACAGACATGCACACTCATGAAATCTCTATCAACAAGTTTGTGCTCCGAAGTCCAATCGGGACTGGGTTGGGACCCACAAATGGGTCGTGGGAGATTTTTTAGATTTATGTTTGTGCATAAACTGAAGTTTTAATTGACTGAACAAACATCTCTTGCAAATGATGTTAGCTGTTACAGATATGTCTGCAAATTAGTGCACACAATTTGCTCTTGTCGTGATTGGTATTGGGATTTGGGTCACGATAATTTGCCATCTTTAAAAATAGATAATAACTTTTTCAAAATTTTGAAAACTCTCATGAAAGTGTCATAAAATTAGAGATTACATAAGTAATTAAATATTACAGGAACTATCTGGATCTTCACTCTGCATTTACGTTAAAGTATACTGCTGTAAATGTATAAATTTAACATATTCCTATGAACAAACACTATTTCTCGTGCCTGCAAAAATGTGTGATCGTAGTGTTTGGATTTATTGAATGTGTCTATCTGGGGCTACTGAGGACAAATTCCTTGAGACCCCTCTGTGAAATCCACAGGTTAAAACAGACTGGGGGAGAGAAAAAACAGTGAAACACCACCCCCTATTGGTAGAAAGGTTTCTTGCAGACAAGAAGAAAAATGAAACAAACCCCCACAGTCATAAAACGTTATTTGATATCACAAAAAATAAGAACAAATCAAAAATATACATTTGAGAGTAAATCAGATTTATTTCTAAATCAAGTTGTGTGATTAAAAAAAAAAGAAAAATTCTGACCCACCCACTCATACATAGAACCATTTAAGAACCAAAACAACAACAAAAAATCCAGTTTATAAAAATATGATTCAACAGCAGTTATGACCATGAGAACACTATGTAAGGCAAACAACAATAAAAGCAGATAAATTCTTCCTGACTCTGTCTTTCATGTTATAGAACTCTAAGGAGCCTGAGTGTAACGTTATTGAAGCCACAGAATATAGCTTTTTATTTCTCCACAATTTTATTGTTTGTTTCTGTTATTATTTCAATTTTTTGTGCTTTGCAGTTTTGTCCAAGCCCATGTACAATGCGTGTCGTTTGTACTTGATTCTGGAGAGTACACAAGGTTGGCCTATGTACAAAATCTCTCTGTGCAAGTGTGCATGTAATCCAGGCAAAGCTTATCATGGCGGCAAAGGCACCTCCTCCTCCCTCGTTCCATGTTCCTGGTTCTAGTCTAACCCGCTTAGTATTAAAAAAAATTAAAAAAAAAACCCTCAGAGGAAAGAAAGGCACCAAGGTCCTAGATGGGCGTCAAACAAGGAACTGGGAGTGGGAAAGAGCAAAGACTGGACCCTCTCGCTTCAGTTAGGTGAGATGGTGCGTCTCCGCAGGCAGCTGCATGTCAGGCACTTGAGGATGCTCATGGTTACGTGCATGAGAGGACCGAAGTTAAAGAGCAGGTTGTAGAAGGTGTTGACGGACAGGCCACCGGTCTCGTCTGCATACTTTAAGGCCACGATGGGCGTGTAGAGGCTATTGGTCAGGTTCCTGAAGCGAGGGCTGCTTGACTCAATAACCTTTTTAGTGCACTGCAGAAAAAAGAGAGAAACGAAGAGTCGGTGAGTGATTTCATCGCTTTGTTTTTTACCACCAGAGAAACATAACACTCAGGAGTGACTTAAGCCCCCCTTTGTTTCTTAAATCACTTGTTTAACCCTGGATTTCCACTGGACGCATTACAGCCGCGGAACGTCAGGGGCGCGGTTCTGCTTCGTCCTCTGCCCAGCTTCAATCGCCACCGGGTGCTTTACAGCAGCAGCGCGGTGCCTTGGGAGCCAGCGGTATTCACGGAAGATCGCGCGATAATTTTAAACGGACGCGAGTTCGCGAGATCCCGCGATAGACTGCGTGTATAAAGGAAACAACAACAACAACAGCTTCTTTTCATTCTCCGACGTGGAAGAACTGTTGATCTGGTGTCATAAATGATTTTATGTTTCTCCACTTCAACAATCAGTCTCTGGTCGTACATTATGACTCTCTGAGACTTTTGACCTGGCAGCACCGGTCACGACGTAATGTTGATGTGAAGTTGTGACAGGCTATATGACCTGCGTTGTGTTTTATTTTGAAAGGGCGGCGGAAATGTTTTACTTTGAGTCTGTGTCGCACTTCCTGTCTGGTGCAAACTGCTCTGTTGGAATTTACACGGCTCAGCAGCGGCAACGGCAAAAATAGAACTGCTACCTATCGATAGCGCTGCGGCGCGGCGAGCAGCTTCTGGGACGCTGCTGAGACTGGTGGAAATGCTCTCATTGATTAGAATGGAAGCGATTTGCAACGGCGACAGCGCCGCTGACGTGCTGTAACGCGTCCAGTGGAAATCCAGGGTAAGTCTTGTAACTCCTGTTTTCTTTTGAAACTCAAATCTTGGTTTGTTCCACTGGTGTTGTCACTTCCTGCCCTCCTGTTTTGCTCTCCTGTGTTTCCCGCCTCTGTGATTACCTGCTCCTGCTCTATTGTGTCACACCTGTTTCTAGTTATCGGTTTTTGAAAAACCTGTTTAACACACCTAGGCTTAGAGACATGTATACACCTTTATTACTGCCAGGAATCAGTTTTTTAGTGTGCATGTAAACGCACTCAGTGTATGCCTGTTCATCTTGGTCTTCTGTCAGTGCTCTAGCATTCCTGTATTACGTTTTGTTGACCAGGTTTTTATTTTACTTTAACCTGCTTGAAGCTCCAATTAACGTTGCTTTTGGGTGTGTATCTATGTCTGCATTTATGAAGCCCTAAAGTTTCATAACTAACAGTTCAGCCACTGCTGAGAACGCAGGGTTTAGTTGTTTTCCTGAGCTCTCCCAAGTGGATCTGAAAAGTGCTTGCTCGTGACGTAACTAGCAGGCAGACCACTCCTCTGAGCAGCAGCTCCTCCTCCTGCTCTGGAGCTGTGTTAACTGCTCCTTCTGTTGCTAGACACTTCATAAGCTGCTAAACGTCTTCTTAAGGACTCATTGGAGCATTGTCAACTATCCATGATCGATTTCTTGATGACCGAGATAACAACGACGGGGGACAGCGATGAAGCTACGTTACAGCTAGCTGCTAGCGCCACGGTAGAGGAGGGATAATGGTGAGTGTTTTCCAGCCTTTAGTCTCTAGGCCTCTTATCTCCAATCCAACTTTGTGGCAACAGTTTGAGTAAGGTCCTTTTCTATTCCAACATGACTGTGTCATGGTGCACAAAGCAAGGACTACAAAGACCTGGTTTAACTTTTGACATCAGTTTCTAAGCTCATAAATACTCTACAGAATTAATGGACACAAATTCATAGAAACACTACATGTTCCAAGAAGTGTGGAAGCTGTTACAGCTTCAAAAGAGGGAACAAATCCATATTAAAGTAGTGTATATGTATTTGAATACGTCCTCACAGTCCTTGTTGGTGTAAAGATCAATTTTCCAAATACTTTTGTCCATATAGTGTATAATTTAATCTGCAATATATTGCTCAATGTCAATGGATTTATTGTGCAAAGTAAACTGTGACGGCTTGAAACCAGGAGCTGTTCATTTTTGCCAAAGCCTTTGCTGCCACAATGGCTGCGTAAACAAACTGGGGCATGTGACATCCAGAGTTCTAAATGGTCAGATGGACTAGAGTCAGGCTCAAGCTGGCCTGGACGCTCTGTGCATGGGCCAATGATTCCACCCCTGATCCAAGCAAAGATTGTACAAATTAAAGGAAAAAGCAGTCACAACATCTTAACTCATCTTTTACTTTGGAAGCAGAATAATTGTTGGAGCATTATGTTTTTAAAACAACTTAATAGTTTCCTGAAAGTAATTAAAAATTGGACTGTAATGGACTGATTATTGGAAGATTCTGTGATATTGGTATGAAGCCATCCCCAGACAAAGGTCAATACTTTGATTCAGTAACATCTGAGGTAGAAAACAGTTGTCTTACTTTGGCTATGTCCTCAGGTGTTTGGCCCATGGCTTCAAAAATATCTATGGACGATGGCAGGTAAACGTCTTTAAAATAACGTATTGTGTCCGCGTCTACTCCCGGATACTCCATCTTGGCCACATCCTCCATCATCTTTGTCTCAAACTCAGTGTGCACTGGGCCGGGCTCGATCATGGACAACCTGAGGGGAGTCACAGACACAAACACACGGGCGTGTGTGAGGGACACAGAGTGAAGACAGATGTGAGGACAGAGATAGAGGGCAGAGAGGCTAATCTACCGGATATTGAACTTCATCAGTTGCACGGCCATGCTCTCACAGAATCCTTCCATGGCAAACTTAGAGGCAGTGTAAACATCGTTGAACACCACTCCTGACGAGACAAAGAACAGGACAATCACATTTACACGTAATGAACATGTGTCAGACAGAATATGAGAATGAGATTAGTGTACTAACATGTTCTGGTAATCCCAACCCATCTGGCACTTTAAATTAGTTAAACAACAAACACTAGAAAGTGACCTGCAGCTGTTTGTACTCTGATCAAACTGTAAGCATGGTATGAACAATTTTTGCTGCACAAAATTAGAAAAATAAAGCAATTGCAATATTTGTGTAATTAAATAATAATAATAATAATAATAATAATAAATAAATAAATAAATGGGAGGAGTTACAGTTTTGTCTCCGCTATCAAATTCTTCTCTCTGTTTAATTTTGTTCACGTTAGCTTCATTCCAAGTCATGAAGTAATGATAACCATATCTCACGAGTCATGGCAACGATACTGTATCAATATTTTGTTCGACCTCTATTACAGGGTTTGAAGTGTGCAGACATTTAGAATCACAGTAAACTCTTCTGCTGAGACGGTTGGCTGCAGTTAAACACTACTTTTAATACAAATAACTCTGCTTTTCAGTCAATAAAATAAACTGCACTCAAATAGGCTATTTGTTATGACTGCAACTGGATACACTGTGATCCTATAGTCTGGTGTTTCCCCAACATTTTATATGGGAAACCACTTTTTAAAAAAAATGACAAACTACTGTGACCTAATTAACAATATAAATTGTGACAAGAGCAAATCTATGTATAATATAACATTTTCAGCCATTTCCAAGAGATTTGTGATAAATACATTCAATTTTGAGTTATTATGTGACATTTCTGTGGAAGTTGACAGAGCTGATGGATTTGAATGCTGTTACAGCTGCAAAGTCAGTCTCTGAACTTGCCGTTTCACTTCACATATTATTTTCATACCTTGCAGCCCCATGACGCTGCTCATGACCACGATGTGTCCTGAACGCCTCTTCTTCATGTCCGGCATCACCTCTTTGATCATGCGGACCACACCAAAGAAGTTGGTCTCGAAAACTCTTTTCATCTCCTCTATACTGATACTCTCCACAGGTCCCAGCAGGCCCACACCGGCATTGTTGACTGACGAGATAAAAACAAACACAGACATGGCAGTTCAACATAAATACATTTTTAAATCAGTTGTTATTGCTTGATGTTGCCACCAGATGTCAGTGTGACACAACAACGCAGAGGTGTGACATAACCACTCCATGTTGAAGAGAGTGTTTTTTTCAGACAGCCCCTTTAGCCGGACTCAAGGTTTGAATACAACAACTGAAAGAGACGATCAGACAAATGAGGGGAAAACAAATGTCCCTCAAAACTCTGGTGCTCATAGGAGGAAGGGAACATTTCAAAGAAAACTTCCAGTACTGTGCAAAAAATATCATGCACCAGCAGCCTTGTTTTTATGCCTGATGAATTCAGTAATCATTGGCATATGGATTTGAATGATGTGACTGAAAGTTGGTCTTATGTTTTAGCAAGCTTTCCAACACGTGCTCAAGCATGTCTTGAATAAACTTGGCGAAATAGACCTTACTGGTTAAACCAACAAAGTTTTAACGGTGACATTAACTTGGGTTCCATTCCAAGTATAAAAGAGCCAGAGTCTTTCAAAAGTCGATCACAATAAATACATGACATACATTTTTTTAATTGTTATTATGTTCATTTAAAACTGCCTACAGGTTTTATTCTGAATGTGTTCCAATAGTGATATATAGAGAAATAATTATACGATCATTACAGAACTGCTAAAACAACTAATCCAATAGAGGCCAAATGTTTTGCACAATACTGTATGTGAAGTGATACAACTTGAAAATGCAAAGACATGAATGTGGAGCACTACTGCTGCCTGTTCCCATACCTGGGTTGACATGAAATTCAAAGACTTCCCAGGACTAGTTCCCTAAAATTCAAGGACTGAATGTGCTGACACATCTTAAGATGGGAAGGCAACTTGTAAAAGCCACTTTGCCCATGGTGTCCATTTTTATTAATTTGCAGCACACTGCATCTGGACATGTGAATGTCCTTGGGATCTTGGTCAAAGTCAGTCTTAATTTTCTTTGTTGAGACAGAGATGTTGGGATTTTCATTTCCAAGGCATCACGTCATTGGCTCTCACTTGCTTAACGTTACTCGCTCTTTGTACTGCACATAATCTCACGTCAACGTCAGAGAGAGACAGTGGACAGTGTCCACCACAACGCTACTAATTATGACCATGTCTGTCCTGCACAGGCCAGGGGCCTCATGTACAAAGGTTGCTTACGCACAAAAACGTGGCGTACGTTCTTTTCCACGCTCACGTTCAGATGTATGAAACGAAATATGCGGTGCCCACGCCAACTTCATGGCTGGCATACGCCTGTTTCTACAGCTATTGTTCCTTTGGCGACACTTAGTGGTGATGCTGGGAAACTGTAAATAATGTGAAAACAAGTAGTCATCAGAGTGATGTGCACATCAGAGACACACTTATGAACAATTAACACCTTGCAAATGGCGCAATACTCACATGAGTGAGTATTTAGTGAACGTGAGGATTTACTTGCAAACGATGATAATTGGCTCATGTGCCAGTCATCCCTGAGCCGAGCCATGCCAGCTGTGTGGGACGGAATCATCCGAATGTCATCCAGGTTCATCAAATTCCCATACAATGCTGTTGAACAGGCCAACATTAAAGTGCAATTTTCAGCGAGAGCCGGTTTCCCTCATGTAATCGAAGTTATTGACTGCACACACATTGCTATAAAAGCGCCATAACAGGATGAATTTGTTTATGTTGATAGGAAACATTTTCATTCCATCAATGTTCAAATCATATGTGATTCGCAAATGCAGCTAACTAACCTCGTGTAAGGTAGTCTGGTTCAACTCATGACTCATTCATGATGACTAACAGCATGGTTGGGAACAGGCTGGAGGCTGGAACAGTGCGCGATGGGTGAGTAATTAGTTTATTCTTTTAATTGTCCCTTTTTGTAAACCAGCACCATGCACATTTGAGCATGTGCGCATTCAAAGCCCCTGATCGTCTCCCTGTGTTCAGTATCCATGTCAGTGAAAGCGGGCGTAAAGTTTGAAATGTCACTTCTGCATTTATTAATTGTGAGAAATAAAAAAAAACACTTGACATGAGTCAAAGTGTTTAATATCTTTACGCACGAGCGATGTGTATTGTGAGCAGCTGATAGTTTGACCTGTTGCGTTCACTTTGCTTCGGCGGTGAGCAGAAACCCTCCGCTTCACCTCCACCTTGAGATCTGACCATTTCTTTTTAATCTCTGTGTGTGTGTGTGTGTGTGTGTGTGTGTGTGTGTGTGTGTGTGTGTGTGTGTGCGCTGCTCTGATCCCACATCATTTACAGACTCACGCACACGCTCCCACTCACGTCTCTTTTTGTCATATTTAATCCCTGTTGACAGTGTACCAAACAAAATCTCCCTGTGCGTTTTCATTCATTCACTAGAATCTCTTGCTCAGACTGTGTGAAATTCCTTTACTTTCCTTTGTTCATTGCGTTATTTGATCAATCTCAGGGCCTATTTAAATCGATATGCATATTTAAATGGGGGCGTGGACAGGGAGGAGTTTGGCACCTCTCAGTGCGCTCAATTCCACGTTGATTTGGGATGTACAAAAGAAACGTGCTTGGATCCATGTGTACGCACACTGTGATACATCTGAATTTATTTGTGCGTACGACAGTTTCTGGGTTTTGAGTACGCCAAGATTAAGTAGGAAATCCACGCAATAGTGGTCATCGCAAATGGTCATCATAGTAACACGGCAAAAGTTCAAAAGTTCCTTTAAATCATAAGACTAGATATATTGACATGAATGTCAAGGTGTTACTAATCTAGGAATTGTTTAATTTGAGCAAAAACAAAAATAGGAAGGTTTTTAAGGGGATTAAAGACCCAGTGAACAAGCAAAAGAGAAGGTTGTGCTCAGATGAAACTGCAGGGCTTATTTTCATATGCCTTTTCTGCTTTGGTGCAGAATCTCTTTGCCTGCTGGAATTTGAAGACTGTCCCGGCTCTCCTCCCCCCGCCTACTCACAATATCTACTGCAAAACCACAAGGAAGACAGTGCTACAGCAGAGTCACAGCTCGGTTCATATACAAATCCTCAAAACCTCTGTTTGGATGAATGATCCATCCATCCATCCATTTTCTACCGCTTTATCCTCCACAGGAGGTTTCGCGGGGGGTGCTGTGCCAATCTCAGCCTGGAGAGACAAACAACCGTTCAACCGTTCACACTCACACCTATGGTCAAATTAGAGTTCCAAATTAACCTAATCCCCATATTTGTACATTTGTGGACTGTGGAGGAAGCCGGAGAACCTGGGGAAAACCCACGCACACAGTCTTTCTGCAAAGCAAGGTCTTCTTGCTGCAAAGACAAGACTGCGAACCTACTACACCAACAGTGGCCTGTAAGAATTAATCAGTACAGTAATATTACACTGTAGTTTGATGTTTTTACTGTTATACTTGATAAGTATTGTAAGAATGTACCATGATTTTACTTTCAGGCAAAGAGATTTGTGCTACTGTGGATCAGTGATACAGCTGGTTGTCTTCCATCCAGAGGGTCTTGGTTTGATCCCCAGCTGTGCTTGTCTACATACCAATGTGTCCCTGGGCAAGACATTTAACCCCAAATTATTTCGGACAGCTGTGCGGGCAGTGTGAGAATGGGTTTGACAGATGTATGATAGAAAAATTGCTGTGCATATATAAATATAAATATAAATATGAATATATCTATATACACTGTGTGAATGGGTGAATAAGAAAACCGTAGCATTGAGTGGTCATCAAGACTAGAACGGTGCTCCAAATACAGAGCAATTCTCATTTTGTGTTCTGGGTTTTACAGTCAGGCTGTAGTTCCACACTGCCTCACACCGCCGCACCTCGTCTGTTCAATTTGGAAGCCTCCTCCAAATGCAGTGGGAAAATGCTTCATTAATTTCTCTGGGATTGGACAAAAGCATTTGTCGGAGACTAAATTCAAAGGAAATTGGATGTCCCTGACAAATGCAGCCATCAAACGCTACCCGTCCCAACATATTCCAGGATGCATTGCACTCCAGAGTTTATCACTTTGAAAGGAGTTAACGGAACAACTACTAAACTACTTTAAATATGGCTGCAACTCAGTACAAAACAAAGAATTCCCACGATTCATTAAATGCTGTTAGTGATTTGTGCCACGTCCAGCTGCGGTGTGGTTGCTAGGCGACAACAGTAAGATGATAGGGAAATCTTTGGTGTCTACGTGGCTGACGAAGACCAATGCCTTCATCAGACACATAGACCACGTCCTCCAAAGGAGACGGCCCCTGAATTGGGACACAGCATTCAGTGTGTTTATCAACGTTTGGGGACAAAAAGCAATGTAATTCAATTCTGATTTCAAATAAGTGGGTCAGTGTTTCAAGTTTCGGGTGAGTCCCACTCACTCAGGATATCAATATGTCGGTCTTTAACATTATTGATGCACTGCTTGACCGACTCGTCGATGCACACGTCTAGAGACATCAGCATCAAGGTCTTGCCGTATGTGTCTCCTGCTGCTTCCACCAGCTTGTCCTTCTTCTTCAGGTCCCGCATGGTGGCAATAACTGGGAGGGAGACACAGAGAAATGGGAAAACTGTTATTAAACATGTAAGATGTTGCCATTTGTTGCCTGTAAAAAACGCAAAGACATGAATATGTGGAGGGACAACAATTCGTCTGTTTTAAAGCTGCTGCCTGCAGTGTTGTCGTTTGGCTAAAGGCCACATTATACTTCTCCGACTGCGTATGCGTTATCCGTCTGCGTCACCACGGAGACGCCTCGAGCATTTATACTTCTGCGTCGTGGTGACGGACACTCGCTGCAATTTCCCGCCCGATCAGTAGGGGTCGCTGCGCAAGGTTGTTGTGCTTCTGGCTACAGTGAGCAATGGCGTCCGAGAAAGAAAGAGAGCGAAAGACTGTTGTTGTTGAAACAGTGGCCGTTTCTCACTTTTCTGTGTGACGGAACGCAGTTTTAAGATAATTTGAGGCGAGAAATTGGCCATTTAGGGTCTAAACATGTGCTGTGTGTGTTAAGATGTGACATATTTATAGTTCGGCAGCGGCGTTATCGGCGGGGATCAGCTCCGCCTCTGTCAGGACGCCCGGAGCGCACTGAGAGCCGGCACAGAGCAGCTTCGCTCAGCCTGTCCTGAGGACCAATCGCAGCTCTTGCCGTCTCCGTAGTCCCTTGACGGAGTGACGGACACTTAAAAAATATTTTGTGCACCCGGAGACGACGCAGAGGCTCTTCGACAGTCTCTGCGTCGACGCAGAGTCTCTACGTAGCCTACGCAGAGCACTTTACGCAGAAGTATAAATTGGGCTTAACTCAAGGCTAACGTTTGGCTACCTTCCTGCTGTTAACATTCCTCTCCCCCATAGGCCTGCTTAAGTTTTGGATATCTTTAAAATAGAAAGTTTGCCACTTAGCGTGAGAAAGCTGTTTCTGGCTTGAAATTTAAGTTCATAATCCACTTTCTCCTTGAACCACAGTCCATGGAGAAAAACATACATTTCACATCGGGGCACACAGGCGCTGTTGATCCACTGTTCAGTAACTTCAAATGTATTATTTTGCGATGTTGGTGACACAAACTGCTGGTCTAATGTACCAGTTGACAAGCAGGTCTTGTGTGCCTGCGAGCTAAAAACATATCTTTTTCTGTATGGAATTTGGTGTGGGAGAGAGAGCAGTTTACAAAGCTCACTTTGCGAGATAAGGCAACAGACGTATTCTTAACATATTAAAGCTGAACTAGACCGGTCGTTCCAATTAACACTGTTTTTTTAGTGTGTATCTGCGTCATTACCTTGTCTAAGAAGCCCTGAAGGTTTGAAACAAACAGTTCAGCCACTGCTGAGAACACTGTGTTTAATAGTAATCTCGGGCTCAGTGAGATCTCTGAAAATCCCGTTAACGTTACGTAAACAGCGGTTCTCCTGAACAGCAGATCCTCCTGCTCCGGGCACTAGTTCGGGCACAACTGGTTGCGTACATTGAACCACAGAAGAAGAATAGCGTCCGTTGTGGAGGTGTTTCACGAGCGACAGTGTCTTCTGACTCCGGGTCAAAGGTCGTCATAGGGACTGCGGCGGGAGTCGTGAAGAAGCTATTTTTAAACACTGTTAAAACAATGTTTTGATAATGAGTAGCAGTGCATCCACCGTTCCAGAGGGGGGAGCTGCGCTTCTGAGAGCTGGTGTGCTGATTTCGTCACTTCCGGGTTGAGAGAGTTGAGTCTCAAGTCTCGCGGCTGCGAAACAGCGTCAGAAAAGAGGATTTCTATCGGCTCGTTTACAGCAACGAGGAGGTTTTTGACCATAAAAACAAGTTAATGTATGTAAGTAGACCTCCATAACTAACATATATGTGCAACAGGACCACTCTATATGACCTTTAAACATGCAAATTTGTTTCAGTGAGCCTTTTTGTAAAGAGGCTCAAATCTGTTTTTCCCTGTGGCCCCCGTCTGCAGCCATGTTTATCCTGAGGGGGTGTCAGAGTTTAACATGTAAACTCATGAAAGCATATCACTGAGGGCAGCTTTAACCACTTCCTTAACACAAACACAGGCAAGAACACATACAAAGAGAAACACATGAGCAGGTTAGAGAGTTTCTAGGAAAGTCCGCGCCTTTTAGTTTACAGGTCACACAATTGATTTCCTGTGAAGTGGGCAGCATTGACCTCGTCACGGCACATGAATCTATCATGACCGGAGACAGAAGCTATCAGCAACACTGTTGCCTCAGCTTTCACGGTTTCTTTTCACGCTGTGTTCACTGACTGACATTATCTCGCAGAGAGACAGGAAGACAGTGCTGTTGCACAATGGCAATCAGTGGAAGTAAACAACCTCCCATTCACACGTTCATCTACCTGTTGTCCTCGACAGATAAAGGCACTTTAATCTTGTCTGAACAGAGAAAGGGCTGGATATGTTGGTTGGTGAGGAGAAGCTGCTGCTGTGCTGCCGGGGTGCTGTGAAAATGTTGTTTTAAATATGTATTTTAATGAAGTTGGAGACGTTTTGCTTTAAATGTTGCTTTGCATGTGTCTCAATGCTTAGTCTTTTAAAGTCTAATCTCATGATTTGAGAACCGGGTGTCCATGAAGCAACAAAGAGATTTACGTATTGGTAGAAAAGTGAACAAGAGATCCATTGTTCCTTCAGGCTCCTACGGGAATTACTCTTGGGCAGCTTAAAACATTCTTGAATGAACCACACTGCGTTGCACACACAGAGGTCTTTTCAGGGTTTCACCGAGTTTGGAGCCTGTTGCTGCAACAGATTATTACTTTATGCACAATGTAATATTTAATCTCTGCTGGATTTCATAAAACCCTGGGAAAACAGAGAGTGACTCGGCTTCATGGCTCAGAGGTGGCCTTATTGAAAACAGGTCACGACATGAGCAAACAAAAAAATCGACTCAAACCAGAGTTGAGGAGGCAGTTAATCACTTTTGTTTTGCTCTTCTATTTCAGTGTACTCAGTCCCACCAGATCCCAGATAAAGATAGAGACTTTAAAGCAACACTGGGCTACCTTTTGTTCACCTTTAAAGACCTTCAAATTAAATTTGATGGGTCACTGACTTCTGACATTCTTCAGTTTCGTGAGCGAGTAAGAACACTGTGAAAAGGGCAATAATGCCGCATATCCTTGACATTATTTATTAATAACTCTATAATAATGTATCAGCATAATTTATATTAAGTGAAATGAAAGATCATAAGAATTTTGCACCTCCTCCAGGCTCTGTAGTCAGTCCAGATCTCAGCAGAATGGTGCATGACTGTAGTTTGACTAATCACAGGGCAGTTCGGACATTGAGGGCACCTCCTGTTGGCTGTTCAATTAAATAATACATGTTCCTTCAGTGGAAACGTTGCCATTCCTGGCAAAGCCTCAAACTATCCAGCAAGTCGAGGCATCAAAATGAACAGGTTTGGCTTAAATGACTTAAAAAAGTTGTGAGAAATCCACTTTCATCGTGGTGTGTTTGCTACAGCGAAGCTTCTTTTACACAGGTCGGAAAACCCAGTGACGCATGCTTACATCTGGCTTTTGTCTGCAATAAATATCATCCACATTCACTCCTGGGTTAAATTACTCTACAAGACATGCAGAGTTTTTTTTCTGTTTCAGGCTGCAAAAGACGGTCTGGTGATATTGTAATTCTGCCATCTACAACTTTATTTCACCGCCTGGAAACGCCTGTTCATTCACGCAGCCCCTGGAAAGCAAGACCCTTACCTAATGTTCTTCTATTTTAATTTTGAAGCAATTAAACACTGCAAACATACTTAGTAGTGGAAGATTCTGCCAGTAAACCCTCCTAAATGAACCTTTACAATGTTTTGCTTTAACTAAGTCTTGCACAGTTGTTCCTAAAAGTTGAAAGTGGAAACTAACGGCTAAAATTAGCATTAATTGGGGAACGTGTGACTGTGCACTCAAACAGTTAATTATAGAATTCAGCATGAGGACACAATAAAGTTTCTTTTGTGGTTGCTGGTGACAATGAGTTTATAATGTTACGCTGTCTGAGGCTCATTAGTGTCTCTGCAGTAGAGCTGAAACGATTAATCGATTATTAATCGATTACTAAATTAATCGGCAACTATTTTGATAATCGATTTTGAAGCTTCTATTTTGAAGCTTTTTTCATGATTAAAACAAGATTTCTGATTGTTTTAGCTTCTTAAATGTGAATATTTCTTAGTCTTTGCTCCACATAACAAAGAAATCATTAAAACTGAATCATTTTGGTTTGTGGACAAAACAAGACGTTCGAGAACGTCGTCATTTCCAGGTTTGACAAACACTGATCAACGGTTTTTAACATTTTATGGACCAAACGATTAATCCAATCGAAAATAATCGACAGATTAATCGATTACGAAAATAATCGTTAGTGGCCGCTCTACTCTGCAGTGACGCAAATGATTTCCGAGAGACGTCCTAGCCACCAAACATTTGCATTGTGTAATTTCTGCCGCTAACAGTCGATTCATCACAAGGAATAATAAATAATAACAGTAATAATAATAATAATAGTTTGATGACATCGGGAAGCAGCGTGGGATCATGGGAACTGCTGTCTTCTTTGGTTTCTCTGTCTGTTATGGGGGGGCTTGGGTAGCAGAATAATTAACAATTAAATAATGATATTAATTAAAAAAAAAACCTAAGGTCAACACACTAGTACTAGTAGTAATTCTGGCTCTAAGTAGTAGTAGACCCAGATGTTACAGCAGAGACTGGTACTTGCAAACAAAACAATCCATAACACTGAAGAGAAATAGCATGGATAGCAGATGAGACCATTAACTCCTTTAGAGTTCTTTTTGTGACCAGATTTGCTCCATCGTGGTTGGCCTCATGTGCACCTTCTACATATTTTCTGTGTGCACTACTGAAAAAAAACAAAACATGTAACATTATCATTTATATGGAGATTTTAATGCACAGGTGATGTAATGTATGTCTTTAAGCTGGCAATGGTATTACATAGTGTTGCTTTAACTTAGTATTGTGTTTCAGAAGGACAACACTGAGGTTTTACTTAGACAAACTGTGTTACACTATTATTCGGTAAGTGAAGTCCCAATATAGGAGTTTGTGGGGGGAATGAGTCTATAATGTTATTCTGTCTGAAAACCCATCATTTCATAGAAAGGCCTCTGGATCCTCCGTTCCCAGAGTGACAGTAATGATTTCTGGGAGACGCGCACCAATCCAACACTGTAAAAAGAAAGTGGGACACCCGAACACACAAGGCCCCTGCATCACAGTGAACCCTGCTTGTACAGGTCTCAAACTTTGTCCCCCTTTCAACACTCGCTCTACTGAGGGAACTAAAGGCACTAAACCGGAGCAGGCGCTCCACCATTTAGGGCGATAAAAGGACGCTTTGTGCAAGAGAAGTCACTTGAAAGAAAACTGACAAGACACTTCTTTTATGATCGCGCCTGGAAACTGTGCTTTCACATGATAATTGTTGACCCAGAGTAGCCACTGAGATTCAGTGGTGACATGAAAACGCATATGGATACGATCTCACCACGGGGTCGTTGTAGTTTCAAAGGAAAGCCACACGAAACCACTGATTATGCGCAGAGACTGAGCGTTATTGCGCACGAAATTCGTTCGAAAATGTGTGCGTAAAAGGAGCCCGGTGCAAAAACAAAGGTTCTCGTTGTGTTTTTCCGGGAAAACAGACTGGATACAGGCTCGCTCCTGATAGGCTCGATGAGAGAAATAATGTAACAATGAAGCGCATTTACCGTGGTACCGCTTCTTCTCATCTTTGGCCAACGTGACGGCGATTCGTAACCCGATGCCGGAGGAGCAGCCGGTGATCAGCACGACTTTCTGCCCGCTGCTGCTCGCCATGGTCCGTCTGTCTGTGTGTCTGTGCGGGTGTTTTTTCTCTCTGCTCCGTGTGGCCGCTGCCGAGGGATCCTGCCACCGATCACCGGACTTTTAAAAAAAGTAAATCGGATCATGCAGCCGCGGCAGCCATGTGAGCGTCTACTTAAGTCACATGTTCAAACAGAGAGAAGAAGAAAAGAATTCTGCATTTTTTTTTCTACAAAAAAAGACGTGGCATCGCGAACAGCCCACCACCACAGGACGGGATTTTAAACTTGATTGGATCAGCCTGCCCCCAAAATCACGTTAATTCCTCTAAAATGAGTGGGCCACGCGCGTGTCTGGGCGCGTGACACACTCTACCTTAGGGGCAGAGCTTATGTGATTTCTGAGCTGTGACCCTGTCAACAAACAGCTACAGATCCCCATTCACTGCTGTGGCACTGCTCATGTTCTCATATTAATGAATTAAAAATGACATATAGTTCAAATATTACACATTATTTCTAATGTACACATCTAATCCCATTTATATATTATTGATGTTGTTTTGTAACAAAGCAAACATTCTACATTTCATTTGTACAAATTGAATGTATTTGCAGGACACGGTGACACTTTAATAACAGTATTACAGCAATATATTTATAGTATAACAATAATAATGTTGTTAAAATAAGATAGTATTACAGAAATACCATGTTATTTCCAAAGTATTATCCAGGTAGTTGGGTATTTTTACCCCAATATTACTGTTTATATTGTGTAGTTTTATAGAACTGTCCTAACAATATGATACTTATGTGTGTTTATATTTTAATAAAACTGACTTTTACCATTATAGGTTATATTTGGTTTTCTGGCTTACATTTATTTATCATTGGCAGATATTAATATTCAAATAAAATATAATTTTCTAATCAAATTCAAGCATTACAGATGTACTGCTATATATTATTTAAACTAATCTGCCGTTAATGTATTTATTACAGTGTTATTTCGTTTTTTAGAAAACTAAGTGAGTTGACTTGTGTTTTTACATTTAACGTAATCGTATATTACTTTTCAATAGGTAGTTTACCACATTTTAAAAAAAACATGAGTGTATGTTGTCATTCATTTGTAATGCTTACCCTTCCTCTCACTTTTCATGTTCACTTTGTTTACAGCCACTTAATGTGCTGCATTGTACTGCCATCTGGTGGTTAGAAGCAGTACAGCACACCTGAAATCAATAACTCATGTTTCCCTGAAATTGATTATTTCACCAAAACGATTGGATTAAATCACTGTGTCAGTCCATGTTTTTTTTCTTCTCCCGCCCAGAGTGCGAATAATGGTGTGAGCTTATCAGTGCCTCAGTCTGTGTCTGACTGGTGACTAACGACAGTGAACTCTGCTCTTGATGGATGTTGTAAGAGGCCAAAGTACCGCAGATAAGATCAGAAAGCAGACTCTTTCTGTCATGAGAGGCCACAGTCTTTGGTGTTTCGGGCCTGTTGCTAAATGTGATGCAACGCTTTGCAGCCGAAAAGCAAGGGAGCAATTTGAAATGTTTTTTTTTTCTCTGATACTATTTCTTATAACGCTCATGCATGGATGAGTTTGTGACTGAGAGATTTGAAACACAACTGCAGATAAAGAATGACTTATGATTGCATTCATGAAAGCTTTTTTATTTGAAAGAATTTAAACTTTTGTCTTACAATGTACTATACAATATTTACTCTACACTTGAAAAATGATTAACTTAAAGGGACAATGTGTAGTATTTATGGGTTTATATAACCCAAAATCCACCTTTTTATATATATTATGTGCTCCTGCATTGTCTAGTCGCTGTATAATATTCTTTGATTCATTTTCGTAGTGTTTCAAAAAGTCAATGTAAAATAACATGGTCGCGGGCCGCGGTTGCATTGCCACGACGCCATGTTTCTACGGGAGCCTGTATAGACAAACGCGAGTGAACAAATCAAGCGTCTCTTTACTTGTAGCAGAAGTCCCGCCTCCACTCTCTCCGCTTCGTCAGCTACGGCCGCGGTAGCTCGCCCTCTCCCTCGCCTCATGAACCTCATCTGCTGACACGGAGAAAGACGACGAGGACGACATTTGACCGGCTGAGGATACCGTAGCGCTCAGGGAAGGGAGGGGGTGAGCAGAGGAGCAGTTCTTTGTTGTAAATTTCAGCCTCTCCTCTAGATGGCACTATAAACTACTTACTTCACCTTTAACGTGATGCCTCATTTCCTGTGTGACACCATGTTGTTGTGACAGGTCCCGATCACCATTAAAGGTACAGTGTGTAAAATTCAGGAGCATTCATTTGGTGAACTTACTTATTGCAGTTGAATGCAATCATTTGATGATTCATTGTCTCAGAATGTCCTGTTGACTCTCAGTTTCTAAAGCGCTCACCTGCACCAAAGTCCATGGAAAAAATCTAAATGTTTTACATCACATCACACAGGAGTTGTCGATCCATTGCTGCCTCCGCTCGTGAGTTTATAGCTCCTTTTCCACCTAAGGTCCCAGCTCGCCTCGGCAAGGCACGGTTTAGTTTGGTTTTTCCACTACAAAAATAGTATCTACTCAACATGGGTGGAACTAATGACTTGTGAAGCAGTTGTTTTCAGTGTAAATGAATCATTAGAATCAGTAAATTAAAAATGTTTGTTCAGCTCTTCCTCCATGACCGAAGCACAGACTCCGTCTGACACAGGACTGAATTACAGCGGCAGGGTTTGTGATCAATCACGATCAGCAGTGTTGTCGCTAAATACACTCTTCTTTCCCTGAAGACTTCCCTGATAGATGTTGGAGATTAACCCACATTTTTAGGATTGTTAGGTCTTTTTAAACTGATCTACAATTCTGCATTCTTTGGCTTCATTCTTTTGTCAAATGTCTCTTCCTGTGACTGCACTCATTAGTGGCCTGCAGTCTGGCGACGTCACACATAGGATCGCCTCAGATCACTTGGAACCTTTCCAGAGCAGGTACTAAAAAAGTACCTGGTACTAGGAGGTCAGTTGAGTGGAGCTGGTGCAAACACGCCATACGTTTGGTATTGAGTGTCTTTGTTCAGGTTTACCAAAGTGACACAAACTTTCCAATGAGGCAGCAGTTGACCAGAAACACCAAAAGACTTGGGTGTAGTGGAGTTAGCAGTTTCCAAACTTAAGTTTACAATTGAAAAAAGCTGATAAAGAGAGTGAGATAAAGCAGCAAATAAATTGTTAAGATATTTTTAGACCGAAGCAGGCATAGATCTTATGGTAATTAGCTAAAATCACTTTGAACTACACTCCAAAAACCAAACCCTCAACAATCCCTTAATGACACAGAACTGCTCTACCCTTTAAAATAACATTCTACAAACATTTACATGGCAGCGTGTTTACAAAGTGTGCACAGCATGGGAAAGACAAGCCTGCAAAGGAAAAAACTGATCCACAGAGTGAGAAACAGGCCTGCGTCTCCCAGCCAGTGTTTCTCCTGAGGGAAAACTGAGGTCACTTATGGACCCAGCAAGTCAAGCCAAGTCAAATATACAATGTTTCTATTGCATGTTTAAAAACAACATAAGCTGACCAAACAGCTTCAAAGGAAACGTGTGTAGGTCAAGGAAAATGCAACCAGCAAAGACCCGCATAAGAACAAAAGCAGGAATCCATGGAGTTAAAAAGTAGAGGACACTGTAAATAGGTTGGTGTTACAGTAAAGGAAAGACTGTGAGTCTGAAGATTCAGTAGAGAGGTCAGATTGTATGTAGGGAGGATTCTCTTTTTGTTCTCTGGACACTTCCTTTCCCAAATGGCAGGAAAAACATGGCTGCCACCAGAGACAATGGGAAAAAAAGAGATTTTTGCCATGTGACAAAAGGTTAACCAAATAAAATGAGTGTTTTATCCCTCATCTAGACAGTCTTTTAAAACAGAAAACTCAAATGATGTGTCTTTACAATCTACCCACTCTCCAGCACCAGAGTCCAGCAGCTGCTGCTCTATTGTAGCATTCATCAGTAAGTTTGTTACTTTGGTAAATCTGAATGACAGCTTTCAAACACCAAAATCACAACTTATCGTCATTTTCAGTAAAATCACTGTTTTTGTCAATAGACTTTGGTGCAGGTTCACGCGTGGTTCACAAACACTCAGTTTACTGTTGTAAAAGGCTGTCAAACACAGTCTGAAGATATTGTAGACTGTATTTGATGAGCCTTTTGCAGAATCTTTCTCTTCTGTTGTCCCTGGTCACAGGCATGTCTCACTGAGCCGCTTCAAGGCTCAAGAACCTCGTAAAAACCTCACTTGAAAAAGGAATTATTCATTTATAAAAAGCTAGTGACAGCGCTCTACACAAACTACTGGAGTGTGGACCGACTGACTCGTGTATGGAGGGAGTTACAGTGGTGGAGGTGCGTGTTCATAAAAGTAAAGATGAAAGACCAGACACTTATTCCCACCATAACTCTGAAAACGACAGTCTTGACCTGCTCTATCAACCAGCAGGTTAACAGTGTGAATACAGGTAAAAAAAAAAAAATCATCTTCAATTATATGATGCATATATGACTCAACACATAATGACAAATCAGTTTCATAGACGACCAATTACGTCTGCTTGTGATAAACCATGTGATAAACTGTTGTTATTCCTGCTGCTGTCTCACAAAGCTGATGCCTGCTTATTTAGAACATCCCTATAAACTGTGACCCATTTCTTTCAGCAGCGAGCAGAGTTTTACGGTGAGATAATAAAAATATGATTTGCAGGGTCACTGACAGCGAGCAAAACCTGCACTGTGACAGTGACGTTTAGATATTTATGTGTGGTTGGCAGTTTGAGTAAAGGCAGGAACGAAGTCACATCTTGATTTTCTTTGTGCGTGTGTGTGTGTATTTCTACTGTAAATTAATATAAAAAAGTGAAGCCAATTCTTAAGTGCCTGAAACCTGTATTCTCCTGATTGGCCATTAGGAGGCGACTCCACCGGTTTGTATTTAAGTCTATGAGAAAAAAAGGAGTCTACTTCTTCCTTGATTTATAATACACGTTAGCTTTTTCCTGAAGGATTTTATGGTGCCTATCACTAGTTCTAGGTCTTCATCATAGGGTTTGGGGAGGTCAAGTGGTGGTTTTTTGAGCACATGTCATGGTAAGGGACAAGTGAATGAATAAATGACCTTGTCCTTTGACCTATGACCATCCCAGCAACCCTTAACCATGGAAAAACCCGTTGGTTCTGTTGCCATCAAGTTATATCAGTTCAT
Organism: Microchirus variegatus; assembly: GCF_963457635.1. Lineage (NCBI taxonomy): Eukaryota > Metazoa > Chordata > Actinopteri > Pleuronectiformes > Soleidae > Microchirus > Microchirus variegatus. The sequence goes on along the minus strand of NC_139811.1, from coordinate 26,149,083 downwards.
ATTTGTGATGTTTTGCCCATAAAAGACAAGAAACTATCAACAAACTGCTACCTAATGGTTAGTCCACTGCTGCTTATGGTGCTAAATGGGATCAAGTATGTTAAGGTAAGAGGGCGTTCCTGGTTTGTGTCTTCCTCAAGTGCCTCCGGAGAGAGTGGACAGGTGTGGCTGGAGAGGTGGACGTGTGCTGGACAGCCTCAGATATACCTACCAGCCTCCGAGCTATAGCTGTGGAATTTGAGAGGATTGATGAACCCAGACACAGAGACAAAGAGGAGGCAAACTATACAAGTCTGTGCATGTTCTTTGTAATCATTCCTCTCCTTTTCACCCCAAACTTTCCCCTTTCCAATCACTTTTTCTTGCCTCATACCTCCAAATGTTTGCCTCTGGCACTTGTGATACTGAAACTCCAGCTGTGCCCCTGGTCCAGTTCATCTCTAACCTCTGTCTAAAAGTCCAAGTAATCGAAAACGTCGCTGCCTCCGTCCCATCTAAAGCCACGTTTATAGCTTAATAGTCAATTTCCTGTGTCCTGGCTTTAAGGATGGATGAGCAGATGGTGCTGGAACTCTCGCTGCTCGTCCAGCTGATTTTATGAAGTCTGTTTTGAGTCATCATAATTAAAGATGGGTTTTGTGATTAGACATGTGCCACACTATATCTGCACTGCACATTAAATTATTCCTAATAATAAAGGCAGACAATGTTTTTTTTTTTTTCAAATATGCAAATAACAGCTCCTTTAATTTCCCTTAATTATTTATGCATTTTATTTTTCTCCCCACTGATAATTCATACAAATGTGATTCCAAATCCATGTTCCATGATCTGTTAGTGGCAGCTGCAGTGAAGACAGACTGGCTGATGAGACTGGAAGGACGAGGGACTTGTGGCCAAGTGAAAAAGGACCCTGAGGAGCGGAATGTTTGCCACAGGTCAGAAGCGGCGCTTTCTGCTCTTTTGTGTGCAGTCTATAGAGGAGGTGTGGAATGCAAACTTCATGAGAATAGAGGCAAAGAAAGGGATGAAGGGATAGTGAAGCCCGGGGTCGGTGGATGGGAGGGAAAGGAGCGAGCTAGCCTTTAAAACCAGGAAAAAGAGAGGGTGCAGAGGCTCAGAGAGAGCAGCAAAGCAGGAGGAAAAAGAGAGTCCTGCGGCAGAGAGAGAACACTGTTAATTGAGAGAAAAGTGCAGAAAGGGCTGCTGTGCCAAAAAGAGGAGAGTTAAAACGATGTCTGCAGCTGCAGACCACACACAGTGAACACTCCACAGGGAAAGCTTTGAGAGCAATCTCGCTCTGACAATAACCAGTGAATGTCATCGTCAGAAACATGCACAAAGTGACAGCCTTGTCATTAAAAGAAAACGTTGTTTGTACATTCTCAGGCATGTGCGTGTCCAAAGTCAATTCAAGTCAGTTTTATTTATATAGCACAACATCACAAACACAAGCCTTGAAGGGCTTTAAGCCCAATTTATACTCCTGTGTAAAGTGCTCTGCCTGTCGGGGAGCCTCTGCGTCGTCTCCGACTGCACAAAATATTTTTTAAGTGTCTGTCACTCCGTCAAGCTACAATAGAGACAGCAAGAGCTGCGATTGGTCCTCAGGACAGGCCGAGATAAGCTGCTCTGTGCCGGCTCACAGTTCGCACCGAGCGTCCACAGAGGCAGAGCTGATCACCGCCGACAACGTCGCTGCCAAACTATAAATAGGTCATATCTTAACACACACAGCACATGTTTAGACTCTAAATGGCCAATTTCTCGCCTCAAATTATCTTAAAACTGCGTTCCGTGACACAGAAAAGTGAGAAATGGCCACTGTTTCAACAACAACAGTCTTTGTCTCTCTTTCTCTCTCGGACGCCATTGCTCACTGTAGCCTGAAGCACAACAACCTTGCACAGCGACCCCTACTGATCAGCCGGGAAATTGCAGCGCGTATCCGTCACCACGACGGAGAAGTATGAAGGCTGGAGGTGTCTCCGTGGTTACGCAGTCGGATAACGCATTACGCAGTCGGAGAAGTATAATGTGGCCTTAAGGGGAAAACTCCAGAAACCGCGGTACAAGGAAAAAATGGGAGAAACCATAGGTGGACAGAAGTGCAGTTGGTGTCACATGTACAGAGGCAAATTCAGCAGATTACAAACAAACATAAGATACAGAACTGAAATAAATTCAGATTGTTTTTTTCATGTTGTAAATCTAAACTTCTGCCAGTTTTCCTTCAAACCTGATCGATTTTTCAACTGTCCTAACACATAAATATTGTGCTTTTCATCGTAATTCAATAACTCATCATAAACATCTGGATTATTGTACTTAGTCACAATCCTGTTGTGTTCCTGGTCAGTAATTATTATTTTCTACTGATTTATCCTCCTCGAGGGTCAACGTACAGATACGAACAAGCATTTACTCTTAACCACAGACCCTCTTGCTGTGAGGCAAAAAAGGTCTACCCACTGCTCTGCCGTGTGACACCAACATGACTGCTATAGGAAACAAACCCATCAGATTATATTAAGTCTATAAAACATCTGCAAACACTCAGCCACACATCCAACAAGTTCCACATGTTGACCACTAGATGGTGCATGACATTGTTTCAGAGTTTAAAGCTCACATAGAGTGGTCCTGTTGCACATATATGTTAGTTATGGAGGTCTACTTACATATATTAACTTGTTTTTATGGTCAAAAACCTCCTAGTTGCTGTAAACGAGCCGATAGAAATCTGTCTTTTCTGACGCTGTTCGTCAGCCGCGATATTTCAGACTCAACTCTCACCCCCAGAGGACAGAGTGTGTTGTGATTGGCCAGCCAGCGTAGAGCCTTCCCAACTGTCTTGTGATTGGCCAGTACCCGGAAGTGACATAATCAGCACACCCGCTCTCAGAAGCGGAGCTCCCCCCTCTGGAACGGTGGATGCACTGCTCCTCATTATCAAAACATTGTTTTAACAATGTTTAAAAATAGCTTCGTCACGACTCAGTCCCTTTTATGACTTTGACCCGGAGTCAGACCCAGAGTCAGAAGACACTGTCGCTCGTGAAACACCTCCACAACGGACGTTATTCTTCTTCTGCGGTTCAATGTACGCAACCGGATGTGCCCGGACTAGTGCCCGGAGCAGGAGGATCTGCTGTTCAGGAGAACCGCTGTTTACGTAACCGGACCGGTTTTTTTCAGAGATCTCGCTGAGCCGGAGATTACAATAAACACAGCGTTCTCAGCAGTGGCTGAACTGTTTATTTTGAAACTTCAGGGCTTCATAAACAAGGTAATGATGCAGATACACACTAAAAAACAGCGTTAATTGGAACTTCCGGTCTTTTGTGATGACACTGTATGAAAACACTGAGGGTTCAAGGGGAAGCCAAACGGATTGTGGTTTTCCCTGCAGTCAACCTTGCTCCTCTGTTTGGTGTAACGCATAATGAATGCCTACAAAAGACTACATTATGTTTTTTCGTTCAACAGACGGACACCATTATCATCATATTATTACAATCATAGCACTCTCTTAGTTTACTGGTTTACTCCTTTACCTTATGTTCCCTCTGCAAGTCTCAATAACCTTGCTGTGCGAAGATTAAACCGCAGTCATGCTGCTTTGTGCTCGAGTGTGGTCGCTGGTTAAGGTTTATTTAGCCTATTTGTTTGAGCACCTCATTTAACAGACATGGTCCTTAGATGTTAATTAGCTTCGTCTCCCGTCATCTCTAATGATTATAATTATCACCAGGCTGGCAGTTTCTCCCTCACTGGCCCAGCGGAGAGAAGGCAACATTTGCTTTTCCTCTAGTCCCGTCTCTGGTTTAGCAACTTAATTACAACAGGGTTTTGTGTGTGTGGAGTGAACATGTCTGATAATGCGACTTTGCCTCCAACTCCTGCACAGATTTGGTTCTGATATAGAGCTCGCTCCTTCCAGCAAACCACAGAAATATCCCAAATACCATAACTTTTAAAGGAAAAAAAGGGGTGAAACTAAGCTAAATGAATATTGATTTATGCTGGGAAGATAAACTTTCAAGGAGTATACTGATGCTATCTGGATGACCTTTATTTCATTGAAAATCTGCTCGCATTATTAGCAGCCTCCTGTGTTATTGTTATGGACTGATAAAAAAAAACTTCTGGCCTCATATGCCAGGAACATTTTGAAAACCACTGGTTTAATCTAAGTTTAATAATAATGAAACAAGCAGACAACCTTGTCCTCCTGTCTAACTCCTGTGTGTGCATGTGTGTCCATGCAGCTTAGAGTTGTAGTTCTCTCCAATGTAAGAACACATGCTGTGACGTGTAGAGATACACATGACACCAGCAGTCAGTGGGTGGCACATGAAACATGCATTTTATTTAGTCAATGTTCCTGTACAATAAATACAGAGCTTCTCCTCTTCACAAATCATATATGTGACAATTGTAGAACAAAGAGTTACAGAGTAAAGACTTTCTCTTCAGTCGCCTGTTCAGGATCTTTTAGGCGTGTCTAAAGATATGTCTCAATGATGCACAGGAGCCATAGTTAACTCCTCCTCAAAACCCTGAGCGGGTTTTATCAGCAGTTTACCGTTCACCTCGATGCAGACACACTCAGAAAAGCTCTGACACCTTCATGCGCTACATTCAAGTGCTTTTGTTATAAGGTAAAACCAAACACTAACAACATTTAGTTAAAGGGACACTTTTGGGTTTATGTGACCCAAAATCCACTTTTTTATACATATTAGTAGTCAATTTGTTGTTGTAAATTTCAGCCTCTCCTCTAGATGTCACTATAAACTACTTACTTCACCTTTAAGTTAAATGTTAGCAGATAAAACAGATATATTACGTACTTTTCATGACAAATCTCGTCTTACTCTCTTGTCCTGCCACTCAGTAACTCTTATAGTAAAATGATCTCCCAATTTCCCACTGGGAATCCCCACGTGAGGGGGCTTTCATGTGCATTTTGCGAAATCGTGTTGCATGAGCAAGATCTAGCATAAAAAAAAGACCCAGAGTCAGGTAAAATACATACAGGCAAAATGATAATAAATAACTGATGCTGAGAAGTTTGTCTGTCGTCATGTTGCGAGTGATTTGTGTCCGCCTGTCTCTGGTGGGAGGGGCTTAGGGTAAGAAAAGCTTTGAAAACATTTAGTCAGAATTGGCCTTTCACATCATCCTACAAGAAGAAAATTGCTTTTCACCACAGAATTTAATTCCATTTTTTCGCTATTTTACACGCTTTGCAAACACTGACACTTTTATCTGACGTTCAACCATAATTCTGCCTTTAAATGAAATGAAGTGACGACAGATTAGCCGTCTCGCTCTGCCACACGCTAACCATTAGTCTGACACACAATCACCGCCCCCCGTTATATCACAGTGACAGAAAGAAAAGACTGTGTTTATCATGTAATATACATCTAAATGACATTACAGGACCCAGAGTGAACTGTGTGGTCGTTATTTATCAAAGACTGCACACACAAAAGGTATTTTCCCCTTAAACATACATCAATCAGTTTTTGGCAAGCTGAAAGAGTCGGCTGCCTTGTTCCTTTTGAAACTTTAAATGCATATTTTTTCCTCCCACTGGGCCAGTTTTCCTGTTCTGGCATGTTTTAAGCCCAAGGAGCCGACTGGAGGCAGACTCAGTGAAAAATCCCCATGTTAGGGTCTCTAATCCTGCAGCAGCTCTTCTTCAGGGATTAATAAGGTTTTACAGTGTGTCTCTCGCTGAGCCTAAAAAAAGGTGATGACATATTACTGCATTTACTTGCTCCCAGTGATGAAGTGATGAGGAAAGTCCACCCTCATTTATCAGCACAGAATGACCTGCAGAGGGAGAAAGAGGTTCCACAAATGTTTAAGACCAACCAACTTCCAACCCCAGTGCTGCAAACTTGATTTATATCAATCTGAGTAAATTAGAGGATAACCAAGTGTCAAGAGAGTAAAACGAAATAAAACTGGGGAAAAAATACAGACAGAAACAAGCCCATTTTCTTTCTTCCCGTTTTAAAGTCTGTAACAGTTTCATCTCCTGCCAAACTTGACTTTTGCTTCAAACCATTAATCTGTGAATTAGAGAAGAGGATTATGGTGAGTCGTTAAAAACATAAGAAGAGGAAGATTTTTGTTTTTCACTTCTCTTCTTAAGGATAAATCCAAACGTCATCAGAGGGGGGTAAAAAGTTTAAATGTTGATTTTGCAGTTCCAAATTTGAACTGGAAAGTTTCTCAGCAGAAATTCTGAATGTATGTTCTGATTTGTACACGTTGTTTTATTTGCCTGTGTAATCTGTGCTTTTCTGTTCATTTCCAATGGGAATATTTTTGCAGTTCATTTTCTTTGTCACAGTCACTTGAACGAATAGCTCACCATTCCAGGCCAATGAACACGTTTTGATCATGGAGTGCGTTTGGACGGGCTTCCGGTTGCACAGAGGTTGTGAAACAGTGATTTGATTGGTGCCTTAAAGGTTTTTGTAACCATAATTTCATAATGTCATGTTCTATTGAGGCCAGTTACTCCTCAGGAAAATGTTAACTGATTTTATAAATCGAGTGAGAAAACGAAGCTCTAGAGTTTTCTTTGCAAACAATGGAGTCGCCTCCTGGCGGTTATTTTTATATATTTCGGCTTCCCCTGTCAAACTGGAAGAGAAATGACTGCTGCTGGAATTAATGTGAGATTAATGCTATGTCCACGTGATATCTGGAAGAACTAATGTGTTTTTGCCTTTCATCCACACAAAAACGCTAACTATTGAAAACTTCAAATTTGTGTTTGCGTATTTACTGTGGAAGAACTGAGTCATACTTCCTGTTACACTGCCACCTATAGGTTTTGCAGGGTCATTGTAGTGCTTGAGGGCATATTTATGATTATGATTTTTGTGTGGATGTACGATGTTATCATTTGTTTCTATAAATACCTGGCTACATGTGTACTAGCAGTAGTAGTGTTACGATTGGAACGCTGAACTGACTTGTAGTCGCCCCTTGGTAGCTAACTTACATCCTACGTCCATTTTTAAATACACTCTGTGCTTTTGTGCTTTCAAAAAAACATTCTAGTGGAAGAGGAATGTTTAAAGTTTTGAGTATTAATGAAGAAAGACAAACTTTTAATAATAAATCAAACTACCAGCGTGAATGCTGTGTGTCAATGAAGTGGTATAAACCAGCGCAGTTATCAGTAACAGGACTTCGAAGATGCAGAAGAAGAAACCATGGATCTTGATGACTGCACTGAACACGTTTGTATAACTGTCAGGGGACCATATCTATGTTCCCCGGGTCCCATGTTCCACGCTTTGTATGTGACTGGGGAACATAGGACCCTTTCTCTAAAAAAGGGTCCTATGTTCCCCACTGCTCACCCAAAGGGTCCTATGTTCCATGCTTTGTATGTGACCGGGGAACATAGGACCCTCTTTTAGAAAAAGGGTCCTATGTTCCCCGCTTTCACCCAAAAGGACCCAGGGAACATAGGACCCTACCCCTTACCCTTATCCTAACCCTAACCCTAACCCTTGCCCTAACCCTAACCCTAACCCTAACCCTTTACCCTGGAGCTCCACACCCAGGCTTCCACAAAGTGGGGAACATAGGACCTTCTTTGGGAAAAACGGGGAACATAGGTACGACCCCACTGTCAGTCACTCCTCTATGTGACTTTGACTTTATTCTCACATTTTGCAGAGACACACCTCCTCTGTTGTGATCAACTCTGCCCTTGACATTTTTAATGTAAAATAACACAAAAAAATGAATAAATAAATGTCTCATGTTCTGAACTTAAAGGGATACTTCACGGATTTGAATGTGGCTTTGTATTGCTAGAATAGCAGTAGTATTTTTTAGAAAATATGCTTCCCTCCCTCAGTTTTTCCCTGACTTGTAAAAAAAATCTGTTTTCCCTTATCCAAATGTGCCTTACTGTGAGTCATATGACGCATTTTGCATCACAGTCAAAGTCAGGGAAAAACTGAGGGAGGGAAGCACATTTTCTAAAAAATACTACTGCTATTCTAGCAATACAAAGCCACATTCAAATCGGTGAAGTATCCCTTTAATACGCTTATGTACTGACAACATGTCAAAAACACATGAGGAGTATAATTTATGATCTCGATGTTGAGTAATAATAATGTGCAGTAAACATGGCTCTCCTGGGCTCTGGAGATAGAGATAGAGAGACCACAAAGAGTGTGTCCGAAATATAGATCCAGCGATGCAGCATCATAATGATTTACGCAATATGATTAACCATATGCTGGTGTATAGTGACTACTTCATGACCTCTTACTCTGTAAAGTCAACAGAAGTTTGATGGCTAGAGAAGAAGCTGATAATAGTGGACAGTGGTGAAAGTGGCATTTTGTATCGGTCATTTGGACAAATATCATTATGTGTCACTGTTTGTTTAACACGCAGTTGAATGTTACGTGCTGCTATTGTTTTTTGCACCAGATATGATGAAATATGACATAAAGTTTGATAGATTGAATAATCAACGACTATCTCAGAATCGCTGTGTCCTGTTATAATCAATGGCCACTTGGCAATTCCTACCCTAGTTTTCACTCTCCATGTGTATTATTGTTGTTTTGGCAGCACTGATGAGTCTGCAGTGACCTTAAAAAATATAATCATTTATTTACCTAGCATTCATCATCCCCAACCTAATTTATGAATCTCTCTTGGTTAATGGAAGCAGACAAATTACTGGCATGAGACAAATGGATCGACTTTAGTCTTTTAATTGGAATTTGCCTGCACATCACACTCATGCCGTGTGTAATAATGGAAATGTATGAGTTGGGTGCTGGGATCGGCCAATGAATCATTCATGTGGGGAAAAAAAGGGTATTCCACAAACAACTCACTATTCACTTTAAAAACATATCCCTACCTCACTCCCATTTTGATTGCTATGAGTGTGTTATTTTTAAAGAATCATTATCTGCACAGGTCCAGCAGTTGGATGAAGGTACACAGCGCACGCCGTGGAAATATTTCTCACCCAGAGCTCAGACTACCCACTGGACTCTTAGCAACTATCTGCTAAAAGCTGTGAGGAATGTGGCTGTGACTCAGGCTGGTTAAGCTGCGACCGAGTGGGGAGACGGTGGGAGATCAGAGGGTCCATTTGTTGACTTTTCAGATCAACCTCAAACTGTCCAATCATCTGCATCCCTCTGTTTTTATCTGTTTCTATCTAGCTTTCTAAGAGCCTGTCTGTCACTGTAACCTCTCAGTCACAATTAAGTCCAGCTTTGGTTGTAGCTGGACAACATGAAAGGCAGGGTACACGCTGAACAGGTCGCCAGTCCATCACAGGGCCACATAAGAGACAGTAGTAGGGAATTGATTTGTTCAATCTGCCTCCACTACACTAGGTGGCAGTGCGCCTCTTTTTACCTTGTTGATATTAAGTTGTTTCTTGGTTGTTAGCATGTCCCGCACAAAAAGTCTTACCACCATCCATGAAATCAGTCTCCTCGTCAGTGCAGTGTTCATTGCTGTTGTGCTATGTTCCATATATTCTGGCTTCTTTTATTATTTACATGTTCATGTGTAAGTCAATTTAGTGAGACTAACACAATAACAATTTAGATCTTGTGTTGCCTGGTGACACTCACTGAACACAGTAATTAATTAATTTTATGTCGACACAGATTCAAGCAACAGCAACAACATTGAATGAAACAGGTTGGAGAAACCTCCACAAAATGTTTCAAAACAAATTTTACTTCTTAAAAAAAAAAAAACAGGTCATTGAGTAGTATGAAGTATAAATGTTTCTTAACTCCGCCCACCCCTGCTCTCCTGCTGTATACACACAAATGCTCCCTCAGTCAGGTCTAATAGTTCTGCCAGACAGCAGCAAACAATAATGTTATATCATTTATGTTCACAAAGACTAAAGGCAGAATAATAACGTGATCAGCAAAAAAAAAAAAAAAAGTTACGCACTGGAGCTTTAAGCTTTAAGCCTTGACCACAACATTTAGTCTCTGTTTATTTACTTTAACGAAGCTTTGCTACATTTAGGATTCACATCATTTCTCTCTGTGGGTAAATTATGTTTACATGACCGATTTGATTGCAAAATATATTGGAACAGCGTCTGTGGATCGAATGATAATACAACTAATCATAATGCTGATAGTAAATGCAGTGTGACTTTTAAATGGATGTTTTTCCGTCAGTTTTTTTTCTCTCACTTGAGAAATTGGCTCCAGCTCCCACTTATACAAAGGCCTGTCAAAACTAGGACTCTACAAACCTTATATTTGGTTAGTTTCCAATTACACAAGGTCTTCACAAGTTCTGTAATAGAGCATGTTTGAACCGAATACCGGAATTATTTTAACTACTGGCAGGACTTGATTCTTCCTTCATTATGTGATTTTATATTTTATTTTAAATATCAAAGAATTGAAACTGTCTTTACTAAATGTCGGTGAAGGTTGTTAGTCATCCAGGTCATAGTCATCTGAAGTAGTCAGCTGTTGGCAACTTGAGTTGAAGACATTTCATCTCTCACCCAAGAGGCCTCTTCAGTTCTTTACTATATTATACAAATACACAGTATTTCTGTGATTAGATAGATACATTGAGGCAATAGAGTATTAAGGTAGCTTTGTTTCCACAAAAAAACAGGAATCCTGTCTTGCCTGGTTACTTTACCAGGGGGATGACCACGCAAATTCAAGTTGTTACAACCACGCAATAATCAATCTTATTGATCAGAATGATGCATTTTAACCTGGCGTTAACTCCTGCCCTGTCAGTGACCTCTGACCTGAGAGGATTCAGCTTCCAGCCTCAGTAGTCAAGCTTCAGCATGAACAGGCATTACAGAAATGCTGGGGCGACAGCAGACTGATGATGGAGATAACCTGCTGTCCACTCTGCAAACGCCTTCCCCTCATTTAACTTGTCAGGAGGCTGATGACGGAGCAAAATGCTGTCAACCTGCCACGGTGTAGTTCAAAGCTCCAAAAGATAATTTGGTCAAACCTGTGATCTTTGCCATCAGCTGGGAGTTAAAGCCGAGTATGCCGTGCTCAAAATCTTAACAATTAAGCACAGAAATGTGTGAAATGTTTGTATTTTAATCAGAGGAGTTGCAACAGGTCCTTCAAGAGGCCCTAAGCAAATTTTGTTTTTGGGGCCCTTTATCTACACCAGCAATAAAGCATTAAATTACATTGTGTTTGTGTCATCCAAATGTAAGCCTGTCATCTCATTACCCTTATTTTGGCTTCAATCTTTAATAGTAGCTGTGAGCTTCACTGCTAATGGCTTGGTTCGGAAGGAAGGCGAGGGTGTGTCTGCGTGGGGAAAACTGCCGTTTATTCAGGGCACAGGTAAAAAATAAGTTTCTCAAAGAAAAGAAAGTCCACCACATAAAGCACTGCCGTCACCCTGGTGGCTGATGGTTGGACTGTTGGTCTCTCTGCTGTCCTGACTCCGCTCCAGTCCTCTCTCTCTGGACCCAGCCTACTGCAAGAGAACAAAACCAGGTTACAAACATGCCTATATAGCTGACCGATTACCTGATTCTGTCCAGCTGTCTGATCACCAGCTGAGCCACTCCTCCCTCTGCTCCAGCAGCCACCACTCGAACCACACTGCCACAGTAGCAATCTCTGGCATTGTTTCACTTAGTATTCAAAATGGAGGTGGATATGGTGTCAGCCTACTGAAAAGTAAAAAAAAAAAGCAATAGACAATGTTTTCTTGTAAGCAAGAACAGATTTTTAACAATGCTTTTTATCTTTTTATCGTCATGCACAAACAATCAAATTAAATAAAAATGATAAGGAAATGCTCTAGGGGGGCCCCTGCCATAAGCAGTCCCTCAGTTCGCTCATGCCTTTCATTGACAGGTATAAATAATCATACATGAACTGAAAACAGCTGACTAACTGATTGAGATCATAAACGTTTAAGATGTTATGAAACAATTTAGAATTACGTGTGATATTCGCACATTCTTTCATACAAATTGAGTTCTTTTTGCAACCATAGGAGTTGCCCTCTTGAGGCTATTCAGTATATTTTTATGTCCATGAAGACTATAGGCCACCTTTTATATACGGTGTATGGGAGATAAATCTGTAACTTGGATCTGTACTTAAAATTATTGAAATTACAAATGCTACTTTGGATGATCTGGAAGTGAATGACTAGCTCTACAAGATATTGCAAGTTTAAAGAGCAACACAAATAATTCAATAAATCAACAGTCTGTGTTGAATCAATATATGTGAACATTAGTTTCTATGTTCAATCACTTTCAAATTTGCTTTCACTATCAGACATTTTTGGTAATAAATAGTGATATTAAATGGTTTGAGAATTTGATTTGTGATACACCTTTTAACCACAGCCTGAGTGTGGTGAGTAATCTTGGTTTGATGTAGTTGTAGTCTGAACCTGACTGAACCCAACACACGTCCTGCATCAGAGGCAGACACTGTGCACTCTGACTGTCACACATATGGTCACAGAGGTGGAAAGCAATGCATTACATTTACTCACGTTACTGTAATTGAGTTTTTTGTTTTGTTGTTGTTATTTTGGAAGTACTGTAATTCACTACATTTTAAATCACATCCATTACTGAGTTAAAAAAAATAATACTGTTGGCCTGAATTTCAAATAATAGTAAAACAATTCACACACAGGAAACTTTGGTAGTGAATGATGAGAACTGGTGAATGAAGAGGACATGTAAGTGATGAGGACATGTGAATGATGAGGGCATGTAAATGATGAGGACATGTGAATGACGAGGACATGTGAGCAATGAGGACATGTGAATGATGAGGACATGTAAATGATGAGGGCATGTAAATGATGAGGACATGTGAATGATGAGGACATGTGAATGATGAGGACATGTGAATGATGAGGACATGTGAGCAATGAGGACATGTGAGCAATGAGGACATGTGAATGATGAGGACATGTAAATGATGAGGACATGTGAATGAAGAGGACATGTAAGTGATGAGGACATGTAAATGATGAGGACGTGAACAATGAGGACATGTGAATGATGAGGGCATGTAAATGATGAGGACATGTGAATGATGAGGACATGTGAACAATGAGGACATGTGAATGATGAGGACATGTGAATGATGAGGAAATGAGAACGATGAGGACATGTGAACGATAAGGACATGTGAATGATGAGGACATGTAAATGATGAGGACATGTGAATGATGAGGACATGTGAATGATGAGGACATGTGAGCAATGAGGAGATGTGAATGATGAGGACATGTAAATGATGAGGACTTGTGAATGAAGAGGACATGTAAGTGATGAGGACATGTAAATGATGAGGACGTGAACAAGGAGGACATGTGAATGATGAGGGCATGTAAATGATGAGGACATGTGAATGATGAGGACATGTGAACAATGAGGACATGTGAATGATGAGGACATGTGAATGATGAGGACATGTGAACGATGAGGACATGTGAATGATGAGGACATGTAAATGATGAGGACATGTGAATGATGAGGACATGAAAATGATGAGGGCATGTAAATGATGAGGACATGTGAATGATGAGGACATGTGAACAATGAGGACATGTGAATGATGAGGACATGTGAATGATGAGGACGTGAACAATGAGGACATGTGAATGATGAGGGCATGTAAATGATGACGACATGTGAATGATGAGGACATGTGAACAATGAGGACGTGAATGATGAGGACATGTGAATGATGAGGAAATGAGAACGATGAGGACATGTGAACGATAAGGACATGTGAATGATGAGGACATGTAAATGATGAGGACATGTGAATGATGAGGACATGTGAATGATGAGGACATGTGAGCAATGAGGAGATGTGAATGATGAGGACATGTAAATGATGAGGACTTGTGAATGAAGAGGACATGTAAATGATGAGGACATGTAAATGATGAGGACGTGAACAATGAGGACATGTAAGTGATGAGGACATGTAAATGATGAGGACGTGAACAATGAGGACATGTGAATGATGAGGGCATGTAAATGATGAGGACATGTGAATGATGAGGACATGTGAACAATGAGGACATGTGAATGATGAGGACATGTGAATGATGAGGACATGTGAACGATGAGGACATGTGAATGATGAGGACATGTAAATGATGAGGACATGTGAATGATGAGGACATGTGAATGATGAGGACATGTGAGCAATGAGGACATGTGAATGATGAGGACAGGTGAACGAGGAGGACAGGTGAATGATGAGGACATGTAAACTATGAGGACAGGTGAATGATGAGGACATGTAAATGATGAGGACAAAAACGATGAGGACATGTTAATGATGAGGACATGTGAATGATGAGGACATGTGAACGATGAGGACATGTGAACAATGAGGACATGTGAACGATGAGGACATGTTAATGATGAGGACATGTGAATGACAAGGACATGTGAGCAATGAGGACATGTGAATGATGAGGACACGTAAATGAAGAGGACATGTGAATGAAGAGGACATGTAAGTGATGAGGACATGTAAAGGATGAGGACGTGAACAATGAGGACATGTGAATGATGAGGGCATGTAAATGATGAGGACAGGTGAATGATGAGGACATGTAAATGATGAGGACATGTAAATGATGAGGACATGTAAATGATGAGAACATGTGAACGATGAGGACATGTAAATGATAAGGACAGGTGAACGAGGAGGACAGGTGAATGATGAGGACATGTAAACGATGAGGACATGTAAACGATGAGGACAGGTGAATGATGAGGACATGTAAATGATGAGGACATGTAAATGATGAGGGCATATAAACCATGAGGACATGTGAACGATGAGGACATGTTAATGATGAGGACAGGTTAACGAGGAGGACAGGTGAATGATGAGGACATGTGAACAATGAGGACATGTGAATGATGAGGACATGTGAATGATGAGGACATGTGAACGATGAGGACATGTGAACAATGAGGACATGTGAACGATGAGGACATGTTAATGATGAGGACATGTGAATGACAAGGACATGTGAGCAATGAGGACATGTGAATGATGAGGACACGTAAATGATGAGGACGTGAACAATGAGGACATGTGAATGATGAGGGCATGTAAATGATGAGGACAGGTGAATGATGAGGACATGTAAATGATGAGGACATGTAAATGATGAGGACATGTAAATGATGAGAACATGTGAACGATGAGGACATGTTAATGATGAGGACATGTGAATGACAAGGACATGTGAGCAATGAGGACATGTGAATGATGAGGACACGTAAATGATGAGGACATGTGAATGAAGAGGACATGTAAGTGATGAGGACATGTAAAGGATGAGGACGTGAACAATGAGGACATGTGAATGATGAGGGCATGTAAATGATGAGGACAGGTGAATGATGAGGACATGTAAATGATGAGGACATGTAAATGATGAGGACATGTAAATGATGAGAACATGTGAACGATGACGACATGTAAATGATAAGGACAGGTGAACGAGGAGGACAGGTGAATGATGAGGACATGTAAACGATGAGGACATGTAAACGATGAGGACAGGTGAATGATGAGGACATGTAAATGATGAGGACATGTAAATGATGAGGGCATATAAACCATGAGGACATGTGAACGATGAGGACATGTTAATGATGAGGACAGGTTAACGAGGAGGACAGGTGAATGATGAGGACATGTGAACAATGAGGACATGTGAATGATGAGGACATGTGAACGATGAGGACATGTAAATGATGAGGACATGTAAATGATGAGGACATGTAAATGATGAGAACATGTGAACGATGAGGACATGTAAATGATAAGGACAGGTGAACGAGGAGGACAGGTGAATGATGAGGACATGTAAGCGATGAGGACATGTGAATGACAAGGACATGTGAGCAATGAGGACATGTGAATGATGAGGACACGTAAATGATGAGGACGTGAACAATGAGGACATGTGAATGATGAGGGCATGTAAATGATGAGGACAGGTGAATGATGAGGACATGTAAATGATGAGGACATGTAAATGATGAGGACATGTAAATGATGAGAACATGTGAACGATGAGGACATGTTAATGATGAGGACATGTGAATGACAAGGACATGTGAGCAATGAGGACATGTGAATGATGAGGACACGTAAATGATGAGGACATGTGAATGAAGAGGACATGTAAGTGATGAGGACATGTAAAGGATGAGGACGTGAACAATGAGGACATGTGAATGATGAGGGCATGTAAATGATGAGGACAGGTGAATGATGAGGACATGTAAATGATGAGGACATGTAAATGATGAGGACATGTAAATGATGAGAACATGTGAACGATGAGGACATGTAAATGATAAGGACAGGTGAACGAGGAGGACAGGTGAATGATGAGGACATGTAAACGATGAGGACATGTAAACGATGAGGACAGGTGAATGATGAGGACATGTAAATGATGAGGACATGTAAATGATGAGGGCATATAAACCATGAGGACATGTGAACGATGAGGACATGTTAATGATGAGGACAGGTTAACGAGGAGGACAGGTGAATGATGAGGACATGTGAACAATGAGGACATGTGAATGATGAGGACATGTGAACGATGAGGACATGTAAATGATGAGGACATGTAAATGATGAGGACATGTAAATGATGAGAACATGTGAACGATGAGGACATGTAAATGATAAGGACAGGTGAACGAGGAGGACAGGTGAATGATGAGGACATGTAAGCGATGAGGACATGTGAATGATGAGGACATGTAAATGATGAGGACATGTAAATGATGAGGACATGTGAACGATGAGGACATGTAAATGATGAGGAGAAGTGAACGAGGAGGACAGGTGAATGATGAGGACATGTAAATGATGAGGACATGTGAACGATGAGGACATGTGAACGATGAGGACAGGTGAATGATGAGGACATGTAAATGATGAGGACATGTGAACGATGAGGACATGTGAACGATGAGGACATGTGAATGATGAGGACATTTGAACAATGAGGACATGTGAACGATGAGGACATGTGAATGATGAGGACATTTGAATGATGAGGACATGTGAACGATGAGGACACGTAAACGATGAGGACATGTAAACGATGAGGACATGTGAACGATGAGGACATGTGAACGATGAGGACAGGTGAATGATGAGGACATGTAAATGATGAGGACATGTGAACGATGAGGACATGTGAACGATGAGGACATGTGAATGATGAGGACATTTGAACAATGAGGACATGTGAACGATGAGGACATGTGAATGATGAGGACATTTGAACGATGAGGACATGTGAACGATGAGGACACGTAAACGATGAGGACATGTAAACGATGAGGACAGGTGAATGATGAGGACATTTGAACGATGAGGACATGTGAACGATGAGGACAGGTGAATGATGAGGACATGTGAAAATTAATTATGGTCACTGAGTGAGTGACATTTGTGACCTTTGACCCATTTTGATTGATGCATTCTATTTACATATTTACATATTGTATTTTGAACCCCAACCTTATTAAAAAAGTTACTTTTACTATTTTAGACCAGTACTTTTATTGTACTCAAAATAGTGGTATTTTTTACTTGAGTAGGATATTTCAGTACATGGCAAATGACAAAAGTTATTGTTACATCCAGGAGGCAAGCACTTCTATCCCCATGAACACACACACACACCAGACACACATGCACACACACATGCAGGAACGCATGCAAGCACACAGATACACACAAGTCAACACACGTTTAATAAAATACCAGAGTCACTTTAACAACAACCAGCTCTTCTTTATTAACTGTTGTTGAACTGTAACTGCTGATAGCTATTTACATAATCCAAACATGGTGCTTTATTTTGAGTTGTTGTGGTAAACTCCAGTTTTAAATAGGTCAATCACGTTCATGTTTCTACTTATTATAACTTATTTGAACTCATCATCTATTTATGTTGTATATCTACCAAGGTTTACACCATATTCTCAATAAAGCAATAACATTAAGCTTATTGTACAATATGTTTCATTAAAATACATTTTAATTAACAAATTATTAAGTGACTTGACTGAACTCGACCCAAGCCAGAGAATTATTACTGGATCAGGACCCTAATCACACCCAACCAACATAGTCCCTTTTTCTCTGAGTCCACACAGTCTTTTGAAACGCCTCTGCTCTCAGGTGCTTGTTGAATAAAGTTGATTTGAAGGAAAAGAAAAACAAAACAGGGCACGTGCCATGGTGGACCTGTCAAACGATAAAAGGTGATTTATGGAGGAGTCGCCGTCTTTATAGGAGGGGAGGAGGCGGAGGAGGTGGAGATCTGAGGGAGGGAGTGATGGTGAGAGGGAGAAGTTTGAATGAGAGGGTCAGAGAGGAGCCACCACTTCCACCATCACCAACCGACCAACACCAACAGCTCCAACAACAGTCACGCGCGTGGACCTACAGGCTGTGACTCTCCACGCGTATGGCTGCGTAGATCCCGCACATTATCAAAAGTTGCGCAGAGTAAAACAAAACGAGGCAGCGGAGTTTTGTGCGCGAGGAAACATGGACCATTTTACGAGGAGCAGAGCGCGCAGGAGAATAGCGCAACTTCTTTTCATCCTGTTCCAGGTGGCAGCGACACGAGCTGGTAAAGTATCTGAACATGGAGAGATGAAGTGAAATAACAGAGAAGTTCATGGTGAACGATGACACTTTTTTTTATTAAGTGCTGCGTTGATTTTTAATCTCCAGCAAACACCAAACAGTTATCGACTTCAGTCAAGTTTAGAAAAGTTCCATAACTTTGAAAATAACCTTGAAAACAAACCTTAAACCAGATACATTTCTGAATTCATAAATAACCCATCTCACTTTTTGGTGGATGTTTTTTTGTTTTTGTTTCACAAAGTTCGATCTTTTGCCTGCATAAACGTCATGCATTGTTCACATTAGATCATGGCAATTGTGTGAATCTGTGTGAATGTGATGCTGCTGAATCCTGCCTTTCAAAATAAGAGCACAGTCCGATGACTTTCAAAAAAAATGTAATCCGTTATCTCTGCCAGTGTTCATCTTGGGTCATGGTGTGTGTGTGTGTGTGTGTGTGTGTGTGTGTGTGTGTGTGTGTGTGTGTGTGTGTTCTTGTACTTGCAGCATACTGAGGACCAGTGAGGGTTTTTAACCAACAAAGTGAGGTCATTTTTACAGAGTGAGGACATTTTGGCCAGTCCTCTGTTTTCATTGAAATCACTTCCTTAGGTTGCTATATGCTATACTCAATTTGTAAAAAAAACAATACATTTTTGTCAAATTTTGGACCATAAATGTTGGGTTTGGACGACATAGTATAGTATGCCGTTTTTGTAAAATTTTTGACAAAAAAAAATAAAATAATAATAATCGAAAAAGTTTTCCAGCCCCTTTTGCTCTGGGGCTCTACCTGCAGACATTTTATGGTACTGCAACCAGTCGTTCTTTGTCGATGTCATTCATGAAGTAGACATTTGTAATTGTGTTTTTAAGTGGAAACGCTTGTCCTCACTTTGTCAGCAACCCGGTCCTCAGTATGCAGCAAGTACAAGAATGTGTGTGTGTGTGTGTGTGTGTTCTAGGATGCCTATTTAGGCCCTTGGCAGCACCAGAATTAGTCCTCAAAGGGATAAAATCCTGGTCCCAATGTGGCTGAACCTCATTTCCGAGGAACAAACTAAGTTTAAGACTAAGAGTTGAATTGTGGTTTGAAAAAGGCGGAGGTTCGGGATAATGCTTTGTTTAGGCTGTTCAAATGAATAGAGGTCAATGCAGAGTCCTTGGAAGAATAGCAGCACAAAAAACATGTGTGTGAATCTGTATAAATGTGCACATGCATTTGATGCTGAATTCTGCTTTACAAAATAAAAACAGGCACAAAACAACTTTTTAGAAAAGTTTCCTAACTATGCAAATAATCTGCACTTGTGAGGAACTTAGTGCCAGGTGGTTGAGCTGTGGGATTCACAGAGAGAGACAGAGAGAGTGAGGGAAAGAGAGAGAGAGAGAGTGAGAGAGAGCTTATCAACAGTGAGCTGTGATGATGTCAGGTTAGAGTTTGCTTGTGACCGGCGTCGGTTTACTGTGAAAAGGTTTAGCGTTGGCTCGAGAAGGAGGTGAAACGGCAGAACGCTGGTGGAACTTGAGTAGATTAAAATTCCTGTCATGGATCTGTTTAATGTGTTTCCCTCGGACTCTGACTCTCACCACACTTGAGTATGTGCCAAGCTTTGTTTTGCACACTGCTTCCACCGACTTTTGTAACCACTGGGCCTTTCTGGGACAAAAGTGGCTCATTTTTCAAATTATCCACCTGCAAAAAGACACATAATGGTCTCTTTTGTGCCTAATAGAAGAAGCAAAGGTCCTATGTGTGCTTTTGTTTCCATGGTTTATGTTTGTTTAGCTTATTTGTTTTCCTCTTGGTTTGTGAGAGTAACTGTCTCATATCCAGAGATTCGACAATAAATGAAATAACATATGAAACATAAAAATTGTTCCAGTGTAGCAGAAAGCTTTATTTTTGTTCCCCTAAATTGCTAAATTGTATTTTCATTTCCAACATTAAATGCCACTTTGCCTACAATTTAAAACCAACAAAATACCCAAGTGTATCTGAGGTTGTGCGTTATAAAATGACAGTGGAAACACTTTTGAATTTGTGTCCAGCGGCTTTTCAAGACACCTTGGGTTCCCCAGGTTAGTTTAGCTTAGTTAGGGTGTTTCCGACTATGATGTCATTGTATTCTCTCGCTAGAAAAAAATCAAGTTGTTCTCACAAATATGTAGTTGCTGATGATTAATGTAATCCCCACCTCAGCTCAGGGCCCCAAGTAATCGCCTGCTTTGCCTACCTTGTTGTAACCCCCTTAGCTGTTTTTCAGCAGTCGAGTCTGACTCATCCCACAGTCCCTCAGAGGGTGGACTTTTTTGTGAATGAGAACTTCCTTAACTGAAATTGAACTGAAGGGGGCCGGACCTGGAGAGGATACAGATCCAGGCGACAAATATGTTTTCTGTAAAAATTAGGCTTACATGTGTGAGCCAGGCATGGGATCAAATAAGAATTTCAATTCAATAATGGAACTGGATTGCAGTCTTCCCCTAGTGGCACTTCAAAACAACTCACTATGACTGTATGTTGGCAACCATCATATAGGAATGATTTTTACACTTCACAATTATCCCAATAATGGAAATGCATCACCACTTGACTTATTGTGAGTGCCTTTTAGTGCAATCATTGATAAACCTGTCTATTCTCTGTCTTATTGTTGGACAATTTGGACAGTTTTGCATTTCATCACAGTGCCTTGTGTCCACATTTACGGAGAAGAAAATGTGTAGGGGTTACATGAAAATACACACATCAATTGTCTTAATTGCTCTTTTCGTCACTAAATTTGTCTATGATTCAACTTTATTAGTAAAAACAGGTTTTCTACTTCCAAATGTGCAATTATGAATAAATAACTTGCCAAGAAAATTCATAGATTAATGGTGAAGAATCTGATTTCCCCCCCCAAAAAAACCCACCACATTTTTCCCACATTCAGCAAGTTCTGCAGCCCTTTTAAAAACTTCCTCATTCCCACAATAGACAGTTACCACCAGGTTGTGTAATGTGCTGTATTTCATTTCATCTGGCACACTGCTCTCTGTCATCCGTGCCCTGAGGCCATGTTGTGAGTATCTTCCACTGGCAGGAGACCGTTTCCTCACAGGTGCTGCAGTTTAGTCTTCCTGGCGTGCCTTGACGGCAGGAGTTCACTCGGTGGTCACCAACAAAGTGTGTTAAGAAAACATCTCATGCTCACCCATGGCTCCCGACATGCGCCAACTTTACGTCCGGCAGGAGTCGTTGAAATGCATTGGCTGGAATAAAAGTGAAGAGAGCCAAGTGACATGAGTGGATTCAAGTGGCACAGAGAGTGGCGGTGTCCTCCACTCTAATGACAGCTAGTGTAGTGTAAGAGGCTTGGATTATTTCAAACTGCATGGGACACATGGTGGCAGTGATATGGCAAACATGCAGATAATGTGCATGAGGCTGATAATGCTCTTTGTGCCTCTGGGTCTAGGAGATTTGGCGTGCATATGTGTGTGTATGTGTTACAGTGAAAGAATGTTTTCCCATATGCCTTCAGTGTGTGTGTGTTCGAGAGATGAGAGAGCACTTTGTAGTCATGTTTGCTGACAGGAAGTGAGACATTCTTGCACACGTCTACAGTTAGTTACATTTAGAATCCTCTGTTCTTTTGCCTCAACACAGTTTTCTTTTCTGTCTTGTATTTTTTTATATTTTTTTTCAAATTTAAAGTCAGAGACTAGAAACTGTTTATTTTTTCTATTATGTTCTATTTCTATCTCCTTCTGCCTGCTCATACCTTCATACTTCACTGCCTCCATGACAGAGGGGAAATTGTGCATATAGCCCTCCGACTGCATCCCATTTGATCAGACTTCCTTGCCAATCCCGCAACAGACGTCCCAGTGGAGGACGCCATGCCTTGTTCGTCTTTGATCCAGCAACAAATTAGTGGCAAAATGAAAAGCGCTGCTGAATTTAGCAGGGGAGCGAGACAAGGGAAAGTGGAAGCTCCAGTATCTCCCACTGTTACATGTGTTTTTCCGATGGAAGACTTGTCAGAGATGCTGATGATGCTGCATTGAAACTGCCTCTCAGACTTTGGCTCAGTCTCATACCAATCCTAGCCCCTACCACTCAGTGGCGGATCTAGAAAATTCAAAAATTTAAAACTAATTACTGTTTTATCATTAACAACAGGAACAGGCCCAGTGTATCTCTTAAAAAGTAAACGTATTAAAATCAAAGTTAAAATCTAAAATAAAAAGTGCAATAATCAAAAATAATAAAACACTTAAAAGGCAGAGGAGCCTCTTCCTCCCTGTCACTCCCTGCCTCTGTCTCACTTCGTGAATCTGAAGCAGCCTCCTCCTCTTCATCCCTCACATCCTCTTTTCCTTCACTTATTTCTTCATCTCCTTCTGTGGTCTTCTTCTGCTTTGAGCCTCCTGGTCTCTCCAGTTCACTACCTTCTACTTCTCTTTCTGCTGTGCACTTTTCTTACTAAAAAGAGAAGCTCTGGTTATCCTTCATCACAACACTGTAGAGCCATGTAGCTAATACGTAAAACAAATCTAAAATCAGAAGATATTTATTACACACAACAGTTATGTTTACACTACTTAATGCTATTGTATTTGTTATTTTCCCAATTAGAAAAGTGAAGGATGTCACCTGGTTTAACTCATTGCTGTGATTGGTGACAGTAAATGGTTTTGTATTTTTTGTATTTTGTATTTCCAGTCTGGATGACCACTCAAAGCTGCTTTGCACTACAGTTCCTATTCACCCATTCACTCACACTTTCATACGTTTTTCTATCACTCATTTTTCATACCGGCACAGCCGTCAGGAGCAACGTGGGGTTAAGTGGCTTAAGAACACATCGGCTTGTCGACTAGCGGAGCCAGGAATCGAGTTGAAAGACGACTCTCTCTCCCACTGTCGCCCCAGTAAATGGTTTTATAGCAGGTCTACTGCTTAGCTAATTAAATCAATAAGATCTAGCTACAACTGTGTAGTGTGTTGTGACGTAATGCCCGCAAAGCGGCAACCCTGTGTAAACGTTATGGATTAAAACATGACAGTTTTACAATTTTAATATATTGTATGAAGCTGTTGTCTTTACTAAAATCAAAACTAGTCAAAGAGCAAAACGCTCTTACAAATCACGAGCAAGCGATTTCACATTTAATTAATGGCCGAGCTGTTATCGCTGGCGCTGAATATCCTTAGATTACATTCATTATACAAGTTAAATTGGTGTGTTTAAACTTCACCTGGGGAAACTGACTTCACCTTCAGTCGAGGGGCAGCTCAGTCGCTCCACTCTGTGTCGGGATGCAAAGTCACCGCAAGCAGACTCGCTGTGTGTGAGCCAGACTGTGAACAGCTCACTGCACGTTTGATGCAGGGTGAGTGAGTCAGGGGCCTAAGATTATATTAAACTATTGACTTTTGGTCAATTTATTGTTTGTTTCAATACTTTGAAAAGCTTGTGGACATAGTCGCGGATGTTTTTACAAGTAAAGATTTTAAAACACAAAAGTTAGGGGGGCAGCTGGGTGGGCAAGCCCAACCCCCCCCCCCCCTTGCCCCCCCATAGCTCCGCCCATGCTACCACTCACGGCCACGGTATACTTCCGTGCACGCGGACGCAAATATCGGTATCAACACGCAAAGTGCAGCCCAGATTTTGGTCCGAGGGAGCTTTAGCATTGTTTTCTTCTTTGGTAGGACTTCCCTGTGTCCAGACTTGTACTGCCGCCCAATGGTGAAGTGGGATACTACAGGACCCTGAGGGGCGAGTATACCACGGTTCACAATATGCGACCCAACGCACGCGGCATGTGCGCGGAAGTATACCAGGGCCTTTAGCCCTACCCCTTATCAATGTTCAGCTCTAAGTGGCAAAGGATAGGGGTAAAAATGGGATTGGGAACTTCTGATGATGTGAAATTCTGCTCCAAATTGTGCTTAAACACTTCATTGTGCCTTAACTTCAATCTATAGTATCCATCACACATCTGGTATCAAGAAATGGAGTCATTTCCTGCCTCTCAGGCTTCTGTGCGTCTCATCACTGGATGCTTCAAGCTGCTTTTCTGTTTCTTTGGGACGAGTCGGAGATGCTTCCTGTAGAATCGTAATGAGCAGACATCAGAGGGGCCGACCTCATCGCAGTGTCCTCTCATAAGTCATCTCACTCTTTATCCCCTGTTTTATGGGCCTCATTATCATACTCATCCGTCTCATGCACCTCTCAGCAGCAGGTCACAGTAGATCGCTTTCCAATACTGATGCAATGTGGAGGCACTAATGCTAACCTTGATGACATATTGACCCCTTGCTCACATTTCTGCTTGACTAAACCTTTTTAACACCTCGATAAAAAAGAATGAATATAGTCTTCTTGTTTGCAACAAGAAAAGTTGCCCACTGGTGGCTAACCTTCCTAGGCTTCACTTTTTATATGTACATGAAATAAGAACCAAGTAGCTGTAAGACACCAGGGGGGACTCTGCAGGCTGCAAAATAAGCTCAGTTTGAATAGAGGTCTTATGGTAAATTGAGCTTCTTCTCCCCAATTGATTTATTATTATTACTACTCTGTGTTGTACTTTTGCGCCACAGTGATGGCTGATAACAGCCTGTTTGTGACATTAAATATGACTTACTGCAGGAAAAACAGCTCCTTTACTGGCAATGGGAAATGAGCCAATTGCCCTTTTTAAGTAGGTTTAATCATGTCCAAAACCCTGTATTTACCCACATATTTTACTGTGGAAGAGGTATTACACAGTCATTTGACCTGGTATTTAACACTGACTGTATCCATTCCCACTGCACAGAGGATCCAGATGTGAGTGGGTGTTATTGTTATGTTTTTTTGGTCTTGGTTCCACAATTATTTCTGCTTGTACATACAACCTGTGTTACATGTGTTGTTTTTATGTGCGTGGGAGCAGTAAATAGTAGCATTTGATGTATATTAGCTCTGGTGTTACATTTCCATAATAGCTGCCTCACAGTTGTGATGTCTGTGAGACTAAGTGATGGCTTGGGGTTGAAACACACAAGGGCTTGGTCATGTGTACCCTTGCATGTTTCTGGCCAGATAATCCTCTCTGCCTCAGGTTCCACATAAACAAATGTGTTTAGGAAACTGCATTTGTTGTGTAGGGTTTGTGGCATCCTGAGTTGACACAAAACAAAACCTTTAAAACCTCCTCCTGAAAAATTGGGTCAGGCTGAGCTTTAACGTCCAGTGTTAGGCTTGCAGTTACAGTTCTGCTGAGCGAATAGAACCACACGTGTGTTTGTGTGTGTAGTGGCTGCTTAGTTATAGAGGCCTTGAGGGGCAGGTGTTTTCTCTATGGGCCAAGAAGCTTTTGGCCCGGCGACCCAACCTGCTGTGAACAAACATGAGCAGAACAAACTGTAGAGATTGAAGCATGTGGTGCTGATGTGAACTGGAAGGAAATGTGTGACCACATTCCACCAGATTTGCCTCACTCCACTGTCGCCAAGTATTTGCTCATAGTAGCAACTGTTGTGTTTCTCTCAATGATAACATGAATTCATGACCTTATGTCGTAAAGTTCCTCAAAATTATGTATGCCTTGATTATTTTGATTGCAAAAAACTTTGTTTGATCCTCTGTCTTCTGATAGATAGTGAGTGAATGACTGGCAGATAGTTATGTAACTTTGTTTAAATGTAGAAGGTTTCAGTTCTAACACTAATCGGCTGCATCTCGTCGATGGACCATGGTGTATATTTGCAGACAGCAGCCATGTATGCGAGCCGTAATGCTCTTGATTTTTTTTCAAAATCGATTTCCGTCCAACCGATTAAAACTGCGCATTGATGTATCAACACCTTTTTTTTTGACAGAACTCGCACTTTGGCAATTTGTTTTTGCAAACTAAAGGTTGGGATGTCATCATTTTAATTTGAAAACAAATTAAATTAACTTAAAATAACTTAAATTAAATTTAAGATATGCGCTCTGTTTTTGTAGGTAATTGTTTGGTAGTCTGGCAACACACTTATTGGATGGGATAGAGTGGGCTGGATTTGACATGCTTCATCGTAGCACTCTTTACATCTGTGTGTGTGTCTATAATTAATATTAAAATACATATTAATTATGTGGTGTTACAAATAAGCTGGCTTTACTACAAGGCAACATGCTACAATGATCAAACACTTGCTCTACGCCGTATTGGTTGCTCTCCTCGTTACTCTCATTGTCTCCCAATAATCTTCATGACTTCATAATGACCCATAACCAAAATACAGAAAAAGCTGAAGTTCTCCACAGGCATTTGCACAACCGCTGACTTGACTCACTGGAAACCTCTGAGCGTTAACTGAAAGCAGACGTAACCATGAAGCACATGAATGACAATACACATCACTGCCTCTTAGTTTGCAAAATTGCAGCCTTACAAGTAAAATATTTTAGAGTTCCACAGAAAAAGAGACAATACAGAGATGAATCATGAAACGGCATTCTTCCATAATGTTGATTTAGCAACAGATAAAAAGTGTTGACAAATTGCTTGTTTATTCTGTTGTGATTGCATATAAAGTCAGTATTTCAATCACATTTAGCTGCAATGTGGGTTAGGGTTATGGTTATAATAATACACACTGCACTCTGCAGTACTAATTTGATTCAGGCTATCCTTCAAAAAGTGTCTGGATTCATGCCACTGGATTTTTTAAAATTATTACTCCTGTAATAACTTTGTGTTCTACTGATTATCTGGGTTAGGGTTAGGGTTAGTTTAGTATATTTCCTTAGCCTTTCTTCAAGTGTCCGGTCTAATCTGACTGATTTTACAAAGCACATTTCCTAAAGCACATCATCTCACGACAGCCTCCACACAAAGCATCTGAACAAATCAAACTGCTGATCATTGCTTCCATTGAACTTTGAGGGGTTTATTCAACTTCGTCACACTTTTGTCAGACTATGTCATGCTTGTCCAGCCGATCCATCCAACTCACATATCAAAGTCTTTAAAATGTGCATTTTTTTTTGCACAGATACCAATTAGTTAGTTAGTATAAATTTGACCTCTGCATTTAAACCATCCTTTTTTAAACGCACCAGTAGTGAACAAACACAAGCCAGGTGCAGGAGCAGTGGACGGCATTTCTGCTCCAGGGGAGCAATGGGGATTGGGTGCCTTGCTCAGTGTCACCGCAGCCCTTGACCTGTTCCAGGATTTGAACTGGTGACCCTCTATTTACAAGGCTAGTTCCTTTGTTCTTGGTCATGGGCTGTCCTTAGTAGTTATGGGGAACATAAGAAACAATGTGTCATATCTAGGGATGCTGCATGATATTAAACTTTATGTCAATGCCCGATATTACTCCAATAACCGATACTGATATATACGTCTTTCCTTTTGTCCAACTGCAGAGGTCATTTGTCCTATTCTGCAGTGAAAGTTGTCGAATATTTTTCATACACGTCACAGCAGATATATAGCAGATATACAGTATATGTGGATATAAAATATCTTGATTGTGTAAAATAAATAAGCACAAAAAAAACATAAGGCAAAAAGCAGGGTGCACCCTGGACAGGTCACTAGTCCACCACAGCTCCAACATATGGAGATGAACAACCATAAATTCTCTTCTCACATTGTCACAATTAACCTAATCCCCAATTGTGCATGTTTTTGGACTGTGGGAAGAAGGCAGAGTACCTGGCACGTGGCGAGAACATGGAAACTCCACACAGTAAAGCCCACAGTTGAATCAGGATACGAACCAATGACCCTCTTGCTGTGAGGCGACAATGTTACTGCACCACTGTGTAGCCCCTAGTTTAAACAGCCATACATGTATAAATGTTTTGCTAAAATACACTGGTCACGATAGACCGTGACATAAGGCAGAGTTCAAGAAAAAACAGAAGTTTAATATTTATTTACTTTACAATAGATCTATAGTACAAAGGCATACTCATCGTGTGCATGTATTACTGGTTATTATAATCTCAAAACAGCAAATTGAAGCGTCAGCATCAGGCCTTTTTTCCACTCATCGCAGGGTGTGGTCCAACTTATAAACGGAAAATTCTCATCGCACAGATAGTTTTTTGGCCTCATTTGCAGTTAAAATCCCCCAGTTCCCAGGCTTTTTTGACAGTGTAGTATTGTGTGTGAGTGGTATTTTCAGGCTTAGCTGGGAGTGTAGGTGGTGTGAGTCATCAACAATGTCCTTCCAGATCTTTGGTTTGGAAAGAACACTTTATGTCCATGTATGACTGAAGTGGTGCTGAGCGGTGTAACTGCAGGGCACGGACGAGATGCGTCAAGTGTCGCAGAGCCAGAGAAAATGCACAGATGAAGACTGTGTGGTGGCATTTCCAATCGTATAGAGGATGATCTGTGAGGTGGAGAGCTCAGCTGTTTTTTGGCAGGGGAACTGTGGACAGCATTGTTTCTGGGCAGAAGTGGTTGTCTCACAGAAAAAAAAAAAACCCCACACGGACAAGAAAAAGAAAACGGAGGAAATGTCTTACATGGAGAATGTGAATGTGCTGTGTGGGTTACTGACCAGCGTTCTCCCAGAATTTTCCAGATGTCTGTGAGATCACTGTACTTTGACCTTTTGGTGTGATCGTCAAACATGTCTGAGTCATCAGTCTCTAGAGATTCAACAATGCTACAGCAACCCTTTCTTTAAAGGTCCAGCGTGTAACATATAAGAGGGTTTATTGGCAGAAATACTATTCTTTGTTTAGTTTTCATAGCCTTAGATTAAGCTTTTTATATGCACTTTAGTTAAGGGTCTTACAGCAGCCTGAACAGACAAACTAGCCAGTGTGCATTTTGAAGCTGAAGCTTGCACAAACAACGAAGAATAACATCCTTTCTGGTTTGTGAAAGCCACCATAGATCCCTTACATGTTTGAGGAACAGAGGGATTAGTCTTTTATTTATAACAATCTGTCACAATCTTTTACATATTAGAGCCTTACAACTATGGAAGGCAAAATATTGATTTTAAAAACTGATGGGAGTAGGAGCTATCTTGGAATCCTATGCTGGGGTTTGTGAGATTGCTCTGACTTTCCATGTTGGAAATCTGACTTAAGGGGGCGAATCAGTTAACATTTCTAAGAACCCATTAGCCCTCCCACTCCATTTGACACATTCAACTGTAGGCATAGCATGCCCTGATTCTTGTCGATGCAGAGGAGTGGAGTGTAAGGGCTAACTGGCCCTTTCAGCAGCACATTTGATCAATCAAAGACACTTACACACCGTCCCAGATGTTGAGGACATTTTCTGTCACATCTCTAGACAAGTGCATAATCATGTGTATTATAGCAGCAGCTAGATGTGGTGTTTATGTTTTGTGATGATTGCATGTTGAATCTTGAGCAAAAACATGTCGTTTACTTATATGATGACCATCTTGAAGATGTGACCCATTTTTCTTTCCATTCCATCCATACCCTTTTATGGCGCACTTCTAGCATGACTTGGCTTGACTCTACTTGTCTCATAAGTGAGAGTACCTGGTACCTGGTGTTGTTTTAGTACCTGCTCTGGTGAGGTTCCAAACGAGCGGAGCTGATCAACAGACTGTCGGCCACTGATTGGTCAGAGAGTGTCGTCACTGGAAGAGTCACTGATTCTAATGACTCAGTTACACCAATAATCACTCCCTTGCTTTTCACTGGTTTATGTGTCTATGTGTGTTTAAAACAACGTTGTGGCAGTTTCGTGCAGTTTCTATTATGACTCGCCCATTTGGGAAAGTACTATAGTCATGGAAAACCATGGCCTGATAACAAGCCGCGTAGAATAGAGCGGAGTAGTACTAGAACTGTGTAATGGAAAAGCACTATTATACTCATTTCCAAGGGGAAGGGGTAAAACTCTATCGGTGTTTACAGTATAAACTCCTACTTTTATCAGCAGTAACATAATTTGACAGGTGAGTTGAGGACAGTGTTACCACAGAGTTTAATGAAATGCAAGCAGAGCCTGCTCAAACAGTCAGTGCTGCAGGATACGTAAAGAAGAGAACTGGCACAACTCAAGGTGGGATAAATGAATCGAAGCAGGGAACAGATAACTTTCTTTGATCGAATGTTGCATTGATCCAGAACTCACATGGCAGTCTGCCTTTAGCCTGAGGGGGATTTCTTCTTGACGCCACTAACAGGGTTGTTTTGAACTGAAGGGGTATTCCACAGGAACTTGTGTTTGGTATTTTATTTGGGTCATTCTCATATCCAACTAGTTTTCTCATTGCAGCGGTGATCAGGGTTGAGTTGTCTGAAATCCAACACGTTTTTTTTCCCACGGTTTTTTTTCCCCCCCTTTTCTACATTTCTTGGACTGAGCTTGCCATAGTTATCCCTCAGCAATTTATGTTGTACACTCGGGTGTTGGATACACATTTAACTGACAGATCATTGTGAAATCATTGTGAAAAGTCTTTTTGGTGGAATTTGCAGCTCGTCTCTGATTTTCATCTTCATTGCTGAATATTTGGACTTGTCGTGAGAGTGATAGTCAGAGTTCAACAGTCTCCTGTGAGCCCATAGCTGCGATATGTTTACTTTAAAATGTCATGGTAGATTAGACAGAGGTTTCATTTATGTGGTTCATTGGGTGCACTGACATGTCATCTTTGGATTACATGAAATTAAACAGTTCAGTTTAGAAGTTAATTATTTTATTTTGTTTTAAGGGCATTTTGTCAGGTGGGTTGACAGAAATCCAAGAATCTCATGTAATTAGACCCATGCTGCTTCAATTTAGAATCGTACTCGGACTGTTCCAAACATAACTGCCTCATGACCCCCCTTCCTCCTCGTGTGCAAGTGGGAGCTAGGGAATGAGTAAGGTAGACGGAAAATGATTCACAGAGTTTGGTGGACACAAACTTTTCAACTTTGCTATCTCAACGGAAATTAAATTTCAGCGATTTCATTTAGAAGTCAAACAAGGTCACGGCTAAGCCACAGAGAGCTCACTTGGGATGAGACAAAGGCAGACACACACTCACACACGTCTGAGTACCGGTTCAATTTAATGCAGAATTTACGTTGCAAGACCCAGACGTGATGCGAAACTCAAGTGTAAGCTCCTCTGCAAAGACTGACGAGCTCTGACAGAAAAACCGATGCTTTTGAGACCGTATTGTTTGTTTTGTGCTTCTGAAGTGGCATCCTAATCGAGCATGTTACAACCAATTCAACATTATTGGCCAACTTAACTGGCACTGTCAACACATCATGTTGTGTGATGTTAGACTGAGAATAAATCTCTCTCCAAGATAACTAACTTGATAAACCACAACATGGTTACAAGAAGTGTTTCAAACAGGGACTGACGTCTTTGTCTTGTTGAGATGCAACTGCAGATGTTATCTGTGTTCATGTTTGTAATTGTTTTATGGTTATGTGCAGCAGACAAAAGCATTTTGCATCTAAATGGCAGTCAAGTTTTAAACACTGAACTGTACTTGAGGCTCTTATCCAAAAATGTTCTCTGCACAGGTGGTAACAGTGGTAAGACAACATTGATAACCCAAAGTGTTGATGCTTTAAGGCATAGTATTGATATTTTAGAAA
The DNA here is from genome assembly GCF_963457635.1 of Microchirus variegatus. NCBI lineage: Eukaryota > Metazoa > Chordata > Actinopteri > Pleuronectiformes > Soleidae > Microchirus > Microchirus variegatus. Next base: position 26,116,745 of record NC_139811.1, on the reverse strand, counting down.
TATTCTCGACAGTGGTTCTGTGGTGGCTTTTTCCCTCCGACCAGTACTTGGCTGCAGACCTTCGGCCATTTGACTCTCTTCCCCTCTTTTCACTTAATTTTGCGGATAAAAATCTATTACAATATACAGTATAATTATTGTCTCCAGATTCTTGCCAGTATGCAACCCGACTGGTTCATGTTGTAAGGAATGGGACATACATCTAAAATCGCCAAACGATCAGTATCCTGACTCAAGAGATATGAAAACTGATATGCTCGTGCCAGGTGTCAATATTCTAATACATAAACAGATTAATTACCAATATGGCTCTACAACATCTCTGACAGTTACGCACCTGCTAACTGAAACATAAAACACTCTCGATCGAGAATGTTCCAAAACCTTGGTCAGGCAGAGGATACAAATAATTACAGATTATTTGTTTGTCCAATAAAGAGTCAGGAGTGTGACCTGTTGTAGTTTTCTGCTTCTGCGGCCCATCTGTTGTGAGGCTTCATGTGTTATGCATTCACAGATGGCCTCCTCTATACCTTGATTGTAACAGGTGGTTATTTGAAATCACTGTTGTCTCTCTGTCATCTTGAACGAGTCTGTCCAGTCACCAGTGACATCTGGGATCAACAAGTCATTTTCTCCCAGAGAACTGCTGCTGCTCAGTCTTTTTCCAGACTATTTTCGGTAAACACCAGAGATGGTTGTGAATGAAAATCCCAGTAGGTCGGCAGTTTTTGAAATACTCAGAAACTACAGTCACTTTAATTATCTTTCTTCCTCATTCTGAACATCAGCTGGTCAATTCACCATGACTTCATGTCTCAATGCATTGAGATTCCATGTGATTGGCTGGTTATTTCTGTTTACAGTACAGCAATGCAGTACAATACAGTATAGTATGTTAACAGTGTGGTAATAATCTTGCAATAGGTAAGTAATATAATGGTAATACCATCTTATTTCTGGAGTATTAGCTTGGTAATAACAATTATAAGACTATAGAATGAATGAGGATACATTACAAATTATGTTATGGTAATTACCAATTATTAATTCCAAATATTTCATATGAATGCAGCTTAACTCATTGGCTGACAATGATGTCTATAGACATCAATTCAAATACAACCGTTCACTGTCAATGACGTCTGATGAAAGAAGAGAGTCTGCTCTTTCTTATGGTAGTGTTTAGGTGTTTACATAGTCACAGAACACACTGTTTTGTGGGTCTTGGGAAATCAGTCAAAATGCTGTAAAACGCTTGTCGGTGTGGGGCTCTCTGACAGCCAGTGGGTTAACTGATGGTAGCCCACATGAACCCTTAGTATCGAGAAAAAGATGATAGATGACCATAATACCATATCAATATTAAAGAATTATTACCATACTTTTACCCTGTTAGTATACTGTAAAGTGTTTTGCCTAAACAAGCAGGTGAACTGGCGTACCTAATAAAGCGGCTGGTAAATGTAGGTATGACAAAATGTGAAAAGTAATGTCTTTAAAAATAAATGACCTATTACTTATAACTCATCAGCGATAATGAATCAACATGATGACTAGAGCACATTTTTGCTTGTTAAATGTATGTGGGTGAACATTTACTGTTATTTGTTCAGTGCTGAGAACTTCACACACACAGTTTATTTATGACTAACATTTAAACTCCGGAGGTCTTAAATACCTTTAAAATCTGTACCTGATGTTTTCTATTATTAACGGCTGACTGTTAATTCACAGATTAACCTATTTTCAGCCCAGTTGTGATGCTGGGAGAACGGAGAGGGCGAGCTCTCAAAGCAGCTTTCAATACAGTTATGCAAATAAATAAGGTCATAAAACGTAACAAGGTGTTTCTGCAATCAACGTCTGAGCAAGGATAAACTCTCTCCACATGTTTAATTAACGAGGAGAATAAAAGGCGAGCTGTGTATGAGCGGTAGGAGCTCAACACAGGAGGCAATTTGGGTTTAGGATCCCCATTTCAGATTCCTGGAATGCCAAGTGTGTAGTTGTTCCAAATAGGCTCTCTTCAGCAGCTGGTGAGAGACTGGCCGCTCACAAAGCTCTGATCCTGCCCAGTGCTTATGGCAGCACTTTATCAACAGGATTATCTAATAACACAACCAGCTCACTGCAAATAAAGTGCAAGCACAGTGCTGTGAGAGAAACCCACCAATCAAAGAACCGTCATATCTATTCAGGGAACAGTTACTGCCCTCATTACAAATAAACCTAAATCTTGCATTTAAAGTGGAGAGAGACATTTTTTTTCAAGTGTTCAAACGTGATCGTAAAGTGAAGTGGAGCCAGAAATACATCTGTGTTTATACTGATCTCCTACAAGTCTTGTTTTCACTGTTAGGCCTGGCTCACGCCAGATGTATGGAGTGTAAGTTGAGATCTTCAGTGGATAGCTGTAGGCAACTGGACTTGCTTCATTTGAGTTTCGAGATGTCTCACCTCTCATCCAAGTGGTGTAACAAACCAGGTATTTAGCCTCTGTTGGCTGGAAAAGCCACACTGGTAACTACTGAAGATAACTTTGCCCTGGATGACTGAGAACCTTTACAGACAACACGTATGATCATGGTGTCCTAAATGTGTTGTGATAACATTTGAGTCCATGTTGTCCCAACCCCAGAATTCAGAAATATTTTGCTGGTAAAGAAAATAAAATCTATCTGCAATCTCCTTACTTTTATGGTAATAAAAGGTTCTTGAGTGATTTAAACATTTTTATTGCAATAGCTTTTTTTGAGCATGTTGTCGAACCCCAATGTCAGATTTATGAAATGTCTTGACTGTTTGGCATCATTTATTTCCACATAAAGCAAAACAAAAATCTTAAATTATTTCACCTTTACTGTGATAATTATCCATTTCGACTGATTTGTGTTTGATCTACATCACCCAGCCTGAGAATATTGTCAGGTATTTCGACTTGTTGCACGTGTTTTGACTTATTCTGACATGTTTCCAGATGCATTTTTAGAAAATGGCCAGAACAAAAGAAATTGTGTGGGAAACGAATACAATGGCATTATCTGTTCAAACCTTCAAATACGTTTTGAGGCTTTAGTATGAAATTGGATTATTATGGATAGAATGTTTCTTATTCTCAGTGGGACCATGCAAATCTTTGATTAACAGTGAAGAAATGAAACTGTGATAAATGAGCACTGGTGAACAGTGTGCAGGTGTCAGCTGTCAGGTGTGCCGCAGTCGGATTAGGGGTTGGGCTGAGGACCACCCCATCCTGTAATAACAGCCACAGAAGCTTGGCCACCTGCCGCCACATCTCCGAGGAGCTCGTCTCTTTCCGACTCCTAGGAAGCAGAAGAAGCCTCTTCACTTTAAGACCGGCTTTGAGCCGCACTAAACCCTGCTCTTCAGCGCACTAACAACCAGCACTTAACCAAGCCAGACAACAAAGTGCTGACATGAATCAAAGTGCCAGCTGCCACAGTCTCTGCCTGTTTTGTTCACATACAATACAAGAAACATGAATTTATTCAAAGTATTCAAGCCATATCTTGTTAAAAGTTGAGTCTTTTGGGCATAAAACCCTTCAATTCTTCAAATTGCTCCTCTGCTCTCCTGTCCCCCCCCCCAGGTGATCCCATTGATGTTCTGCGAGTGCTGGAGCTGTCAGAGAACATGGAGGGAGTGTCCTTGGAGGCCGGTTTCTGCACTAGCAGGAAGGGGACGGAGGAGATGGACCTGGCCTATAAGGTTGACAAAAAGATTCAACTCAGTGCTCCCACCAAGCAGCTCTTCCCTGGTAGGAGAATTTTTATTTTTACCCTTGTTCAGTTCAAGAAAAGTGAGCCAAAAGATACATCCGTGCAATTAAAACAGAGTCAACGTATAAAGGATGATGTGTAGAAATCGTGTGACTGAAACAGCTTCTACATTTTATTTGTATTGAAGTAACGGCAGAAACAACAGCACAGAGCAGTCCTTCACCTCGCGCTAGATGCACATATTACTTCATCTATCAACTGCTATTGCTGTGCTTAATTTTTACTCAATGAATGCACATTTCATTTTACTGCACTTTAGAGAATTTGCAACAGACTTAAATAAAAATCTAGGTACCGTCACATCCAGCTGTGAGAATTCTTTGCTCTCACAGGCAATATTTTTCATTCATCATTATCATCTTCACTCAGGGCTCCCTGGCAGCAGGTGGTGTAATCATGTTATAAAAATGTCAGCCCCCTCGCCGTGTTCTCTCTTGTATAACTTAGCAAGTTCTGCAAGAGTATAACTGTCCTCTCCTCTCCTCTGCCAGATTCCACATTTCCTGAGACTTTCTCATTGATGGCGACGCTTCGAGCTAAAAAGGGCTCCCAGTTTTTCCTGCTCTCAGTGTATGATGACCAGGGCGTGCAGCAGCTGGGAATGGAGGTGGGCCGTTCACCGGTCTTCCTTTATGAGGATCAACACGGACAACTGCCAACGGAAACTTACCCCATCTTCAAGAAGATCGATCTCGTGGATGGAAAGTGGGTCACAACTTCTCAGTGTTAATTAATCAAAATCAATAGATTCAATAGATACATTTCTGAAGCTCTGTGAAACTCCTACCAAAGTTTGCCTTTTGAAACTTGAAAAATCAAGTTGAGCCTCACATTTCTGCATTTCACGTCAAAGGACTCGCTCTGAATGCTCAAACTTGATTGACCTTAACGGGAATATAATGGTTTAAAGCGGACCTAGACCGGAAGTTGCAATTAACGCTGTTTTTTAGTGTGTATTTGCGTCATTACCTTGTTTAAGAAGCCCTGAAGTTTTGAAACAAACAGTTCAGCCACTGCTGAGAACGCTGTGTTTTATTGTAATCTCGGGCTCAGCGAGATCTCTGAAAAACCTGTTATAGTTACGTAAACACCGGTTCTCCGGAACAGCAGATCCTCCTGCTCCGGGCACTAGTCTGGGCACATCCGGTTGCGTACATTGAACCGCAGAAGAAGAATAACGTCCGTTGTGGAGATGTTTCACGAGCGACAGTGTCTTCTGACTCTGGGTCTGACTCCGGGTCAAGGTCATAAAAGGGACTGCTGCGGGGAGTCGTGAAGAAGCTATTTTTAAACATTGTTAAAACAATGTTTTGATAATGAGTAGCAGTGCATCCACCGTTCCAGAGGGGGGAGCTGTGCTTCTGAGAGCGGGTGTGCTGAATATGTCATTTCCGGGTACTGGCCAATCACAAGACTGTTTTCTGAGTGTGAGAGTTGAGTCTGAAATATCGCAGCTGGGAAACACCGTCAGAAAAGAGGATTTCTATCGGCTCGTTTACAGCAACTAGGATGTTTTTGACCATAAAAACAAGTTAATGTATGTAAGTAGACCTCCATAACTAACATATATGTGCAACAGGACCACTCTATGTGAGCTTTAAGAGTTAAGCAAGAGTTCATGATGCTTGTCTTCAAAGACTCTCCTGATTGAAAGGACTTCGTATTTAATCTCGGGGTCTGTAAGTGTGGAAAAACAGGCTACACTTGAACTGAAAAGAATATGCAACCAATACATACATGCATACAATCCCCCTCATGTCAGGCCGCTCATCAATGCTCAGCCCCATAAACACAGGAAGTAACTGTACGTAATAGAACTGACCTAATAGAACCAGCTGAACATTATATAAAGACCATTGTAATATGTCCAGCTCAGAACACAAAAATTATAGAACTCAATAAACATTAGGTTGGAGCTTTGTGTAGATTGTCATTCATCCAGGTCAAAGTTGTGTAAAATCCATTGCACTATAGTAGCAAATCTTGAAGTTTTCTATGCCCTTCTGATGTAGAGGCTTGTGGAGAAGGTTATAGCTCTATTTTACTACAGTAATAGGTGAGACACTGTTTGTGTTTTGATCACCTGCAAAAATCTGTCAAATCTGTGAATATCTTACCAGGCTCTTTTTGGAGGTTTTGTATGCTTTCTCTCGTATTTTCACCATGGAGTGCTGTGGTCACGTGACGATGCACTGTATCTCCTGACCCTGTCCCTTTCCCGAAGCCTACCCGTCACCATAACCATAACCAGTAACTGTAACGCGAGATAGAGACCTGAAAAACCTCGGTAACAACTGAGAAACGGAAGATAATCCGTTCACCAAACGCACTCGGGCTACACTTGCACTTTGAATTTTTTTTCACTGGAGCGCCTGTCATTGGATTTTCGTAGGCTAATGCACAAAACATAGGATACATACTTTTTTGTACGTTTTCATACAGCCTTCATGAGAATACATGAATACATTGCAAAGGTAGAGGTCGACTGATGTGGTTTCTATGACTGCTGCCTATCTTTAGATTTTAAGAAATCAGAACATTATGTTTGCTTATATATTTTGCCAGTTTTCTTTTTTCCAATACAAAACGATGATATGACGAATGATATGTCTCTCCATTCTACATTTTACTTCTGCACTGTGATATACTTTATTTTCAAAGAAGCAACATTTGCTTTATCAATGCTCATTGATAAAAAATAGAAAATATTGGCCCTGATTAATCAGCCCAACCGATTAATCAGTCTACGTCGATTTTAATGTGGGTTCAGTATTGCCCACCACCACCCAAGTCTATCGTCACCCACTGAGTTGTTTTTGGTTGCTCTGTGTGTTTGGCTGTCTGTTTGTGCTTCCACACTTGCACTCTCCAATATGACCAACAGAGGCCGCCAGAGGCTTGTTAGTATACCTATGGACATTCACCAGCATCAAATCTCTTACTTCCAGTTTCACAGATGGTCTACGTTTCCTCTCTGTTTACCCCGCTGCAGATTAACCTTAAGACACAGTATACTTTCACTGCTGTGTTTTGCTAACAATATGTTGTGACTCTGTCTTTGACCTCTCAGATGGCACAGGATCGCCTACAATGTGCAGAACAAGTCTGTGACCCTTTACCTGGACTGTCACAAGGTAGAGACACTGGATCTGCTGCGAGGGGACAATACTGTCATCAGTACACAGGGTGTCACTGTGTTTGGGACACGACTGCTGGACGAACATGTATTTGAGGTAAGACGCTATCCTTATATCCTTATACCTATACCTCTTGTCCTCTTGAAATCGGAAGCCGATCCCAGTGGACATTACAGCAGGAGGCGAGTCTGGACAGTTCAGCAGACCATCACAGCACCAGCATACACATTCACAGCTGCGGTCAGGTCAGAGTCTCCAATTACCCAAACACCAATCCTCATGTCTTTAGACTGTGGGAGGAAGCTGGAGCACCCAGAGAAAACCCACACAGACTCTGGAGCATCAGGAACATGTGCCTCACTGAACTGGGATTTAAATCCAGAACAAATCAGGTTTTATTGAGAAACACACTTTTGTTCCATTCAGTTACCCATAGGAGTGTAAAAATTAACTGATACAAATCAGTGATTGATTTTAAACTAATAGATAAAAACCGTCCATACATTGACCACTGTATTGATCTAAAATGCACCATAGACGATTAATGTCCTGACTTTAAATGTCCTTGGTTTAAATAATCTGCTCTGCTGGATTATATTCTCACAAATCTATTTTTTTTGTTTTTTTAATCTTACTAAACGCAACAAAAATATAAACGCACAAACTTGAAATGGTAAACAAAAATAGAATGTCATGACATTTGCTCAAAATCTTGATGCATTTGTTTATGGAATGATTTGTTTTGCTCAAACCCAGTAGTCCAGTGTCACTTGGTCATTCCTATTGACTACAATCTCAGATTGAGTATTTCAACTCAAGAGAGTCATGGAGCATGGCAGAGTGGTGGTAAATATGCGTGACCAGTACACAGACACTCCTTATGGTCTGGTTAATAAAAGGGCACACCACAATGTGGACTTTTGTCACTTGTCAAAATGCCACAAATGTCACAAATCATAAGGTAGCGTGCCATTGGCATGCTGAGTGCTGGGTTGAGCGTTACAGCTGTGGCAACACAACTGAATGACGCCGTATTCACCAGACATGTAACCTATCGAACACCTTTGGGATGTTCTGGATGGAGGCGTGTCTGCTAAAGGGTTCCAGTTCCCCAGAACGGCCGCCAACTTCAAGTGGCTCTGCAGGAGGAATGGGACAACATCCTCCAGGCCACGATCGACAACCTGGTGATGTCCATGCATCGCCGGTGTACCGCTCTGTGTGAGGCTAACCCTGGATTTCCACTGGACGCGTTACAGCCGCGGCACGTCAGCAGTGCGGTCACTGTTGCAAATCGCTTCCATTCTAATTAATGAGAGCATTTCCACCAGTCTCAGCAGCGTCCCAGAAGCAGCTCCCAGGGCCGCAGCGCTATCGATAGGTAGCAGTTCTATTCTTGCCGTTGCCGCTGCTGAACCTCGTAAATTCCAACAGAGCAGTTCGCACCAGACAGGAAAAGCGACACAGAATCAAAGTAAAACATTTCCGCCCCCCTTTCAAAATAAAACACAATACGCAGGTCATATAGCCTGTCACAACTTCACATCAACATTACGTCGTGACCGGTGCTGCCAGATCAACAGTCAATTAATCAGAGCGTCTCAGAGAGTCATAATGTACGAGAGACTGATTGTTGAAGTGGAGAAACTTAAAATCATTATTGACACCAGATCAACAGTTCTTCCACGTCGGAGAATGAAAAGAAGCTGTTGTTGTTGTTGTTTCCTTTATACACACAGTCTATCGCTGGATCTCGCGAACTCGCGTCCGTTTAAGATTATCGCGCGATCTTCCGTGAATACCGCTGGCCCCCAAGGCACCGCGCCGCGGCTGTAACGCGTCCAGTGGAAATACGGGGTAATGGTGGACACACACGTTATAGAAGTTTGTGAAATTGGATCATCGACCCTCATTGTGTTCTTCCTGCCATTACTCCAGGACTTTTGTTTTGAAATTTATCCTAATGCTCGCAAATCAAAGCCACTTTATTGATAAAGTTGTACGGTTATTTTTGGATAGTTAATTTGTTTTGTCACATAACAATAACGACAAGTTTTTCTTTGTGCGTTTATATTTTTGTTGAGTGTACAACACACATGATGTGATATGATCTGTGGAGTTTACTTTTGTGTCAGTGTGTTAATTGCAATTTTGAAGGCTCCTCAGGGACATACTTGTAACCTCAGTTAAAGAGGCTGAAGAATGACCAGAGTCTTCTGTCAATCAAATGCAGGGAGAAGGCCACAGGGAGGGGTCTTCTTCATGTTCAGACATGCCCAGGCTTTTCATGTTACCTTTAAGTCTCTATATATATGGCACATTGTCTTTTCTTTGTGGGCTTATGGAAGGAGGAAATGTCAGACAGGTCCATGTATTTTGATGGTCATAACTCATACAAGAGTACTTAGCAGGAGACACAGATGAAGTTCTTGTTTTAGCTGTATGAAATTGCATCTACATGAAAACCTTTTAATCTTTTGATCCTTTTAAAGCCTTGGAGAATGTGTTGACACTTGTATCAATATGCAGGGAAAACATGGGGGAGTAAGATTTCATCTCAAATCTGGGAGGGATTCCAATTCTTCTCTTTTTTCTTTGGTGTAGAAACCTTTTTGGTGCCATAAGTCATTCTGTGTGCTTCCCATGACAATATGCAACCACTGCTCCACTGTCATTACCAGTGAGGCTCCACTCTAAATCTCTCGCCCACAGCATGAAATGGAGATCAGCTCAAGCCCCTGTCCCCGGTGCTGTGCTCGGGGCTCTGTGCCTGATCAGCACTGGAGCAAAGAAAGACTATGAAATATAGATAGAGGTCTAAGAAAAAGATGATCTTTCCAATTCTGCTTTCACTCACTGTCCGAAGAATATTCTACAGTCTGCAAAAACATGGAGGAACGAGCTGTAGTTATTATTTAACAAACTGCAGAGGGAGGATTGTCAGCACTCCCTATTGCCATAATAGTCAGAAACCACAGCCTTCTCCACTTTCACCTGAAGAAAAACAGATGTTCTCGGGCCTCACAGGTGTACACCTTCTAATTTTAGTCAATAACTTCTTCCCCCATGACCTTTTAAGCCTGATTTGTACTCCATCACATGACACTTCAGGAATGATGTATTTTGTACTGATCAAAGTGTTGCTGCACTTTCCTCATGTTGAGAATCAGTCATAATTTGACTGATTCTCAACATGAGGAAAGTGTCTTACACTAGTCTTACACTAGTGTGTAAGAAAATATTATTTTCTTACACACTAGTGTAGTATTTTACTGTCTCCATGTAGATGATTCATCTTCAACTGTCAGACAGGAGCAATACATCCACATTGGTCCAACAAATGCAGTGACCAACTCCATTCCCTCTTCTGCCATTTAGGGATGACTGCATGCCACTTTTTTATTTTATTTCCAATACAATACTGATAGTACAACCTCCAAAGCCTACCGATAATTACTGTATACTAGTCAGATACAATCTTTGACATCATTAACCAACTTAACAGCATTTGTGCCAATCATAGACAGATTATACAAAGTTTTGTCAGTGAAATTAATTTGAAAGAGATAATATGCTGAATCTCCACCAGGGGACAACTCCACTGGTTGCAAAAAGAATTGTGTTTGAATGGATGTGTGTGGGGAAATTGGTGTATTTCTCACTTGGTTTATAACATCAGTAAGCGTTTGCCTGAGAAGGCCAATGGACTTAAATGCTAGTTTCAGGACTTTTTGTCCATTTATTTTTAAAATTAGGAGGATAAAGTATGGCACATATGGCATATGGATACCTGTGTGACTGACAGCTGATATCAACCAATAGGAGTCTGGTTGCAGGAACATCCGGTAGTGTACTTTTTCTGGGGGTTTGCCACTTGGCACACGACAGTTTGTCAGTGGTTGTAGAATTCTCCTTTTACAGCATGTTGCCTGTTTGAAGCGTTTACATCATATTTACAGTTTATGGATCATGTTGTTGTTTTTTCTGAAACATCTTCAAATAGTAGCACAGATATCAATAGAAATACACTTTGCCTCAGGATAATTCACTGTGAATTGGCCCCTGAAAGAGCCTCCTGGAGGGGCGTGGTTACACAGAGACGTCTGCAACTTTTGCCTGCAGCATAAATTGAAAACGTTTCTCGACTTGTTACGTTTTGTCGAGTGACAATTAGTCGTAGTGAAAGTTTCAAGTGAGTGATAGGTGAAATGATGTGTTTTGTACAGATAAAAGTGTTGCTTGACACTTTCCTCTCATGTGGCACGCCTGCGGAATTTTCCTGTGTTGCTGACATCAGAAAAGCTGTTAGACTTCAGTCAAAGTCCATTCTAAATCCCTTCCTCCTAAAGCAGGAGGAAGGACTACTGGGTTTTTTTTTTTATCATTTAAAGTATTAATATTATGCATTCAACTGCATACACATTCATTCCAGGGCTTACTCCTAACGATTATCAGTTTTTATCAACAATATCAATGATATTTTACTGAGTGATCATATGGATACATGCACGTGAGGTGAGGTGAAGTGAGCCCGCAGGGAGCTGGTAGCGGGCACCATATTGGTGACCCCTGTCCTAAAGTATATTATCAAATGTATCCATTAACAAAGGGAAGATAAAGTGATAATACAGATAGAGCTGGCTGTGGATAAGTTACTGTGGAGATGGCATTAAATTGAAATTATCGTGGGATTCGTTATGTTTAATCGAGCAGCAAAAGTATAATTCTGACTTTAATTCAACATCTGTTGCCACTCCCACATTGCCTTCCAGTCCCTCAAATATTGATCAGCTTTTCAGTTTTCAAATTATTATCCACTCCACTTAAGAGAAGAAATGCATCTTCTTGTGGTTTCCTTGGCCACACTTCAAAATCATTCCCATCATGCATGCGGAGACTTATGATGACTCAGCAGTTGTTATGATGACTAGTAGGTTGACCAAGAAAACTGGTAATTTAGCCCACAATGTACTCTTTATAGTCACTCAAATTTGCAGTTTCATTTAGAATTTTTTTTTTTTGTATGAATTTCAGGGGGTGCAACAGTTGCGCAGTTCTTAATCGACTCCTTATTTCAAGCTGACCAAGTGTCATTATGATGCTCAAAATGATTACACAGTTTAATGGTGATTGGAAAAACAAAATCATCCAAGTACATATTAAATTAGTTAAATAAAAAAATAAATACATTCATTATGATAAGAAGGAACTGAATTATTCTGTCACAAAAACACTGCAGAGAATACAAATACTACTACACACTGAAGTGTTTACACAACACAGCAGAAGCTCTAAGGAAAGAAAAAGTGTATCAAATCCGTCGGTCACCCCTGACATCCATGCCAACTATTATGATGATGGATAAATTGGTTTGTTATTTTTAAATATAAACACGTATCAATGACAGTAAACTGAATATTTTGGGTTGTGTGTTCATCGATTAATCAGTAATGAAAATATTCATTAGTTGTGGTCCTCTGGTTCATAGGAGTTTCTATTTCGGGCTGCGCATATTTTAGCATGAGTTGTGTAGGTTATACAATGGGTGAGGTTGGTATCAGGGGAGGAGAGAATATGTAGGCTGACCTCTGGGCCTCTGTTCCCAGGCCCTGGTTCTCGGGGAGGAGGCCAGTGTTCCGGCCCAGTTCTCCCAGCGTGGGAGCTCAGCGTGGGAGCATGGGGACCATGGTCAAGCCACTAATGTCTTTATTGCTTCCAGATTGTCTGTAAATGTCTACAGAAGTTTGGTAGCAAACATCAAACTGTCCACAAGTTGTCTGATTGTGCTCTGACTCTGCTGCCTTCCTCAAACATGCAGACTGCTCAGATAAGATCGAGACCAGCGTTTATTTGTTAGGAAACTCAGATCTTTCTGTCTCGGTTTGTGCTGGAATCGAGAAAAAGTTTTGGCACAATGTAATAAGTATGTTGAAACCACACTAATTAAGCATATCTTAAACACCTTATATCTTATTTCAACACATCAGCTCTGACACGGTCTGTTGAAGTCATATTTTGCTGTGGTAATGATTTCTGTCTGATGGTGGTCATATGTTTTTGGTTGTGAGCATGTGTTTCTCTGTAAGCACATCAATGGACTGTTTTGTTTAACTGTACTTATTTGTTGTAAACTTCCGTTTGCTTCCTGCCCCACAGGAAGATGTGACTCAGTCTCATTTTTTTCGGCTGACTCGTGTTTGGTTTACCCACTTTTTGAGTCTGGGTCACAAAGCACGAAAACAGGGTCAAGGTTAAAGCGAGACCCCATTCAGTTACTGAGACCGAGTCTGAGTCCAGGTCCAAAATGGACTGCAGTGCTTCAATTTAGAAAAGATTTACAAATAAACACATATGTGACTATTTTCACCAGTATATTATAGTTGCATTATATCCATATTTTATCATGTATAGTATTTAAGATCATATGGAGCCTCATCAGGCTTTAGCCAATTTGGGTAATTTAAATGTTTTGCTATAAGTGACCAAAATACTTTTGTTACATTTTTGCCTCACTTAATCAGTTGTCTCTTAAACAACAAATTATTTTCTGCAACATAAGGATCAGTTTGTCAGAATATAATGTGGACAGAAGGAAGGGGCCACTGATCAGAGACTGTGGGCTCAGCAGCACTGCTGTCTCTCTGTGTCTTTGTGAGTGTGTGCTTATAATGTACACACCGGCTATGACTCCAGGGCACAGTGGGAAGGGAAATGTCCTGATATAGATGTGAGAAAGAGCTATTTGACTGTTTTGTGAAAACAGCCAAGCCAAACCTCCCCTCGACTGAAGAACTCAGACAGAAACAGTTGTTCAAGCTGTGACATCTTGATGTTTCACTGTATGAAACGTTGCTTTACATCTACAGTACACTATTGCATGCAGCAGACCTTTCTTGTTGTCATAGCGATGTTGCTGGTATCGTGCGTTCATATTCTTGCAATGTCTCTCTGCTGTGCAGTTGCAGCGACAGGACAAAGACGAAAAAGATGGAACATTGAGCTCCCTCAAAATTCAAACAACATAGCATTAGTTAACAATGTATGAGCAGTGTTTAATCTATTATAAGTTGTTGGTGAGATCTCTTCCCACCACCTGTATAATACAGTGTCAAACTGTAGAGCAGGGGTTCTCAAAGTGTTGATACCTGAGGGCCAATTTAGGAACCCAACGTTGGACTGAGGGCCACCAAAGGAAAAAAAAATAAAAGGAAAAAAACGGAAATAAATCCCATTTGTAATAATTTGAATGACCAGATTGCAGTTCTACAGTTTACACTTATTGGTCTGTATCCAGTAATGTCCAATAAACATTTAACAAGCTTAGTAGCTCCTGGATTTAAACTATCAACTGTAATTCATTGCGGGCCGCCAGAAATGTTTCTCGGGCCGCCATTGGCCCCCGGGCCGCACTTTGAGAACCAATGCTGTAGAGGATTGATTGAGGCCAGCAACAGAGAGAGAAAACCTGGGTTAACAGCATGTATTAGGGGTACCTCACGATACGATGCGATACAACGATTCTGTCTATCTGAAGAAAACAAAGTGAATGAACGAATGAAGGTAGACTTAATGAATTGTCCTTAAACGTAGAGCTGCGCTGCGAGCCAAAAGTAAAAACCCATTACATTATAAACAAACGTTAATTTTTGTAAGTTGCCTACATTACATAACATTGAAGTATACGTTAGAATATGCTGCTTACAGATAGATAGATAGATAGATAGATAGATAGATAGATAGATAGATAGATAGATAGATAGATAGATAGATAGATAGATAGATAGATAGATAGATAGATAGATAGATAGATAGATAGATAGATAGATAGATGGCTCTCTGTCTCTTTCACTTTATGATCAGACAGAGACAGTCGTTTCATATATGACAGCTGACCTGAGGCAATCTCTTAAACCCCTTGCTGATACTGACATTATTAAATTTATTCTCTTTCAGAAACTTCCTACTTTTTCAGGTTTCTGTGTCACAAATCGAAATTGGTCTCCAGTTTTATTGTTGCACCACTACTGTTGTGAGGCTGTAAACAAAGCACAGAGGAGATGGTCTTGCTCACTTCACTTGATTTCCTTTTTGCTGAAAGATTATGATGACATTTTTGATAAAAAAAAACAAAAAAAAACTGCCTCCTGAACTGTTAAGGTTTAGTCGTCACCAGTGCTACTGAATCTTTGTGTCACTTCCTCATTGGGATCATTCAGCGTCTCCTGTGTGCGTGTCTGACACTCAGTCTGTCTCTCTCCCTCTGTCTGGTTTATTCCAGGGAGAAATTCAGCAACTACTGATCACACGGGATGCAGAGGACGCTGCCAACTACTGTGTAAACTACATACCAGACTGTGACTCTGCTTTGCCCTACAACAGCCAAGCACTCAATCTGCAGGAGGTTAGTACTACCACCAACAAGAAGGGGGGGAAAAAAATCTATTTTGACAGATAATTATGTGTTATGTCAGAGTCGTTGTTTGTGTTGTTATTTTAAGTATATTTTTTATTATTATACACTTTCTTATTTCCTATCATCTTTAAACATAATAAAGAACTTGTATTTCTTTACACCTGTGAGCAGGTCTGAGAGCAGTCAGTGCATGAATGTCTTCTTTCAAACGGCACACAAACACACACCCATAACTTAAACGTGATAAATTAGCTCCTTCCACTCTTGAGGTATGCAAAGAAATCAATCACATATGAATTATTTTGTGATTCTATGACCGATAGCATGAGTGTAAACTATGTGCGTGCACTTGTAGACGTGTGTTTGTGCAACATTACTGTTGCTCCGTGCACGGTCCATTAATGTTAGTGCGAGGCCATTTTCTATCATCATCCAGCTGGCGTTTATGGAAGTACAGCTGAGCGATGAGCTCCGTATCCAGAACATGTCAACATCTGTCACCCCACTGACCTACTTCCCATCATTCTCCCTTTACTCGATGACCTTGTTTACAAGTGGATCTAAATCACATCAGTGATGTTTTTCACAGACGGAGGAAGTAAAGGCTATTCACATTTCTGACACAAAAGTCATCACTCTGGAGGCTGAGGGAAAATGTAACTGGGAATTTGAAAGAATTTGCACTTCTGCAGGATCGTAGACTGTGTGACTGACCACCTTACCTTATCAGCAAACATGCCCTTTTCTGCTTTGACTGAAAGGAAGTACTTCTATATTTGTGCTACTTCATACATGAACAGTTAGAATGTTTTTTTTTACCTCTCTATTCAGCCAATAGACCGTATATATATTATAAATAGTTAATGTAGTCTTCTGGTTTGCAAGAAACAGTAGAAGAAACAGGGGGCGACTCTTTGGTGGCAAAAATAACTGGAGGTTTATGAGGAAAATCTCCTACTAATTCACAGTCAGTAAACATTTTCATTGTTAATTGTCCCAAGTTACTAGTTTCAGGTTTTCTTCAGTAGAATAAATTAATTAAAGAATTTATTTTGGTTTTGTTTTGTTCTTGAAAAAAAAAAGAAAAAAAAAAGTTCTACATGCATTTCTAAAAATATTCTGTGAATATTCCATTCTTGAGTGAAATGGATGAAAAAGGTACTGCACACAGTGTGAGCAGACACTAGTATAATTGACAGCTGGTATTGTCCAATAGCATCTTGGTTTCAGGTGACGTCTGTGAGCACGTTTTTTTTTGCAATCAGAAGACTACATCCACTGCACGTATACAGTTTACGATCCAGCTCCAAAATAAATCAGGAAAAGGTCTGGATAATTCACAGTAGGTGAGTGGGACATTTTCAGGCAATCTCCTGCTTCTCAAACTCCTGACAGCCTAATGTTTCCGAAATCTTTCCAGAGATTATGTCTGGAGATCTACAGTATATGCTTCACCTTCCTGTTTTCTCGATTTTTACTTTTATTTACAACATTGTCTGTTTTCTTCTCCACTCCCCTACCCGTGGCTTCAAATGATCCCCTCCTTATTTTCATTTCACTTTCAAAAGAAGTCCCCACTTGGTTCTGCTGCCTTGATGAAAAGCGACCAGTCAGACGAAGCAAAGGACGTTACTAAAAAGGACAGGAAGGGCAAGAAGAGTAAAAAGAGGAGAGACAAGGGGTCTAAAGGCAAACGCAAAGGCAAGGGCAAAAAGAAGGGATCCAGGAAGAAGAAACACGAAGAAGAGGTTCTCGAGGATGGATTTCTAAGAGTTTCCACGACACTGCCCGAGTTTCTATCGCAGGAACCGTTCCGCCCCACGGAACTAGCAGAAATGGAGAGCACCCAAGAATCTTTCCCTCTTCCCTCTGAAGTCTTTGCAGAGACCCTCATGGAGATGCCCACACACGAACCTGACTCCACAATCGAGGCCCCCACTGTGGTTCTCAGTGCGCTGCCCGAATCAGTGGTAACTGTGGAGGTAGAAATGCTTGCCTGTAGATGCCCTCTCTCCTCTCCTCACCCTCTACAAACCTCACAGTTCTAATCACCCTCCCTCTTGTACCTCCTAACAATAATGAGCACCTCCTCCCTCACCAGTCACTTCCACCAGCAGCACTAACCAGCATCAATCTAATCACCACCACCCAGAAAACATGGAGAATGCATCAATACATTCACGCCTAGGTCTCCAGAATTTGTATTTGTGTTTAATTTTGCACAGACTGTACCAGTACATGCATCCATCCAGCATGGGATACATGGTAGTATACTACATTATTTAAAGGCTCAGTGTGTAAGAATTAGTGACATCTAATGGTGACACTGTAGATTGCTCATCTTCACCTTTAATTATTTACCAAGCGCGTAAAGGAGGCGGAAAAAAATCCCTATTCACAACTCTCTCCACTCTACTGCTGCCATATCTTCCTCCATCCTTCATAGGTTTGTGCATCAGGTTTATGTGGAGGTATTAGAGGTATTAGAAGTGCACTATTCGAATACTTATTCTAGGCCCTGATGTTTCCGTGTAGTCGACAGCCCGCTATGCGTTTCGGTCTGCCCATAGGTGGTCACAAATCCATTCATATTACAATGAGGGTCTGCATCAGTCTAGTGTTTGATCTTCAATCCAATTTGTAGCCTGCACATCACCCACACTTGTATGTCACCTCCATTATGTCCTTGTATTTGTTGAGCGATTAGGTTAAACGTGTAGGTATTAGACCTCCTTGCATAACCTCGAGCAAGTATTTATGATTATAGTCTGAGTTGTTGTCTCTTTTGGCCGGAAATCAACAGTGCACCATCTAGAAGGTGTTGAATGGTTTGCGTGAACTCAATCTGTCGGATTGCTCACCAATGTCTGCCTAAGTTTTGTGGGACCTCCGTGGAGATTGGGTGGAACTTTGTGGACACGCTGATAAGGAATGACACAGGCCATAAGTTGAATATTGAATAATGAATATTAATTAAAGGTGATTATTTCACACATTCTACAAATGCACTTGTGAAGAGTAAATGTTCAATTTCATCCAATAAAACTTTCACACTGAACCTTTAAATAAAACAATTAATATTCCACTCCCGTTAAAGAAAAAAAAAGAAAAAAAAATCCAATCTAAAGTTCACACGTCAACAAACACTGGGATGTTTTCTCCTTCATGTTTGTCATTCTCTAATATGCCAAGTAAACATTGTTCATGTTCGTGCTGTTCCTGTGTAGACACATGGCAGCAGTGACATTCCAGCAATGTAATTAACTGCACACCTGTTGACCTGGATAACCAGCACATTTCCATGAAATCCAACCTTTTTTTTGCTAACATTTATCACAAAATGTTCCAAGAAGCACTTAATGTCCCCTGTTACAGATCATCCATGACTTATTTGTGTTCGTGTGTTGGCTCACAGGAGGACAAACCAGTGAAGAAGCCAGTGGTGGAAGAGTACACGGATGATCCACTGTATGATGACCTCTCAGTTTCCATGGTAACCGTGGGTCCTAATGTGACAGATTATGAGGTGAACACATTTTTACAAGAAACGTCATCACCTCAGCATTAAAAATGCTGCGTGGTTATTTTCATGTTCACTACACCTGCGTCACTGACGTGAGTTTACTTTAAAATGAATTCACAGATTCTTGAATATGATGATTATAAGAACGAGACTAAGTCAGACTACGAGGAGTATGAAACATACTCGGATGTCGACGGATTTGGCTTTGCAGAACGAGAGGGAGCAGACACTTGGGATGGAGAGGTACATTAAATCTAGTGATGTCATATGCTCTCAAATAAGTGGCCTCGTCTTCAGCTGCCTGTGTTGATTTGTATCAGTAACAATCTCACTTCTTTTCATCTGTTTCTCCACCTCAGGCCAGACCCAGAGGAGAGAAAGGCCAGAAAGGAGAGGCAGCTATTATTGAACCCGTGAGTTGCTGGAGGCATTTCATGAAGAGTCTAGTAGCTTTTGTTGTGGGAATTGACTTAGGCAGATACTCCTCTAATGTCTGTTCTGTGTGTGCTTGTCCTCTAGGGTATGTTAGTGGAAGGACCACCAGGTCTACCAGGGCCACAGGTAAACCAACTCTACCTGTCAATGATGGAAAAGGAAAAACAATGATTGTTGTCTCCTTATTTTTACATTATTTAGTATAATGGAATACGTGTGGTACAAGATGTCAAGGAGTTTCTGAAATGATGAGGAGTTTCCTTACGAGGAAACAGAGAAAGTTGGGTCATACTGCGCTCCTCGTCGGTGGAGAGCTGCATCTCATTTCTGCGTGTGTGTACATGCCTGCTGTTTAGGGTCCATGTCCTGGTCTAGTGTCCCCCACATGCATACACTATCTCACATTTCATTAGTCATGACCCTAGTGGGCCTCTGAAAGTATGACCCAGCCTTTAGCTACACGCATGCACTATAGATGTTGCAGTGCAAGTAGTAAGATGACATTTTATGGTCCAGTGTGTTAGAATTAGTGACATCTAATTGTGAGTGAAGATTGCAACAAGTAGAGGACTCTATTTTGGCCTTAGCACACGAGAAAAGATATTGTTCTTCCTTTCTGGTGCAACTTGCTGGTTTGTCTGTTTGTGGCATGTTGGTGCAAGATGGCTGCCTCTGTAAAGCAAGGCCCTGGCTACCAAATCTCTGGATAAGTTCTGAACAATGTTCACGTGAGCCCATATTAGACACAGCAGGCTAAGAGAGAGATCACAATGGATGTCATTTTGTTTCCTGACTCCTGCTACATTAGTTAATCTGGGTCTGATAACCAGACAATGTCCACACTCGCTCTTGGCAACATTTTGTGAAGTTTGTATCTGTGGAAACAGCTTTAGTGTTGGACGATTATATTTTGGTTCTTTGCTTTTGTGTCATTTTTTTTAACTACAGTGAATGATTACTGATTGTACACCAAGGAAGTAGAACGATTTAAGTCCAAAGCTACAGTCGAGTACAAACTGCTGATTTAAAACTTGATATTGAAGTAGAATGTATTTGAAAACTAATCTACGGTACAGCAAAGCTTTGAAATGTTTGTGTAATATTCTCCTTTACAGGGACTCGCTGGCCCAGCTGGACCAACAGGACCTCCAGGACCCAGGGGAGATAATGGTGAAGTGGTGAGTGTGTAGGATAAAGGCTGATCCATTGGGTTTGTTGGACCTTAGTCTGACCATGTCCCTTAAGTGATATGAACACAATGTCCTGGTTCCCTGAACTGAACCTGCTGAACTTCAGTGACCAAAGCTAACTCACACATGTTTGACCTGATTCTCATACTGTGTGTGTGTGTTGCGTGTGCGTGTGTGTTTGTGTGTGTGTGTGTGATTCATCACAATGGAACACACTCCATTGGGGATGATTGTCGGCCCCCGTGGTAATCAGGCTCATCATACTTTTAGTTCCACTCAATAAATCTGCCAGATGCATTTGTTCCTACATATGAAATGTAAACAGGTGTAACAGGACACACCTTTCGTCTGCAGGTCACTGGTTTGTAACTCCGCCTCTTTCCTCAGTTTAGTATGAAGTAGCACAAAGCACTGGTTTCCTTTTTCCCCTCACTACTCTGTCCAGTTCTTTATCGAGAGTTTGAATAATCCTTTCTGCTCAGGAGTCTGTAACAAGCTTATAGATTCATCTAATACAATTATAATGATATATACTGTATATTATATGGGCCTATATTTTTCATTAAATAAAGCTTTAGGAAGGAAGGGACAATGAAAAAAAAAATGTCACAACCCACACTGTTCAGAGGAAGATGAGGGAGTCAGCTTTTCCACATTCACGTCACTGAATGTAGTGGCTCGTTTAGTGATATACAGTATCTATATCTAGAAATCGCTGTTTCTAGTCATATCTCTTGCATTTGTTGCTAAAACACAGCCAAAGTTGTCACTTCACACACTGGTGTCCTGAGTAAGTCCCCTGTCAAGCGAACCGCTGTACAGCTGTGCATTTAACAGACTGAGAGACAGACAGACAGACAGACTGAGAGACAGACAGCCTGATGGACAGACAGACTGACAGACAGACAGACAGACTGACAGACAGACAGACTGAGAGACAGACAGCCTGATGGACAGACAGACTGACAGACAGACAGACAGACTGACAGACAGACAGACTGAGAGACAGACAGCCTGATGGACAGACAGACTGACAGACAGACAGACGGACAGACTGAGAGACATTCCTTGAAGTGTCTTTGGACTTCTGGTAGAACAATGCTGTCCCAGTCATGTATAATAACAGGATGCAATAATTTAGCCTGTTCCAATTTCAGATTACATTAAATATGTTATTATTATTATTACTATAATATTATTCTATAGAATAACTATTATTTACTGGACTACATTTCAAAAGTGACTAAAGTGTTAAAGCAAGTATGTGTGGATGTGTGCAAAAACAAATACATACTCTCTCTATACAGTATATGTGCTGTAACAGACAATTATAGGACAATGCTATGTTTACTTCTGTTTCCAGGGTCCTCCAGGACGTTCTGGTCTTCCTGGGGCTGATGGGATTCCAGGTCCTCCAGGAACCCTGCTGATGCTGCCGGTGAGATTTAAAGCTCACTCAAGGGCACACGCTCATACCTTTTTTTTCCCCAGTGTGGTGTCGCGGTATGACCACAAGGGGGGGCTCTGTGATTGAGCTTCATTGGAAAAATTAGAACTGATTTTTTTTTTCTTCCACTGCCTCCAGTTCCAGTATGGAGGTGATTCCCAGAAGGGGCCAGTAGTGTCTCCACAGGAAGCACAGGCACAAGCGATCCTCCAGCAGGCTCAGGTACACAGCGCTGTGTTGTCATCACCATGTATTGGTTGTATACAAGTCGCTCAGGAAATGTAACATCAATTTTTTTTTTTTACACATTATTCCTTTGAAGAAATACTCCTTAATAAAATTAGTAGTTAAACTGCAGAAGTGCAAACATGGCAGCCCCTCGAAGCAACACAATCAGAAATTGCAATCTGATGGACATCACTTTGTGTTTATTTGTTAAATATTTGCAATAGTATTATTTTCTGTAAATTAAAATCACGTAAACTACTAATTACTGGTTAAATTATATGTATTTAATAAAAGACAGGTTAAATAAAAGCCACATTTTTAATGACAGAATGTATCATTTCTGCCTCTAGGGGTCTCTCTCTCCCTCTTGCAGTGAAAACAATAACAAAAGATCTAGTTTGATGACATCAGGGAGTTAAGTGGGATGATTATGTGATGGATCCTCATGGTCATTTTTTCCCGAAGTCGCTCTGTTTTTCAGCCTTTTAAATGGTACAACTGACCAAAACGACTTCCCTCTACACAAGATGAGACACAAACACAACATGTCCTGTCCCCTTGTCAAAGTCACAGCTCTGCCGTCTCTGTTTTCGTTTGTTTTTCCCCAAAAAAATCTCTTTTATTATAAAAAATTATTATGTGCAGGACCAACAGATCTGAGGGTTCACACTTAAGCATCATGATGACTTATTGCAGGGGTGTTAAACATACGGCCCGCGGGCCAGATCTGGCCCGCCAGTGGCTCGGTACTACAGAGTATTTGCATGAAATCAAACGGTACCAGCAATCGGTACTTGAACGCATCCTTGTAACATTATCCGAGTGGAAGAGTAGGCGATTTCCTAAGCTGACTTGAACGCAGCACTGCTCGCAAAGAGCGTGATGACGTAGTTTGTTAACGTCCGTCATTCAGCAGTTTCAGTTCGTCTGACGTTCTCTGTGCGTTGCTGTTATTTTATCGGCATTGTTGTCCGGTCCAACATAGTTATATGAACTGTTGGCGTGTCTTTGACGTTATTCATTTCCGTGCGCGGAAAAGAATGACGCCCTTAAACGGAACATTAGATGGGCACACGGACGCTTTTGAGCGAGAACTGAGTGATAGTGTTGTTGAAATTGCACATACTTTTCTTAAAAATTCTTAGATTGTTCATGATATATTTTGTAAAAGAATAATTCATTTAATAGATAGAATTTTATAATTCTTCTTCTTTGCAGTAATTAATACAAAGAAAAAAGTGGAATTATTATTACTTCGATGTCATTTTGCGATGAGTTTACTGGTCCGGGCCCCTTGAGGTCGGATTAAGTTGGATGCGGCCCCCGGACCAAAATGAGTTTGACACCCCTGACTTTTAGAGCAGGGATCACAAACTCCCTGGGGCCATCTTGTCTGGACAAGAGGGGTCAGTCAAGTGAAATAAAATGAAATTTTTTTGGGGAAAAAGCATATGTTCGGGTCAGTAAGGGTGAGCAATATGAGCTTAAATTTATGTGATGATTTTTCATCATGATATCGGAATATCAATCTTTCTATAGCATAAAAGCCTTTGTGCTGATATGGTTTACACAGAAACGTATTTATCATACAGAAATTGTGACTTCATATTAAGAGACGAGCCGTGAGCATCTAAAAGTTTATGATTTATGGATATTTTCAAAGGCAAATCCTATGGGAACTAAAGCAGCAGGTCTGCAAAGCAGATGGCGCCATTAAAAGGCGACAAAAATCAATGGAACGGTCCATTAACTTCAATATAAATACAGAATTTGTGTTGTCAACATTTTGGATCCTATAAGACCACTACCCAAAAATCCTTTTTAGATTTGTTGATGCATAAATGTTACATATTATATATTTAAGATCAGTGTTGCATGTGTTTGTTTTTTCCCAGCTTTCCATGAAGGGACCTCCAGGTCCGCTGGGTCTCACAGGACGACCGGGCCCAGTGGTAAGACACTCATCTGTCCTTGACCAAATTTGCAGCATAGCTCAAGGGCACTTGTGAGCTTTGACCTCATGCCTCACATTCTGGCCGAACAGAAACGAGCTCTGACTTTGTCATTATGCTGCTCAGTTGTGGAATCTTATTATTATAATCTTATTTCTGGATAAAAATCACTGTAGGTTTTTTTCAGGGTAGGAGATTTCTAAGGTTGTATATATTTTTTCATTGTACAGTTAAAACATAATGATGCACTGTACCATATTATGATTATGTCACAATAACAATGACACACACATCATTATTATACAACAAATAAAGCACATCATATATGTATGCTTGTCAATTATTATTATTATTATTGTTATTTTTATAAAATTTGAGTCTTGAGGGCCATTAAATGTTACTTTTACTGGATATTTTCGAGGAAAAACTTAGTTATAGAAAAAAATATAAGAAATATCTACTTATTAAATAAATTAAGGCTGTAAGTTTATGTGACTGAGTTATTATTTACATGTATTTACAGAATTAATGGAAGGTGCTTTATGTTGAATATTTAATCCATTAATCCCATCATTCTTCAAATATGTATATTTGGCTTTAAATAAATAAATCATACAGTGATATTAATATATATGTTTTTTTTTTTGTTAAAGCTCCCCTAGAGTGGTCCTGTTGCACATATATGTTAGTTATGGAGGTCTACTTACATACATTAACTTGGTTTTATGGTCAAAAACCTCCTAGTTGCTGTAAATGAGCCGATAGAAATCTCTCCTCACTGAGGCTCTCGTCAGCCGCACTGTTTCAGACTGAAATTTCAGACAGAGTGTGTTGTGATTGGCCAGCCAACGAGAGCTTTCTCAACTGTCTTGTGATTGGCCAATACCTGGAAGTGACGTAATTAGCACACCAGCTCTCA
Organism: Microchirus variegatus; assembly: GCF_963457635.1. Lineage (NCBI taxonomy): Eukaryota > Metazoa > Chordata > Actinopteri > Pleuronectiformes > Soleidae > Microchirus > Microchirus variegatus. The sequence continues at coordinate 26,091,698 of NC_139811.1, read as the reverse complement.
GAAGAGCAGCTCCCCCCTCTGGAACGGTGGATGCACTGCGACTCATTATCAAAACATTGTTTTAACAATGTTTAAAAATGGCGATTGACGACTTTGACCACTGTCGCAAGTGAGACACCCCCACAAGCGTTAATTGGAACATCCGTTCTATGGGAGCTTTAAATGTTTATAAAAGTAGTATAAGTGGTGCAGGTTCTAACGTTTACAGGCAGGGGGCTCCACTTTAATCTTTTTAAACATGCAGTGTGACAATTGTATAGCAAAGAAGATTTTCTATGACTGTATTTGGAATTGACTGTTCAAGTCACTAACCAAAGTTTACAAAAACTAAATCAATCTGAATGTTTTCATTTTTGCAGGGTCTTCCTGGTCCCTCTGGGCTCAAAGGAGACAGTGGAGACAGTGGTCCTTCTGTAAGACCACACATTACTTCCACCTCACCACTGGCTTACATTATCACACCCGTTCCCCCCCCCCCTCTTTTATAACACAATTGATTTTCCCTTTGTCCTCGTGTTTTCCCATTTATCCTTCCTCCTCATAGGGACCACGTGGCTTTCCAGGCTCTGCAGGATTTGATGGGAAAACAGGAAAAAGGGTGAGTGATGTATTGAGTAGTGCAGGTGTCTGTGTTTGTAAAAGCTCTGTGTCTGCATGTTGTGTGAGAGCACACTGATGTAGCTGATGTGAGGCTTTATTTTTAACTGGGGTTTTACTTCTCGTAGGGTCGAGCAGGAGTGGATGGAGGTCGTGGAGCTCCAGGGGAAACTGGCTCGAAGGTAAACAGCAGTGATGAAATAATTACTCGTTACTGCTCTTAACCCTTTAACACCGAGCGTATCGCAGACGAAAGCGCACTTTGCATCACCGATATTAAGCAACGGTTTGTGCTATTTGAACAATTCCAACAGTTTCTGAAAGCTGAGAAGTTGCATGTCAAGACCAACGTGTGGTTATTATGGTAATTTTACTCGTGCTGTTGCAGGAAGCTGGAGAATCAGCGTCTTTTTTGCCAGAAATGGAAAAAGTTGGAAAAACACCTACATAGTTTCCATTTTTTGGCCCTTTTTTGAGAAAAAACGCATGTTATACTGTTCAAATGTCACATTAAACACACACACTCTGGTGTTCATGTACAACTACAGTGTTGTTGTTTTTATGAAGAAAACTTTTCTTAATTTTAATTATTATTATCATTGTTTTTTTAAATTATTGTTAATACACTATTTTAACATGCAGTAAATTGGAAATAACTGCCAGATATTGAAAGTTATTCTGGAAAAATGGGAAAAAGCACTTAGTCACAGGACATTTTCTGGCCCTTTTACGGTTAAAATAAGCAAAAAATAGAGGCTTAGGTGCTAATGGGTTAAATATTTTTTGGGGGAGCATTTGCACTTTACCTGAGTCTTTTACTACCAACTCTTTCCAAAATATGTATGATCATTTTCCACATGCATCTGCATTACGTTGTTACTAAAGAATCATTTTTTAAGAATTGGTCAGTTTGTTTCCTTGAGTCCATAAGGTGAGCTAAAGCTAAAACATTTCCTCATTCAACTATTGTCATTCGATTTATTGACGTATGTCAGCATTAGCTACACTAGGTGGTGATGTGCTTCAGCTTGTTAGTATTATATGGTCACTATTCTGATTCTTCCTGGCATCGATGAATTATTTTAGCTGGCAGAGCATAAAATCAGTCCATGTTTGCCAATTTGCCACCTTCTTTGTAGTGTACCTTCTGTTATTTCTGGGTAATAGCTGGGGGTAGTGGAGCGCACGCTGAGAACCCAGGTCAGCTCAATTCTGTTTTTAGTTCTCTTGTGGCCCAGCATTCTCCTTAAGTCGAGACAGATGTAAGCAACGGCAACATTAGCGCTGCTAAATCAAAACGACTAACGGGACAGGATAGACTTCATAGACACAAAGACTCCCTCAGTCTGGTCTGATAGTTTTGCTTGACAGAGCCTGTTTTCACTTGAAGGACGCAGCAAACAAATAATGTGACGATCATTTCTGTCCATAAAGACCAGTTTGACAAAAAATCCCCAAAGGTTATGCACTGCAGGTTTAACTAAAACATTTCATTTCTATACTTCAGTTCATTAAATAACAAATCTGCAGTGATTAATTGCTTTGAGTGTTTTATTTAACAATTAAAACAAGGTTCTCTACATTTTTCAGCTGAGATTTTGGTTTGTGGACAAAAGAGGACATTTGAGAGACACCGTTTCAACAATTTCTGACATTGTATGGACCAAGGACTCGATTAATCGAGAAAATAATGGACAGAATAATCGATTATGAAAATTATTGTTACTTACAGCCCGAGAAATCCCATATTTAACTTGAGACTTTTGCTAAAATAGCCACTTTCACTTCTCCCAAAGTCATTTTCTGATGAGGTGCTTCAGCTTTTACTCGGTACACCAGTGTTAAGCTTTTGTTTGACTTTCTCGTGTGAAAGTTACTTGCCAGTTATCGCACCGTATTACTGATGCTGGATGTAACCGTGAACACAGCAACATCACTCGTGTTTACACAGCAAGGTCTTGTGCGATAGCAAACCGTCTCCGCTCACGTGTAAGCCTCCGGCCATCCGCCAGCCCCACAGCTTATTATATGTAATGACAATGAGGCAACTCGATACCTCACAGCTGCAGGAAGAGCTTAGTAAATAAATCAGGCTCCCCTGATGCCGCTCTGACAGAACAGCCGAGTCTTTATCAGTCAAAACAGCATTTTAGCAGACCTACAGCTAATCTGAACGCAGACTCACTCAGAGCAGATGGGAAGGCTCTGCCAGGGGAGAATTTCAGGACAATTCTGCTAATGTTTACACATTAACTCACTGTGTGTGTGTGTGTGCGTGTGTGCGTGTGTGTTACAAGGTTTAATGCTTCTCTATTACTTCTCAGGGTGACAGGGGTTTTGATGGCCTGCCAGGTCTCCCAGGAAACAAGGGACATAGAGTAAGTTAAATTTGATAATGTGACATGTCACTGTATTTATACTGCCATTCTGGCGCTAACACGCTAAAACGGTGCCTGTGAATGACTGCCTCAGCCATCACAAAGCAGATGTTTATTTGCATATTATGATCACAATGATTGCTGGGATTTCTGTGATGACAGACAGCCAGCATCTGCCTGATGCTGCGCTGCTATAAACACAACAGCTCTAAATATCTGGAGGCTTGCAGCTAATGCGTTTGTCTTGTAGGGGGACAGAGGGAAGCCTGGTCCATATGGGACTGCTGGAGAGCCAGGAGAAAAGGTGAGCGCTCAGTACCTTCGAAAACTTTACCTGCAAACACACACAAGCGCACACGCCCTGGTGCCTTGTTTCTCCTAAATTGTCCTTTAATCTCACAGAGGTACGTGAGAAAACCGTCCTCACAACAACACAAATTAGTCCAGCAAACAGTTTTGATGGTGAAGCACCACAGATCAAAGCAGGTTTTTTTGCTGAATCCGAGTCATAAACTGCTGAATTTTTAATTACACTACGTTGGCCAGAATTCATCCAGTATCTAGGTTGCATTTGCAAAAAAAAGACATGAAAGCCAGGCATTACATCCCTGACACAGCAGTGAAAATATGACAGATAGCCGCTCAATCAAGATGTTATCAGTCTTCATAGACGGGTGGGTGAAGTTTGAGAGTGCGGGCTATTAGTCTTTGCTTGAAGAGAGCTGAGCCTTATCTGTCAGACGGGGAATTTTCTTAATGAGCTATTTTGGCAGATAATGTCTTTGGGGATATTAATTTAACCAACCCGCGGTTTACACCAAGAGGCGTGAGATTTATTTATATGTTGATAGCATTTCCGTCTTTCTTATTTCAGGGATCCGATGGACCCCTGGGGCCGAGAGGACAGCCTGGCGAACCTGTGAGTAACTGCAGAAATATAATGTTCCCTCAGAGAGCACAGGCACACACCACTCCATTCAAATCTCACATATATATATATTGTTATTCAGGCAGCCATTACTTACATTACTTACAGCTCAGTGACCTGAATTCCTCAGGCTACATCCATATGACAACTTTTAATTTAAGAATTATATTTTTCCACATCTGATAGTGGAGTTGTTCAGGAAGTGAACAGTGTTTTTATTCATTTTGTGAGACATTAGATCAGTGTTTCCCAAGCTTTTTGAATGTGAAGCCACATTGCAAGAGAGAAGTGACTAATTTACATCCTTTTCTGTAAGATAGTACTATACTACTAATATCATTTGAAATTACGAAACAAATCATTACCATAAGATTTGGTTTGTTTTATGTATGTTATCTCAACAAATATACCCAGAAATCGTATAAAAACTTCTGCAAATTAGTTTTTGAGGCCCCTCAAAAATCGACTGCGACCCACCTGTGGATCCCGACCCAGTCTTTGGGAAACTCTGTAATGCTGTGGTCGTATAGACTGCAGGTGTAAATCTTACAACCATGAATCTGATTAGGAGCACGAATTTTAACCCTCTTATTACTGTCAAGATAATGAGGCTGCCTTGGATTTGTATTGATTTTATGGCTGTAGTATTGTCAAAAATGTTCATTGAGTCAGTGATTCTGCTGCTTTTTCCAGTATAAATTTCACTTTCGATATCTAGCTGTTAATCAACCGTTTATGAAGAAGCTGACGTCACAACCGTGTGACGTGCTGGTGAATCTTGTCTGTGATTGGACAGTCATTCCATGTAAGTCCTGAGGGGCTACCGTAATGACAAGTATATGGGCGCAAAGCTCTTTTTCTCTGCTTTCTGGTATCCATCCATCCATCCATCCATCTTCTACCGCTTTATCCTCCACACGAGGATCGCACAGGCTGTGTTGCGCCGATCTCAGCTGACATAGGGCGAAAGGCGGGGGTAACACCCTGGACTGATCACCATAGTTTTTTACATTGAAGACAGGATGGTCACAGAAGGGTTCACTCTTGGAGTTTGTGATGAGTTAAGTTAAGCAGAATAATTAATCATTATTTATTTTTTTGAGTTTCTGATTGTCCTCTTTTACTGGAAGACAACATAGCTTTGTTTGAAAGTATCTCAATTATGAATTATGAATCGCACAGATACCAAACAAAGTATTTCAGGCTGTTGTCTTGAATTTATGAAGTCTCTCCTCTTATGCTTATGCTCCATTTATTTATTTTATTAAATAACAAAATAACACATTTACTCCATCAGGCATTTCAGGCAATCTTTATACTTGTATTTGAATTTAAAGCAATTTGTGATTCTGTGAATGGTGTTGTGCAAATAAACTTGACTCACTTACTTACTTACTTGGGACGACAGATTGGTGAGTGAACGATGTGCGAGCAAATCAATCAAAAAGTAGGAAAAGTGTCTTAAAAAACAATAATTGTGCGCTCTATAGCTATAAATTAAAACTAATATGTGTAAAGTCTTTGCTTTGGTTTTAGAGAAATGCCCTTTCTTCGCTGCAGAATCACTGGAACATATGAGGGTTTTTTTCCCTTTTTCCTGCAGATGCTTAGGGGATTGTAGGAGATCAATGGAATTAAAGCTCTAGCACAAGTTTTATCCAGCGTCTTACAGAAGAGCCTCTGCAAATACACAAAAATCCACTAATAATATCGTACACACTCAACAGGAAAAATTACAACATCATACATACACATTCAATAACCTTACAAATGCAGTAATTCACCGGATGTTCACCTTATTATGATGCGAGAAAGGCACTGGAAAAAAAAAGGGGTTCAGCTTGAATACTAAAATATACACTGGCATAGTTTGTTTATTGTATACATTAAAATTTTTTCCATAGACACAGTGTATTTTTGGATCATTTATAAGCAGCTGTTTTTTTTTTTCGCAATGTGTCTTTATGGCGTACAGTGGGTGATTAGATATGACTCACCCTGTCTCTCTGTCTCTCTGTCTCAGCATGGATGCAAATGCATCACCCACCGCAGGAAGACGTCATGAACGAGAAGACATGTTAGACGACAAAAACAAGGGGAAAAGAGAAAGGACAGAGCAGTTTTTGACGAGAGGAAGGGAAGCGATGGGACAGGGACAGAAATGTGGTCGGTGGCGAGCGAGATAAGAGCGTTGTGGAGAAACAGAGAGATTCAGAGATGGAAGAGATAAAAATCCTGGCCCCGAATGATTATATTTCCATATCAATCACTTCCCAGGAGATCACAGATGTGGCGTTGGAACAGGTGGCTTGGCCAGCCTACAAAGAGAGAGGCTGACAAAAACAGAGCGCACAAGCACAAACTAGCACAGTCTCTGTGGCTGTAACAGAAGCACATATACACATGGTAACATGTCACACGTGTGTGTCCCTGTTTTTTTTTACACACTGTGGTTTAGTATTGCACTCACTCCGTCTCATCACGGATGCCACATGAGCTGCTGACTATTTGCTGTGTTTTGTCTCCAGGGTTCTCGGGGTCTTGTCGGGCCGAGGGGGCCACCTGGTCAACCTGGACAACCAGTAAGTCAACATCGCCTTCATTAGGAGATCAGAGCGGTTCTCAACAAGAGCCTCTCGTTCGGTGGTGAAATCACAGCATTTACCACTGAAGATAAACAAAGATGCTACTGAAACAGGGTGGGAAATTACCGCAGACGTTCGGAAAAACGGCCTTGAAATATCTCAAAGTACTCCTGAAATATCTCAAAACGCCCTTGAATAGTCTCAAAATGAACTTTCCCCATTCTGAGAAGTGAGAATTCTAAATTTATTTATTTAGATCTTTAATTCTGTAACAATTAGAATTTGGGCCAATTCCAATTCCTATCTTAACCCTCAATCTTAACCCTCAAGCTCAACCCTTAATCTTAACTGACCCTCAAAACCAAGTGTTGAGGGTTATTTTGTCACTTAGAAATGGGACACCCCTTAAATGCAGATACGTCTTCAGACTGTAGGGGGCAGAATAACGCGAAAGCTGCGTCCAGTCTGTCAACTCCAAAAAAGAAGAAGAAGAATACATTTACGTCAGGATTATTTATTTATTATTTTATTTCAGTCAAGTTATTAGGTTGTCAGTTAGTTATAAGATGATACTCATACAAATACCACAACCACAGACATATTCAGCTGACAGTTACCACACACCACGGCTTATTGGAAAGTAAACCATAGCAAACGATCGCTTGTCCGCACCGGCCGACTATTGACAAAAGATCGTAAAATAAAAATAAATGTTACGCAACAATGACGTCAGTAATCCATAATATGGGCCTAAACTAAGATAATACAATGGGTTTCATCATTTTTATATCTCTATTAACAAAGAAAATACTTAATTTGTAGCGTACTCGTTTCGCTGCCTTTGGCGCCATCTTTCTTATGTGAAAACACGCAATGCATTCTGGGTAGCCCTTGCTCCCAAGGGTGGTCTAGGAAAATCTCAATATTGAGGGCGATACAGCCCTTAAACTTGCCCCTCAACCTAATTTTTCTGAGAATCGGAACAGCACTTGCACTAGAGGGAGCGCACATTTTTGAGATTGAGGGTTAAGATTAAGGGTTAAGCATAAGTCAGACTTCTGAAGAAAAAAAAAATGAGTCAAGATTACAGTAAGAATTCTAAATGTAACTTTTTTTTATTGTGGCACTCTTCCTCAATAACATCGTCTGTCATGAAACATAACATGGTAAATAATAATTTGTCTAGCTTAGAATCCACACTGATCACCCGTTATATGTTTATTTTATCACATGAGCATTAGGATGCTTTAATGTTAATAATTCTGATAAAATAAAAATTCAATATACAAGTGGAATATATATGTACATCATAAGAGTGTATAAACATCTTAATACACTGTCAAAATGATGATTGTATAATTCCTGTACTATGAATCTATGCAATAGAAAATGCTTAATTTATATCACATGTTCAATTCTTCCCAAACTGAGAAATTAAAGTTTCCAGTCACTGTTGACAATTTCAGACAAACCCTCAGGTTTGAAAGACAAAAAGTCTTTTAAAGGAGGTCTTAATGTGTTAAACTACTGTGCTAGTGCACTTGGCATTAAATTCTATTGAAAGTTGAACTAAAAAATAAAGCTCTTAAAAGGGTTTTAAATTTGATTTGCGGAAGCCTGGCAATAAGAAATGCCCCAGAAAAAATGTTGTTAAAATGTCCTATTTTCTCCTCTTTGTCAGGGAATTACTGGGACTGATGGAGTGCAAGGCTCAAAGGGCAATCAGGTGAGTCATCCACACATTATCTCATTCACATAAATGCCATTATATAACGACGCTGGTGACTAATATAGAGTATGTTATCACGGCACGATGAACCTCACAGTCGCTGCAGCAGCAGCTTAGTGTGGCCTCACAATGAACCTGTTCACCATCGTCATGCAACAAATGAGTTTATGATCATGATCATGTGACTAAGTGTGGTTTTACTTTCTCAGGGCCCCTCTGGAGAGTTCGGGGCCCCGGGGCAACAGGGCAATCCAGGAGATCAGGTACGGCATCGAAAACACTATGATAATATAAAGGCGGTGGGGTATGCGACATGTGCTGTTGATATTATTGATTTGTTGTTCCATTAATAAACCTTTCAGTAGAATGAGCTCTCTAATTAACACCATTATTGCTTTTAGATGTGCCAAAATCCAGACTAAAACGTGTGGCCTTTTCTGTAGCTGCCCCTATTGGAGTCCCTGCTCGAAAATGACATGCCCATAGAGGAAATCTCTGCAGTTACATACACTTAGATGCCACTGTGTCAGAGTAAATGTACATGGAACACAGCATAACTGAAGGATTTTTTTCTCTCGCCTAAAAAATATTGCATTTTAAAGCAAATATCACCTTTAAAATATGCAGTAGGAGCTTAAAACACATGGAGGTCATGTAACAACATGTGGACATGAGCTGTGCAAAGTCTGATGCTGCTGAAATGAAGCAGCGTGAAATTACAGAGGTTTTAGTAAAGAAATGTCAGGGCGTTCTCACTTTTGGCACAGCTTGTCACCATCTGTGCCATTTGAGATTTCTTAGGTACCAAATTATTTAAAACCCATTTAATTTTATTTATATGTCACTACAGATCTAAAAAGAACTTGTTTTGAAAAAAAAAAAAAAAAGCTTGATAACTCGCTGTAAATCGATGCTTCCTGTGCGGTGCGCAATAACTACTCTGGACACTTTTTGTTTTCCCAATAAAATAATTTGCTCTCTCATCATCATCCTCCTCTTCCTCGCATACTGTACACTTCACTCACTGGTATAACATTAGATTAAGATGGAGCGAGAGCTAAAATTTGTTATTTGTTTAATTTTCTACGCACAAAATTCCTCAGCCTAACTCCGATCACATACCCTGGTATGCAGTAGAACAGTATTTCTATGGTATGTGACCATTTTCCTCCAAGTGCCACCAGAGTAAGCGTGAGTACCACTGGTGGTAGCACTAGCTCTTGACTCTTGTTTACAGCCTTGGAGGCCCCCAACAAAAAGGGGACCTGACATCAAACTTTCTTTTTTTGACTCTGTGATGCATAAAAGCAGCTCTCATTGATGATATTTTTACATTTTCTTTCATGTATAGATACTTATAGACAGACACATCTGGTTTTCACAACCTGTGGTCTCTGCTTTCTCTTTCTCTATACATCAAAATGTAACCGAGATACATAAAGCTCTTCCGATTAGAGTTCATGGAAAAAATTTTCTTTTTGAGGTACAAGGTTTTAACTCCACTGCAACAAAATGCAATTTGAAAATGTTGTCCTGACGTTGTACTTAATCATGTTTTCACTTTCCTCGCATGCCAATGAAATAATACAGAAGGCCGGCTCACACAAGGACATCCACACACACACACACACACACACACACACACACACACACACACACACACACTGCTCATGACTCGTACATACACACTCCCTCTCTCACTGTCGACCCTCTCTTATTCTTAGTGTCACTTAATCTGATTGATGCTTTTGTTCTGCTCCAGGGTTTGCCTGGTCCTCAGGGTCTCATCGGATTGCCGGGAGAGAAGGTAGGTACCAGCGTGTCACTCACTTCATTTCAGAATTAAAGCTGTGACCTTGTGACTTCTGTCGTCGCTTAACCCACGGGGGAGGTTGTTTGAGCGGGACAGTACAAAGCAGCCACTTCTGGCTGCTGTTGGGACGAGACGAGGCTCGACGGGAAATCGATGCAGGGGACACACACGCACAGGTTTAAGAGACACTGGGTGTTGGCCTGTGCACTTCAGGAGGCTGCGCCGATTCAAAGAAAATAAAAAGTGTACTCACTCATGAATATGTTTGGTAAAGCAGCAGTAAAATGGGCGATGTGGTTGCTCTGGGAGGCCTCGATCTCCTCCATCATCTCTGTAGCCTGTCGTGTTCACACTCTTCTCTGTCCCATCTTCATGCAGGGTCCTCGAGGGACACAAGGCATGCAGGGACAACCAGGCATTGACGGACCGACTGTAAGTAAACATACAAAGACGACACAAATGCACACAATAGAGCAAACACACACAAAAGGATTGATAGCTTTTTCACGTCTCATATCTACAGCAGTATATATATATATACAGTATATATACATATATATATATGTGTGTGTGTATATATATATGCGTATATATGATGATTTATATACAGTATATGATATGATGATCCAATAAGCAAAAGTCAGTCTACATACTTAATGAACACCATTAAGAACATTTTTCTTAATGGTGTTCATCACAGAAATTCTTCGATTTGATAATCAATGATTTCAATTTCTGTTTCTTTTAGATGTTAAACAATTGATTTCTGCTTCTTAAATGTGAACTGGCTGTGGTTTCTTTGCTCCTCTGTGATAGCAAACTGAATATCTTTCATTTGTGGACAATTTTTTAAATAATGTCTGGCATTTTTGTTACATGAAGACGTGTAACAAATGCCTTAAAACACCAAAGAAAGAACGAAGAAACATTTTCAGGATGGGTTTGCCAACACACAAAAATGAAAAAGAAAAGTTGCCAATATCACAAAATCTATGACAATACGATTCGTTTCTTTGTTTCAATTGCAATTGTAATTCATATTTTTTGTCCATTTTACATTATACTAACTCACAAAAGCAATTTAAATGTGAGGAATCAAGCGTTTTTTATATTTGCATCAATATATTGTATAATTCACTGAATCCATATATTAATCCAAATTAATAAATTGCAATTGGTTTATTTGACAGGGACATCTTAAATACAAGAGGTAAACATGCCAGATTATAATAAGGATGCTAATTTCCATGTACGACACTTCCTGTTGTCTGCCAGGAGCAGACTGTAGGGAATTCCTCTTTGTTTGGGTTCATTCATTTATTTCACTTAAAGAATGATACCAGATCTATATCTTTTCAGCAGCACTAAGTCGGTTTTGATTGATGTTTTTCTGCTTCAGGGTCACCCAGGAAGAGAAGGCCCCGCAGGAGAGAAAGGAATCCAAGTGGGTAACTGAATGCCTCACACTTGACTCTGTCAAAGCAAGGAATTCGATTGTGGGTATTTAATACCCACAATGCAGTCTTGCAATCTTGGTTTTTTTTTACAGCATGCACTCATTCATTTTCTAATCATGTTTTTAACACACTAAATAAATGCGAAGGAAAAAAACCTCACATCTTAAATCTCCCATTTAAAGGATTGTTTTTTTTTTTTGCTTGGAAGTAAGAATATTATATATATATATATATATATATATATATATATATATATATATATATATATATATATATACCTCCTAGTTGCTGTAAACGAGCCGATAGAAATCTCTCTTTTCTGACGCTCTGCTCAGCCGCGATATTTCAGACATAAATCTCACCCCCAGAAGACAGACTGTGTTGTGATTGGCCAGCCAGCGTAGCCTTCCAACTGTCTTGTGATTGGCCAATGCCCGTTAAGTGACATAATCAGCACACCCGCTCTCAGAAGCGCAGCTCCCCCCTCTGGAACAGTGGATGCACTGCTACTCATTATCAAAACATTGTTTTAACAATGTTTAAAAATAGCTTCTTCACGACTCCCCGCCGCAGTCCCTTTTATGACTTTGACCCGGAGTCAGACCCAGAGTCAGAAGACACTGTCGCTCGTGAAAAACCTCCACAACGGACGTTATTCTTCTTCTGTGGTACAATGTACGCAACCTGATGTGCCCGGACTAGTGCCCGGAGCAGGAGGATCTGCTGTTCAGGAGAACCACTGTTTACGTAACCGGACCGGGTTTTTTCAGAGATCTCTCTGAGCCTGAGATTACAATAAAACACAGCGTTCTCAGCAGTGGCTGAACTGTTTGTTTAGAACCTTCAGGGCTTCTTAAACAAGGTAATGACGCAGATGCACACTAAAAAACAGCGTTAATTGGAACTTCCGGTCGAGGTCCGCTTTAAAGTCAGTGATGTTTCTATAACTACAGTCGTTTATAAAAGCAGCAGCAGAGATTGTTGATAAAAATTATACTGATATCAACTTTAATTATCGCATAATAATAATGGTGATGACATGTATGATAATAATAATAATTATAGTTGTCGTAGCCTCAAACCTGGATCGGGATTTTGCAACCTGGAAGATGAGGACACAGAGAGAGAGAGAGAGAAGGAAGAAAAGACATGAACTAGGGAGAGAAAGAAAAAGGTTATTAACATATAATAAAGTCATATTCATACCCTTAGTGTGAGAGGTCCAGGTTTCCCTGAGCCAGCTCCAACTAATATGTTAATTATTATTGCTACATCTCAACACGAGATGTCGCTGACCGGTCTGAGGAAGCAGCTCTGTCACAATTGTCATCTGAAAAAAAAAAGATGTGTGATGGTAGAAATGTGTTTTCAAGTCTGATGTGACACTTTATTTCTACATTAACCCATTAAGGCCTGAAACGCATAGAAAAAATGCCTCTAAAACCTTATTTAAAACTTATTACGGTGGTAATTCTCCGTCTTCCGTCACTTTCAAAACCTTCAAACTCATCGTCGTTATCGCCGACCTCGTCGTCTTCAAACATAATTATGTCTTAACCATAAATCCCGGTCGATTGGTTCAGCGCGTTCAAAATCAGCGATGATGTCATTGAAGCCGAGAAACTCCTCAAAATCACTGCCTTTAGAAACCTCCTCGCTGTCAAAGTCCTCCATGTTTGTTCAAAGAAATTTCAAAACAATGTCACAAGGAACCCTTAAATCGCCCGAAAATTGACGTATCCACTTTCCCGGTTCTCCATGGTAGAATTACGCAGCCACACTCCCGGCTTTAATGGTAGAAATGCAGCAATGCTTTCCCGGCGTCAATGGGTTAAGACTGTGGTGAAGTTTAGAAAGAAATCACTGTGAAACTAACGTCACTGACTTTTTGTTTATTTCAGCCTTTATTTAATCATAATCACACAATATGCGTGCGCCAATTGTGTGTCAACGCACAATCTATACATAGACTGAAGTCACAATGTACAAACTCTACAGTATATGCATAAGAATGAGTGACGGAAACTCAGTGTGTTATTTATTTTGATGCATTCTTGTGTGAGTGTTTGTCATTGGAGATGAAGAATCCTGCTGTTTTCTCATTTTCTCATGCAGGGTTTACCAGGTGCTCAGGGGCCTGTCGGGTACCCAGGGACCCGAGGAGTCAAGGTAAGCCATAAACACATCACAATCCCAGGTGTAATGTTCACTGAGACATTTATTCCCTCACTCGTGTTTTTGTTCTACACTTTTGTCTACCTGTGATGGACAAGCTGCTTTGGAGGGTATGATTGACAGGTGAAACCAAACGTGGTTCTCTGTGGGGGGGGCAGGGGGTGGGGGACTGCTAACAACAGCGTGAAGAACATGTGTCGGTCAGATGGTGTGGCGCTGTGTGCACAGAAGTGGGATATTCCATTCATCACTGAGTGAAAACTGAGGAATAAAAGCTGTGAAATGGTTTTGATTTTTGCGTCATGTTTGGTTTCCGTCACATACTACTTCATACTGCCTCAGCATCCTGACCTTGTTGTTAGTCCGACATAAATATGAGGTCAATAACTGCTCAATCGCAGAGCAATGTTGGGTCAAGAGAAAATCAATACACACTTATAAATCATTTTAGTGTTGTAGCTTTTTTTTTTTTTCTTGTCAGGAATCACAGGAAAGCGGGTAAAGCTTCACTTCATAGGTTTGTTGGATTCTTTTTAAATTTCACAGGGAGCTGATGGAGTGAGGGGTCTGAAGGGCAGCAAAGGAGAGAAGGCGAGTGCAGAATGGTACTGTGGATCGTAACAGGTGCTGAAATACAAGTTTACACTGAAATAACCAGATATCACTTCTCCTCAGGGAGAAGACGGTTTCCCTGGGTCCAAAGGTGACATGGGCCTCCAGGGAGATAGAGTAAGAGCAATCACCTCAGTATAAATCTGCATTAGTTATGAATAAATACCAATGCCTCTCTTCTGCTCTCATTGTTGACATTAGGGTGATAATGGAGTTCTAGGTGCTTCTGGAGAGGATGGACCAGAGGGGCTAAAGGGCCAATCAGGACTCTTGGGAGATATAGGAGCTCCAGGCATAGCTGGAGAGAAGGTAAATTTCACATTACATTTACATTAAAGGACGAGGTAAGGACACAAGAGAGGAGAGCTAGAGGGGAAATCTTATCCACGTCTGCATTATCCTGCTATAACCATTAGAATGTCCTCACCTCGTGTTTCACTTGTGATTATTAAGGAGATTTTGGAATGGTGATGATGCATATGTGTAATATTTTATATATATATATTTATATGTGTATACATATATATTATTTGATTATTCACTAAACTACGAAACTTACACATGTAAAGAGGTCAATGCGGGTAACTGTTTACAAAAAGAAGGGGAAAAAAAATGATTCTCCACATACGACTCGACCACACTAACCCTGTGTTTACAAGCTAGAAGTAGTCTGTGTTTGTTTGAAAACAGGCTGCATTTTAGTCTGGATGCACTAGAGATTTCTTTTGGAAAACAGTAACACAGTTTCCTTCATTCCTACTTATTTCCTAATTTGGGTCTAATCTGCCATAACGCTGATTATGTGCTGTAATGAAAAACCTAATTATCAATCTGAGTTGTGGTCAGCGTCTTAACAGAAAACCTTGCTCTTGAAAAAACAACTTCCACTACTTTCTGAAACTATGTTAACGACTAAAACTCGGTCAGATCCCAATTTTCAAGTTTGGTGAGTTTCTGTTTATGGCAAGGCCCACAACAATGATAGAAAGTGGGACAGCGTGAATTTAGCCTAAAACAGACCAATCAATGTTATTAAACATCTCAGTTTTAGGTGCTCGGAAACTCTTGAGCTAATGTAGACCTCAGGCGTATCAGGAGCAGAGTTGATGCATTTTAAAGTGAAAACTGACTCGTGTGGATGTAGAAAAACTGTCTTATGGAATGAAAATCACTCAACATATAGATTAGAAGGCAACCGCATTAATTACATCTTAATAGGACTCACTCCTAAAGCAGAAAAGCCACTGAACCAGAGTGCACATTTAAGCATTTAATCTCTCTGTCATCACTGTATGCATTCATTTGGACCCTGCTGTACCTCTGCATGCACAGTCAGCAGTATGTCATTAAAAAATTAAATGTTTTTCATGCTTTAATATTTCCCCCTGGTTGGATTCTGCCTCCTCTCTAATTTTGCTTCTCTCTCTGCAGGGGAAACTTGGTGTGCCAGGATTACCAGGATACCCAGGAAGACAAGGTCCTAAGGTGATTTCGCAGTGATGAGCTGTTATGATGAGTCAACGCATCCTGTGGTTATTTTTGCCAGCAGGATATGTGTCTTTGACTGGGCTGTTTCCTGTCTGATTAAAAATAAAAAGGTGATAAATGGTCTTATTTTGAGACGAAGGGGGCTATTTTATTAACAGCTCATCTGTGACATCAATTCATCACGTGTTGATGAATGGTGTGTTTAAAGCTGTGTAGGGCTGTTCATTAGATTTGCTTTAATTTGATACAGTAGTTAATTATACGTTAATGAGACTTTGGGGCTGATGTGAGATGGATACAGGGGCTGAGGCTGATTAACCTCTACATGTTTCTGCAGGGATCAGTGGGCTTCACTGGATTGGCGGGAGCCGCGGGAGAAAAGGGACGAAGGGTGAGAACAGAAACGGACATTTTTTATCCACGTCATGTTCCGACGTCTTCGTAATATATGAAGATTTTGTATACAGACGTCACTGTTTTGGTGATAAATAACTGTTTATCGATATAATGCAGGGTTCAGCCGGTCAGCCAGGACCAGGGGGTCAAAGAGGTGCAAACGTAAGTACAGCTATGAAATGTGTCAGACCTTGAAATTCAGTTTTTCTTGTTGTCAGTCCGCCCGTCCAAAGAATGGAGAACCTTGAAAGTCCACATGAACTTAAGGTAGAAAAGAAACCTGTTAGGGTAAATTCACACAACAAAGGAATTGCTTCAGTACTTGGGAATGCTAAAGTTTCAGGACATGTTCAGGACATCCCTGCATTCATTTAAAGCATTGGTTCTCAAAGTGCGGCCCGGGGGCCAATGGCGGCCCGCAGAAACATTTCTGACGGCCCCGCAATGAATAACAGTTGATAGTTTTAATCCAGGAGGTACTAAGCTTGTTAAATGTTTATTGGACATTACTGGATACAGACCAATAAGTGTAAACAAAAAATACTGGGTATTTACCTGGTTTCTATATGGTGAATTTTAGTGTATTATTGTGTTATAAGCTGGTAATAAGCAGGTAGCTACAGCCCCCAATTACTAGCTATTTACCCAGTAAATATATGGTAACAGAAATGTGTTACTTGGTATTAACCTGTAAATAGAAGGTAAGAACAATGGCCAAAATACTGGGTAATCACCCAGTAAATTATAAAGCGTTATTATATTAATGCTTAAATGACATTATATTAACGCTTATATTACTTAAAGCTAAACTGTAGAACTGCAATCTGGTCATTAAAATTAGTGGCCCTCAGTCCAATGTTGGGTTCCTAAATTGGCCCTTAGGTATCAAAACTTTGAGAACCCCTGATTTAAAGGATACATATTATGCAAAATATTTATATTTGGGCAAAGTGTGAAAAAAGATGACTCATTCATGTTTTTGTGGTCCGCCTCAGTCTAAATACAGGAGATAAGACACACAATGTTGACTTCCTGTTCCTGGAATTGTTGTCTCGTGGAGCTCCGCTTTGTCCCTAAAAAACACGAGAGCGCTGGTGAGGGCAATAGTATCCGGAAGAGCGGAAGTCCGCAAAGTGTTCTATTCTTGGCTGCACAGTGCAGCACAGAGTTCTACACAAACTTTCAGCTTCAGAGGATTTAGGTGTCCAGTGGATACATTTTATATATGACAGCAATGTGCCGGCGAGCGTCGACAAATGATGGCTTTTCCAAATGGTAACATTCTTTCATTTGTTTTTCAAAATAAAACCAGAAATCAGAAAGACGAAAAAACAACTTGTTTTCTCAATATTTGTTTTCAAAATCAAAAGGACAACTCGGGTTTCCAATTTCCGATTTTGTGCAGAGATGAAACATGGAAAAAACGGATAACGTACGTTTCCCTTTTAATCCAATTTTGACAAATGCAAGTTGCGTGACCCGGAAGTGACCTGTACCAGGAAAAAAAGACAATAAAGTTGCAGATTTATGAGATTAAAGGAACATTTCCATTTTATTTAATATATCAACTCTCCTGCTGTTTATGTGTTTTAAACATATGAACCGTATGTATATTGACTGATCAGTTCAGTCTGTGTCACCTGCTCCCGTCTGTCTCACTCGCTCAATTAATCAAGTCAATTAATCCGTTAAACACTGTTTATTTCTTTCCATGGAACCGACATTAAAAATATTTTGGTTTAGTAAATTTCTGTCAGCTGGTGAAGGCAGGTTATTCAGCCGCTGTCACTCAGCTTGACAGCTGTCTCTCGATTTCGTGTTATCAAGCCAGCCGCTCCAACATTTCAATTGCGCCCTTACTGCCAACACTATGGCAAATACTTGCCATACAACTGGGAAAGTCAGCGCATTGGCTAGCTTACTGCAACGTACAGAAACGTCCTGTTTTCAAAATAAAACGTGGGTATTGAATATATTTAAATATTAGTTTTTTGTTTTTTTTTAAAGAAATAAAGAGGTGTGTCTCATTAAGCAAGTGTACTATTGACATTATAATTTATTAGAGGTAATTCTTTTGTTAATTTCTAATAAATTATAATGTCAATATTGCCTCATGAGCTTCCTATTGTCTAAAAATCAGGACAGTAGAGCTGCACTTGCTGTATGAGACACACCTCTTTTTTTTATCACATTTTAATGTTTTCCTTATTTTCTGTGAATTTTTAATAAACAAAATACAGTAAATATGAGCTTTAAAGCTCAATAGCTTCCAGATCATGTTACCAAGTAGGTCAAAATCAGTAGGACAGTAGAGCTACACTTGCTGTGTGAAACACACATTTTAACGCTTTTTTACATTTTTTTATGAATTTTGAAAATACAGTAAA
The DNA here is from genome assembly GCF_963457635.1 of Microchirus variegatus. Classification (NCBI taxonomy): domain Eukaryota; kingdom Metazoa; phylum Chordata; class Actinopteri; order Pleuronectiformes; family Soleidae; genus Microchirus; species Microchirus variegatus. The sequence continues at coordinate 26,073,153 of NC_139811.1, read as the reverse complement.
TATGATCATTAAAGCTCAATAACTTCAAGGTTATTTCACCTGCTGGCTCAAAATCAGTGCAGGATCACATTTGTTTAATGGGACACACCTCTTTATTTATTTCTTTTAAAAATACAAAACAAATCTTAACACTCATATTTTTAAAATAAACTTTTTACACAATACCCACTTTTATTTTTGAAAACCAGAAGTAAGCTCGATATAAAGTTGGCAATAAAGACGCACTTGAAATCAAGAGACAGCTGGCTTAACCACAGTGCTGACTGACAGAAATTTACTAAACCACGATTGTTTTAATGTGGGCTCCATGGGAAGAAAAGAATAGTGTTTAACTGATTCATTTACTTTATTCCTTTCTTTTTCATACTTGTGTTAACCATTCCTGTTCGGCTCTCAGACTGTAACCGGGAAGCACAGCGGAGAGTTTCGGGGGGGTCGTACCTATGTTCCCCGGGTCCTATGTTACCTGTTTTTCCCAAAAAAGGTCCTATGTTCCCCCCTTTGTATGTGACAGGGGAACATGGGACCCTTTTTTTGAAAAAGGATAGGGTTAGGGTTAGGGTTAGAGAAAGGGTCCTATGTTCCCCGGTCACATACAAAGCGGGGAACATAGGACCCGGGGAACATAGGTACGGTCCCGTTTCGGGAAGCAAGTTGATGCTAACTTCAGGGCTAACCCCCTTCACTTTATCTCCAACAACTCACACAGAGGCTCCACTTTGTGCTTAAGAAAGCGACTGTTTTATTACACCCCAAAACAGCTGTGACATCCACTGTGACTGTGTTCTAAACTCGTATAGCGCCTCCTGCTGACCAATCTCTCGCTGTCGCTTCATTCACCGTCTCACTCGTACACACAACTCTCTCACTCTCTCTAACACACACACCTCACGCTCGCATATGCGCACTGCTCCACCACGTTAACAGGGCCACGCTACTCTTATAACACTTGGCCCTAATACATCTTCTTCTTTGGTTTGTTTTGTAGTCCCTCTCATAGAGTTCCAGTACAGGTCACTTCCGGGTCACGCAACTTGCATTTATCAAAATTGGATTAAACGGGGCACGCTTGTTATTCGTTTTTTCCATTTTTTGTTTCTGCACGAAATCGAATATTGAGTAGTAGTTTTTTCGTTGTTTTTTTCTGGTTTTATTTTGACAAATGAATGAACGAATGATACACAGATTCTGTCGCTCTAGAACGTAAGATAAACCCATCAGGTTTTGAAACTCAAAATTATTTAAAGGTGCCATATGTAAGAATGTGGCCAAAAACGGTTACTACATTCAAATTCAAAATACCGAGGTCTTTTAGGTTTAGTTTTCTGACGTAACTGGCAACCCGTGGTTGCTCGGCAGCTGAGACTCTACTGACTGCAATGATTGGTAGATGGCGTTAGGTGGCGCCACATGCCAACACACGATTTCAAAACATAAACATGATTTACAGTCTGCAAAATATATATTTTTAATGCAAATATTTTGTCTGTACTGTTGTTGTTGGTGAGTTCAGTTTGTTATATGAACATTATTCCTGAGTCTCTGTGACATATTAGGAGGATTTTATGGCCAGTTGCTTTAGATTTATTACATAATGCACCTTTAATTCTCAAAATATTATGATAAGAGTATGACCAATTAAAATATTCGGACCAAATAAAATAATTGGCAGAGCTACCAGTCTTTCTTCTGTTGCACGCCTGGCTGATCGCTGTTGCGAGTCGCGTGCATCGCTGAAAGAGCAGTGTTGCCAACATGGCAACTTTGTCGCTAAATTTGCCGAATTTTGTGGTATTTGGAGACTCTCACATGAAAGTAAGTATCGCTCTGCAGTTACTGTGCTCAACAAGCATTGTGTGTTGTCGGGATCACCTCCCAAAGCACAGTAACCTCTGCAGTCCAAACCTCCAGTCAGAGCAGTGATAACCTCTGTGTCCAGGCTGCTAATGAATCGTGCATGCGCATAGCCACTGCCGATCGGGGAGGGGGGGAATTTGAGGGAAGCGGAGTTGTTCATGTTCGAATTTTTACTAAGTGCTCTGAGACATGCAAGAAAGGTAAGTATAGCTTTAACTGCCGGAGCCTTAGTGACACTGACTTGTGCGTTTAAAGAGACAGGCACTCAAAACTGACCTTTCTGAACAGGGCTTTTGATTGAACTGCTGTGGTGCTTCATCCTTAAGGTATTTTGACCAAAAGCATGTCACAGACATGTTCATTAGGACACCAGGGAACTCGATTAACTTGTAGAAAGGGTATAATATGTCTACCTTAAAGTTTTGGGGGTTTTTCCAGCCATTTTTTCCCCATTTAAAATGAGTGGAACCATCATCTGCTCTTGATTTGAACTGTTGGAAGTTAGTGGTCAAAAAAATAAATAATCGCAGGAACAGGGAAACAAGAGTTTGGATTGCTCAGCATTTCTCATATTAGTTTGCTGGTAATAAAGGACAGGACATCAATAATAATAATCATTTTATTCTGTAATTTTTTTGTGAATTATTTGACATATTTTTAGGGGTGTTTTGTGAGGACATTAAAGTTATATTTTTGTTTTACTATAAGGGATCCCGAGGAGGAAGAGGAGCAAGGGGGCCCACTGGAAAGCCTGGAGACAAGGTGTGCTGAGACTCTGATACACACACATACACACACACTGACACACTCACAAACCTGGATTTCTCATTGAATATTAACCACTGCAGCAGCCGAGCCGATGCTGTTCACTTCTCAGTGATAGGCCATCTGGTTCCCAGCTCAAAATGTGTTGTTGGGGCAGAAAAAAGCTTTATATTTTCACATAGTGACCATATTTTCTTTCCACCTAACAGGGTTCTGCTGGGCAAGATGGTCCTTCGGGATCCCCTGGAGAACAGGTACCTTACAGCAAACCAATATAAGATTTAAAGCCTGAAAAGGCCCTTAATTTGTGTGCTCAGTGTGAGTAAGGCACCAGAAAATACAACTTGGTGTTTGTTTGTTTACCAGGGTCCTCAAGGACCACAGGGAAGACATGGCGAGCCAGGACCTCGAGGACCTACTGTGAGTCAGCAAACATTCTGTTCACACTGTGTATATTATAGAGGTACAGTGTGTAAATGTAGGTGAACTTTTCATTTGTCAAAAATTAGTTATTCATGTGTTATTAAGTGTACGATGACCTGATTTGAAATGTTTTGACTTTGTTTTGGGGCCAACTTATATCAGATTTTGATGATCTTATAATCTGACTTCTTTCATGTATTTCAGTGGAAATAAATTCTGCTTTTTGCATGGAAGTACATAATTAAGCAAAGGAAACTTGAACGTCTTGAGCTTGAAATGAAAAATGTGCTCCTTGTGATTTAAAGGTCCAGTGTGTGGGAAGTGACATCTAATGGTGAACTATGGTGCTTTCTGTACCATTTCCTCCCTTTTCTTCATTAGTTTATTAGAATTGAGTTTATGTGGGTGGAGCCATTCTTAGTTCAATTATTAAGCGTCTGCTTAGTTCAGGCTGCTGGAGAAACAAATGCAGCACAAAATGGCGGCCATCATAAAGCAAGACCATTACCTAAAGAACATAGAAAAGGCTTCTTTCTAACTATTCATTATTTTTATTTAAGTATTTAATTTCTGTCAATGAACCTGTTCTAAATGTTACAGACCATACCATTAATTTCAAGCGTTTTCATCATCTTTGTCCTTCATAGGGTCCACCTGGAAAGGATGGATTACCAGGACATCCAGGCCAGAGAGGGGAACCAGTGAGTCACCTTTACTTACAGCTACATTTGTATCATACACCATGTTTGACTCTTTAGGATGCACATCCCAGCATGAACCTTAACTCGGCATAATGTTGTTAACATAGCAACCGTTTCAGAATGTTTGACTTCAGCATTGAATTGCAGCAGTTCTGGACAGAGTGCAAGTGTAAAGTCTGATACTAAATCTCGCGAAGCACCCCCTCCTGTCTGCACTCCTCTGATATTACCTACGAATGCCCTTGTTTCACCTCAACTCATTTTCCCCTCCTGTTCTCCAGGGTTTCCAAGGCAAGAACGGGCCCCCCGGCCCCTCAGGAGTGGTCGGACCTCAGGTAAGTAGTTCAGCCCCAGTAGATTCCTTTGGATCTAAAGCAAACAGTCTGTTTGTTTTAAAAATCAATACATACTGTGAGATTTGTTGTGCACCTTAGGGCAAATCTGGCGAGACTGGGCCAACTGGAGACAGAGGCCACCCGGGTTCACCAGGACCACCTGGTGAGCACGGTTTACCGGGACCTGCTGGGAAGGAGGGCACCAAGGTGACAATTGTTTTTCATAATGTCAGGATTATAATCACTTCTCAGCATCACCTTATTACTGTTATACTCCATAGAGCCCAAGGACTCTTTCAGCACTGTCTGGATATCTCATCTCCTGGGTCTCATCCTCTCCTCTAATTTGCTAATAAATAACACAGGAAACCTTGCGGTGTTGAGTGTATTATGGCTCATAAAAGATAAATGTTCCTTTTTGGTGTGACTTGCTGGTTTATGTGATTAATGGTTGCTTAGAGGGCCTGCTGTCTGGTGGCTTCTTGCCTTATTTCTAATCACAGTGTGTGTGTGTGTGTGTTTGGTTTCCAGGGAGACCCAGGTCCACAAGGAGCCCTTGGGAAAAGTGGCCCCGCTGGGCATCAAGGCTTCAGAGGGAGCAGAGGGACACCTGGTGCCCTGGTAACACAATATCCCACATATATTTTGCATTCTCACCTCCAATTCCTCACCATCTGTGTTAGTGTTGGCTGAAATATGCAGTTTCTAATCAGGTCTTATGTCGAATTCAAATGTGCTTCAATCTTAAATTGACAGGTACAGAGATATGACAGTAACTACAGACGGTTACCCTGACCAAAGAAATGTAATAGTAATTACTGGTATTATTGTGATTCCTGATATTTTTCTGATAAATATATATTGATTATGCTATCTGCTCTTAAAGTGACTAACCAATACATGAAATAACCTTTAATACTACCTGACAGTTACCCTGAAGAAATTAAGCTAACTGCTCATTCCCAGTGATTGCAATTTCTGATATTTTTGCATATTATTGTGAAAAATATGCATTGATTATACTTTGAATCTGCTTTAAATATAATAAAATAACCTATACTACTACCTTGACTCATATACACATTATCAATTTAAGTCTCTGATTCAAGTACATTACCTCGACAAACATCAGTTTTTGTATCAGCAAGTGCCACCTTATTTAATGATGTGTCTGAAAACTGTCAAGAAATTGAAATATCAGTGGCTCTGGATGAACACTGTCACTGCTTGTGTCTTCCTCAGGGACCTGCAGGGCTGAAGGGAGGAGAGGGTCTACCTGGTATCGCAGGAATTATTGTAAGTCTGTTTTTATGAAAACTGCCTCCCGTACCAACCTCTGCGTTTCTGTGTGATATAGAAACTCTAGTTCCTGAGGAGCGGGAGGCTGTTTCCATGGTGAACCAACATCGTGATCACTACATTAAATCAAGGAGTGACTCATGTGACATGCTCGCCTCACTTCTTCTCCGCTGTCTGCTCTTGTTTCCCAGGGTGCCACTGGAGAGAGGGGCCCCGCTGGGGCAGCCGGTGCTATCGGGCAGCCGGGGCGGCCGGGTGGCATCGGTCCTGCTGGGCCGACAGGAGAGAAAGGCGAGCCAGTAAGATTTGGAACATTGCTAATTTTATATCCCAGGCATCCACGTCCACTAACACATACTGTACCTTCACCTCCCAACATGGAGTGATATACGATGTGCTCTCACTTCAGATTATTTCATTATGAGACAGGGAGCAGAGGAGAGGTTAAAAAAAAAGAATAAGAGGAGGGACAGGGAGAAAATTTGATTTTTTCATTCCTGGTACGATACAGTGATCAGCATGTCATGCATGTTGAAGTGATTTAGCGTTTCAAAGATGTGTGAGTCCTGTTTCCCCATTTGTTCCCCAGGGAGAGAAAGGGCCATCTGGACCAGCTGGTCATGACGGGGATGCTGGACCTTTAGGACTACCAGGACCTGCAGGACCTCTTGGGCCTCCAGGAGAGGATGGAGATAAGGTAGATGAACCACTAGCATGTGACTGTTAACTGTGTGCTGATGGTTTTTGACTCACTTGTGCATTTGTCTCAAAAGGGAGAAATAGGGGGACCAGGACAGAAGGGCAGCAAAGGAGACAAAGGAGAAGGCGTGAGTCCCAACATCATTGTTTTCGCTCAACTAGGAGACTTAATGATCTCGTTCAGTTCCTGGCATTAACGTCCCTCCTGAGTGACTGTCGTTTAGTCAGGCTTCCTTCTTGTTCAGAATACTAGGTGATGAGATGACGATGTAGAAGGAGACTCCGTGACACAAGACTTTTCACCAAACAAAGAGATCTTTTCGATTTCGTTACAAGTCAAGTGTCAATTCCAAGAGCTTCAGCCAAATTCCCAAGAAGCTCTAACTTTCCCTGAGCAAGACCCCACTTTTTAAAGGCTATGCTCCTCCTCCTATACATCACCTTATGTCCTTGTTTAGCCATTTGACCTTTAGTTTCCCCTTAGGGAACACATCAAAGGACAACTGCCTAACCTATGCATACACTATGGTCAACCAAAAATGCAGAAGGCAATGCTTCAGGTAAAGCCTACAACTTCCGTAAACGTAATTATTGGGCATTGTGTATCTAGTTACAATATATATGCGAACACCAACTTATAATGCAAGCAACGTAAACATATTTGCTGTGTTAATGTGTGTATCTAAGACACTTCATGACCTTACATTTACAAGTGTAACTTTTAAAAGTGCAGCTTTTAAATGTAAACAAAACAAAAGTCCATTTGATTCGAGCAGTTCAAGCCGATTCAAGTTCACACAAGGCTCATTAAGTTTATTAGCTCCACATGACTCTTCGTGTTCCTTTGTATAGTGGTTTAGCTCTTGTTCACGCGTCAAAGATGGATATTGCGCTAGTACAGTGAGATGGCTGCACTTATTTAAAGATTTTGCCCACAGATGAGTTGAAATAAGATAAAAAAAAAAAAATACTTTTCCTTCAAATGTCCTCTATATCATCCTGTGGACAGATTACATTTGTGGCCAACCATGGAAAAACCAGGAACAAGTAGGCTGAGGGACATTTTGAGTTATTACAGCTTAGATAGATTTCCATCAATGTGTAACACATGGAAATCTGAAAATATTTGAACAAGATTTGGTCATTTGAATGAAGCACTCCTCAAACAGCTTTAGGGAGAATTTTAGCCTCAAGGATTTACACCTTCTGGGAGCCAAGAGACAGAATCATCACATTTACATAGCACAAACCCTCCTGGTCAAGCTGTCAGTGACATCTGATATCTGTTAGCCCACAGGACAGAAACTATTGTAGTAGTCTGAACACTGGTTATCAATAGCAGGTCTAGGGACCCCAAGGGTTCTATGAAGGGTCCCAGAGAAAAATAAAATTAAATATGAATATAAATTTAATAAAAATGAAAAACAAGAAAGGTAATATATTTAAGAGTTAGGAGGATCAAATATAGATACATATTTTGAATATCAAATAAAATAAAATACATTTAGGTGGCACTGTGTTGTAGTATGGATGGTTCAGTCTGTTACTGAATGAGCTGAATGATGATGACAATGTGCTCAGAGAGTTGCTAAATCTTTTGCATCACAGTCAATACTTCATTCAAAAAAGCTGTTTCATTCACACATTATTCAAGCACATCAGGTTGGTTTGTTGTCATATGAATAGCAGATGCTCCCTTTACAACTTATAATACGATCACCTCGAACACAAATTTCAATGTGCATATCATTTGCATTTTATTACAAGACAGCGTCCAGCATGAAACATTTTTTTTAATCCCTGTATGTGACTCCCAATGAAAACTAACCCCATAAGAAGATAGAAGGTTAATAAGAGTGCTTTCTTTTCATTCGCTGGCATCATGTCATCAACTTAGAAGTAACTAATGTGTCTGTTCGCCTCAATGTGTCCATTTATTCTCATGTCCTGCTGTCTTTTGGCCGCTAAATACTCCATCCATTTGTTGTGTATAAGCTCTGGAGAAAGTTTGCGTCAATGAAGTCCGCTAGCTTAAATGGTAACGAGTTAAATGCTAAGGCGTTAGCGATAAAGTCTGCTAGCATAGCAGAAGTGTCCAGAAGCTTCTGTCTTTTATTAAAAAGTACATCCAAAGATTTGCACTGCAACAGCCACAATTTAGTTCTTCTGCAATGTGTTTTACCTTTTCCATCTTCATTCAACGGGGAAAACACATGCAGCTTCTTGAAGCAGCAGTAACAGTGAGGAACCCCCACAGCAGTGGATGCATATTAAGTAGCCATGTTTCCTCTATGACAAGCAGCTGATTGGCCGAAAAAAACAACAGAAGCACTGGAATGTGATATCACTACAACTAGGATTCACACCGATCAAACAACCATAAATCAAATACAAAGTTTATGGTTTTAAGACTCACAGTACTGTGACTTGAAACATATAGTGGCTTCTTCGAAACTTCAACTTGTCCCTCATTTTGTAAAAAAAAGATCTATTACTTTTGTTTACTTGGTTTGCGCTGGGCTGACTTCTTTCTGATTTACCCGCGGCGGGTCACATTTGTGCACCACGTGTTTCTGTGACTGAACTGGAGGACTTGGGAGCCAATTGGATCACCCAGGATGGGTGTTAATGCCAGCTCTAAACAAGGCCCCCATTCACTTTAATGTAACTGTTTTTAATCATGTCTTTCCAACATTGGCTTGCCCTTTTCAATTTTCCAGGGACCTCCAGGACCCGTTGGACTTCTGGGACCTGTGGGCCAGCCAGGACTGCCAGTATGTTGTTGAAACATATCATCATATGGCGAGATAATTTGGTTTATGCTGTGCTGACCTGTTGTTTGTGTGTGTCAGGGTGCAGACGGTGAGCCCGGCCCACGTGGGCAGCAAGGAATGATCGGGCCCAAAGGTGATGAAGGACAGAGAGGCTTCAAGGGGGCATCTGGACCGTCTGGACTTCAGGTGAGAAAATGTTTCTCCTTTTGAATCGTCTCGTGATTTCAAATTTACTTACCACATCTGTATATGCAGGGGATGCCAGGACCGCCGGGGGAGAAAGGAGAGAGTGGACACGTTGGCGCGATGGTGAGAACTGTTCAGCAATCTCAGCACATACAACACTCAACACAAATCCACTGCTGTAGCGCGGTAACTGTCCCAAGTCTGACATTTTCCTGACATTCTGCTTTATGCTCTGTGATTATTATGACAGTCTTGTCTCGTCTGATATTGGATATTGACTTGAAAAAAAAAAAGGTTTCTCAGCTTCATTCACTTTTTGGCATTCCTTCCCATTTTTAAAAGCAGCTTCAGTAACCTTGAACCAAATGCATGTTGAGTTGATTAAAAAAATAAATTCTAAAAAAGATGTTCAAGGAGCCGAAGCAAATATTATAAAAACTATTGAGGCAGTATTTCATAGTTCCATTCTACATTTAGACATTTCAGATATTGGTGTTTGATGAGGAACATGCATTACCATGTGTCAGTGAAACCCAAATAACATGTGGAAAAGAGAAGACAATGCACAGGATCATTAATCATAATCGGACGTCAATGGTGACTGATTAGTTTGTTCTTGTTGCATCACGGCCATTACTGCACTGGTGAGTCGCAGTGACTCACTGCCTGCTGACAGTGACAGCAGCATCAAGAGTCAGATTGATGAGGTTAGGCGATGGCCCGTTATTGATAGGTCCATTATGAAAACAATGAAAAAAATCAATTCAACAAACGCACACACACACACACAAATCAGTCATTAAACAGTGTCCTCTCAAGAAACTCAAGCACGAGCCTCCCACACCAAATTCTTTAAAATGACCCTAAATCTGCGAACAGACAAAAATAAGTATAACAAATGTCAAATATCTTGGTTTAAAGTAACTTAACTTATTTTGGCTCAATCACCAATGAATATTATTGCAATTTAATAATTTTTACAAGACAGTGTTTAATTAATTCATTAATTAATTAATTGATTGATTAATTTATTTTATTACAGCAAAGAAGATACATTTTGGTAAATGGGGCCCACCTGTAATAACTGTGTGGACCACCAGTGGGCCACGGCCCACACTTTAGGAAGCACAGGTTTAGATTATAACACAGCGAGGGTCAAAGGAGTTTTAATTTAAACTAAATATGCCATTAAAGATTAGATCGTGTGTCACTACCGGTGTACTTACTATATATAACATAATGTCATTTCATAATTAGTGTGTAGGTAATGCAGCCCATTAGAACAGATCTCATAATTTTGTCATTATTAGAGACACAATTATAATTTCTTAAGATGAGTACATTAATTCCTTGAATATGTTGTCATGGGACCCAAAGACTGCAATTAAAAGTGACAAGGAGGACATATGATGTTGTCAAGGTTCTTTCGAAAATTGCTGTAATCACACTATTGTGTAGGTTCAAAGTATCAGCTGCCCATGTACGAGGGCTGGTACACAGACGACCCAGCACAGCTCATTAATTTTCAATTAGTGCCACCTATTTAGTTTGTCTGCTGATTCTGCTGCTTTGTGTCAAAATCATGAGCCAAACTTTTTTCTCCGTCTGCCGATAATCATTAATGCTTACTACCTTCAAACTCCAGGCAGTGGCACTGAGTGAGGTCAGTTTAATCTGGACCTGGTTTAGTCTTAGTAAAATGACTACAGTTTTGCCATTCACTCACACATCACATCTATGTGAGGCACATTTTCTATCACTCATCTTTCATACCCACTCTCACGTTGCCAGCATAGCCGTCGGGAGCAACATATGTTGCCCAAGGACACATCGGCATGTAGACTAGCAGAGTCGGGAATCGAACCCACTGAGCTATTGTTCATTTACAGAGATGGTCACAGATCCTGACTTATTTGGACAAAATATATTGAGCCATTCCAGTTTAAGAACCACGGCTTTAGACTCTGTTTACAGCCTTGGGCATTTTGAGGGACTTTAGAGGCCCAACATCATACTTTTTATTTTGACTCTGTGATGCATTGTAGATAGAGACCCTAGCTTATAGATAGATAGATAGATAGATAGATAGATAGATAGATAGATAGATAGATAGATAGATAGATAGATAGATAGATAGATAGATAGATAGATAGATAGATAGATAGATAGATAGATAGATAGATAGATAATTCTTAACGTCATTGTTGGCTGCACTTTGTCAGAGCTGCCCCTAATGGCCATTCAAGAAAATACACCTTCACACCCTCCCAAATTGGCCCCAAATATTAGGACCACAAGGCAATGTCTGTTTTTGCCAGTCAATGTCAATTATCCCTGATAACAGACTGCCCTCGGCTACATTAAGTGCCAACAAATTAAATTATCTTTCCAATGTGTGGTAGATCTTTGGAGGCTAAGTATCAATAACACAAAAAGACCCGAGACAGACGAGGCTCGAGAATGAAGAGGAGAAAAGAAAAAGAAGAGAGTGACAGAAAGGAGGCAGTGGAGCAGTGGTGTGGAAGGAAGAGGCGGGGCACTGATTGTGAGCAGGAAGACAGTGTGACAGCTGCTAATCAGATTAGCCTCAGCCATGGCTGTCTAATGAGCATCCTCCTTTGTGACAGTCATCTCGCCGCGCTGTCAACCATGAACACGCGCTCAACATGATTCTCTACAGCTCCTCTTCTTCTCAGCTAGATTAGAGGAGGGGAGGCATCAAAATGGAACCAAAACAAAGGTGGAAGAGTGAAGGAGGGAGAGAGAGGAGGGGATTCTGAGGGCAAGTTTCATACATATGTGGGCGTCTTGGATCAGAAAATTCTCTCTCTTTCTCTCCCTCTCTCTGGGCAGATTGTCTGTCTTTCCTGTTTTCAGTGTTGTTAGAGTGTGAGGCCTCCTCCAAAGACTCCAGAGTGATTCAGGGCACAGCTCAACATCTACTCAACTGGAATTCAAGCCGAGCACAGTTAGGATTAATTGCTCAATGCTCTCTTGAGCTGCGCTGAAGAGTCAAATCACATGCCGTCACTGTGGTTCAGAGAAAATAGTCTTGTACATCACGGGCGAGAGGTTTCTTATTAATAAGTTGGAAAAAAAGAGCAAGAGACGGAGGGAGGGCGGGAGGGAAAATGAGGAGGAATCTGTCGTATCGAGGGTAATGACCTGTCTGGACGTCTTCATCATGTCCCTGCGATAATGATCATACATACTGGGGCCACTGCATAAGCAATTCACCGTGCACTGCCTTCTAACTCTCATTTAATTTAGGAAGCACCAACTGACCCTTTTGCTCACATTCACTTTGTTTCGCTGTGTGTGTTTTATTGAGGTAGTAGATTTTATTGTCTGTGGTGATGCTGAGAAGCTAATAAAAACATGTCATTTTTTTCTCCACAGGGTCCCCCGGGACTGCATGGTCCACGAGGCCCTCAAGGGCCCATTGGTGCAGAGGTAAACTACAGTGCAACATTTGTTTTACGAATCAAGGTCATTGCAAAGTAGGGTATCGCCTGTGGCCCCGAGAATGGCTAATTATATTTGCAGTGACGTGCGGTCAGGGTGGGCAGGGTAGGCAGTGCCTACCCTAGGCTGTCAGGGAAAATTTGAGGTTGAGTTCATGTAAGGTTTGATTCTTTTTTTAAATGTTGTATTTTTTGAATTTCAGATAACTTTGAATGTGTCCGCATTTGGTGATTTTCATAGTCTAATAAAAGCGACTCAACAGCGCTGTTTTCTGGCCAGTCAGCGACTGCACAAGTCGTTTGCCATTGTGTTCTATTACAGAGCAAAGGCACAGACCTCCTCTGCCTTTCTGTCTCATCAGCGTGTATGGGACTGTTTGTGCATGCGCAGTCAGTTTTCCACACAGAAACATAAACCGAGATGCAGTGGATGGTCTCCCAGACATCATGCACACATGCAATACTTTCTGGTGCGCACAAGATACAAGAGAATGTATCTCGTGCGCACAAGATACTTTCTGGTGTGCACGAGATACATTGTCTTGTATCTTGTGTCCAGAGAAACATTTATTTTTTTTTTTTCCCATGTCCCTTTAGGGGCTCTCTAGAGAGCTTGCTATGATGCTATGTTCACGGAAAACCTTTTTGAGAATGACAAAGAAAAACAGATTTCGTGCAAAACTGTCGCAGTAATAATACGTGAGATTACAAAGTGCTTCTATTGTCCTTTCAGTCTAACATACTGTACACATTAAGGATAACTGCTGCATCTTAAATATTCATGATGTCCCAGTTTTTGTAACAACATTTTGTAATAACATTGAAATATTATGGCTGTAGCAATGTCCTGAATGATGAGGAAATACATGATGCAGTTTGTGCCTAGTGAGTAAAGGGGAGAATTTCCTCATTCACATCAAACACCACTTAATTTATTTGTCTTCATTACGCAGCTGTAAATACTCCTTTCTGACCTGCACAGAAATATTACATCCAGTAGAAACATTTAAATGAGGCACACAGGCTGCAATAATACGTGTTAAATTAGTTTGAACAATAACGGCACCAGCATGGTTCATTTCATGTAGTAATCAGCATAATCAGAATGACCAAATATTATAATTATCTCACTCACAATGAGTAAATGTGCATCATTTTTCACAGTGTCTGTCTTCCAGAATTCATCCTCATGTCCTCATATTCATTACGCTCTTATTCTTCTTTCTAGATTTGCAGTTTGTTAGTTTTTAAATGTGCTATTGAGACTAAAATAGTATATATATGTTTTGAAAATGACTTTGTTTGCCAGTAATGTCAGTAATGGAGCTTCATTTTTTTTTTTTTTTTTTTGTGAAACATGAAGAAAATATGAAATTGAATCATTGAATGTCCTGATGTTCAGAGCGAACAGCAGTGTCAGCCGTACAAATCTATATCATATCTATCTGTGGACACCACAGCCCCACATTTCTACAAATCCCATGTCTTTGTTTGAACGCTCTCTGCCACAGACTCTGCTCTCTCTGAGTTTGAAACTTGAATTATTAAACAGTATTAGGATATAATCCCTGAGAGAGAGAGAGTTATATTTGCTGCTCCATGAATCATTAAGATGTATTAGCCTATCATCCCTGAGTTGCAGTTATATTTACCTCTGGTAGTGGCAGCCTCTCCACAGCCTCTCACACCGGTCAATTATTCAGCAGTGTTGCAGAGAGCCATGTGAGTCAAAAGCGGTAGTGCTTCATCATACATTGGTGCAGAGATGGTGGGATCCATTAATGGACTGATAAAAGACGAGTAGGGGTGGGGGGGAGGGAGAGAAGAAAAGAGTGAAAATGGAACGGGTTGGCATGTGAGGAAAGAAGCTGACAGCTGGGGCTCGGCGGACGTGCGCGACTGTACTCGGCTCTCGTGTTTCTGCATTTGACTAAAAAAAAAATATTTTATGGGTTTGTCAATATACTGACATATAATGTACACCGTGGACATGTGCACAAAGAAAAACTAATAGTGGAGGAGGGGCATATCATACCTCGTAGTAGCTAGGATTCAATTAAAATGTATTAAAGAAAAATCCATTTGTGGCTGTAAAGTGTATATTAGCGGTTAGTTCACCAACATAATCAGTAGTTGGCACGAAAGTTTCTGTCACCACAGAATGATGAGATGCTGCAATTTGATGATCTAAACAAAGAGCACCATGCAAGACTGAAAAGTGATGGAAGAGCTGTTCACGAATCTGATTCCATTACCCTTAATAGCATTAACCACTTATTCAAACATTTGTTTTTTACCTCCTTCAACCTTAAAAACATTAATATGCAATATTTCAAGACAAGATTTTAATAGAATTTGTGAAAATTCTGTTGTGTAGTATGTGTATGTGTTTCCAAGCAGTGGCTGGTTCCACAGAAGAGGAATAATAATAGAAGAAACCCACTTATTGAGGATGTGAAAAAAGTGCAATGTATTTTAGTAGTTACAGCTTCTGGCTTCAGCTGGAGTGACTTGATTTCCAAATCTCATCCTTTATTCACCATTTTCTATTGCATTCACCTGCCCAAACCATTTGATATTGCCTTTGCAGAACTGCTGAAACACAGGAACAAATAAAGAGTACTTGAGTTTTCAAGAATCAAATATTTCAACTCCCTCTTGTTTAATGAGATTTTGATTTAAGCTGTGCTCTCTCTCCCTCCCCCTGCCCTAGGGTGCAGCCGGGCCACCTGGTGGCGTGGGTCAGCCTGGACTTGTCGGAGAGAAGGTCAGTATTATCATTAACAGATGCCGTGTGTGTGTGTGTGTTTGCGCACATAAAGTGGAAAGGTGGTGTATGCATGTGTGTGTGTGCGTGCTGTGTTTTTGTTTTGCTAATGTCTGCTCTCCACCACAGGGTGAGGACGGTGAGGCTGGAAATCCTGGAGTAGCAGGAGTAACTGGACCTCTTGTGAGTCACAGAACCTTCAACCATCTTTCCAAGCCTGCTCAATATCATCCATTCTTTGCTTTATAAATGATTGTCAATGCCGTTCCTGTCATGCCAGGGTACTAAAGGTGATTTGGGGGAGAAGGGAGACTCTGGCCCCCCTGGTGCAGGTGGCCCTCCGGGATCCAGAGGAGAACCAGGCGAGGACGGGTCCAAAGGCAATCTCGTGAGGCAATCTCTGTGTTTATTGACATTTTCTCGCTCTGATTGTCAGATGAATTTGTTAATGTCACACATACTGTATGATGGTTTTTGCCTGTAGGGTCCTATTGGATTCCCAGGAGACCCAGGACCCTCTGGAGAGCCAGGCATCAATGTAAGTATTGTTGTAATGTTTATTCTATGAGTAATTATTATTCATTTATGTTGTATAACTTTTCCCTGATGACATTTCTTTATTAAGGGGATAGATGGTGGTCTAGGACCTAAGGGAGACAGCGGAGAGCTTGGCAAAGCAGTAAGCAGTGTTTTTTTTAATGCACTTACAGTACTGCATATATTTATTTCTTGTGTGTTTAGATGAAAACGCTATCCTCTGAAAGTTTGAATTTGAAGTATTTTGGTTTTAACTTTCAGACATTTTTTTTTTATTCGTAGGGACCCCCCGGAGCCTCTGGAGAGCCAGGTCCTTCAGGACCTCCTGGACGAAGGGTGAGCTTTGTGAATTACGAGCCCCATTTCTACCATTCATTTCATTCATGTTGGTATATTGTGCAATTGTTTGAATTTATGAAGGATACCAAATAACCGATCTGCAGCATCCTTTTTTTGGAACTTTTCTGTTGTTGTAGCTAAAGGTTGGAGATAATGGTTGGATGCAGACAAACGTCTGTTAGGATTCAAGGTCATTTATGTTCCTTTGCACACACACGTGTTTAGTGTCATTTATTGTGTTTGTTTGAATTTATTGGTGGGCAACTGTGTCACACTGGTATGATTTCACACGATTCATGTCACTGAACACTGTGAAAACGTGACATGTCAGAGATTAGCGTTCCAAACTGTACTCTGGCAATCTGAATTATTTGGAAGCATAATTTCATGCATATTCAACTTAAAAGAAATAAAATAAAGCAGTTTGTCTGCATTAATGTGATATTTTTTCCTTAGAAAATGTGTTTTGGGTCTGTTTTTCTGCATTAACAAGATTCTAACAGAACAACACATTTGGCTCCTCTGGAATCTACTAGAATTGATCTTACTAATTCAGTGAAACAAAGCTTTTTTAGTCAATGCATTTTGTACTGCTTGGTGAGAATGGGAAAATGCAGCTCCTGTATGCTCTATACATGTATAAATGAAAATGTCCATCATCATCATAGTAGCACTGTCTTTGCCTACCCTCAGGGTCATGTAGGTGCTGCGGGAAAAGAAGGGAAGCAAGGTATGAAGGGAGCCAAGGTAAGAATGAGGACTGGCAATCATTGGTTATGTGTATGAATAGGAAAAAAACAATTTTGATCTGAGTTTTCCTAATCATTATCACTCTCCCTTGTTGTCAAAAGGGGACAACGGGAACCCAGGGTCCTCCAGGTAAAATAGGCCCAGTGGGTCCCCAAGGACAGCCAGGAAGAGACGGTCCAGAAGGGCTACGAGGCATCCCAGGACCTGGGGTTAGTACACACTGGAAACCCTCAACGTGATTACAGTACAAGAAAAACAAACCTAATCAATTCCTGCGTTTATTTTCAGGGTGAGCAAGGGTTACATGGGCCACCAGGACAATCAGGACCACCAGGACCAATGGTAAGAGCCTCATGTCTGGATAATAATGGAGTTGATGATAAATCTGTTTTCAAACGCATACACGAACAAACCATATTTGATTTGTTGTTGTTGTTGTTGTTGTGACTATCTTACTAACGCATCTGGGTTTGGTAACAGGGGCCACCAGGGCTTCTAGGACTGAAAGGAGACTCTGGAGTGAAGGGAGATAAAGTGAGTGGTTAGCTTTTAGCCCAGAGAAAAATTATACTGTACCGTACTTTAAACTTTGGAAACAATGCTGATGAATCACATCTGTGTCTGCAGGGTCATGGTGGTTTGATTGGTCTAATTGGCCCCCCAGGAGAACATGGAGAGAAGGGAGACAGAGGCCTGCCAGGGATGGAGGGTAGACATGGACCCAAAGGAGATGTGGTATATACACTGTAGTAGCAACATGGTTCATATAATACATCAAATTACAAACAAAATAGTTCTCCAATAAGGTTTGCTTGTTCTCATGTGTAGGGTGTGACAGGAATAGCAGGTCCCACTGGACCACCAGGACCATCTGGACTGTCTGTAAGTGACACAGCAATACAACTTTCTATGGTCAATTTCAATCATTAGCTGAGTGTACTTATTCATGTCTACCAATAATGATAATGTGATACTGAGTAGCTTTTTTTTGGCCTAAATGGATTTTATGATTTCCTTTTTGCGATATCCAAACTAGAGATAGAGAGAGGACAATCTGGATCATGGGATGATGTATGATGATGATCATATTGTTATCAGTTTTGAGAATTTCATTTCAGACTCAGAGTATTGTACTGATTCCAAAATTGAGTATTGTATCGACAATGTGATAATGAGTAGCTTATCAATACCAGCAATGAGTATCATTTCTGATTCTGATACTGAGTATCGTAAACCAATATTGAGTATTGTATCAACGATGATTCTGACAATAATATCGTTTCTGATACTGAGTATTGTACTGATACCAATATTTAATATAGTTTCTGATATTGAGTATCGTATCAGTACTGATATTGAGTATAGTATCTATAGTAGTAATGGGTATCAAATCGATACTGACTCTGAGAACTATATTATTTCTGATAGTGAGTATCATGTAGCTACTGCTACTAAATATCGTATTGGCCCATTCATAACATACGATATATGATCTGATCTATTCATATACCATTGCTGTCCTATAAAGGCACCTGTACAAAGACACATTCATTCATTACCATAACTGTAAATGATGGGTCAGTGTGGTATTGAAACAATAATATTTAATGAGTACTATGATAAACCTGACAAGAGGAAATACTCACTGACTGATGTTCGGAGCAATAAGGGATTATGAAAAATGATTGCCATCTGGGAAAAAGAGGAAGGGAAACTCATCCGTCTTCTCACAATGTGAGGTTGGAACAAGATACTGAAAGAGAGTTGTTAAAAAAATTATTTGTTTGTTGAATTGTACTTTATTAACTGCTGCATCTTGTTTATGCAGATATGAATGTCACTCATACCAGGAATGCAAATGTTGGTATTAAAGATTCGATGTTACAACAAAACATAATGTTAAGAGGACACAGGACATTTAATGTGGCGTTTTGTACCTGCTTACTTGTGTAATGACCCAACTTTACAAATTTAAATATTGTATTTTCTGTTTTAGGGTGCAGTTGGTGAGAAAGGATCGAAGGGAGACACGGTGAGTCCAGTAATATCCATCCATTCATTTTCTACCGCTGTATCCTCTGCACAAGGATTGCGGGGGGTGCACATAATATGAAACAGTGAAAAAAGTGTGTTTGTTGGCTTAATCATATAATGCTATATTGTGTTTTCTACATGTCTTTGCCAGAGGTGGAAAGTAACGAAATACATTTACTCAAGTTACTGTATTGAATAATTTTTTTGTGTATTTTGTATTTTTTAAGTACAATTTAAAATCAGGATTTTGTATTTTACTTCAGTACGTATTGACTCAAGTATTGTACTTAGTAACTTTATAAATCCTATCCATTAATGAGTAAAAATAACATTTCAGCACAATGAAGACCTACAGGGGGAAAATATACAGCAGAACCAGACAAATGATATATGTGATTATCACGAGCACTGACGCGTGAACATAGAGGGCGAGCGCCAATAGTGACGTCATATCCTATGTCGAGCCGGGAGTGTGAGCTCCAAAATAGTTTTGGATTTCTGACCCCTTGTCGTATTTCTACTACCCTCACACCCCACGCAAAGTAACTAAGTAACTTTTACTAAAAGTACATTTCAAATGAACTACTTTTACTTCTACTTGAGTACATTTTCAGATGACTACTTTTACTTCTACTTGAGTAATATTTCATCATCATCATTTTCCACCTCTGGTCTTTGCAACTACAAGTATGCTGTCCCTTTTAATAGGATGTGGTTCTAGTGTGTGTGTGCGTGCGTGTGTGTGTGTATGTGTGTGGGGGTGTGCGTGTGTGTGTGTGTGATGTAATAAAAGTCACTATAGTTTGTCTTGAGGCTGTGACCACAGAGTGCTGATGCACAAAGCTGGATAATCCTATAAAGCAGCAGACATATCAGTCTGGATGAAGCTGGGGTTTAACCAAGTGATGTGAGGGAGATTCCAGGTGAGAGCTGATTGACACAAAGTTCTGTTCTCTTTTGTTCTCCAGGGTATTGTTGGTCCTAGAGGAGATCCAGGCCGTGCTGGACCACCAGGACTCCCGGTGAGTACATCTTGTGATCTTCTCAGTGCCAACTTTATCTTCTTCTTTCCTCAATCACCTCTCACTCAACTCTTTGTGCTACTTTCAGGGACCCCCGGCAACAATGATTGAGCCTCTGCCTCTCAGGGACAGCAGGCGAATGAAAAGACGGCACTCCGAGCTGGCAGGAGGTGCAGCCCCATCTGGGGAAGAGGAGGTGGTTCCGCACATGGAAGAGTACCTCCAGGGAGATCAGCCTCTCGAGGACCCAGAGGGAATGGAAGAAGTCTTTGCTTCTCTCTCTTCTATGAAGAATGAAGTGGAGTTGATGAGGAAGCCTTTGGGGACCTTTGAGAGCCCCGCTCGCACCTGCAAGGAGCTCATGATGGTTCAGCCCATCTCCAAAGATGGTTAGTGAACACTTCACCTAACTTCACTTGAAATTGAAGCTGTGTCCAAGAAAATCCTCATCTAGGAAATACTGGACCTGTGTCAAACGTCACTCATTCTTATACCAGCCATTCCCAAACGTACTTTGCTCCAAAAACTTTATACACCACTATAATTATTACACACGCTCTGTAATCAATGATTCCTCTTCAGTTACGGATGTTACATTCGGTACACAGACTTTATAAACATCAGACTAGAGTTAGAATAACGTCATTTAAATCCACTGACTTTATTTTATGGTTATTTGAAGCTAATTACAAAACTTTAATTAAAGATTTCTCTCAGCATATGTGCAGTACCATCATGAGCCAGCAGACTGTGGGAATCACTGATGTAAACCATGGTCTGGTCAAAGTGTTGTTACTGCAGACTGTATATAAAGAAAGACGTTACATTTCAAGCCCAAATACTCCCGCTATGACAGCAGCCATTTTGTGCATCGGTGTCTGTGGAGAAACCATTTCAAAGTTGAGTTGTTTTACCAACACTCCCAGTGGAGTCAAAGCCAGCTGCCAATCATGATGTCTTAGCCAGTTTATATAGCAACAAATTGCTTATCATAGACATAAACCTTTGAACATACATCGGAGATATAAGAATGAGCTAAAATGGCAGAATAATTTTTTGGAAAACAATTGTTTTGCGTTTTGCATTTATACGTATGTCATGTGACACTTTTGGTGCAGTTGTTCACACAAGAAACAACACTGGTGAAACATAGGTGCAGACGACACAGTTTGCGATCAAACCTTTTGATCGCAAACTGCATTGTCGTCTTCATTTGTTGCCAGTTCAGACTTGAGTGGCTTGAAGTTACTCAAACGTATCTTCAAACCTCTCCATTTTCAGTGTTTCAAATTGTAGATTCCGCCTTCCACAAACATAAAGCAGGTGGAGTTTGTGACCTACACTTCAGGCAGCCAACCAGTTGGCCATTGAGATGCTTTGGTTTCACGTTTGAAGAAGAAGGTGTCCTGTCGTCATCCATCTCTATAAACAGTCTCTGGCTGTTCCACGTTAACATCTAGTGTTGGATTGACAGGTGTTCTCTTTTGTATGCTCTGTAGGAGACTACTGGATAGATCCGAACCAAGGCTGTCACCGCGACTCTATCAAGGTCTATTGTAACTTCACCGCTGATGGAGAGACCTGTCTCTACCCTGACAAGAGGATTGAGATAGTAAGTCCTCCGGTGTCTTACTGTCAACCTGTACAAAGCCGACCTCATCATATAACATCAGAGCTCAGAACTGCCTTAATCCCTTGAGCCCTAAAATTTCACCTCTCTGTGTGTGTGTGTGTGTGTGTGTGTGTGTGTGTGTGTGTGTTTGTAGGTGAAATTAGCAGCATGGAGCAAAGAGAAGCCAGGAAGCTGGTACAGCGAATACAGGAAAGGCAAACAGGTACAAACAAACAACTCACCTCCTGTTATTATTTTAGATGTCTCCTTATGCCAGGCAATCTTTTCGAGCTAAAGTACTCGTCCATTTTCACAGAGATATTGCAAAAACAAAGCTGCCAAATGCCTGGGGCCCCAAACTAAGCGGGGGCCCCTGAGTACCTTAGGTTTCTTTTCTGATCTGCACTGAAATCTAGACTTTTCCCTGAAACTGACCAGAGGGGCTGAAGACGATATGATGTCCACAAAATTGTTTAAAGAAGTTGCTCTGGGCTTTTTCAGCACAGAAGACATATTTCTGGATTTTGAACATTCTCCAGTTGCATTCGGCCTTATCCATACAGAAACAGAAATGGCCCTTTGCCATCTTTTTATCAGTCGTTTTTAAAATGTTTTCCGTAAATCAAACAGTGCATCGTTTCAAGAATGTCTTCACACGAAACCCCCCAAGTACTCTACAACTGGAGTACGTAATGCTATGCACAGTGCTTTAACCTGTTCTTCTTGTCTGACCCTCTTTTTGGAGTCTCACAAGCTCTATGTGGATTATCTTGGTATCAAAATAAAGATAACACTTGTGAGATTCCACCAGAGGTTTAAGTTTCACTGTAGATGCCACTGTGTCAGAGTAAATGCACATGGAACACAGTATAAATGAAGGATTTTTTTTTCTCTCGCCTAAAAAAACATTGCATTTTAAAGCAAATATCACCTTTAAAATATGCAGTAGGAGCTTAAAAACACATGGAGGTCATGTAACAACATGTGGACATTAGTTGTGCAAGGTCTGATGCTGCTGAAGTGAAGCAGAGTAAAATGACAGAGGTTTTAGTAAAGAGATGTCTTGGCGTTCTCTCTTTTGGCACAGTTTGGCACCATCTGTGACATGAGAGATTTCTTCAGTTCAGTTTGGGTGATTGAAAGCTCGTTATAAACCTCTAAACTCATAGAATGGGGCTCTGGTCTCCAAATGCGTGTGAATCACTTCATTAGTGAGTCAAAAGGACATAAATACGTATGATGCATTTGTGCGGATATTCGCCTTTCTCTAATCAGAACGATCTAATGTCGCTCTGTAATGATCAATCAGACCCAGATTTGTTCCCAAAGCATGCTGGGAAGTGTAGTTCTTCATTAGAAGTGGATTTGTTCCGGTGGAAATAACTTGTTTTGATAAACAGCAAAGGTAAGACAACATTTCTGCTTGTATTTCTTGAAAGTCAGTTGTTGTTTTGCTCTTATTTTGGGGCTGGATCCGTGAATCTTGGTCGGAGAGTGATAAAAATGGTACAACTGGAATCTGTAGATTCTCCGCTGTCCAGTCGACACGTGTTTTTTTTGTTTACATAATCACGCTGACGCTCTGGTGCCGCTTTTCAATGTGTGCGCTGTCACGTTTTTTTTTTGCTCCTGCTGGTTTGATCCATCTGTGTTTTAACAGTGTTTGGTGAACATAAGAATGGTTTATATGAGCTTTTAGCTGAGTTTCTGTCTGTGTTTGTTAAAGTTAGATATGGTTTTATGATGCGTTTGTCGCTGCGTCTGACGCTGCCCCCGTGTGTTTCTATCTATTTATTTCTATCTATCTATTTCTAACAGTATATATATTTCCAGACAAAAAAAAGGTAAAAACTACTAAGCTTTTTTGAAGCAGAATTCATGACAATGTTGTTGTTCTGGATGACATTATATTGTACAGATGTGTCAAAAGAAGTGGAATATCAGTATATAAGACAATTGTGATTATATTTCAGCCTTCTTCAAAAAGCGTCTGCGAGATCTCTTCTTCTTCACTTGAAGTCCTTTACGTCTAGGGATGCACCGATCCACTTTTTTTCACTTCTGATCCGATGCCTGATTTTGGATATCTGCTGATACCGATACTATTCCGATGTTGATGCTCTGTTTGCTTTAATATTATTATCAGCATTATTGTTGATTTTATATAAGGTTTTAATAAACTCCAAGTATGATATGTGCAATGACAGTGACAAATCTAGCAACTTTTCGTCATAAACCTAAATACTAGGAGAACACACAATTCTGCTGCACGAGTTCCATCCAGTATGAGTATCACGAATCGCAAAAAGAGAAATAGAACAGGACAGTGTACTATGAGCTCATGAGAAGTCTCAGTGGCTAAAATTGAGAAGTGCCGGTACTCCATACCGGTTCATACCGGCCCACTTAAAGCACTGGCTATGCCTATAGGTGGTGCTGTCATGTTGCTACAGAAATACACCAAAAACAGGAAACAAATCCAGGAGGAATAAGGAAAGAAAATGAAATTTGTAAGAACAAATAAACGGACATAGCGACTATGAATACAAGCATATTGTTTTTCTATATATATAATTATATATACAAAACAATTTGAATTTGTAGCACTCCGGGACCGGAAATGTGGCATTTCAGTGCTTCCTAAACACCAGTTTCATGTGGATTAAAAGCTAAAGGGACAATTTTATTTTTTGAACTGCAAAGCGTTTTTCTCAACAACACCAGAAAGTGACATTTTCTGAAGTTCTTGTCGAAAATATACACTTTATTCCACTTAAAGAAAAATCTTTGAGTTACCCTCTTTACATTAATGCTAACAGTGTGTGGGTAAACCAACCTCTGTATAAACTATTAAAGGATAGACATCAACTTTTAAGAGCTATTGTTTTAAATGTTTAAATGCATTGTGGTTTCGGTCCTGTTTAATGGATCAGGCCCCCTCTCCGGGACCCTTTCACCCAGGGTCCCCAAACTCCCTTGAAATGCCCCTGTGTGTTGTTTGTGTGCATGATTGACAAGAATATGCAGGCATTTGTGTATCTGTGTGTATGTGTGTGCACTTGACAACATTGTTAAATGTGGATTTGCTCGCTATGTAATTTGGTATTAATTCATTAATACGTCAAAATGTGTCACTGTGCAATTAGAGAAGCTGATATTGTCAGCAGTTGCTTTCAGGAGTCAGAATGACTCTCACAAAGTCACTGGCAGCTCCATTGCATCGATTTGTATTCAGGGCAGCGATGCTCAGAGCGCTGTGCCTGATCAGAGGTCTCACGACCCTCTCAGATAATCACAGAGCTGCCAGCACAACTACAATTCACAGAATTTCTCGCACAGAATCTTTTCGATTTTCTTTTCTCCTTTCCCTAATATCCTTGCCTTCAACTTTATTTTCCCTGTCCCATCTGATTTTGCTGATTTTTTTTTCATTCCTGCTGAAAATAGTTCCCCTATAAACTCACTCGTTGGTAGATTGGTATTTGCAATTTTAATGGAAAATATGATTAGAAACAAAGAATGCGCTGATTTATTAGGTGCTGTTATTAACCTCTCGGCAAATTAGACACTTGCTGATGCAGACACTTATGTTTATACTGAGAAGGGATCTTGAATAAGTAGGCAAAAAGGCTCCAAATCATAAATGTTATCCTGGAAAAGTTTTTTGAATTTCTGAATATTCAGACATAATGAAAGGTAAGGATCTGAAAGTCTTTAAAAAAGTAATTATATTATTATTATGAGTGTATTTCCTAGATTTTTGATGGGATGTTTGCTTAGAACAATAAACATATAATGTCTCTTCAGGTTTGGATAGAAAATAAAAACAAAGACAAAAATAATGATATCAGTATATGATCAGCTATAAGTCAAACTGAGTCTTCTCGGACGAAAGTAGCATCTAACCTCTAGGGGGCGACTGTTTGAATACAATTCTGACATTCAGTAACACCTAAATGAATTTTGTTCAATTAAAGGTGCATTATGTAATAAATCAACTGGCCATAAAATCCTCCTAATATGTCACAGAGACTCAGGAATAATGTTCATATAACAAACTGAACTCACCAACAATAACAGTACAGACAAAATATTTGCATTATAACAAATCTTTTGCAGACTGCAAATCATGTTTTGGCATGTGGCGCCACCTACTGCCATCTACCAATCATTGCAGTCAGTAAAGCAGACAGCTGCCAAGCAAACACGGGTTGTCAGTTACGTCAGAAAACGAAACCTAAAAGACCTCTGTATTTTGAATTTGAATGTAGTAACCAATTCTTACATATGGCACCTTTAAGTAAGTGAGTTCATTCATTTTGTTCAGTGTTTCATTTATCTTCCTTACTTCAGTTTGAATAACTGGATTATTTCATGTTTTATCTGAGAAGTTAACCATTTAATACGGAGCATATCACAGACGACACGTTCGCGCATTACCTTTGCATTAAGCTGAGAGTTTGCCAACGTTTTGGTTATTACGGTAATTTCACTTGGGCTGTTGCAGGAAGTAAAATTTTTTGGCCTGATTCTTTTATTATTATTATTATTATTTAAACTAAGTGTTATACTGTTCAAATTCAAAATTAACACAGAATCTGTTGTTCATTTACAACTGTCGTGTTTTTAAAAATAAACCTTTTTGTTTTTCAAAATATTTAATTTTTAATACACTATTTTCACATGCAGTGAATTGTAATTAACTGCCAGATATTGAAAGTTATTCTGGTAAAATGGGCAAAAGCACTTAGTTTTTTTTAGTTTAGTTTTCTGGTCCTTTTTTGGTTAAAATAAGCAAAAAAAAACAAGTTGATGGATATTTTGGACATTGGATTGGGCGTTAAAGTGCACTTTGCATTACCGTAATTACACAACCGTTTGTGCTATCGGAAACATTCTAACAGTTTCTGAAAGCTGAGTAGTTGGTTATTACAGTAGTTTCACTCACACTGTTGCAGGAAGCCGGTGAATCAGCAGTGTCACTCGAAAGGGAAAAAGTGGGGAAAACGCCTGTACATAATTTCCATTTCCACAATCTCCATTTCTGGGTTAGGGTTTTTGGACATTGAGACAAAAACTAGTTTTTGTATTATTTTAATGGTGCCATATGTAAGAATGTGGTCAAAAACGGTTATTACATTCAAATTCAAAATACCAAGGTCTATTAGGTTTTGTTTTCTGACATAACTGGCAACTCGTGGTTGCTCAGCAGCTGATACTCTACTGACTGCACTGATTGGTAGACGACGGTAGGTGGCGCCACATGCCAAAACATGATTTCAAAACATAAACATGATTTGCAGTCTGCAAAATATTTTTTTAATGCAAATATTTTGTCTGTACTGTTGTTGTTGGTGAGTTCAGTTTGTTATATGAACATTATTCCTGAGTCTCTGTGACATATTAGGAGGATTTTATGGCCAGTTGCTTTAGCTTTATTACATAATGGGCCAATTCCAATTCCTATCTTAACCCTCAATCTTAACCCTCAAGCTCAACCCTTAATCTTAACTGGCCCTCAAAACCAAGTGTTGAGAGTTATTTTGTCACTTAGAAATGGGACACCCCTTAAATGCAGATACGTCTTCAGACTGTAGGGGGCAGAATAACGCGAAAGCTGCGTCCAGTCTGTCAACTTCAAAAAAGAAGAAGAAGAACAAATTTACGTCACAATTATTTATTTATTATTTAATTTCAGTCAAGTTATTAGGTTGTCAGTTAGTTATAAGATGATACTCATACAAATACCACAGACATATTCAGCTGACAGTTACCACACACCACGGCTTATTGAAAAGTAAACCATAGCAAACGATCGCTTGTCCGCACCGGCCGGCTATTGACAAAAGATCGTAAAATAAAAATAAATGTTACGCAACAATGACGTCAGTAATCCATAATATGGGCCTAAACTAAGATAATACAATGGTTTTCATAATTTTTATATCTCTATTAACAAAGAAAATACTTAATTTGTATCGCACTCGCTTCGCTGCTTTCGACACCATCTTTCTTATGTGAAAACACGCAATGCATTCTGGGTAGCCCTTGCTCCCAAGGGTGGTCTCGAAAAAAATCTCAATATTGAGGGCGATACAGCCCTTAAACTTGGCCTCAACTTAATTGTTCTGAGAATCGGGACAGCACTTGCACTAGAGGGAGCGCACATTTTTGAGATTGAGGGTTAAGATTGAGGGTTAAGCAAGGAATTGGAATTCACCCAATGCACCTTTAACTGTATGAATCTGGTGTTCATCTACAAAAACAGGACATTTTCAGGTCCTTTTATGGTTAAAATAAACAAAAGCCTCTAAAAGTCCAGACGGACATTTTGAGGCTTAGGTGTTAAAGGGTGAATGTCTCAATCACAAGTTTCATCTCTTCTTCAACAGACAGATATTTGTTTATTGTCTCCCTCACTGTGTGGACATTAACATTCTCCGTGTGCTGTCCAGTTCTCCTACAGTGACAGAGATGGAAACCCTGTCCATGTAGTTCAGCTGACCTTCCTCAAACTACTGAGTGCCACGGCCACGCAGAGCTTCACCTACACCTGCCAGAACTCGGCCGGTTGGTTTGACAGCACGTCCCGCTCTTATCAGCGTGCCCTCCGCTTCCGTGGCAGCAACGACGAGGAGCTGACGCACGCCAAGAGCCCGTTCATCACCGCCGTGCATGATGGATGTCAGGTCAGTGTCAGGGATGGAGACAAAAGGGGTGGTCACACAGGAAATAGCTTCATACTGAAAATCATGTTTGTTTGTTTGGTGATACTTGATTCAGTAGTGGTTGATTATCAAATTATTGACTTAAATAGTGTTAATTCTGTTGTCTAAGGGTCTAAGTTATTCAACTTAAAAAAATAAAAATAAAGGTTCGGTCTGTCATTAGCGAGGTTTCCATTAAAAAAAACAGCAAACTGTATCTAAATCGAAAATTCCAAGAAAATAAATGTACACTCGTGTATGCTTCAATCTACTGATGTGAAGTGAAATTTGGGAGTCAGTTCACCAAGAAAAGCAATAGGTGGCGCTTAAGTCCACAGAACGACAAGAAGTTACAAAATGAATGTTGAACGGGGACGAAGATTAAAAACAACAGAAAGACAACAGAAGATCTAAGATCTCACTACAATAGTTTCTCCAAATGTGGAAGCTCAAGTGACTTCTCAATCACACATTTTCTAAACCTCATCCTTTATTTCATTAATCTGCTTCCATTGCTAACTTTTCCAATCAAACTTCAACATTTTTAATGCAACATTTCAATGTATTCATTTATTTACTTTTGAACATTTCCTGCGTTTCCCTTTTAAAACCAGCTAATGGTGGCCTGGGTTAGAGTTATGTTAGACTAGTTAACCCTACACTAGAATTGACAACACAGATATGAAACATTATTATTCATATGAAACGTTATTTTAGCTTTATTTGTATTCAAAATTTGTTAACATTTGTCTTTAAAATACAACCTTTTTTTGTGTCAGTTTGAACTACATTTTAAATTCAGCGACAGCTGAGCTGATAAAATAGTAAATAACTTTGAGTTTGACTACACGTGATTTCTTTTTTCTTCCGTACGATCGTAAGTGTAATTCGACCGTATGTTGTTTCTTCTCTTTCTTCCTAACGCTTGTGTTCTGACATCCTGGTAGATTAACCTAACCTCCATACCTCACAATGAGATTAGTCTTCTTATTCCTCCAATGAAATGTGTCAGTAGATTTTGGTCACAGTTTTTGTCACATCAACTTTATTTTTATTAACTTAACGTCTCGCCTTCGTCAGTGAAAAAGGGAATGACGGACATCGTCAGAGTTTTCCTCAACGAAATTATCACTGAATCGTTCATTTTTTTTCCCCCTTCCAGTTCCGCAAAGGTCAAGAAAGGACTGTCCTCCAGATCGACTCTCCCTCGGCAGAACTGCTCCCCATTATAGATGTGGCTGCGGCCGACTTTGGCAGCAGCCAGCAGAAGTTTGGATTCGAGGTCGGGCGAGTTTGCTTCAACGGTTAACGTTTTGGGAACCCAAAACAAAAGAAACTTGCACGGCAAGATTTCAGCAAAAAGAAACAAAAAGAAACTGGACTTTGACCACTTTTGCCGCCTCAAGCAATATTTATTACACTCCGTTCATGTATGTGGTGGGTTTGTGGTATTTAAGACTCTTCAACAGCCAATGAAAACGGCTTCACAGTAGTGAGAAGGAGGACATGCAGCAGTGGGCACAAAGCACATTTACCAAAGGGAAAAGTTCCAGTTCAACATATTTAATTCTTTTTTTTGGTCACTTTTTTTGAATGTGCTTCATTTGAACCTCAGTATTCGTTACAGTTGACGGATGTGTGTAATCGCCAAACACAGGTCCGTCTTTTGGCGGGTATGAGTCGGTCAAAAGTGGGACTTCTCAGATCACGGATGAACTAGTTGCTACCTAATGTTTTACAAAGACTTTCGACTGAATGAATCAGAGACGTCCTCTTCGACTAATTTGCATGCGCAAATTTCTCCGTAATGACAATCGCATAAGTAGTTGTGCACTAGTCTGGCATATTAATTCCACACAAGCCGCCATAATTAATTTCCTGTGTGCAGGAATGATAAATTGTCCTTTTTACCCTTCAACTGCAGTTTTCTCATTGAATTAGCTTGATTAGTATTCAATCGGCGTAGCTAGTTACTGAACCCGACACTTACTTGAATGGATAAGACTGTTTCCTTTATTGGACAGTTTCCCACCGTGGGTTTGATAATAAGCTTTTTCGAGCCCTCCGTGTTTCCACACACTGCAGTTTCTCCATGTGTCACTTTTACATTCACAGGTTTATTATTTTTTTACTGCAGCATGGACCTGCAGTGACATACCTCAGCATGTAGGTTTGGGACATTTCAGGGCAAGAATTAACAGCAAGCTCATCACTTACTTCTTAACTGCAGTCGTTCCTCCACAGAGACATAAAATAGGCGTTTCATAATTGCTGACAAATCCTGGTTTTTCACTTTTCTGCCCTGCTCAGCTCAATGGTCTCTGTTTTGTCTTGGTTTTGTTTTGTTCATACTCTCTGTTGAATATGTTGCTGTTCAGTTGACATGATTTGCTCTTCAGTGGTGCTAAGGAAGATTGTGTTATTTTTGTGTCACTGTGTTTTTGTTTGTCTCTGTGGGCAGAATTATGACAGGAGAGGAGAGGAGAGGGAGAAGGGTTATTGCTCCTCCAGCAGCATGAAAAACAACCAGGAGCTTCAAACTAGTCTTCTGTATGACAAGAGTATTATGGCCATACTGAAGAAAAAAAATATTTAAGTCATAATATATCAGGAAAAAAGTAACAATACCACTTTTTTTGTGGCAAATGCCTCCGTTCACATGATGCGATGGCCTAAATCTGTCGATGCAGCCTTTAACTGCAATGCCATACAGCTTC
Source organism: Microchirus variegatus (assembly GCF_963457635.1). Lineage (NCBI taxonomy): Eukaryota > Metazoa > Chordata > Actinopteri > Pleuronectiformes > Soleidae > Microchirus > Microchirus variegatus. The sequence continues at coordinate 26,042,165 of NC_139811.1, read as the reverse complement.
AGTTTATCATAAGTATCCATATTCTATAAAGCATTAGGCCCTGTGTAGCTAGTTCCACTCCTTCTTGATTCAAATATGTTAATTATTAACGTAATTGTTTCTTGAGAAATGATAGAATCTCATTGATCAGGATGTCGTTGTAACCAGCGACAGCTTACTACAGTCTTGCAAAGTCGTGATGTTGATGCTGATGTGACAAAAGATTAAAGCTCCCATAGAACGGAAGTTCCAATTAACGCTGTTTTTTGGTGTGCATCTGCGCCATTACCTCGTTTATGAAGCCATGAAGGTTCGAAAAAAAAAACAGTTCAGCCATTGCTGAGATTGCTGAGTTGTATTGTAATCGCAGGCTCGGCGAGATCTCTGAAAAAACCCGTCCTGGTTAAATAAACAGCGTTTCTCCTGAACAGCAGATCGTCCTGCTCCGGGCCCTAGTCCGGCACATCTGGTTGCGTACATTGAACCGCAGAAGAAGAATAATGTCCGTTGTGGAGGTGTTTCACGAGCGACAGTGTCTTCTGACTCTCGTCTGACGCCGGGTCAAAGTCATAAAAGGGACTGTCTTGAAGAAGCTATTTTTAAACACTGTTAAAACAATGTTTTGATAATGAGGAGCAGTGCATCCACCGTTCCAGAGGGGGGAGCTGCGCTTCTGAGAACTGGTGTGCTGATTATGTCACTTCCAGGTATTGTCCAATCACAAGACAGTTGGGAAAGCTCTACGCTGGCTGGCCAATCACAACACAGTCTGTCTTCTGGGGGTGAGATTTCAGCCTCAAACAGCGCGACTGATGAGAGTTTCAGTGAGGAGATATTTCTTTCGGCTCATTTACAGCAACCAGGAGGTTTTTGACCATAAAAACAAGTTAATGTATGTAGATAGACCTCTATAACTAACATATATGTGCAACAGGACCACTCTATGGGAGCTTTAAATATTTACTTATTTGTGAAACCTAAGCCAAAGTGTAATTTCATATCTTGTGTCATGTTGCAGCTCAGCTTCTCAGATTTTGCTTGAAAATAATATTACTTATTGTACTGCTAGTATTACTTATTTAACCTTTTTCTTGTAATATTACAAGTTAAATATCAAAACCTAAAAAAATGTCAGTATGACCCTCATTTTACTTCTGTGTGTTTTGGTGTCCTGTGGCTCATTGTGAAAAGAGGTTAAAGACAGTTAAGAGGACAGCTGTTAAAAGGGTTATCACAATAATAACTATCCAATCATTTAATATCAATAATTATCAGGATAAATGTCTGATATATCAAGATTACTTTGAAACATTTTAAATACAATTTTAACTCTTGTGCTGGTCAATATGAACCCCCAAAAGAGGTTATTATGGTAACACAAAACATTTTTATTGCAATAATTGTCCGACAACAATTGATGTTGTGGCTCCTGAGAGAAAGTTAAAGAGACGCGTTATTACAAACTCGACTGTCAAACTGTGAAACATTTCTCAAATATGAGGTTTGGTGCTGGGAAATACAACATTTTTTATAAAGATAATTATCGCAGTAACTGTCCGATATAAAGACGGGCGTTTTTGCTCTAAAGTGAAAGTTAGATCAAAGATTCAAATGTGGTTTTAAATGAGTAAAACTGTGAAAAAGCTGTTGTAAAACACAGAGAGATGGCATTAAATGTCTGTATGATGCATAGACATGACTTTGATCTCTTGACATATTGTTGCCATTGATTTGTCGCCCAGCCGGGACACAGTCAGCTTTGTGTAGCAGTGAAACATCACAGATTTTCCTCTTGATCAAATGGAATTGTTCTTAAATCTCTGTTTACCTCCTCTGTTTCCAGCATTTTGCACTTCACTCTCAATCTTCGCTCTATTTGTCTCAGAGCATTTCAAGCTTTTCTCCTCCTGTCCCGTCCTACGCTGCCCTTCTGTGTATATTGTTGTTGTTGTTGTACTAATTTTATATAGTGTACAGTTATTCTGAGGACTTTACGAGCAATAATAATAACCTGTTGCCAGAATGAAAAAAACAAATGTATTTGTGCGAATAAAAAAAAAAACAAAGAAGGAATTGTCCCGTCATGCTTTTCCCTCGATGTCCAGAGTGTGATGAGCAAACAAGGATCTTCCATTACCAACTAGTCCTGTAACATTCTCTCAACAAGACTGCAATCAGCGTCCCCCACGCAGCTGATGTTATCAACCCTGATTTGCTCCACACTTCATTTATTTCAATTAGTCCCGTTTCAGTCCTCGAGAGGGAAGGTGGGGAGGAAAGGAAGGATGGGAGGATGGATGGAGGGCAAGAACAAGAGAGGAGGCATGACAGAGAAGATGCAGCTGCTCCATTTGGCAAGCTGTGCTCATTTACCGCACGGTGCATCTGTACGCGACGGACAAAAAGAAATGGCAAAATGCTACGATGGCAATTCTTTTTGTCTGATAATTTCATTATATCCCCATATACACTCTGTGTCTATGTCGTTTCTGTCATTACCAAACACAGACAGTAATTGCTTTCTGCTCTACTCACAGTGTCATGCGCGCTCACCACACACACGCACTCACACACACTATTAAGCTTACTCTCTCATACATACTGAAGTACAAGGCACTCATCCCTTCTGGGGCCAGATTGTTGAAGGTTAGCATCAATAGATGAAGGTTACCACGTTAGGTTTTTTTTCACCCCCTTCCTATCTGCTATCCTCCACCATTTGAATTTTAACCACACTAAGCTCTTGACCAGGAAAGGTCATCTGTCGCCACTATCTCATGATAATGATAAAGCAGAAAAGCCATGTGTGACTGTCAACGTGGTGTTTCCACAGTATTGTGACCCTTTTTTCCACTCTCTCGTGAACACCATTAATGTGCCATGGTGTCTGCACTGTTGTGTACGTACAACTATTATCTCTGTTAAAGTGACACAGTGTAGGATTTCAACCTTTGAATAATGTCTCCAAGATTATTTTGATGCTCCAAGTTTTGGGTCTGCATGCGCGGTGCACATTAGTATACCAGTGCAGTCATTCCCAAAGCTATAGAAAAGTGACCTTTTTCCCAAAAGGATGTGGACATGCAGCTGCTAAGTAGAACAACAGGAGATGCCCTCCCTCCCTCCCTCCCTCCCTCTCTCTCTGTCTATTGAACTGAACTTTTAATTGACCATCTCTGTCACAGGCAAGACACGGAGGTGCTAAAGACTATAGTGCTTGGTCAAATTCATTGATTTACATCAGGGGTTCTCAAAGTTTTGATACCTGAGGGCCAATTTAGGAACCCAACATTGGACTGAGGGCTGCCAAAGGAAAAAAAAAAGGACAAAAAAACAGTAAGAAATCCCATTTGTAATAATTTTAATGACCAGATTGCAGTTCTACAGTTTAGCGTTAAGTAATATAAGCGTTAATATAATGTAATTTAAGCATTTATATAATAACACTTTATAATTTACTGGGTAATTACCCAGTATTTTGGCCATTGTTCTTACCTTCTAATTACAGTTTAATACCAAGTAACACATTTCTGTTGCATATATTTACTGGGTAAATAGCTAGTAATTGGGGGCTGTAGCTACCTGCTTATTACCAGCTTATAACACAATAATACACTAAAATTCACCATATAGAAACCAGGTAAATACCCAGTATTTTTGTTTACACTTATTGGTCTGTATCCAGTAATGTCCAATAAACATTTAACAAGCTTAGTAGCTCCTGGATTAAAACTATCAACTGTAGTTCATTGCGGGCCGTCAGAAATGTTTCTGCGGGCCGTCATTGGCCCCCGGGCCGCACTTTGAGAACCAATGATTTACATGATCCGGAAAAGTTCTTCATATCAAACATATGTTGCATTGCTGAGATAGAAATCTGCAGGTGCGGGAAAGGCATTGAGTCACAGCTATGATTAATTTTCTATTGCATTTTTAGAAGTGATATAAAGTAGTGATTGTGAGGAAGTCACCAAAGAGACCACTTTTATTTTTTATTTCAATCAATCCGATTAAAAAAAAATTCTGAGTACTTTTTTGCTTGATGAAAACGAAAAAACAAACAATAATAATTTTCTCAGACTGCCTATAGGTTGTGCTGAAAAAAATGATAAAGGTCATTCTTATAGCCTCTGTTATTATGTTTTGACATAGTAATGGAAAAATGCTCTGTGTTCTAAGGATTAAAGTGACATCCAATGGTGAGACAGCTGACTCTGCTCATCATTCCCTTTCCCAAGTGTTTCAGAATTGCACATGAATATAAATGTGAAAAAATTCTGCCAATAAAAAACTCCTATTACAGAGGGGAGCTTTAAACAGACACATGACAAACAGTGTCTCACAGAACAACAAAAACACACTCTGTCTCCAAAACGAGCCAATCATTAAAAAGAAAAAGGGAAATAATGTCACAGACTCGGACGGTGATTGTGGAGCTATGACATGGCAGCAAAACAGCAGAGGAAACTGTGTATTCTGTGCTACAACAATGCTGACAGAGAGTGTGGGAAAAAAAGCCGTGAGAAAAAATAAATGACTTGAAATGTTGTTGTTTTCCCCGTTTAAAAATCAGCACAGAAGAATATCAAACTCCATTCAATTCAAGATAAGAAATTAAAACACACGCTGCTGTCAGCTGTGTTCCTAAATTGCTGTAATGTTGCTGAAACTCCTGGCTTACATTAACTGCTCTCTGCAAAGATTCACTTTTATTGTTATATATTATGATTTTATGATGATGATAAAAAACCCATTTGATTTGATACAGAAGAGGTTGAAGGTGAGATCATTAAGAGAACAGAAAGACAGTTTTATTGGAGAGAAAATATTGTTGGTGGTTCTGCATATTCAGTAAGTTAAATATAGTAAACAATATTCAGCACTTTCCCTGTTTGGAGGGAGAACTGGCACGCGATTTAGCTGTTGTGCTGTGAACAGGGACAACGGACAAAAATAAAATTTTAACCGTGTGCTACAGTTTAAATATTTTCACCCAGAATGCATCCAAATATTCCTTTATCAGTTTTTTGGTAAGATTCCAGTTTTTTATTTCAGTATTTTGAATATTTCACTCATACTACGTGAAAAATGTAATGCATGTTTCCACACATCACATCCTGTTGCTAGATGTTTTTTAAATTAAGCCGCTGAAATGAGACTTCATGCTTTAGTTAGTTAATTTTAGGATATTTTTTAAGAATAATGCAACCAAAGTGTACCGCTAATTGTTCAACATTTGACTTTAAAGACATCACTTGAAGAAACTCGAAAGATTATTCACTTATAAACTTAAGTTCAGTTGCTGCCGTGAGAACAAGTGTAAAGACAGCATGATAAATTGCCTTTGTTTCAACTGACACTGTTCATTTCTTGGCCAGTTTAAAAACTGATAACTCGTGATATTTAGTCGAAAGTCATTATTTCATGTTTACGAAAATGAACAATTCTATCTGACTGTTACCGCCTTTTATTTATATATTAATTCACCTTAATAAAAATTCACCCATTCATTCATATGGGTGCAACAGCACCAGAGTGTTTTGGGAAACCAAGAGAACAGATGTAGCCCAGAGTTAGAATGTTATTGATTTCTTTTTTACTGCTATTTGATCAGAGGTTTAAACAGATCAGTGATTGTTAGGCAGTGATGAGACACTGGCAGCAAGATCCTGAGCTAAAGGTTTTTCCTTCTTTTCCTCTCTTATCTGACTCTTCTCACATCTGTGTCCCGTTATTCCGGAGTTGCACATTTTTGCAAGATGGACTATCTTCTCACACTGAGCCGAGCATATCACAAAGTCACAGTGAGAAATGAACAAATTACACAGACGTTCAGATTAAAGAGAGAGAGATTAAGCAGGAAAATCAACATTTCGTCCCTGGATCTCTGTAACATCTATCCAAATCTGGATGCTGTGTCGGAGCAGATAACAAAATTATTTTCTACACCACTGATGTTTGCTCACAGTTTGGTGGTGGGGACTCATTTGGTTCGACATGTGTACATTCTCCACGATGCACAGGCCTGTACACAGGTTGTGTTGGCATGTTGTGTTGATCTCTCACATTAGTGTGCTTGCCAGCACCTCTCCTGCCAAATCCCATCCACAGCTCCTTTATCTCAGAAAAGGGTGGAGGGAGTCATTTCCGCAGATGCCTCCTCTATCAGAGGCGCTTATCGACAAAGCTAACATTAGTAAAGCAGTTTGAAGAAATGTCTTGAGGCAAGGGAGGGCAACAGAAAACCCTCGGGCAGGTGGACGTGGAGGTTGGTGATGGTTCCAAAGCTCAAAGCCCCGTTGTGTCTGAGAAAGTGTCAGATGATAATCTGGTAGAAAGAGAGCCAAGATTCAAGCGCTCAAACACCCATACACACAGGCTCACACACTTCACGCCTCACGCCACAGCATCCACAACTGTGGTGATTCCATCATGGTACGGTTCGGTTTGGAACGGTAAAGCCCTGGGTCAGGCTTGTGTTTTGACTGAGAACAGTACCTTTACTTTGTCGGTGGGTTGTGGCCTATGCCCGGTGACCACGATGATGGCTTTTTGTGCTAAATATTTTTACAGTAGCTCAAAAGTGGCCGATTATGCCACTTGGAAAATATGGACTTTTATTTTGAAATTTCTCCACACAGTAGTAGAGTAGAATTATAGTTCACCGTTTTAATACCTTTATTATGAAGTTATACTTATTCTCATGTGAACATACATTGGCTGTGTTTCCCAGATTCGTTAAGAGGCTCTTAACGCTAAGATCTTCTTTGGAGCGCTCTTAAGAACGCTGTGAAAGAAGAACGTGTTTCCCAGATTAAGATCTTCTTTGGAGCGCTCTTAAGAACGCTGTGAAAGAAGAACGTGTTTCCCAGAGTCGCTCTTAGCTTAAGAAGATCTTTCACTAAGAAGGAAATGTAAGATCGAGCTGACCCACTCTTAACAGCCTTCTTAGCGATCAAATGTTCAGTGATCACAGCCGCTAGGGGCGTCTAGATTTCTAGGCTACAGTTATCAAGCCGCATCAGGGAAATTTATATCCTAAATTTATATCCTAAATAATAAAACAATGTTGAATGTTCAATGTTCAATGTTGAAATGCGCTCATAGCTGTGGACCACTGGCGCAAGAAACATAGACTAATCGTAGAGCAGAAAAAACTGTTATTGAATTACACGTTTATGAGTTTATAGTACTACACATAAAAAAACCCATCTGCCGATTATATGGGTATATATGCGCTAATGGGCTTGATTACTACTTGGATACACCTGATGGCACACACACACGTTATCAAAATGAACTTAATGCTATATCCACGAGCAAACACTTTGTTTGTGCAGGAGAGACGCGCGTAGACGCGCAACTAGGCTACTTGTTGTTTTCTTTTTTATTATTTTTTCTTTTCTTTTCTTTTTATTTTATAAATATATGGTTATCAGCACATAATGTGAAGCTAATCCACTAACTCAGTACTCATCATGGATATCGCAAGTTATTATAAACAACGACAATAGAAAGGATGGAGGATGGACGCAGTAAAGCCAGAGGAATTATTCCAGATGGGCAATAACAAGGTAGACAACTGGTGTGCTTGTCTGAACACCATACGTTAACGGCACGCTAGAACAAATCTAAAAGTAACTTAGCCTTTATAGGGCTGTGTAATGTTGATGGGGGTGTCGTACCATAGCATTAATTCCTGCAGGCGCCCCTGAGCCTAATTGCACCTGTGTGGGGGGACCACGGGGCGCTGTGTGTGACTTATGCGCTGATAAAGCGGTGGGTGATCGATTTGCCTGGCATCGATTGATTCAGTTTCAGCACCACCGTGGTGAACAGCTCTCGTTAAGAGCTTCTTAAAAGGAACCCCAGCTATAAAACTTGTAGTTCTTAAAAGATAAATGTTAGTATCAGTTATAATAAATTGATATAAAAAACCTTCTTGATGTCTTCGTTTTTATAAAATTTGTAAAAATAGTTTAACTCGTATGTCGCCGTTGTTGTTTACGTCGCAATGCACTCTGGGTAGTGACGTAAAAAGGTTGTACTGGGGGCTTCGGGACCCTGTTGTGACTGTTCAGCATAAACATGTCATCTGTTCAGCCTTTTCATTTTGAACCCGAGCGAAACATACAGCACTGACAATGTTTCACAAAACGAGCATCAAAATGAAGCGCAAGAAAGACGGGCTGAGGCGAGAGTGGGACAAAACCTGTGGTGTTTGTGCGGCAACTGCGTCTCCATATATGGATATACAGTGAAGCCTCGACTGCAGGGTTGTCTGCGGGTTGTCTGCTCAGGAGAGCATCCAGCGTCTCTTGTCTCTGACGCTTTTTAACGTGGATTTCACTCGCTTCACGCGGGCGTTTAGGCTCCTTATGTGGGAGAATTGTCGGACAGGCATTTGGTTTACGTCTCCGTTTGTATCCACCCGCTCCGGTGAGGTCTTTTAGCAGCTGTGGTCGACTAAAAGCCTCAAATGCTTATGGCGAAAAATGTCGAGAACACAGCCGCGGATCTTTAGGAAGTTGTGTCCTTCCACAGGCATCTTCCCACTCCTTTCTCCTCTTCTTGTCAGTGGGAAAGCTGTGTAAACTCGCAGCACTTCCCTTGTTTCCTTTCGATAAAAGCCAATCGAAAGTCGCCCACAGCTGCTAAAAGACCTCACTGGAGCGGTTGGATACAAACGGAGACGTAAACCAAATGCCTGTCCGACAATTCTCCCACATAAGGAGCCTAAACGCCCGCGTGAAGCGAGTGAAATCCGCGTTAAAAAGCGGCAGAGACGAGAGACGCTGGATGCTCTCCTGAACAGACAACCCGCGTCTGCAGTCGCCGCTTCACTGTATATCCATATATGGAGACGCAGTTGCCGCACGTACACCACAGGTTTTGTCCCACTCTCGCCGCATCCCGTCTTTCTTGCGCTTCATTTTGATGCTCGTTTTGTGAAACATTGTCAGTGCTTTCCTCCTCCTGTATGTTTCGCTCGGGTTCAAAATGAAAAGGCTGAACAGATGACATGTTTATGCTGAACAGTCACAACAGGGTCCCGAAGCCCCCAGTCAACCTTTTTACGTCACTACCCAGAGTGCATTGCGACGTAAACAACAATGGCGACCTACGAGTTAAACTATTTTTACAAATTTTATAAAAACGAAGACATCAAGAAGGTTTTTTATATCAATTTATTATAACTGATACTAACATTTATCTTTTAAGAACTACAAGTTTTATAGCCGGGGTTCCTTTTTAAGAAGCTTCTTTGGCTTGATCTTACGGTTCTCCTAAGAAGGCAGTTAAGAACGCGTCTGGGAAACACCCATATCTTAGCGCTCCTTCTTAGCCATTCCTTCTTAAGAGCCTTCTTAAGTCCTTAAGAAAGATCGAATCTGGGAAACGCGGCCATTTCCAATGCATGATAACACATTTGACAACAACGCCACATTTGTTGGTTACTCCGTGAAACACCTAGGCTCTCTCCAAAAAAAGTTGAGAAAACTCAAAATTTCAAGGCAACTTACTGCAATCTATATTTGAGTTTACAGCCCAACAAAAGATCTTGAGTTTTTAAAAAGTTCCATCCACTAATATTATTTTATTAGACAAACTTGTAAGTTAGAGTTGTGCCAAGTCAAAATTCTGCAGAAAACAGTCAACTTTTTCTTTTTTTTTTTTAAACAGTGAATCAGATCTCAGCATTTGGTACTTTTTAGGTTTTATTTAGATTCTATTATGTGTAAATCATGCCCTCCAAATAAGCTCTTTTGGTCCTGTCAGAATGATGGATTCCTGATTGCATTTTCAGTGCACTGCACGTCTTTCCCATCCTCATAACAGGATATTGAAAAATAAGAATTAGCTGTGTTATTGTGCTCTTCTAAGACAGACACTTCACACCATACTAGACAACATAGAACTCAACACAACAGACAACAAAGAGGACGTCCAGCAGCTCTTTTTTCCTGCTCTGTTTGTGACATCAAGCTTTGTGCGAGAATGGATGTTCAAGAAACACCGGTTGCAACGGAGTGGCATTTTTCTGGGTGAACCTGGTCTACCCCAGATGAAGGGTGCCAAAGAATGGAACTTTGGGGCTGGTTATTTAAATGCTCGTCTGACATCACTGCAAAATGTCTTACTATTCACCTGACGAAATGAGAGTGATTGAAAAAGAAAAATTAGGTTTCAAATTATCCAAATGTCAGCATCATTCTCTGCTCTGAGATGACGGGGGTGTGTCCACTGAAGGACCTGAACACTCGCTCTCACACACACACTCACACACATACACACACACACTGGTCTATTCACGTTAGTGGGGACCAAAGACCGCAAACATCGCAATTTGCTAGTGTTTTGTACAGAAGATAAAGACGAAAGATCATTCTGCACTTTAAATCCACAAAGATCTAGTAATATATCAGAAAAGCAGACAGACTGAATATATTTGATCCTTACAATAGTAAAACAAAGTATGGAAACATCTTTCAATATTACACTATAAAAGCAATACAAGCATGCACAATAAACATGATATTTATGTTAAAAGCGCCGGCAGTGAACTGGGAAATATGGACAAATTAACTACTAATGATATTGCTCCTATTTGTCCAAGTGGAAAAAATTCATATTTCACATTTCTCTCACACAAAAGGTGTACAAACTGGGCAAACATTGTAAGTTATACTTTCCTCAAGTTTATCCTTAACTGCTGATTCAATACCTGGTATGAAATGATCACTGTACTAGTCGCTATCACGCTGTCTTCTATGCTCACTTTGAATGTGTTGTATGGCAGTGATCCATCGCTTCACTTTTATGAATAACCCTGGACATCATTTCCTGGAAATTACTGTATGCCAATAGATGTGAACAGCGCCACTTCCTGGCAAAATGGCGTCATTTTGGTTTATGATGGGATTGCTCCATAAGTATTAATAAGCATTGTGTGAACTGATACGACAACAGTATGAATATTTATATATATATTTATGTATTTATATATATTTAAAAGTTACACACTAAAGCTTTGGCAAAAGTCTGAAGGCAACTTTAATTGTCAGTAAGAAAAAAAATAAAGGAGGCAGTCCAAATCATTAGTGGTGTTTTACTTACCAGAGTGGGTGGGAGGGGGGCAGTCATTCATTAGATACGTCTGAAATGTATGAATCACAAGCACAGCTGTTCATAAATCCACAATGTTAATAAAGAAACTTCACCCCGGTCAGGAAAACTGGACAAGCAGTCACAGAAGAGCACAGGCTCTGTGTCTGTGTGTGTTTGTTGTGTATGATTTGATTTGATTTGTAAGCGAGTGAGAGTAAATGAAGGAGAGAGTGTGTGAGAGGGAGAGATAGTGGTAGCTGTATGACCCCATCGCTCAATAGAGATGATTTTTCCCCATAAATCAGACAAGGCAGCGAGGCAGAGAGCGTGCTAGACACAGAGAGCAAGTGATTCAGCCGTGGTAGTTCACTGGCTCAGACCTCAGTTGAGAAGCAAGGGAAACTAATCGTTTCCACTCACCCCGATGAGTCTGGCTGCTCTCGTCTCGTCTGTGTCCTGAATGCAAAGAACTCCTCGTCCTCTCTCTCCGCCTCCCCCTCCTCTCTCCTTCCTCCCTTCCTTCCACTCTCCTGCTCCTTCCCTCTCCATTTCCTCAATTCTCACTCTCTGAATGATCCATGCGCCCTGTCCTGTATCAGCCCCTGACACGCTTGTTATTCCATCACAAAGAATCAGACGTGGCAGCATTTCATGGACAGCTGGACGCTTTTCATAAATCTTGCAAGGCAGAGCTGAACTGCAACGGTAGCTGTGAGGTTGTTGTGTATCAGACCAGGTAGAAATTGGTATTTTAAGGGAGACGCTCAGGCAAACGGTCTTGTTCAAGTGTGAGTGTGCTGGAAATCATAAAGAGTCTGGAGGAAGCGTGCATTTTCTGTCACTTGTACATAATTGCAAATTCCGGAAAAAATCTCTCTGTACTTACACCAGCAAAACTAGATAAGGCCTATTGTTATAACTGTGGCTGCTGAGAGGAGTAAAGCACATTCCTCTGTCTACAGTTATCAGTGAAACTGGCAACACGCTTTCATGTGTTTCACAGTGATGAGCACAATCAGGCTTGGGCTCGGCTGCTCTTTAATAATTCACAACCAACCTGAAACATGAGGCAATATTCTGAATCTGCAATTGGGATCTTTTTTTTTGCAGTCACTAGTTTTTCCTGCATCTACGTCTTTTTCAATGACTGATTTGCTCTTTCGACCTAGTTTCCCGTTGTTCTTCATATACCGTTATATAATAATGTTCACGCGGTGGAGCTGAAAACACTCACTTTATCTCTTACAAATGCAGTACTACTACTCACAGTTTCGTTCCATAAAACGTGCATTGGTTGTTGTGACTCTTTCTGAAAATAAATCTGTGCTGCTTTTGCAAAATGGCTTGATTTTAATTTTTTTTATTAAAAATGGATGTAGTTTGAAGATTTCAGGAAGTTTAACGAATGTGTTCTCTGCTATCACTATTAGTGGTATTTAAGTTTGCAAGAAAATAAGCCTACTTTTTATGGACACGTTTAGTAAACAATTACCTGATGATATTATGGTCTCAGTCACTAGTTTCAGGTGTTTCGTATATGGCAAGTCATTTACTAAGGGCGGCGAATCTGTGTCATGCAGAAGCAACAATATTCTATTAATCTATCTGTTATAATTCCAACGATTCAATCCACAGGCTTCAGAAGTGGCAGGTGACTTACCAAGGGCACCAGTGCGTGCTGTGCCAAATTTGAAATTGTTTGGATGAGAATTGCAAGAGCTAGTGGTTAAAAAAACACACACGCACTGCACAAGTAGATAAAGCAGAGCTTCTTTTGGGCGTGGCTAAGGTATAATTGACTGCTAGTAATGTCCAATAGGTGCATGTTTGCATCATTTTTTTCTCATGTATCCGCACTTGGAAAAGTAACACAAAATATATGTGCATATTACAGATATTTGAGGGAAAAGGAAATGAGTAGGAGGCACCAAAACAACACATAAGGGCTTGTTGTGTGGCTCTCCTGTTGCAAGACATCATAAAAAAAAAACATTAAACATTATTACAACAAAAATCATAAAAAGGCTTAAGAAATCAGAATAACGCGTACATAAAGTGATCCAAACAGGTAGATTTCCTATAGGACAGTGAGAGTGGGTGTAATGCTGAGTTGCTTAATTGTTCCAACTTCTAAAACTAAAATCTTCAACTACTTCAACTTAGTGGAATTAATATTTATCTGATATGATATGGAAAATTGCTCCAACAGAGAGGCTCTTTGAATCTGTGGAGACAGAACAATTAGGCCAGTACAGAGGTTAACGTAAAACCACAGTGATTAGTAAACGTGCCTTTGTTCCATTTCCTTTGACCATCCCACATTGTGCAGCACACGGTCTTTTAGTTCAAACGCCCCCACTTCTTCATTCCATTTCCTCTCGGGTCCATCAAACAGCCATTTCTCGTCAAGTCTCATTTGCATGCCTGTTTCAGCGTCAGATGAAAGTGGAGCGATGTACTGACTGCTTTACTGCCTCAATAAATCCTAACACTCGCCACTGAAAACAACAACGACTCGGTGTGAATTCGATTGAAAATGCAGGCTCCACTGATGATCTGTTATTTGTTATTACGTTATTTTGTGTGTGTATCTGTATCATCACGTTCATGTTGAAGAATGAATGTATGCTTAGGTTACAGAGACTGTGTGTTTGTGTCTTGTATTTGTTACCTTTTTGGGACCTTTTCTGGCATAAACACTGACATTGTCATGACCAGTTGTCCTCATGGACACCAAAACCTGGTCCTAATCAGGCAAAACCTCATTACTGAGGAACTGGTTAAGTTTAGGTTTGATAAACCCTAAACACCTAAGCTCAAAATGTTACTTATTTTATCCATGAAAGGGCTGGAAAATGTCCCGTAAAGAAGTGCTTTTGCCAATTTTTCCAGAATAACTTTCAATATCTGGCAGTGATTTATAATTTGCTGTATGCAGGGTCTCTGCAGGTTTCAACAAGTCAAATTTAAGACTTTTTAAGACTTTTCTAAGACCATAATTAATACAGTTTAAGACCCATTTCAAATCCATACTGGCAAAAAAGTACAAAAGACACGAAAGAGAATTGGAGCCACAAATCGTTGAAATTCTGCTTAGCTGTGGGCTTTCATTAAGTTTTCTCCGATGCTAGCACACTCGATAAATTCTCACCGGGGAACACAGATTCAGATTCAGAACACATTTCAAAGCGAGACTGAAGTATATGCATGTTTTAAATAAGAGTAACGTTGATAGATTAACTATTAAGACCTTTCAAAATTGTATTTAAGACCTTTTATGAGATTTTTGGAGAATTTAAGGCCTTAAATTCAAATGATTGGATTTAAGACTTTTTAAGACATTTTAAGACCCCGCGGTTACCCTGTGTATGTTAAAATGATGTATTAACAATTTAAAATGAAGACAAACGAAACGTTTTGTTAAAAAAACACTGCGGTTGTACATGAACGCCAGATTTTCCATTAAAGCTCCCATGGAGTGGTCCTATTGCACAGACTGTATATGTGAGTTGTGGAGATCTACTTACATACATTAACTTGTTTTTATGCTCAAAAACCACCTAGTTGCTGCAAATCAGCCGATAGAAATCTCTCCTCACTGAAGCTCTCGTCAGTCGTGCTGTTTCAGACTGAAGCTCACCCCCAGAAGACGGACTGTGTTGTGATTGGCCAGCCAGCGAGAGCTTTCCCAGCTGTCTTGTGATTGGCCAGGTACCTGGAAGTGATGTAATTAGCACATCAGCTCCCAGAAGTGCAGCTCCCCCCTCTGGAACGGTGGATGCACTGCTACTCATTATCACAATATTGTTTTAACAATGTTTAAAAATGACTTTGTCACGACTCCCCGCCAGAGTCCCTTTTACGACTTTGACCCGGAGTCGGACACAGAGTCAGAAGCAGGGATTAAAATTAACGGGGACATAATTAATTGTCATTGGGAGGATCGATATTCTCTCTCGGGTCAACCTCGGGATGAAAGAGAATTTTGACTGATTAAATTTTTCTGTTAAAGTTTTCAACACCAGAGCGGTTTCACGGTCGGTGGAAAATACGAATGTGAAAAGGTAAATGGCTGGCTGCCTCGCGTTTGTGTTGTTCAGTGAGACGTAGAGACTGCAACAATGTTGCAGCCTGCTGCTCTCGCACTGCTTGCCGCTCGAGCTGAGATACTGTTGACGCTTGAGCTCAGCTGAGGCGAGAAGAGGATACTGTCACCAAAGCCCTGCTGTCACTGTGCTGTGTTGCTTTACTCTTGATACGATGTTGCATTGGCTGAAGCCTAAAGAGCAGGCTTTTAGCCAGCAGGGTGTCTGGGCGTCCTGGAAAAATAATAAGAAAATAATAAGAAATAGGACTCCCTGAAGACGCCCTATTTTTTCCTCCCCCGTTTCCCCCGGTAATTTCTCTAAATGTGATCAAAATTAGCTGCTGTTTTTTTTCCAAACCAGGAAACAAGTGCACATTTAAAATAAAAGTACTTGCATAATGATTAATTCTCTTAAAGGTGCATTATGTAATAAATCTAAAGCAACTGGCCACAAAATCCTCCTAATATGTCACAGAGGACGAGGAATAATGTTCATACAACATACTGAACTCACCAACAAAAATAGTACAACAAAAATATTTGCATTAAAAAAAATATTTTTCGCACCGCAAAGTTTGTTTATGTTTTGAAATTATGTTTTGGCATGAGGCGCAATCTACCACCGTCTACCAATCATTGCAGTCAGTAGAGTCTCAGCGATTAAGCAGCCATGGGTTGCCAGTTACGTAGCTACAATTGAAATGAAACGAAACGAAACCTAAAAGATCTCGGTATGAATGTCAAAAACGCCAAGATAAAGTTTGCGGCAAAGCAAGGGTCTATATACTGTAAGACATGCTTTTGAACGGTGGAGAGAGTTTAAAGCTGAGAGGAATTTCAAAAAGGATGCAGAATGGGCTCTTCTCCTAGACAGGTAAGTTCAGCTTGGCTAACTACGTTAGCATCATAGCTCGACTCTCGAGAGTTTTGAACCGTTCCCTCGGTTTTGGAGGCTGCCGTACTGACGCACCGAAGGGGGAAGCTTTGATGCAGCGGGGGTTGTGGCTCCGGGCAGAACCACCAATCGCAGCGACCGGTTGTTCTGTCCGCGGCTACCCGGAGCCACAACCCCGCCGCACCGACTACCGGCAGTTCTGTTCTGTCAGCGGCTGCAGCTGGTTCTGCTCGGCGCGGGCTGCGGCGGCAGTTCAGTTGACACAGAGATGCGTCTTTTAGTCTCTTTCTAATCTTACCTAATGCCGCCTTTAACCATTTTAACATTGTAACAACAACACTGTTAATCATACCATATAGCCATAAGGCTGTAAACTGAATTTGATTCAGTGCATGAGTTTTAATTTGATTTTTTTGCGTCCTATGGCAAAAACCATCGTCTTTTTGTAACGTGGTAACACTCTCCTTCCATGAATATAAAGCTATGTGACTGTGTCGGTGCTCTCGGACAGAAGATTCATACAAATGCGGAGGTGGGTGGAAGAATTGTCTTTGCACTTTATACACTGTTTTGTTTTTGTTTACTGTTTTTGCATCTCCGCTCGTGTTGTTTTCCACGTGATGTGGTGTATCCTGATGTTGTTGTTGTTTGCAATTCAATAAAAGTATTTAAAAAGCAAAAACAAAGAACAGATCCGGGGTCCAGAACTTATCAGAAAATGTAACAAAAAGTATTGTAGAAAATGTAGTGGAGTAGAGTATATATAATTGCTGCAAAATCTAAAAGTATAAAATATGCACTATTTATTCAACTTAAGTAAAGTACAGATATGTGAAAAATGTACTTAAGTAAAGTAACAAAGTATGTGTACTACGATACATTCCACCACTGGTAACAACATTCTTGCACTCGTTTGCAGTAGCAATGTTGTCGGTATGTGTGCATTCGTGTGCATGTCCAGAGGGGAAACAAGTAGGGGGTTCCGTACGGAAGCTCCAGAGGGCAAAAGGTACGCCGTAGTAAGAGGAGAAAATAATCAATGTTTTTATTATCATCCAGAACAAAAAACTTGAATTAATCGATAAAATCGATATATCACCCAGGCCTAAGAGAACTGAACCAGACTGTGTTGGATATGGAGAGCCCACTTGGAGATGGAGGAGTGCACAGCGCAGTAACAGCACAGGGGCGGTGCATAGGAAAAAAATGAAGTTCCTGATTTTCAGTTTCAGCCGATAATTTTCATTTTGGTGCATCCCTAGTTATATTGATCTTGCCAATAAAGATGTGTCCTGTTCATTCTAGTTGCCCCATTATTACCTCAAATTTTAAAAGGCTCTGCATGCCCTGCAATTTTCCTCATGAGGGGTTGAAAAAAAATCTTAGTAAAAAGCCTGCTAAAGAGTCTGAGAGTACAACTTCAACAACACAACAAATCCAGTCTGGAAATAATATTATTTGTTATCAACATAATGTATTGTGTTTTTATTATATTATCAGTAAGTAACAACTCAAAATGTAAAAAAGATTTTCGGGAAGATTCTGGGCGATTCGGGACGGTTCAAAAATGTTTTTGGGATGTTCCCGGGACGGTGGTGAAAAAAGTTAGTTTTAACCCCTGGCCAGAAGACACTGTCGCAAGTGAAACACCTCCACAATGGACGTTCTTCTTCTTCTGCGGTTCAATGTAGTGGCTGTTTGTTTTGAAACTGTAGGGCTTCAAAAACGAGGTAATGGCGCAGATACACACCAAAAACAGCGTTAATTTGAACTTCCGGTCTATGGGAGCTTTAAATTTGAAATTTGAACAGTACCAAACATATTTATTTTCCAACTTTTTCCCTTTCTGACATCAAAGATGCTGATTTGTTGGCTTCCTGTAACGGTGCGAGTGAAATTATTGTAATAACCATGGCTTTGTTGTGCAACTTGGTTAGGGTTAGGGCACTAGTAATTATGGTTATGGATAGAGTAAGTCTCCAGGAAATTAATGTGAGTCAATGCAATGCCCTCTGAAGTCATGGAAACCAGTGTGTCTGTGTGTGTGTGTGTGTGTGTGTGTGTGTGTGGGTCTGCCGACGCCGCTGCAGAGCTAATGAGAGACTTGGGGTTTCAGGTGTTGGTGCTTTGAGAGAGAAGGTGAGTGACGGGACTCATGAATAGTGATGGCCGACAGCTGCTCATTAACCAAGAGACTGTCGATCAGCCGGCAGATGGGAACTGCGACCCTGCCCCTTCACACATAAACACAAGAAAACACGTACACATGTGCACAGGATCATGCAGATGTGCCCACAAACACACATACAGAATTCATCTCCCCTGTGCAGAGACCCATTCCACCTCTCCCCCTGAAAGCATGAGTGCAGTGAGACCGTGCCGGTGTGACTAGAGCAGGATCCTCTGTGGATATGGAAACACCTGCCAATGTCTGAGATTCTAAAGGCTGAGGCGGATAAAAAAAAAATTAAAAGTCCACTGTGTTCGGGAAATGTCTGTGTTACTGGCCTCAGGCCTAGGGGAGCCTGGGCAAACAGCAAACAAGCTGTGGTACTGTTGTACATTGAAGAAAGGAACAGAAAAATACTGTTGTCAGCTCCGTACACAGATTTTTTCTGAAGGACATAAAATTTCACTACTTTAACCTTTAATACATATATTGATAAAGAAAACCTTTTACTTTCCTTGGCACAAGAAATATTTATACCATGACAAATGATTACAATGAATTTAACACAAAATAAATGAACTGTAATAAATCAATGATACAGTTATAACTCAGTTACAACCAGTAAAAGGATACAAACTGACCCTTTACATGGAAATGCATTTAACTCTGTATTCAACATGTGCGACAGGGTAGACTGTTAACAGAGGCCGCCATTACATGGACAAATGGAAATATATACACCTCTAAAACACAGTGTTATAAATCATGAAAACAGATTTAAATCTTAGTACTTCTTGAAACTTCTGCTGGTTGCTTTACAGAAGCTGGATATCAAAGCTGCACAAAGTAAACATGTAGCTTCGGCCATTAGCATTAGTTTGGCTAACTGTCCCAGCTAACTCTTAGCATAACTCTCGACATAACATAGCTGAATGATAAGTAGATGTGTTTTTAACATATTTGCATACCTGTTGTAGGCCAACAATGAAGAAAGGAACATACTTTATATATTCTGAAGTAGGTGAGTAGCACTTCCCTCATTATCCGTGTATATAGTGCCACCTGCTGTTCAGGTGGTGTACCCATTTTAAAGAGAATAAACTTGAACATCTTGACGAGGACTCCATAGCAACAGCAATATGACTCTGACTTTTGCCCACAGTTTAAAGAGGAGATGCTGTGTACTTCCTGTTAACTATTCGCATACTTGTACACATTATTGCCAGAATCTCTGTGAGGTGCAATACTTACATGGACAGTAGGGACAGTGCTGAGGCAAGGTCACATTGTGTTTCTACTGAGTCAGCATTGCGTGCAGTAGGTCTCTGTTGCGTCTCTCACACTTAAACTTCTCGAGGTGGAATTCCAGCGTGTTGGTACGTCTTGCACGAGTGACTCCGGGTCTTGTCCAAGGGAGGCTTGCTGGGCATTCAGCTCGTCTGTGTTGGCCGGATAGTGCTTGAAATGTCCCACCACTTTGCGACACTTACCCCGCATTTCCACTGGACATGTTACAGCCGCGGCACGTCAGCGGCGCGGTTCTGCTTCGACCTCTGCTCAGCGGCAATCCCCACCGGGCGCGTTTCAGCAGCGGCGCGATGCCTTGGGAGGCAGCGGTATTCACGGAAAATCGCGCAATAATCTCGAACGGACACGAGTTAGCGAGACTGTGTGTATAAAGGAAACAACAACACAGCTTCTTTGTATTGTTGATGTGAAGTTGTGACACGCTGTATGACCTGCGTATTGTGTTTTTTTTTGAAAGGGGGGCGGAAATGTTTCACTTTGCGTCTGTGTCGCACTTCTGCTATGTTGAAATTTACGTGGTTCAGCAGCAGCAGCGGCAAAAATAGAACTGCTACCTATCGAAAGTGCTTCGGCGCTGCGAGTCGCTCCTGGGACGCTGCTGAGACGTTCCGCAGTGCGCCCAGTGGAAATGCTCTCATTGATTAGAATGGAAGCGATTTGCAATCTGTGACGCGTCCGGTGGAAATCCAGGGTTAGCCAATACATCAACAATATCACCGCCGCTCTGTAGAAGATGCGCAATACAGGGCAAATGCTCAAAGGGCAGTATCCTCCCTGCAGCTATCATATTGGGAGTGCTGTCTGTTCCAATAGAGGTGGTTTTGTCTGCTATCCCCACTGATTTGAGACATCGAGAAACTGCCTGGCACGCCCCCACCGCCTAATTCGGCCAGGTATACATCCGTGTTAAATTAACAAAGTGAAAATCATAGCTTGCTTACTGTGTAGACCCAACTTCCGGGCACAATATAGTGAATAGATTAACGTGCAATAATTTTCTTATCGCGCAATAAGAGTCTTGTGTTAATGGCCCTGCCTAATTAATATTAATATTAAGCTCCTTGCCTGGTAGTACAAAACAAAAAAGAGACATAGAGGAGTGAAGTGAAGAACACAATTCTCACAGTTGTATGAATGTAAATTGTATTACTGTCAGAAGGGATTTACCCAGTCATAGCATCTGAATAATGATAATTTATCTTTGCTTCATGCATCTAAAATTCCTGCCTACAATTAAACATCCCTGAGACCACTCATTATTGGAAAAGCACACACACACACAGTCATGAAATCTAAAGCTAAAATTTGTAGCTTCTTCCAGTTTATAAGGAGTATACAATGATGCTCACATAGTTTTTGAAAGTGTGTTGTTTACTTAACTCCTCCATTGTGTGATGTAAGGCTTATGTTAGAAGCATGACTAAGCTGCTTGATGTGTGAAAGTACAAATATGGTGTAAAATGTGTTGAGTCACTGTGCTCGTTCCATCTTGAACTTACTTTAATGTCTTTGTTGAGCGAGTAAGTGACTCAAAAATCTCAATTTTGCCTCACAAAATGAAAATTAAATGTTTAGTTGCTTGTGATTTAACAGCCAGTAATATCACTCATCTTTGGCACAATTCAGGGCCAGATTCTTCACAGTTATGACGCTTTTTCATGATACAGTTCTAGCGCTACTTTCTTTTCGTGGTAGTACCTGGTACTTTTTTCGGTACCTCGCGACCTGCGTTCTGAGGTGATACTAAAATGTGATGACAACTGACTGCCTGATTGCCTGCCACTGATTGGTCAGAAAGAGTCACCTGGAAGTCATGAGCGCGACATCCAAATCAAAATGGACAATGCCAAACTGGTTAAAAAGAGCTCTGACATCTCCAATCTCCAACATTTAACAATGGAAATGTCTACAATCTCAATATTTAACAATGGAGTCTGGCGTATTTAGTGTCAAAGTGCCAAAAGCCGGCGATCATGAGCAGAAACTCAAACTGAAATATGTTGTTAAATGGTTGGCGTAGTGGTTAATGCTCTTGCCTTTGCAGTCAGAATACCCAGGTTCAAGTCCCGGTTGGAACAAGGGCCTTTCTGCATGGAGTTTGCATGATCTCCCCTGTGTATGTCTGGGCTTCCTCCAAAAGTCCAAATACATGATTTGGGGATTAGGTCACTCTAAATTGACTGTAGGTGTGAGAGTGTGAGTGAATGGTTGCTTGTCTCTATCAGTGGCCTTGCGATGGATTGGCAAACTGTCCAGGGTTTACCCTGCCTGTCGCCCTATGTCAGCTGAGATGGGCACAGCACCTCCCGTGACCCTCCAGTGGAGGATAAAGCAGTAGAAAATGGATGTATTTCAATGGCCTATCCAGGTTGCCCTTTAATGCCTGTTTTTTTGAGTAGCTCAACAAAGGACAGCAGTTAAAGGGGAGGTAAATATTTAGAGTGATACATCTTTTGTAAAGTCAGCAGGCAGTTAGGTAGAGTTAACAAGCTGGAGGAGCTGAGTCAGGAGAGCGGGAATTAACAGATAAGCTGCAGGTCACACAGGCACAAAGTTATATCAGATTATCTGGCAATTTAAGTCAATTTATTGTGTAGTTTCCTGGGATGTCACAACGTCACAAAGTGGTCCAATCAACAGAGATCATTTCAGTAGTTTGATTATTAACTTGGATGGTGTGAAAGCCCGTTTCTGCCCTTTTTTTAACTATCCATCTCTTCTGCAGCTTTCGCCACACTCAGCTTTGCCATGTCATCTCGATTAGTTCCGCACGCATTCTTGCCTCATACTCGTGAATTGCGGAGATGTCAGAGCGCATCGCAACCACAGCACTCCGAGCTGTGTTGTTGACCGCCCTCACACTGATCTGATCAGCGGCGATCATTCTCAGTTTCCGATGTTGCATGAACATTCCACATCCCAAGGAGAGCATTCCAATTGTCGTGAACATGAACATGTATACATCCTCAACATCCTCTAGTGCAGCAAGGCACACGACTCTCCACTTTGCCCATCCATCCATGTTGTAGCTGGTCCCATCCGGGCATGTGGGTTCACCCGGAGGCGTCCTCCTTGTTGAGAATATGTATGTATGTATATGTTGAGAATGTGCATTTGGCATGTAATCAAATGCAGTGGCGACTCCTGAAGAAAATTTCAGGGGGGCATTTTTTTCTGATAATGATTAAGGTGACCCAAGTGCATAAAGCAAGACAGTATCAATGTGTTGTTGGGTGATTAACAGTCCTCCTTGTGTCCACTAGATGGCAACTTGATAAACAAATATTATTTACATGAATCTAATGGATGATGTAAAACAGCTAAACAGGACACAAGATGTGTCCAGCAACCACATAAAGACAGGGGCAGCATATTAAGTCAAGTATTTATTAACTGACCAAGAATCAGGAGCTTTCACAACTTTTACCAGATACATACAACAAACATATGACAAGATAGTGCAGTCAAATTATTCATTAAGTGTAAAGGAAAGTGCAGAATTTGATCTTTAGATGTGTTGCTAAATCCATCTTACAATACTCTCTTACACAAAACAGTCCGATTTTCTGATTTGCGTGAAGTTTAATCTGCAGTTAAACCCTGAGCGATAGCAAACAAGCTAACGAACGTAGCTTCAAATGACTGCTGTCCGCTGCTACGAGCCATAAACAGCTAAAGCTAACTGGTCAAACTACGTGTACTTATCAGTTAGTGCTGGGACTGATTAAACGAGCACAATCCTCTGAGTATTTTTAAAACAGTGAGCTTCGCTTCGCTCAGAGCGGCGCGAGCAGAGAGGTGAACAACTTATCGAGAGAGGTGAAGTGAAGAGAAGTTATCCCTTCCTCTCTTTGCTCAATTTACATATGATGCAAGCACGTTAGTGCATGCACATAAATAGTCATTAAAAATGACAGATGAGGGGGCACTACCACTTTTATATTTATGTTGCTTTATCTTACTTTTAAATGAGTAGCAAAGTATTAAAGTAAAAAATTGTTGCATGGAGATGCATCGATAATCGGTTTAGAATCGAATCGTGAGGTGCCAAGAGAGTCATGAATACTGTAGAATAACTCCACACTAGTACAGGTTCACATGGCCCCAGAAAATGATGCTGTTTACAAAGAAGAGCTATGATTCTAATGAAGTGAGGAATCAGAATGCAAAGACAATTTACAGAACTTTGACTGTGTAAATCAACATCTTTTATAAAAAATCCCCGTGTTACCTGCTGATGTGAAGGGTGCTGACCTTAACTTCATGCATTCTTGATATTCCAAGACATTGACATGCTTACTAGGGCTGTCAATATTGCTCAAAAATGATATTCGAATATTCCCTCTAAAAACACAGATATTCTAATATATTCTCATAGTATTTGCATCGCAAATCTGGTGTGAGTTGCATCCGCTGCATCTGGAGGCTTTCAATCAGCCAGACTGTCAGGTGATGACAGCATGACGTCAATAACAGGACAAACTAATATAACGACACATAACTACCTGTAATAGATTATTTAAAGGGACAATATGTAGTATTTATGGGTTTATATAACCCAAAATCCACTTTTTTATACATATTATGTGCTCCTGCATTGTCTAGTCGCTGTATAATAGTTTTTGTTTCATTTTCGTAGTGTTTCAAAAAGTCATGTAAAGTAACATGGTCGCGGGCCGCTGT
Organism: Microchirus variegatus; assembly: GCF_963457635.1. NCBI lineage: Eukaryota > Metazoa > Chordata > Actinopteri > Pleuronectiformes > Soleidae > Microchirus > Microchirus variegatus. The sequence continues at coordinate 26,017,934 of NC_139811.1, read as the reverse complement.
TGCATAGCCACTGTTAGCAGCGAGACGCCATGTTTCTACCGGAGCCTGTAAGGACAAACGCGAGAGAACAAATCAAGCGTCTCTTTACTTGTAGCGGAAGTCCGCCACACCGCCACAGCGATGCGGCTGCGCGGATGCTGTGTAATCAAATATACCGGTATGGCGGTATATTAAAAATTCATATCGTGACGGGAAAAAAAATGGTATTCGGTATGAACCGGTATACCGCCCAGCCCTTAGAGTAGGTACCAAAAAAAGCACCAGGTACTAAAAAAAAAGTTGAGTATTGCTGGAACTGTATCAAAGAAAAATGCATGGCAAGATACTTCAATTAATTTTAACTTAACATAACATGTATAATTTCAATACTTAACACTGAACTGTCAAAATTTTTACCTGGATCAGCAGATAACATTACTAGACAATAATATACACTGGTTTACACCTGAAAAAAAGTGGTTTAAGGGTTTAGTTATGCTTTAGTGCTCAATTATCGGATTGGGTGGATTTGAAAATCTTCTCTGTCACACTACGGCTTAAATCTAACGCTCATTCCTCGTGAGTTCCAAAGCCCAGAAACAATGCAACTGTGAGCTGTTGATGACGCCGCATGTGGCAGCACTTCTAGTTAAAAGCCTCTGATGGAATGCTCCTTTTGTTTGTAATCGATCGAGAGAGAAAAAAAGGCATCCACTGTGTAATTGTAGCCTCATTTGATCTCAAATAAACCGTGCTGTCCTACACAGGGGGAGAAGGGTGGAATATAAGCTCGGAGACACCTTCATTACAACAAACACCGCCCCGTGTCTTCCCTGGCTTTACTCTTGCACTTACGCACACACACTCATTTGCACACTCCTTTTAAATTATAATGCCTTTTTCTCCAATCTCACTTTGTGTCTTGTCTTCAATCATACTCGACAAACAAGTACACACACACACACACACACACACACACACACACACACACACACACACACACACACACACACACACACACACACACACACACACACACACAGTGCCTATCACAGAATGATCCTGGGATTGATCTAGTCGCAATAGAGTGGGGCGAAATGAGTAGTTACTCTGGATAGGCAAAGGCGTCAAATAATACAGATATGAATGTCTGAGAAATAATTGAAGAAAGTGCTTTATATGTAAAAGACGGGGTGGGGAGGACTGGGCGTGAGAGTGGAGTGGAATTGAATCTCAGAGAAAATGAGGAGTGGGTTGTGTCCCGGGCGACCGAGTCACAATGCCTCAGCCATGTTTGAAGAAAATCAAGGATAATTAGAGCAGTCAGCAGCTTCCACTGGGCCCAAAGCATGGAGCTTGCCCACACTCTTCCCTTATCACTCTCTCATTCACTCATTCTCCATTTGTTGAGCTGTTTTATTGAGCATCTCTTACTAAGTTGTCAGTCTGTGTTCATGTAGGGTGACTTATTTGTCATAGTGTTTGAAATGAGGTTGAAGTGAGAAAACCGAGTTATTTGGTTGGTTTTGGTGAGTCAGCAGCAGAGAGTGATTGAAAGTGAAAGTGTTTTGGCTTTAGAGCAGCAGTGGAGAATTATCACATGATGAAAGAAGACAACAAGGCAGTGATAATGGTCCTAACTAACTGTGGCTAAAGTTCCCTGTGTTACTTCCCTGTCCAGAGGAAATGAATCCAAACTGAAAACACTGTCGCATTCCTGCATCAACTTTCTTTCCTTTTTTACCATCCAGCCTAGAGACATAATCTCTCCATTGAGTCCTGGGTCTTCCCCTGGGTCTCCTATCCGTGGGACATACCTCACCTAGGAGGATCTCGGGACACATCTTAACCAGATGCCTAAGTTCTGAATGTAACCCCAAGAAAGAAAGAAATAAAGAAAGAAAGAATTGTGTTTTACGATAATATGGGTTGTCACGGACTGAGCCGTGACGTGCTCACGCAGCGTGCAGTCAGCCAAACGCCGGCGCTAACATTCAAGCTGTCCTGCCGCTGTTCTCCGTGTCATATCACTGTCACCGTTTTCTCTGTTTTATTCCTGGTTCAATATTCACAATGTCATTTACCTCCTTTTGCCATAGATGCCAGCTAGCGCAGGGGTGGTGGTGCAAAGAGTGTGCAGGGAGAGGGAGAGAGAGAGCACTGAGACAGCGTCAGAGACAGAGAACGAAAGTTACGAATGTAACTACGGTTCTATGAATCCTGGATGACCGCCAGAGGCGGTGCCTAAAGCACTGGATATCTCCACCTCGCGCAGGTGCATTTCGAGTACCTAATACCAACATAGTCACCTGTGACCCTCCCCGTAACACCGGGAAGGCTATAACTTCCGGTGTCGTTAGAGGATCAGTTCCCAGAATCTTCTTGCGAAAACACAAGGATTCTGAGTGACTAGACGCTCTGGCGGTCATCCAGGATTCATAGAACCGTAGTTACATTCGTAACTTTCGTTCTATTTCATCCTTACTGACCGCCAGAGGCGGTGCCTAAAGCACTGGATGACTCATACCAACAAGGTCACAAAGAATCCAACACCCACCTCACTCATCAGAGACAGCAGAGCTCGGACGTAGCATCACATCCATCGGATGGGGAGCAGCGACGTTGACACGATAAAACCGTGCAAATGTGCCAGGCGACGTCCATGATGCCGCAGCACAGATTGACTCCAAGGGCACCCCTCTCAGCGCCGCCCATGATGTAGAGACACTTCTGGTGGAGTGGCACCTCACCCCAGATGGCGGGGGGCAGCCACTGGCCTTATAGGCTTGCATGATGGCATCGACAACCCAGTGGGACAGCCGCTGTTTGGAAAGTGCACAACCTCTGTTAGGGCCACTATGACACACAAACAGCTGCTCCGACCGCCGTATACCGGCAGTAGCAGCAACATTAGCTTCTAGCGCCCGGACTGGGCATAGCAGCTACGACCTACCCTCCTCAGACAGGGAGCCAAAGCGTGCGAGCTGAATAGGCTGGTTGAGATGCGTACGTGAAAGCACCTTGGACAGGAGCGCCACATTCGGCCACAGGACCACACCCCAGCCATCAGGGTTCCATCGCAGGCAGGTATCAGCCACGGACAGGGCATGCAACTCCCCGACCCTCTTTGCGGAGGTAATGGCGAGCAGAAAAGCAGCCTTCATAGAAACCCATTTCAGCTCTACTTGGGTCAGAGGCTCAAAGGGAGGTGACAGCATGGCCTCCAGCACCAGGGGCAAGTCCCATGCTGGAGCCCTCAGGGTCCTTGGGGAACGCAGCCTCAGTGTCCCCTTAAGGAAGAGGGACACCAATCTGTGGCACCCTACTGTAGAACCCTCGACCATTTCATGTCTGGAAGAAATAGCAGCTTTATAGACTCTCAAAGTGGAATGAGAACGACCACGATCCAGCAGAGATTGCAGAAACTCAAGAACAGTCGCCACAGAGCAACACACTGGTTCTTCTGTCTTATCCCTGCACCAGTCAGAGAACAGCTTCCACCTGTTTTCATACTGAACCCGGGTAGACTTCCGAAGTGCATGCCCTCAGTAGAGGGTCGGGTCCTGAATCAACCCAAACCCAGAGCTGGAGGCGACAGGGATCCAGATTGCCAAACCTGACCCCCCAGCTACGAAAGGAGATCCTTCCTGCAGGGCAGGCGCCATGGAGAGCTGCAGCAGAGGCTGCGCAGCAGTGGAAACCAGAGTCTCCCTGGCCAAAAGGGGGCCACCAGAAGGAGTCTGTGGCACGGAGAACCTTCCTACATGGCTCCGACAGGGGCGACTGAGCAAGCCAAAGTGGTCATGACCGTCCTCGGGATCAAGAGGAGCCGCACAGGCGACACAAGGATGGGCCATCACGAAGGCAGCCGAAGCAGCGTTGCTGGGATGGGAGTGAACACACTGCCTAGCAAACAATGGACAGATATAAAGAAGCCTGCATAGTTGTTGTTTTTTTTTCTTTTTTTTAAACAACGGCAATAAGGAGCGAGCGCTGGGAGCGGGAGCGAAAACACTGCCTTCACCAGCAATCGGAGGTGACAAAGTATAGAAACCAGGCTTTGCGCACACGCTGTCGCCAACAGAATATAAATAAATTATAGCGTTACCGGGAGCGGGAACGAAAACACTACCGTCACCGGTAAGGTCAATAAATAAATAAATAAAGCGGTAGCCTAGAACCGCTAACACAAAATCAATATTGCAATGAGCACTGGGAGCGGGAGCGAATACACTGCCTTCACCAGCAATCGAGGTGACAAGTAAAGTAACCAGGCAGAGCGCACACGCGCACACGCTAAGGTACAGAACAAATAAATAAATGAAGCGGTAGTCTTAAACCGCTAACGCAAAATCAATAATGCTACGAGCGCTGGGAGCGGCTCCCGCTGGTGAAGGCAGTGTATTCGCTCCGAATACACTGCCTTCACCAGTAACTACGGCGACAAAGCATATCAATCAGGCCGAGCGTAATCGCTGCTGCCAACAGAAAAAATAAATGATAGCGTTACTGGAGGCGGGAGCGAGAACACTACCGTCCCAGTAAGATACACAAAGCAAAAGCGGTGTTTAGAACCGAGCAAAGCTAACGGCTAACACACCAACAATAAACACACCAAACATTGAGAGCAATGAGGACAGCGAACGCTGGGAGAGGGAGCGAAAACACTGCCTTCACCAACAAACACCGACACAAACCTGCTACTCTCTTCTGTCGTCTGGTTCCAGATGATCAGCTGGCCACAGCCTCTGGAGGACGGGTTCCCCGCGGCTCCGACTGTCGGCACGAAGCTGCACGCAGCCAGCTGTAAACGAAGTTTCCTATTCCTTTCTCTCAGCACAAAGTGCAAGACAGTACATGCGCAGCGAGAAGATGAAAGGAACTGATCCTCTAACGACACCGGTTACAGCCTTCCCGGTGTCACGGGGAGGGTCACAGGTTACTATGTTGGTATTAGGTACTCGAAATGCGCATGCGCGAGGTGGAGATATCCAGTGCTTTAGGCACCGCCTTTGGCGGTCAGTAAGGATGAAATAGAACTGGCAAAGGGTAACATGTGCAGGGTTTTTCTTTCCGAGAGACATAGCCTGACAACTTGATGCCTATTTATTTTTCGTTTGGAACAGTTTTTGTTTTGCATTTTTGACTTTTCTTGCCACTGGAAATATTTGCACCTATTAAAAAAAAATCTATTTGAATTTTTTTTTTAAAAAAACAGAAGACATTTTTTTTCGAAAACTTTCATCTTCCCTGACTCCACCATCGGCTATCCTGTCACATGAGTAGTTCGGTCTAAAATAACACTATGTTGTAAATAAGTTGATCTGTTCAATAAATAAATTCATATATTCTTAAAAAAGGTTCATTTGATTGCAATTCATATATTGTAATATTATTTGTAACTGTTTCTTTTCATTGTGTCATTTATCCCTCTTAAGCTTTGCCTGCTTGGTTGTCATTTAACTGTGGTCCTCGCAATTTTGATCTTCTAGCTCAGGTGCTACGCTTAGTCACATAGGTAGGGTGCTACATGTAGTTCCCAATAATGAAAATGAGCTAATAGCGAATTCTGCTGCAGCCCCTCTCAATGCAAAGGACCATTGCCATTTTTTGCCATTATATTTAAACATATAGCACCACTGGAGACCCTCGTTTTTCTAACCAAGGCTTTTCGTGATCAGTAGCATCCAGAATTTCTAGAATTATCATCTAGCTGCCCTCCTCTGGCATCCCATGTGTTCTACTAGCTACTAGCTAGTTATTGGACGTACGGTGGTGGGTGGTGCAACAGACCAAAACACCAAAACATGCATAAAACACTCATGCATAGCCAGATTTTAGTGAGCCAATAATTTGGTTTTCTTAATGTCATGAAAACACATAAGTCCGACTAAAATTGAGCTATCATTAACACAACATACAGTGGTATGCAAAAGTTTGGGAACTCCTGTAAATTATCATGATTTTCCTTTATAAATCATTGGTTGTTTGGATAAGAAATGTCAGTTGAATATATCATATAGGAGACAAACAGTGATATTTAAGAAGTGAAATAAAGTTCATATGATTTACAGAAAGTGTGCAAGAATTATTTAAACAAAATTGGGCATGTGCATTTTTTTACAAATTTAGGCACCCTTTTCATTTTATTGATTTCAATGCCTTTAGCACTAATTATTGGAACTCAAAATTGGTTTGGTAACCTCAGTGACCCTTGACCTCCATACACAGGTGATTCCCATCATGAGAAAGGGTATTTAAGGAGGCCAATTGTAAATGTTTCTCCTCTTTGCATCTTCTCTGAAGAGTGACAACATGGGAGCCTCAAAACAACTCTCAAATGACCTGAAAACGATGATTGTTCAACATCATGGTTTAGGGGAAGGATACAGAAAGCTATCTCAGAGATTTAAGCTCTCAGTTTCTGTGAGGAACATTGTGAGGAATTGGAAGACCACAGGCACAGTTCTAGTTAAGGCTTGAAGTGGCAGACCAAGAACAATCTCAGATAAGCAGAGGTGAAGGATGGTGAGAACAGTCACAGTCAACCCACAGACCAGCTCCAAAGACCTACAACATCATCTTGCTGCAGATGGTGTCACTGTGCATCGTTCAACTATTCAGCGCACTTTACACAAGGAGATGCTGCATGGAAGAGTAATGCAGAAAAAGCCTTTTCTCTGCACCTGCTAAATGCTAAAGCACATTTGGAATAAGGTGCTGTGGACTGATGAAACTAAAATAGAGTTATTTGGGCAAAACAAGGGGCGTTATGCATGGTGGAAAAAGAACACAGCATTCCAAGAAAAACACTTGCTACCTACAGTAAAATGTGGTGGTGGTTCCATCATCATGCTGTGGAGCTGTGTGGCCAGTGCAGGGACTGGGAATCTTGTTCTGGGAAGTTGAGGGTCGCATGGATTCCACTCAATATCAGCAGATTCTGGAGAACAATGTCCAGGAATCAGTGACAAAGTTGAAGTTGTGTCGGGGCTGAATCTTTCAACAAGACGACGACCCTAAACACTGCTCAAAATCTACTAAGGCATTCATGCAGAGGAACAAATACAACGTTCTAGAATGACCATCTCAGTCCCCAGACCTGAATATTATTGAACATTTGTGGTGTGATTTAAAGCGTGCTGTCCATGCTCAGAAACCATCAAACCTGACTGAACTGGAGATGTTTTGTAAAGAAGAATGGTTCAAAATACCTTCCGCCAGAATCCAGACTGTAATTGGAAGCTATAGGAAGCGTTTTCGAGGCTGTTATTTCTGCAAAAGGAGGATGCACAAATGTTTCTTTTGTGGTGCCTAAACTTTACTTTTTTTATTTTTTATTTACTAAGATTCCAAATAGAGAGCGCTAAATTGCTTGTGCGAGCAGAAAGACTGCGCCTGTTACTGGATTACGTTTTGCGGGTGAACTACTAAGATTGTGGCCGCAATTGACTACAGGCGCAGAAGTGGTTAAGACCGCCCTATTTAAATGAGGATTTTGCGCTAGTCAAGAGTTGTCCACATGGAGAAAGAGCAGACTCAGACTCGCCGTGCACCGAGAGTAGACCAGGTTAGAGCTGGACCCGTTAAGGTAAATCGGGGTTCCCCTGTCCTCCAGTCTTAACCGGGGAACATAGGTACAACCTCTCCTTGAAGCACAAACTGCAGACCAAGGTAAGCCCATACCAGTACAAACACACATTTCTCCTCTGGATATCTATATTTAATTTATTCAGATATACCAAATAAGAAATTAATGTGTGTCATCTGTGAACGCGAAGTTGAACATGCTCTGGAAAAACAGAATTTCCTGATTTACAAATATAATATAACTATAAATAACCGCAGCCATGTGTGCGCACTGCTGTGCCAGTTAAGACCTGCCTTTCAAACGTGCTAAATATAGACGCAGAAATAAACACCGCAATCAGATTCAGGTTTGATAAATCACTTTGCGTGTGCTAAAATAACATATTTACATTTTCTCCTCCCATCACACGCAAAATAGCGTGTAAACGCCCCATATTGCATATGCTTTAAGGCAAGAACGCTTAATGGGTTGCGAGTGCTATTTTGCCCGTCTGAGGGACGCTCTCCTCGTTGCGCCTTGTTAGTAGATCAGCATCAACGCTAATCTACGTTTTTTGCACGCACAAAGCTTGAGTAAATCATATAAACTTTATTTCACTTCTCAAATATCACTGTGTTTTTCTCTAATATGATATATTTAACTGACATTTCTTATCCAAACGACCAATGATTTATGAAGGAAAATCATGAACATTTACAGAGGTGCCCAAAATTTTGCATACCACTGTATATTCAAAATCATATATATTTTCTTTGTTTGACTTCTCTCTTTAGGGGTTGCCAGCGGAAGATCAACATATTACATTTGGGCAGAAATTTTTTATGTTCTTCATAAATATGTAATATAAAATTACATATGAATAAATATATTCATATGTTCTTCCTGACGGAAGCTTTTATATGGATTGCAGGTGGTTGCAGTGTGACATTATGATGTCACGGACAAGTCATAAACAAAACGAGTCAGGGGAAAAACAACAACAACAACAACAACAACAACACCATAGAGCTTTATGTTACCATTTTGCATCTACTAATTTGGTCTCTCCTTAAATCAGTCGTTCAGAGGATCCAAGTGATGAAATAAATAATTGTTTTAAAAAGTTCACTACAAACATTAATACCCAACTGCTAGGCTATATTTACTACTACAACTAAATGTGGCATCCATGGTCTTGTGATGTTGTTCAACTAAGTAATGAATTGAAATAAAACACATTCCAAAAGCAGTGGGGATGTGGTATTAGTTTACTTGGGTGAGATTCAAGACATACATATAGTAAAAGTTTTTAATTTATACTCTCCATGGCTTTTTTTTTTTTTAATCATCTCCTCTCCATTCCTCTTTCCCTACCTCCCTCCACCAGCTATCATTTTCCGAGCAGGTGTCGGGCAACATCAGTGGCGTTGATCAGATATGCCAGGCACATATGGACAGCACTGATGGGCATAAATCACAAGTATTCCTGAAGTGGTCGTGCAGAGTCCTTCAGACTGGTTGTAGAAAACAGAAAATGCTAAGGGGAATCAGAGCATGAAACCACACTCCTCTCTCTTTCTTTCTCTTACATTTCCTTATAAAGTGTCACCCTCTTCATTTACAGCATTTCCCACTTATGTTTCTGTCCCTCTCTCTCTGTCTATTCCTTCGCTTCATCCTGACCCACCAATGTGTCTTACAGCCCATGCATGTCTGGACACGGTGCACCCGCAGTCTGAGCGGTGACTGATTTTCAAAGTAGCAGCCAACCAGTCCCTCCACTGCAAACTTGTGGCCTGATCCTCCTGTTTTATCTCCTGTGTTTTCACATTACATATCGGCTAGCTTGTTGGCATGACAACATGTTGCTATGGCAACAGCATAGCAAACAGCCAGATTCATAGGTGTCAGGACAAGAAGTGTTGCTTCAAGCCGTCTGTGGAGCCCTCGGTGGTGGGATGGCAGATGACGATCAATATTGTTCGGAGCCAGGAAGAGTTAAAAGCTTCTCCTCCCTCCTCCCATTCGCTCAGACATGATCCACAATGAGCAATAGAGCAGCAGTCACTTTTGGCAGTTTTAGCCATGGCTCAATTTACTGGTCACAACTCAGCTGTCTCCTTCAAATGTGGCCGACAAATGTGACCTTCCATTTCCAAGCAACGAAGCATCCAAGGGCTGGAACCTATGGAGCTAGAACAGTGACAGTAAACTGAGGTATTGAAGATAGATATTGACATTGAAACAGCAGGTTTCGTCAGTGAAAAAATGTTGAAAGATAAACACAAACATTAAAGAATTACAATGTCACAATTTTTCATTTCTTCTAATCTCACAATCAACATTTTATTTTTATTTCATTTTTATATTTTTATGCATTATGATGTTTTTTCAATCTTTAGATTTTTTCTTGAAGTCGGGAAGATGAGAACAACAGTTATTTTGAGTGTACTGAAAAAAAATGTTATTGTGAGACTAATTTTTTTTGTGAACAATTTATTATTATTATTTTTTTTAATGTATGTGCATTATAGTGTTGACAAAAATGAAGGTGCAGCCATGCACATATGCACACATATATGTAAACCTATACATACACACAAATAGAAATACATGTGTGATGGTTTATATATATATATATATATATATATATATATATATATATATTTAAGGATTTAGGATTTAGTCTATTACGAGGGATATGTTGTGCATATTATGCACACACTCTCATATACACATATATACACGCAGCATATACCTACTGTTACGCTCACTCACACATAATATTCATGCATGCACCTCCCATAGCCTGTCAACAGTAATGAACAACAAAGAAAACAAAAAAAACAGACACTATTTTTTTTCAATGTTTGTGTTTTATCTTTTAGTTGCAATTTTTTTCAGTGATGGAATTTGTTGTTTCAATGCCAATATTTATTTGCAATACCTCAGTTTACTGTCACTGTTCTAGCTTCATAGAACACTTCCTAACGTGACCTGTCCCAAAATCCATACTGCACTGGCATGATGATTTGTGTTGATTCCCTTTTAACCTTCATTTCATGGTGTTATTCTCTGCAGTTGGACCATATTGCACATAATGCATATTGCATTTACCAGATTTACCACATTAACCACATTTAAATGAATTATTGAAATATTTTTTTTTACAAAAAAATCTGCTCTGTTGGTTTTCTGAATATTTTTTTTTTTCAAAAATAAAAATGAATTTCAGCAAGAATATATTGTTTATTAAAAATACATTTCAGGTGTTTTTCTGAATCAACAAGATGTTGTTAATAATAGTTTCTCTGTCTGGAAAAATCCACTTCCAGTCTTACTTAGTTTTGACTACCTCAGTTTTAGGTGTATTGTTGTGCCCGTCTCTTCAAAAAAGACATTCACTCAGACCTCATCATCCAGAGGAGGCGGATTCTGTTTTATGACACAGCTTTGGGCCCCGAGTTATTTCCTGGATAACTTCACAGTGAGCAATGTATCAAGAAAAAAACCAGACATTATGCTTAACAATAACTGCCAGCCATTTATAACTCTGTTTGCCAATTCTGAAAAGCTGTATGTGTCATCATAAACTAAGATTACCTCTGACTAATATACAGCTAATCAATATTGTATAGAAATGAAAATCATTACAAAATCAATTGAGGCGCTCTGAAATCACAGAGGAGATTCCCGAGTCTTCCCATAAGCATTTGTCTTCACGTGTGGCCACAAACCGACAGGCAGCACAAATAAATCTCTGTGCTCTGCTTCGTCCTTGTGCTCTTGTTCCCTGCGTGACTCGCTCCCCCTCTCCAAATGACTTGTCCCCTGTCTCAGAGTCCCTGGATATTGATTAGGACCCAACTGAAGGAAGCAGGGATGAGATAAATAGGTAGTCAGTGACCATGAACGGCTCCTTCACTCACTCTCGCACATGTAGGAGGCGAAATGATCTGCCAAATGTGAAAAAGTGGCCATTTTCATACAAATGACCTCATTGTTGCTAAGACCTGAGCCATGACGATCAACAATCTTGACTTTCAAAATCTTAACTGTCTTCATGTGGTTTTATCTGCTATATGAAACTATCTGTAAAACATTATGTATAAATACAGCTGTACAGCTGCAAATATGAGAGGCACTTGCTTATTATTATTGTCACATCTTGACATTGTATTACATCAATGCGATCCTTTTTGACTGACTAAAGAGTATTTTTATATATATTTTTACTCCACTCACCTCTTTAAACGCTTTAAGTTATGGATTTTCGTTTTTTATTTTATTTTTTTACCTTTCTATTGATTTATTTAAGCAGTTTTTCGATAATATTTCACCTTGAATCTACTCTACCGTTTGTGTACAAGAATAATGTTTTATAAATAAAATGGTCTTCCATAATGTTGGGGAAGGCAACATACTGTACTATTTTCCATCTAAATCTCAAAATAATCTTTCAGGATGATGTAAATAAAATGATGCGCCTCCTCTAGACTTCAGGAAATATGGCCTGTGGTGAGCCTGTGGCCTGCCTACACTGCAAAGCCACCTACAAAACAGGGAAATGTGTCTGAAAGAGAGTCGGACAACAACAACAATTGGACTTGAGCATAAGTTTTGATCAAGTAAGACAGAAAAATATGGATTTTTGATTATGTAATTACCTTACATTACTTAAGTGGTCATAACATGATGCCTTAACACAATGGACTGGGAAAAATGACCTTCTCAGGAGACCACAGGAAGTTGTTAAAAGATGTCAATGTATTGAAAGTCTGACTAAACAAAACTTAAACTCAACTATATCACCAAGAACACAGTATTAGGCAGAGCAAGTGAACTTGTCAATATGGGTGGACCTTTCGAAGATGCACAGATTGACTCGGGGTATCTATGGCATTTAAATTGCATGTGCTGATGTAGTGGGAGGAGCTCAACACACACCCTTTTTGGCTCCAGGTAGAAACTGTTTATGAAGGTTTTAGAGGGTTCCACCAAGAACCCTTTTAAAACCCTTTATTCAGGAGATGGGTTTCAAAGGGTTCTCTGGATCAAAATGGTTCTGACTGGAACCATTAGTGTTACCATGAACCCTTGAAAAAGTTCTACCTGGAACCAGAGGTAAATGGTTCCAGGTAGAACCTCAGCCCTTATAGAAGGACACTTTTGGAACCCTAATTTCTAAGAGTGCAGAGCGCCTCCCTCCTGACCTGCAGATTAGACTCAACCATCAAAAGTGTTTCTGCTCACAGCTTTTCTACAACTACGACTACTACTACTGCTAATAATACACCTTTCAAGACACTGAAGGTCACCATACATATATAGCAACAAAAACAAACCATAAACCAAAAAAAGTCATCTACTGCATCTTGGTGACAGAAAATAAAAAAAAGCCTAAAATAAGTGAGATTTGAGGCAGAATCAGGGATGGGTTCCAGAGATGAGGAGCTTCTCTGCTACAAACTCTGGAACCTACTGCCGTGAAGCTAGCAGGAAGGGTACAGAGGAAGATGAAGGAGGAAGATCAGAGAGTATGGGTGGGAGAACATATATGAAGGAGGGTGCTAGATAATTTAGAGCCTAGACGAACATCTTTAGCAGAAGCCTGGTCCATGGTGCCTCCTCAGCTGTTTCTCTGGGTGCCTGCCTGTTCTTCACTCATCTCTGGATAATTATCCACACACTGCACAGGTATCAAGCGCGCAGAGACCATAAACACATGACATCATGCTGGACCTCTCTCAATCAAGCCACAATTATTACTGCAATGCATTAAGGAACCAAAACAAAAAAGGAGATTGATTGTCACACGCCACAATATACAGCACTGCGCTGCTCTCTGTAAACAAATGCACAGCACACACAGGCATGCAAAGAGTCATCTGTAAACATGAGCTCACACACAGGGGGTAAATAAGTGGCGGTATCTCTTGCAGCGTTGGGAGCAGTGGCGCGAAGCTTCCCCTCAGATTTTTGAAAGGCCTATCTGTATTAGGAACAGCAAACCGAAAAAAAGCAATTTGCTTTGTCACACAGAGACATGCTTGACTACACTGAATAATTGCACTGTAGTTCTGGAAAGAGCTGTTTTCCTTTTTATCTAATGAAGGCCTTCAGGGCCTGTGTGTGTGTGTGTGTGTGTGTGTGTGTGTGTGTGTGTGTGTGTGTGTGTGTGTGTGTGTGTGTGTGTGTGTGTGTGTGTGAGTGTGTACATAAGACTGATAAGAAATGTATGTGTCTCAAGTCAGAACTATGTTTTTTTTTTTTATTATGGAACTAAAATATTTGTAACTTATATGCATGTATAGTATTGTTACTCTTAATTTAGTCAATCTTTGGAACACATACAGTTATTAGTTACATTTGCTTCTCTGCTTCTTCGTTGCTTTTCTTCTGCACTGTTCCATCGCAATATATTGTTTAATCAAATCTGCATGTTGTCTCTTCGTCTGAGTCCAGTTGGAGGTTTAAGGCAGTGTGCCTGATTCAATAATGCAGAAGCAGAGTGGAGAATAAAAGCTCCTGTGCCTGGCCTCAGACACTAACTCCTGAGAAATGCTGAGTGCACACTCTTCTGCCTGCTGGCCCTGACTCTGTGGAGCTTGGCAGAGCGCTGTGGTAGCTAGAGGGACAACCTCAACCTGCATCCACCACACAGCTACCAGTACAGAGGACAGGAGGAGGCCAGAGAGGATTTAGAGAGTCAGGTTGAAGACAAGTAGTGAAGAAAGAAAGAAAGAAAGAAAGAAAGAAAGAAAGAAAGAAAGAAAGAAAGAAAGAAAGAAAGAAAGAAAGAAAGAAAGAGGGTGAATTCCAATTCCTTGCTTAACCCTCAATCTCAAAAATGTGCGCTCCCTCTAGTGCAAGTGCTGTCCCGATTCTCAGAAAAATTAAGTTGAGGGGCAAGTTTAAGAGTTGTATCGCCCTCAATATTGAGATTTTCCGACACCACCCTCGGGAGCAAGGGCTACCCAGAATGCATTGCGTGTTTTCACATAAGAAAGATGGTGTGGAAAGCAGCAAAGCGAGTGCGATACAAATTAAGCATTTTCTTTGTTAATAGAGATATAAAAATGATGAAAACCATTGTATTATCTTAGTTTAGGCCCATATTATGGATTACTGACGTCATTGTTACGTAACATTTATTTTTATTTTACGATCTTTTGTCAATAGCCGTCCGGTGCGCACACACGATCGTTTGCTATGGTTTACTTTTCAATAAGCCGTGGTGTGTGGTAACTGTCAGCTGAATATGTCTGTGGTTGTGGTATTTGTATGAGTATCATCTTATAACTAACTGACAACCTAATAACTTGACTGAAATAAAATAATAAATAATAATCGTGACGTAAATGTGTTCTTCTTCTTCTTCTTTTTTGGAGTTGACAGACTGGACGCAGCTTTCGTGTTATTCTGCCCCCTACAGTCTGAAAACGTATCTGCATTTAAGGGGTGTCCCATTTCTAAGTGACAAAATAACCCTCAACACTTGGTTTTGAGGGCCAGTTAAGATTAAGGGTTGAGCTTGAGGGTTAAGATAGGAATTGGAATTGGCCCAAAGAGTCTGCGGTATTCAGCTGCAAATGAGAAAGTGGTGTCTGATCATCACTGGAGGAGGACAAAGGCATGGAAACAAGAAAAATGTGAAGGGAGTGAGGAAGAAGGGAATCACCTTCTTTGATGACTGCATGCGTTTCCATGAAAAAGAAAAAAAAAAAGGTCTGTGAACTGCAGTAATGGCTCTGAAACATTTGTTCCACTGTGGAACTGTAATTAAGCCATCAGCGACAGTTTGGAGTCTTTAACTTCATAATCAGGCCGAAAGTGAACAGTTCGCGCTCTGTGGATAAGCTGCTGTAATCACTTCTATCTGCCTAATTATGTAAAAGCATTCTTTTTCATCCCACTAGTGTGTCCCGTGCTTTATCTCTTTCCGCTCTCCCCGCTCTGTCTCTATCACGGTCTCATCTTTTGCAAAAAGAAAAAAGAAAAAAAAACTGCTACTATAAAAGTGTAAGAATGCCGTCAGAACAAGCACACGTGCTGGTAGATATCGACCTGACACAGCTATGCTGGGAATTTTCCGCCCAAATGGCTGCTGGAAGATAAAATACTGCCAGAACTGTGTTAACAAAAGGTGCTTTATGAGGGTTATTATAAAAGAGTTGCGTTAGCGGCAGCTACGTTAGGAATAAGTGCACCGTGTTCATCTTTATGCGTTTGGTAATTTCTTTGTACCTTTCTTGAAGCCACTTTTTAAATGCCTCCCCACACTTTCCACATTCTGCATCCTCAGAGAAATGTACATGTTTCACATGCACATGCTCACTATGTTAACCAGATCCCACACTCCTACTCTGTGTAATTTATTGTCCTATTGTCAGGTCAGACAAGAGGAAAGAGGCAGTAATATCAAAATCTGGAATCTCGTTTTGAGGCCTTGAATTTGCAATTTGGCCAGCAGTTGGAACAGACATCACCTGCAACCAGGCTCCTATTGGAGGATACAGGCTGTCAACCACACTGGTGTCCACTCATTTCCTGCCTATAAAGCACTATGAATTGCCTTGTGTAAGAATGCCGCTATACAAATAAACTTGCCTTGCCTTGCCTTGTAGCGAGTGATTGTCCGTGATTCCCTTTTTACAACTAGTGGAGTCTCCCCCTGGTGGCTATTCAATGTATTGTTACCTCCGGGTCAAACCTGAAGACAACATCCACGTTTTAACAATGTGGTTAGTGTCAATGTCTACGTAAAGCCAGTGCATAAGATAAGATAAGATTGTCCTTTATTAGTCCCGCAGTGGGGAAATTTCCAGTGTTACAGCAGCAAGACAATAAAGATAAGGATAATAAATAATAAACATGCATTACCAAAAAGAAATACAATATGTAAAGTACAATATATAAAGATATTAACACTGACTATAAAAATAGGTTTAAAAATAGAATGTAGAATGTACATTATAACCGGTCTGCAGAATATACACAGTATGCACATGGTATTTACAGTGTAAGGAAACAAGGTTGAGCTATTAAATAAGGATATTAAATAAGGATATGGATATTGCACTGATGAGAAGAACTACAGTATAACAAATTTGACAGTATGAATGACAATATATTGCACTTAAAAAATTTACATTATGAAAAGATATACAGTATATTACACCAATGAACAGTATATTGCACATGGAGTGGCCTGTCCAGCGCAATTCGCCACAGATACGGGCGGATTACTATCATTACTATCAGGCCTTCTCCATGACGCAGTTCTTGCTACGACTCAGCTCTACTCGACTCAGTTTGGACATCAGTCATGTTGTTTTACATTACTTCATAGTACCTCCTGAACATGGATGGTGGGGCGCTCTAGTCTGTTCTCAAAAAGTGTGTTCGATTCTTGAGTTGGACGTTGCGCTCATGACTCTTTCAGTGACGAGAGTCTCTGACCAATCAGTGGCCGGCAGTCTGTCGACGACACATTTTAGTATCATGAAAAAGCCCCATAAGATGACTGTGGATCAGTGGCAGAGGGGTCAACTTCAACCAGGAAGTAGGGGTTTGATCTGATGTCACTATCAGACAGAATTTGCTGCTATAGACCACATGTGATGGAAAAAAAAGTGTTGCATATAGATGCATTGTGTGAATGGAAGAACTGTAGTATGAAGTGCTTTGAATGATCATAAATACTGGAAAAGTGATACATTTGCTGTTTGTCTATCTTTCATTGACAAAACAAACAAACAAAAAGCTGCACGGCAGCTTTTAGTCAAAGTGCAAATGTTTTTAATTGCTCACTGACACTTTGACAGCATTTGCTTTCACATACGAGAGTGTTGTCATCGTGCCATCAGGAAAGGGTACAAACAGGATGTCGTCTCTCATCTATTCTTCAGTGGAACAAAAATGGAGAACGTTAGTTTTTGCCAATTTATTTAATTTCTTGAATTACTGCAGGACCACTTTAATCATATCTTTAGCAGTCCTGGTGCAGCTTTTAGCAAGGGAAGATACATACGTGGTGCTGCAGGTTGTTTACAATATAGCAGAAAACAGCATATACCGGCATGTCCCTAATAGAGACAACCTGGTCCTATCCTTAGACTGACGAGTAGTACATCAAAGCTCTCCCTCCAGCACTTCAGAGACTCGACTCACACACACACACACACACACACACACACTTGATAATGTGGCAGTGGAGAGTGAAATCCTGTGATGCTCAAGAACTTTACACCACAGACAAGATGCCACCAGGGTAGAAAAAAAAAGCCCCAAATGCATGAAAAACATGAAGCTGTCACCGTTTCAATGAAGCAAAGAATACAAAAACAAACAAAGAACAAAAAAACCCAACAGCAGAGAAAATGTCAACAACAAATGCTGCTGGTTTCTATCGCCACAGGCAACACGGACTTTGGTTCCCTCAATGCCCCCCCCCCAGCACGCAATGATGCATCATCTTTTCATCCAATTAAACACAAACAGAGCTCAATGCTGGGTGGATCTGCGGGCTGCTCGTTCCGGGAGGAAGGGTAAGAAGAATGGAGGGAGATGTGAGGCGGCTGATGTGATGGTTCGTATATGCAAACTTACAGTACAGTAGCTTCACTTAAAAGGTCCACTGTGTAAGAATTAATGACATCTATTGGTAATGGACTGGTCCTCCGTTCCAGGGTTCTGCGGGATGGGTTTGACCACTCATTTTTAGCTCAAACTTGACTTTTCAAACACCTATAACTTTGTGAGGGACGCTGGTACAGACCTGGGATCTTGACGTAGCTACTCAGCACGCAAGAAGCTCACTTGGAACTTTTAAATAAAGCACCATGTACCAGGTTCTAAGCAAAAAAAGAAAAATCAGTAGAGTCAAGTCGAGTCCATCTGTTTTCTTCTTTTATCTATAAGTTTCCAGTACGAATTTACACTTCAAAATTACTTATTTTCACATAATTAACAAATAAAATGCAAATGTTTTATTATCATATAACACTTAATTACTATTTTTCTATTGATATATGATGAACAAAAATAGGACAAGAAAAAAAACAGTCTTCTCTACAGAGTCACATGTGCCTCTCTTACAGTCTGTGCCTTCCAATATCCAGTCACATTATTTTGAACTAGCACCATGACTGAATATAGAAGCTCATCCCTGGTCTATGTGTCAGGTTTTTGTACTTTTTCATTTGCGACGTGAGCTTCGACCTCAAAACGTATAACACACATACGTTCAGGCTGCTGCAGAAACATGTCAGAACAAGATGGCGTCCTTCATAAAACCAAGGCCCCTTGTCTGAAGCACTTCTAAAAGACTCCTAATGTAACACTTTATAGTGATCATACACTTATACGGACATACTCATGGGTAATACCATTCCCACCAATAAATCTCTCTGCAGTATAACCCTTTATGTCTCTGTGAGTCTTTAGAGGGCAGCGTTCTGCTCCCTTTTGATTCAGGAACACGAGCAGACACCCATGCACTTTATCGAGATTCTAGATGATGATTGATGATGTTTTCCCGAATTACTGCTTTATAGGTACGGAGATAAGGCAGTGACTGGCGGGAGCCTCCTCTCTGAAACCCTGACTAAACCCTGAGCTGTCCTTGCCACAGTTGCCGTGGTTACACACTCAGGTAAGCGAGACAGCACAAGAGCGGGTGTGAAAAGCCATGTTTAATTCCATCTTCAGGGGGCCATCAAGGGTTTCACACATTTCCTGCCCAGGACTTTTAGGCATATATTGCTATGGCAACTGAGCACTCTTAACCATCTGACCTGACGGGCGCGAACTTGCTTTGAATTATTACACAAGAAAATATAGTGAGCTCTCATCATTTAAACGCTGATTTGACCAAGAGCAATACTTTTTTAGAATTATATACTTTTATTGCCAAAAATCCAAGATTTTTGCATGTTTAAACTTATTTCACTTTTCCATGAGTGACATTCAGCCACCAAACCCAAACCCACTGGTCAAAATACCAATTTAAAACCTGAGTCAAATTACTCTGCAATTAGTTTTTATTGGATATGACTCCTTTTGGCATTGGTGGAAGCAAATGATCCGCGTGGATATGCTAATTTATTCTTTAGTTGTTTGTTTTTTTTCATTAACGATGCAGTTTCCCGTGTCATTTCCAGCGCAACACTATGACGTGTGGAGTTTAACTGCTAATTTTAGTGTGAAACAGGCTTTAGACTCAAACTCAGCTGGTGGGTGAATATAAGCTGTGGCCATCCACGTAGCTGTGCAGAGATTACGCTTCACTAAACTGCTAAAATATGTGTTTGTTTCCACAGAAACAGTGGATTACACACTCATTAGGAAGGATGACTGTCAAAAGCGAGATGTGTGCCATATCACAAGGTGTTTGTGTTGGCTCAGACGTCTGTGTTGTGTTTGCGGTCGTGTCGGGGGTTAGCACGTCTCCATCTGTGCGCTTGTTGATATGTTGATGTCGGACTAAACTGTGTTTGTGTGCAAGAGCTTTTCTGTATAGTGTGTGTGTGTGTGTGTGTGTGTCTATTAATCAGCAAGAATCACATATAAAACGCAAGACTGGGAACTCTAGCAGCTTTACCCTCTGAGCGACCTAATGTAGATTCAACATTCTGGGTAATTTCATGAAGCATATGGTATTTTCAGTTCGGCATTGGCATCAGGTGCAAAATTATGACGATCAATAACAATCACAATTTCCGTTATAGGAGAGACTCTGGTGTTTGCTGGATGGATAAGATGGATAGAGCAACTTGTTCACTCCAACTTCCCAAAATCCAATTAGACTGTCCATGGTTTCTCTGTGTGATGATCTATGATCATTCACTCACTGTGCACCTGCTTAATATTCACTGTAGCCATGAAAACGGTGAGCTTGTCTTCCTCCAGCTCTGCTCCATCACAGTGTTTCGTTTCCCCCATATATAAATTCTCCTCACTACCCAGTGAGAGCATAAAGAAACACTGTGTGCTACATCACTGTTGAAAGACAGAGAACGGTGTCATCTTACAGGAACTTTTATTTTTAAATAATTTAAAATCTGTTGGAAGTTGGAAATTCACGTCTCATCAGTGCGACAAAAGTTTTTTTTATTATTATTTATTTACTTAGGACAATCCATCCTGCAGAATAAAACCTCAGGTCTGTAATTTATTTAATCTACTTTCATGTTATTTGTTTTTTCTTTATTTGTTTCTCATTGTTTTGTGGGTGAGCTATTATTGATCATCTAATAATCCGCTAGACTTGGTACGATTGGGGACTCGGTTCAATTGGTGGTTGCAACATTCAGCTCGTCCGAGTTTCCTCTCAGACAGTGAAATGAATTGAACCTTTTGAATAACGTATTCCCCTCCCTGCCTGAGGTGGCGCTGCATCAATAATTACTGGAGGAGAAGACGAGACAACAACAAACAAGAAAACTTGTTAATCTGTTGGATACAGAATAGATACAACACAGTTAAGCTGCAACAATGGGCTCAGACATTTCTTCCAGCTATCTTTCTACACACACGTATGGTTCTGATTGTGTTCACCCACAATGCCCTGCGCTGAAGTCCACTTCTTACATTTGATTCACTTGAAGCAAACCGAGACCTGACCAGAGTTCGGCTGCACATTCACATCTCCCTAAACTAGGATTAGAATTAAAAGGGCTAGTATGAATATAACTTTACAAACCCTGTTCTTGGTGCTTTACTTAGCATCCATTATGCAGCAATAATTTCCTTCTTCCCCTTCCTTTCCTGTTACCCTCCTTACACACACAATATAACTCCAGACTACCTGTGAACACTGCAGCTTCAGTGCCAGCCTGTTTTACAGTGAATTAATGAAAAAAAAAAAAAAAGCTAAAAAAAAACATCACTGTATGAAAAAGCACAATACAAGATAGAAGGAAAACTCAAAGGTCTGTCATGTCAGAGAATGATGATGATAATACAATAACTGATGGTGCAGTAATCTTCTTGGAAATATTGCAGTTCTTCATTGAAGCAACCCTGTATTGAAAAAGCAGACAGTAAGTGTTTCCCCCTTGGCACAGGTCAGAGGCACTGTCTGTGAAAATGTGTGTTTCACTGACAGCTAGAAGAACATTACATGAAGGCAGTTTCTGCAGACGGTGACCATGAAGAGGATCAGGGAAACTGAACAGAAGATTAAACTTTGCCACAGAAAAGTAGAAATAGATTCTGGCAGCACAAACATTTCTCTCAATCCAATGCAGTCCCTCATCGACCTGGTCAGGAGTGGTCAGGAGTGGTCAGGAGTGCATAGGTGGAATTAAATTTATAGGTGGTGCAATTATTGCAAACCTAATTAGCAAATAGGTCCTTTGACCCCCGAACACAATAGTCACTGTGGTATAGTACATCAAATGTAGACCATATACTAAAAGCTTCATGCAAATGACATGCATTACATTACATTACAACCATGTTTGCTATCTTGTTACTAAAGGCATTGCAGGTTATCATTGTGGACCAACAAACTGGCAATAAACCTGCTTCTGATTCTAAAAATGAGATGAAAAAGAATAGAGATAGGGAATAGGGTATAAGCCTGCCTCCTGCTAACATACCTTTCATAGTTGACGTGGTAAACGACACAGAATGTGGAAGTGACGGCTGTCTTGGTGGAAACCTGTGGGAACACCATCCATCCACTGGTGCCAATCTCAGCTGACATAGGGCGAAAGGAGCGGTCACACCCTGGACAGCTCCTAAGAACACCAAATATGAAAACGTTTTTTAAACTATAAAAACCTGCAAAATCCATCTGATCACTCTACATTTTGGTTAGATTGAAGTTCTTCAGGTCCCAATGTGCACACCAATTTAGGTGATTTTTTTGTGGATTGAAGACATATAGTGGAAAGACAAAATAACTGCTGAAACTCTAGTTGAGTCGCAATAGTGAAAACACGCCATGAGCGAAAGAAAACAAAAAAGATGATGATGATGATGATGATGATGAATTATCAGAGCAGAGTCAATAGGTTCTTCACACCAGTCGCTGCTCGGGCCCTAATGAGAAGATGACTCCTACTTTCTCAATGTCAACATGGCAAGTGCACTGATGAAAAAGCAGAAACTAAGACATGAGCAAGTATTGTCCCTTGACCATAAAACACGAGAAATATGACAGGTGGAGTTGCAATGTTTCACACTCTGTATTTAAACAACCGTGCAACTGGCCTCTCTCGACATGTAAATGAACCGACTCACTGTTTAAATCACGCCCCTTGATCTTTGATTGAAAATGTAATAATATTTCCCCAGGAACCTCTTTGCTCTGACCATTTTTAATAACATTTGAGTTCACAGTAATGGACTCTGCAGAGTTTGGGGCAGAATTCCATCACAGTCTGTATCAATCTGAAAAAGCTGTCATCAAATTTAGGGAACTAACTTAATATTTACTGCATCACTTTGTGCCAACACAGAAAATATCTTAAGTTTGCTTCCACTCACGCTTCTGAGCTGGTTGATGTCGTAGCCTCACTGCGTCCGTCACCTCTGAGAGGTGAAGTAGAGGCAGGTAACTCCATGGTGCAATTCACGTTTGCATGATTTACAGTGGATATCACCAATCTAGAATAATTTCACAGAAAGGGAAAAGTCCGGTAACATAATATATATGTGTAAAAAAAACCTGAGTAATGCGAGGTTTCTCTTCCTGTAATCTATCAATTGGAATGCCTTTATTCCATTATAAATAATGTTATCTTATTTATACAGATATTTTAAGTTTTATTCACTTATCCACTGTATTACACAAGTACATTCAGAGTGTGCTTATGTCAACAGCTTTTTGCAACCCAAACCACTTTACAACAACCTACTCTTCCATAGATTTAATCAATTTATCCTAATTAACAGGCTATGTACCACAGTTACAGTCATTAAACTCTCTTAAAAAAGAGCCTTTATTTCTTAAATCCAAAGTCAACCAGTCTTAGTCTATACACTTTTTTTTTCTTTTTTTTTTTTTTTTAAACTTTAGCCGATTAAAGGAACCACACTATCGGCTACTTATCAGACAAATTCCATTTTGTTCATGTGGACAATGATTCATCGACAGACAGAAAACTTAGTCCCGGAGTTCCACAATGTTGATTACTAGGACCAATACTTTTTACCAACAACCTTGCCAAATCTGAATGGTTGAAAAAGTCGCAAAGTGTTTAATACTAGGTTTCAAACCGCAAAATTGACACTGACAAAAAACTGTTTAGATTTTACTTAAGTCTTTAATCCATGATTCTCATTTCTAACACAAAATACACATATATAATGTGTAAAGAGGAGAAATACTGCATTTGCATTAGATTTTATTATAAAGTATCACATCAAGTTCCATTGCTATGCAGATGACACCGGAAGTTCATTAAGCTATAGGAAGCAGCTTAGTAAAAATCTGGACAGTTGGAGGAGTAGTTCTCCATTCCCCGGCTTCTCTTACACCATCCGCTGAAAACTGGACAACTTTGGCATGTCCTCACTCTCACGTCTTGTACTACGCCTTTCACATCAGGACACGCTTCCGCGACTCGACCCAGTCTGAACCGGCCCTTGCCACTTCTGTTGTACGAATAGGCCAGGACCAGAACTTGTCGACCTCGATTTGAATCTCAGACGCATGCCGGGTAAGTTGGATACTCAAACCCTCAGGTGTATTCTGCTTGGTCCAGCACGACCGCAGAAGTGAGATGAGAGTGATGATTTGAGCCTTGGCACCTGGTCTCTCATTTGACAAGTGAGTGCCAGGTAGAAGAGGGTCTGGAACTCCAGTGCTGTCAGGTTACTTCCTTCACCAACGTTGCCTAATGCTCTTTTGAGTACATGGACTGTTGCTTCAGCTGCCCCATTTCGGTGGGGAGAGTCTGCCGGATGAAACACCCATGTGCAGTTGGTCCCTGCGGCTGCTGCCTTCTTCTAGACCTGATCCTTGTCGAGTTCCTGTAACACTGGCCTGGCTGGCCACAAACTTGTTTCCTTGATCTGACCAGAGCTTTCTTGGGCTTTTTTCCCTGAGAGCTGTGAAGCGCTGGTACGCTTTCAGGAATACTTCCGGTGACAGATCTCTCACGATGTCTGCATGCACCACTCTCGAACCACAACCCAGACTTTCATCTTTTTTCTCCGTCTTATAGTGTCTCTGATGACGTAAGGGCTGAAGAAGTCCAGTGTCGTAAACTCAAGGAGCTCGATAAACTCTATGAATCCAAATCCAACTACTCAGTCAAATCTCAGAAGTCTTTTAAAACTGAGACCTATTATGCTTTTCCAGTTTTTTGCTTTTCTTCAAATATTCTAAAAGGTTTGCTCTCTCAGACAAAATGCTGCAACAATGTCCACATTCGCAAATCCAGTGTGGTATAAAGCAAGAGCAGAGGCCAGAACACACATTGGAAACCGGCCAGTCAGAGAAAAGTGTGTTTTTCGAGTAGCAGCTGAAATTAACTTTTAAATACAGCCATAAAAGTTATTGTACTTGACATTACCTTGGCCTTGAGGTCTATTGTAAGGAACCCTGGAGTTATTTTTGGGAAGATCATATCCTCTGACTCACATATAATACAAGTCTCTCAAGATCCAATTCAAGATTCAAAGTGTTTATTGTCATATGCACAGTAAAGAAACACATTTCCATGTACAATGAAATTCTTATTTGCTGTCCACTCAAAAATGACCAGCATAAAGTAGAAAAGAAATGGTATTAAATATATATAGTATAAATATACATAAAGGAAAATAATAAATATTTTAAAAATAATAATAATATTAATAATATATATGCATAAAATACATACATACATACATACATGCTTGTATATATGCATAAATATATGCAAATATACAAGCAGAAAATTTAAAGAACTGTACATCAAGTGGACCGTGGTTGGTGCAAGATGCTGTGCAAACAGATTTAAAGTGACAAATGGCAAGTTTAAAGTGACAAGTAATAGATGAAAGTGACAGTGTAATCAGATGACAGGATTAGTGTATTCCTGTTCAGCTATTGAGGATTCTGATGGCAGTGGGGTAGAAAGAGTTCTTTAGATGGGTCGTCCTGCATTTCTGTGCTGTGTTAGTGGTCCATAATGAAGTCCTCAGTGATGTAGTCCCCAAGGTACTTAAAGCTGCTCACCCGCTCCACTTCAAGCTCCTGGATAAACAGTGGTTGGTGAGGTCTCCTCTCCTTCCTCATGTCCACTATCATCTCCTTCGTCTTGTCCGTGTTTAGGGTGAGGTTGTTGTCCTCGCACCATGAAACCAGACTGGCCACCTCCGTCCTGTAGGGCGATTCGTTCCCCCGCGGTGATGCATCCTATCACTGCAGTGTCGTCAGCAAACTTCAGGATGGTGTTGTTTTTAGGGGAGGAAACGCAGTCATGTGTGAAGGGTGTAGAGGATGGGACTAAGGACACATCCCTGTAGAGTTCCAATGTTTGTGATGATGCTGGCTGATGTCCTATTGCCAATCCTGACGGACTGGGGTCTGTCAGTCAGGAAGTCAAGGAGCCAGTCGCAGAGGGTGGGGTGGAGACCAAGTGATCATGTTGAAGGCGGAGCTGTAGTCTATAAAGAGTATCCTAATGCAAGACTCTTTGTTTTCCAGGTGGGACAGGGAATAGTGGAGGACAGCTGTGATGGCGTCGGTGGTGGACCTGTTGGGCTGGTAGGCCTACTACAGGGGGTCCAGTGTATCTGGGATGCTGCTCTGGATGTGCGCCAGCACCACTCTCTCGAAGCACTTCATTATGATTGGAGCGAGTGCTACTGGTCTGTAGTCATTCAGGCAGGTGGGTGGGCTCTTCTTGGGGAGGGGGACGATGGTTGTGGTTTTGAAGCGGGAGGGGACTGTGCTCTGGCTCAGCGTGTTTCGTACCTGAGTGTTTACCCATGGCTCCTGCTTGGGGAACTTCCTGACATGTACGGTGGGCACGATCCCAGTCTGTCGTAGCAAAACAGACTTGCAAGATGCTTTGAGTGTCTGAGTTCCAGAGTTGGATATGTTTTATGTCTGGTTTTGCTTGTTTCAGTCTTTGTCTGTAGGCGGGGTACAAAAACAGAGAGATGTTGTCAGAGTGTCCGAAGTGGAGGCGGTGCAGCCCTGTATGCATCACGGATGTTGCTGTAAACATGAGGGTTGAGATCCTGGCTCGTAGGTCTTCCAGTTTGTTGTCCAGTGACCGCATGTGAGCAAGTAGGAGGCTGGGTAGCAATGGTCTGCTAACACAAGCTTTCATCCTAGCGTGGAGCCCAGCCCTCTTCCCCCGCTTACGTCGCCGTCTCTGGAGCACCTTCCTGGGGTCAGCGTGCACACTCGGGGGCCTGCATGGGGGTGGTGGTGGTGGCTGCGGGAGTGAACAAGCTCCGGTAGCTCTGGTGGAATATGCAAAGTTAAATCCAGGTGGTTGTGTAAGCTACCAATGTCCAGTAGTGCTTGCCTGTTGTAAGTTATCAGTGTACGGCATTTCGAAGACAAAACAAGAAGAAAACACACCAAAACACTAAAATAAAGCCGGCATACAAGAGCGGAGCGAGCAAACACGTCAGCCACGGGGGGTGCCATCTTTGGCTCCGGCAACGTCCTAGAAACATCCTCTTCAAGGATGAAGGGTTTTTGTAGTCCATGCAACACCTCTAGACGGGACTTTACTGTATTCCCCTATTATGTGATGCACCAGTAACTCAGTGTGAAGTCTCCAGAGTCGTATGGGGAGGCAGAGCCTTCAGCTATCACTCCTCTCCCGTGGAACCAGCTCCCAATTTGAGTTTGTGAGGCAGACGCCAGCTCTACATTTAAGACTCCACTTTCCTTTTTGCTAAGGATTAAATTTACATTTGGCCCAGAAGAGCTCTGAACCATTCCTCAGTTATGCTGTTATATGCCTAGACTGCTGAAGGAGCTCTGTGGTATTTTTTCCCTTTTATGTGCTTTGTATGTGTGAAAATGGAATTGAAATTTCCCTTAAAAAAATAGACATTTTGAGTTTTCTAAGTGAAAAGTGTAACAATAAAACCTTTAATCAAATCAGCTGCTGGAAATCTATTTAAAGGCAGTGTTGCCAAACTGTATTTTTACACTTACAAACCTTCAATCGACAAGCAGAGTGCCCATAGGCAGTCAGACACAAACACACGCAGAGAAGCACACTGCTGGTGGTTGTTAAATTCAGTCCTCGGGCCACTTCAAATGTTGCATCACCTCAAATATTGTAGCAACACACCAACACAGAGAGAGATAGAGAAATACCAGATAAAGTCAGGAAACATGAAATACGAACCAAACACGGGCCACACAAGTCAATAACTAACATAAACACTGGGGCGGCCATGAGAAGATGAGGAGTGACAGAGACACAGATGGAGAAGACAACTTCAGAGAGGCAGAAAATGGCCTAAAAAAACCTGAGAAAAATGTTTTAGTGCCACATCTGGCACCACACAGTCACATGTGAGGTGACAGGAAGAGAAGGAGAGATGGCAGCCTATGAGGATGCACAGTCGGCCTGAAGCTCTATTTCCTCCTCTCTGACTCAGGGGATGAAGAGGGAAAATGCTGCATCTTTGACAAATGGGTCACGCTTTGTTTGCATTCACCTCAGAAACAATGATGAGAGATTGAGCAGAGCTGTGCAGCCAGGAGGAGGGAGGAGTCTGTTAGAGGAGTGTATCTCGTCAGCATGACCATTAAACGCACTGGCACTATGACCCCACGCAATGACTCAACATCATTTTTACTCGCCCTGGCAGCTGTGGGCTCCTCAATTATTCTCAGCCTCTGCTCTACTGTATGAGCCTGAGCTGAGGCTCAGTGCAGGATTGTACAATGAAATACAAGCTGTGGTTAAAAACAACAGCACAGGGAAGCAGTTTCTCCTTTCCTCATGTCATTTTCTTGGACACCACGTTTTTCTTTGTTTTTTTTTGTTCCTCCTTCGAGTGCTCATCTGGCCTCCTCCTGCTGGGAAAATTGAAGGGTGTGCACCCTGTCAGTGAAGGTAGCAGCAGGGTGCAAAATGCCAAGGAGGACACAGCCATCATTTCTGAATGCATTATGGGCAAACGCCTAACACTGTTTCAGATGCTAAACGCCACGGCAGAGCGGAACCGCAGGGTTTAGGTTTGAAGAATAACATCTTTATCTGATTTTAAAGCTACAGTATGTCATTGTTGTTGTTGAAGTGTGCTGGAGGAGACAGAGGTCAGATGCTGTGAGAAATGAGACGCTCTGGACCACGTAATCTCCCTTCTTCTTCTATGAATACATTTCTGCAGGCTGCAAACCGAGCGGTTAAATGCTGCCCTCTACACACCGAAGTGCTGGGCTGCAGTTACTCCCTTGCACTGCGACACAAAATAACCTGTAAACACCTGTTTATATCTGATATAGATATATTTTATATCTTATTTAATACTTGTAGCTTTTTCAGTTTTAGTTTGGTTATGTACAAATGGTATTAGTTTATTCGTTTTATTAGATGTATTAATGACGGATTCCTTAATTCAAAATCCTTCATTTAAAAACAAATAATAATAATTAATTCTGATTATACTATATATTTTCTCTACTTCTTGGGTTTTTATAGCGTTAGGTAAAACAGCTGAATGGTTGGCATGCAAAGAATTCTGAACAGTACAATGATGTATCTTTCAAAAACGGGCAAACGTCAGCCACCTTTATCGACATCCAGACAATGAACACACACACGGAGGATGCAGTCTTTGACTGTTGAGACACAGCTAACGTGTGGAGCTGATAAACCTTTGACAATGGTTTGAATGTAACTGAAATGTGTTTGTATTCAAAAGTAACACATTGCTTACGGCTTATAAGAGAATACTGAAGGGAAGAAATAAAAAATAATAAAAAAAAAACCTTATGTGTGACAAGTGTATCAATTAATGCTTTTAAACACTGGCTATAAATGGACATTTTATTCATGCAGCTGCATTGAGAAAAAGAATCAGCATTTGCTGTTCTTTTAACCAAGGCCAAATAAATACTATCTCACTCTTACAGTAGAAGAACATGGCAGATAACCTTAATTCTTAGTTTGCTTTATAAAAATGATTTAAATCCAACGTTTGAGAAGATGAATTATCATCTCAGAGAGATGATTAGAGACTGTCTGCTTCTGTTTCTTCCAGCTTGTGAAACATTGTCTGTACAGTATATATTTATATATATATATATATACTGTACAGACAATGTACTTATATATGTTTATATATATTAGGGATGCAACAGTATTCAATAATTTATGGTGTAGTATATATGGTGTATATATATATATATGTATATATATAACCTCTGTGCAGCTGATTCAATTCTCACCCACTTCATAATATAAAACAAATAATATTTGTTTTATATTATTTCTCGTCCGAGAAATCCTGACAGTGTCAAAAAAAGTATCTTTAGATCTTAGATCTTCTTTAAAAAAAAACACACAAAAACCCTGATAGTTCAGAAAGTAAATGGCTGCCGACTAGTTGTCACAATAAAACAAAAATATGGTCTTATATTGTCATCTTGTCACAGTTAAAGCACCATGAAATCATACAGTAATTGTACAGATAAAGGAGTTATGTTTTTCAAATGGCTGCTTATGGCCATAGATGCTAAACGCCTCTGAACAAATGTATTTTTAACAGCTTGGCAGTTTAAAAACATATCAAATTATTGTATCACACTAAAATTGTAAGCCACCAAAAAATGTGCGCACTGCAGTTTTTTTTTTTTTTTATAAAGCTTTTTGAAATTGCTGGGAATAATTCAGGGCTTAGAAGGAGGTTATCAGCAGTGGTGTAGTCTATGTTTCTCAAAGTGTGGTACGTGTAACACCGGTGGTACGCAAGCTTCCTCTGGTGGTACTGGTGGGAATTTTGACCGGAGTGCTTAGAAAATGAAACAAAAAGCAAAATAATAATAATAATAATAATAATAAATCACCTTTTCGCATCTTAATCTAATTTCACTATACCAGTATATGTATGTATATGAAGTATATGTGAGGAGGAGGATGATGAGAGAGCAAATATAGTCGTATTGGGAATAAATCTGCCTCCTGTGAAATGTCTTACACCATTTACACCACTGTATTTTAACGTTGGTGATACTTGGTATTGCTTGGTTTTCTGACTATAATCCCAGAATTCACGCTTTTTTCTTTTTTTTGTGGACCTAATCCTTTCCCGTACCATCGTTAGCAATATCAGTTGATAAAATCTGTATTTTGCTCACACAAACAGTGATGCAACATGGCTTAAGGATAAAAGTTGAGCTGTACGTTTACGACACAACGCTCCAGTATCAGTCATCTCGGTGAGGCATCTCTGACTTTCCGAGTTAATTTGGACGACCTTCCGACGACAACTGGAACGCACCCCCACACTACACTACTGCGTGATGATGTGTTCACACTGGACATGTGACAATTTTACAAACACAGTCAATGCACAGGTGTGATATTCGCGGCGACCGAGCGGCTCAATAGACGCGATTGACGCGCAGTGACATGACACAGTTGTGCCCATCACACAAATCATGTCTGACGCTCGAGTTGAAATGATTCGACAGTCACTCCTGTTTAAAATACAGCGAGTTGCGGCCAATCCATCAACCGTCAATCACGTCACAAAATGTACAGATTGATCCCACAGTGTGATAGATGACGTGTTTTGTGTGAACACAGAATGAGCCATTTCTACAAGTGTTCATAGTTTCAAGTTTCAAGGTTTTTATTTGCCATTTGTGCTTAAACAGACCAGTCCAGGCACATTGGAAATATTTTGCGGGTTCTACGAGTCAGTTGGTTTTTACAAAAAGGAACACACATTTATATATAAATCAATATATAGCTCAAATCTATACATAGTATAAAATGTTTTGTTGTTTTTTTTAAATGTAAAAGGAGATGTAGAAAATGTAAAAACAAATAAAAATATACAGCACCTTTATATTTACATATATATCTACACATACACATACATATATTATATATATATATATATTGCAGTATTGCTCTGGGAGGTATTGCACATTTATCAGGCAAGTGAAATTGCGCAGAATTGTTGCACATGGTTAAAGTGAGGTAGTGTCTGGTTATTTTTTCAGAGTTCTGTTCACAAACAGCAAACAGAGGCATCATAATGGCATCGATCTGAATCACCAAAAGTTACACACTGCAGCTTTAAAGCCTGCGAAATCCTGGGAATAATTCAGGGTTGAATGCCAACTCTTTTATAGGGTGTGTGGTATGGGGGTTCTCAAAGTTTTGATACCTGAGGGCCAATTTAGGAACCCAACATTAGACTGAGGGCCGTCAAAGAAAAAAAAAAGAAAAAAATACAGAAAGAAATCCCATTTGTAATAATTTTAATGACCAGATTGCAGTTCTACAGTTTAGCGTTAAGTAATATAAGCGTTAATATAATGTAATTTAAGCATTAATGTAATAACGCTTTATACTTTACTGGGTAATTAC
Source organism: Microchirus variegatus (assembly GCF_963457635.1). Taxonomy (NCBI): domain Eukaryota; kingdom Metazoa; phylum Chordata; class Actinopteri; order Pleuronectiformes; family Soleidae; genus Microchirus; species Microchirus variegatus. The sequence goes on along the minus strand of NC_139811.1, from coordinate 25,985,858 downwards.
CCAGTATTTTGGCCATTGTTCTTACCTTCTAATTACAGGTTAATACCAAGTAACACATTTCTGTTACCATATATTTACTGGGTAAATAGCTAGTAATTGGGGGCTGTAGCTACCTGCTTATTACCAGCTTATAACACAATAATACACTAAAATTCACCATATAGACACCAGGTAAATACCCAGTATTTTTGTTTACACTTATTGGTCTGTATCCAGTAATGTCCAATAAACATTGTTGTAGAGGAAATCAAAGTATATGTCACAGCAAGCGATTGTGATCTGTGTGTTTGTCTGTGGAGTAAGAATATTCTAATGCTCTCTCTCTCTCTCTCTCTCTCTCTCTCTCTCGCTCTCTCTCGCTGTCTCTCTCTCTCATACACACGCGCGCGCGCAGGCACGCACGGCTGCATCAGAGACTCGGGCTCTTTGCTCGCACACAGTGGCGCTGCTGCTCCCAGCGTCTGCGCCCCGAAAGCACAGCAGTCACCTTCCAACCTCTGCGACTCTCCTCTCTTCTCCTCCGGCTCAGTCGCAGTTGATCCAGAACCGCATCCACAGACAGCATCCCGAGGACTTTCTGCTCTATTTTCCCTCTTCTTATTATTTTCTCTTTGCTCACACACCGCGGGAGCGTCATTTGGTGTCCTATTTATGCTCCACGTCAAGACGCGCGAGTGGTCGCTCCTTCCCGTGCCAGAGCGGTTCTGCCGTGCGCCCCAGTGGTGATGAGGTTGGTGGTGGCGCACAGCCGACACAGCGTTACAGGGATCCCTCAGTGTGAGTGAAGAAACCGCCCCAGTGAGGGGACAGGAACGTGGAGGGAGAACAGAGCTGAGCCGAGCAGAGCAGCGGGGAACGCTATCATTTCCACTGGGATGCATCTCTTCAGTGCCATGTTCCTGCTTGTGATGTTAGCTGTCATGCCCTGCTGTGAGGTAAGGACGTTGGCACACGCTTGAAAAGATTAAACAAAAAAAAAAAAAACATAATTGCAGCACTGTTTGAAAGTTCATGGAAAGCAGCAGTGAATGTCCGCATCTGGATTCTCACGTAATCCGAATAATTCCAGTCAGAATAGGTGTGTGGGAGAGTTTAAAACCGTGGGGGAAATGTGATAATGTGACAGTGCATCTGGTGCAACAGTAAATGGGCATTTTGGATTATAGTCCTAAACCATGGACGTGCACAGACCCCAGGTGGTGCTCAAGCACCTGCCATGTTAGCCCTCTAACCACTGAAGGCAAGACATTTCTATACATTTTATTTACTTTTCTAATTGTATATTTTTTGTTATGTGGTCCATATGGCATCAATTCACAATCCTCATTAAAGTGAGTAATAATGCATTTCAGTTGGAATTTCCGGGAGGCAGTAGTCATTTGTCTACACATTAATTTTAGAAACTTGCTGGGGCCTTTATTATTTATTTTTGTTGAAAGTGAGGGAGAGTCATTTTTTGTGCTGGGAAACATTAAGCAAAAGGAGATAAGACAAGGATTATACTGCACTACAGAACAGGAACACAGTCATACAGAACAACACATTTGCAGGTGCTTAGTGGATGGTTGTCAAGTACATACAGCCTAAAATGGCCATGTGATTGATTAGACTTACATACATTTTAGATTATGATGCAGGAGATTTTCCTGATATTGTTGCACTGACAATACATTGAGTCATGCACCAGGGACGTTAAGGACTAGTCATTGAAACAAGTCAAAAGCATAGAGATTATATAAAAGAAATAGACGTAATCTACCGGTTTCCCTGGTGAAGTGAATTAGAAAGAAAAAAAATATACTGAATAGCCACCAGGGGGCGAAAGAACTGGGAAGTTTACATGAACTTGATTTATAAAACATTGAACAGTTATGGGGTCAGACGCTATTTTTCCGAGCATATGATGTCGATTTTGTAAATGATGTTCCCGGCTAAACAGACGGTCAACACCGGTGTCAGTGACAGCTGGTGTCGTCCAATAGGAGCCTGAGCCTGGTTACAAGTGACGCCTGTGAACTTCCAGTTCCCAAGATTTCAACATGGTTGAAAGATGAAATATTGGTAGAAATACAACTATTTAAGAACTCGGGGACTTGGGGAGGGCAGCGTTGCACCTCTCTGTGAACAGCCCGTCTGAATTCATTGGATGAAGAAGAAGAAGAAATCCCGCTAAACAAGCTTCTGTGTTACATACAGTAGAGAAATGAATGGCAACAGACACCGCCCACACCTTACGTTGATCTGTATGCAGGTTGCCGTGGTGACCAGTAGTAAAATGCACACTTTAATGTTCTGTGTGAAAAGAACACACCAGCGTGTGCAGTGTTGATTTGTTTGGATAAGAAATGCAAAATATTGGTTTATGTCATGTGTTTATCGCATAACAATAACAGTGTGTGCAGTGCTATATGTTATATTAACATATATATATATATACACATATACACACACAAAAGACACATTGAACGGGTACTCACAGTAGTAAATGTTATAATAATTATGGTGGATGGAGGGGCTTTCTCACATGAGCCCCCAGTTTTGTGAAATGTCCGTGCACACACCACTGTGTGTAACCTTGTGATTGAGAAGCAACGGCAGCATGAGAGGGAAAGTTCAATAAGCAGAGCAGTGCTTGTCGGTTCACTTCACTGACATCTTTAAGACTGGCATAAATATTGTTATTTATGGTATTAATTACAATGAGTGCAGTAAATGCAGGTTACATAGTCTTAAAAGAGGGAAAACGTAAGATTTTACCTTGAGAGTGTAATTGATTTCTGCAGGTTCTGATGCCTTTGATGATGAAGGTGTTGTTTACACCACTTTACTCATATATATACAGATATATATATATATATCTGTATATATACATGTATATAGTGTATATATATATATACATATATATACTATACCTTTGTATCAGTGTCAGAGAAGACAGGTCCTGAGGAAGCACAAGCCTGCAGCTGATTGCGCTGATTAAGCTGAATGAAAGAAGCGTGACACTGACAGTTTGTTTGCACCCTCGATTTGTGGTTTCTTGACGTGTGAATGCAAAAACCTAGCACAACTATAAGAGCGTGGCAGCCAACAAATGCATCCCAGAGACGTGTGATGTGTGCATGAAAATTATCTACCGCTTTATCCTCCACCGGAGGTTCGCGGGTGGTGCTGTGCCCATCTCAGCTGACTTTGGGAGCGATAGGCGGGGTGTGGTGCAATATATGGAAAAAAAATCATAAATGCTGAGAGATGATGAGTTTTGATGTGACAGCTGTGAATTGAGGTGATGGACGGTAAATTATCTGACCCAGAAAAGCTTTCAGTCAAAGGCAAGAGCATTTGAACGTACAGGGGTTCAGCTGGTCAGTAAAAAAAAAAAACCTTACAGTTTCAACAATATTAAAGTCTGCTGATAAAGTGGCCACAGTCTGCAGTCTGTTATTTAGCGCCCTCCTGCACTTTTACATTTTGTCCAACAGGATTGATTTTCTGAACCATGGACAGGGCTCACTCATCCTCTACCGCTTTATCCTCCACATCAGGGACACGGGTTTGGCAGTGTACACTTTAGACAGGTCGCCAGTCCACACAGAGTCCACATGATCGATTAATCGACAGATTAATTAACAGGTTAATAGAAAACTTGATCAGTGTTTGTCAAACCTGGAAATGACGAGGTTCTCAAATGTCTTGTTTTGTCCACAAACCAAAAAGATTCACTTTTAATGATTTCTTTGTTATATTGGGCAAAGAAACGAAGAAACCAAAAGCTTCAAACCGATTAAGAGTATTGTTTCTCTCGCCAACTATAGTTACTATAGTGAGTTCACTGGCCACATACAGCACAATTTGATCTCAACTGGGCCGGACCAGTAACATAATAGCATAATAAGCTATAAATAACAAGAACTCTGAATCTGTTTTCCTTCCTCTTTTTTTTTTTTTTTTTACAAAGCATGACATATTCTTTGTAAAAATAAGTCCAATTTAAAAAAATATCATGCCTAAATTGACCATTTACACATTTGCATTGCAACCCACAGATTACAGTGTATCTACAAAGGTACAAACATTTAATCAAACATTTAGACCTCAAATCTGCAAGGTTTTGGACTGTGGGAGGAGAACATGCAAACTCCACGCAGAAAGGCCCTGATGTGCTAACCACTACACCAACCACGTGGCCCGTCTTCTCCACGATGGTCCCAGCTTGTCTCGCCTTGGCATGGCACAACACGGCTTAGGTTTAGGTTGTGTTTCCACTACAAAATAGTGCCTTCTTCGCAGTCATCACTGCACGGCTGCATGACACTGCTGTGAATTAGTTTTACACGCAACACACAAACGAGTGACTAGTGACTTGTAAAGCAGTTGTTTTTAGTGTAACTGAATCATTAGAATCAGTTAATTAAAACATTTGTTCAGCTCTTCCTCCATGACCAGAGCACAGACTCGGCCTGACACAGTTACTGAACTGAAATACAGCGGCAGGGGTTTGTGATGTTGCTCGTGATCAGCACTGCTGTCACTAAATACACCAGACTCCTCTGTTAAATACTGAGCCATTTCCCTGGTAACTGATGGAGATTAACCAATGTTTTTATGATTGTTAAATCTTTTTAACTGATCTACAGTTCGGCATGGGTTAGGGTTAGGGGTCACATATTTGTCTCAGCACGCTTGGAACCACGCTATAGAGCTGGTACGAAAAAAAGTACCTGGTATCAGGTACTTTGCTAGTGGAAATACAAAATAACTGTGCTGAGTCGATTTATGGACAGAGGGTGATCGCCACCTGGAAAAGAACTCAAGCAGACTGAACTTACAAGACACAGAAACTAGTGACTGACGTCTCCCTGAAAAAGACGTGTGCCGTCATCTTGACATGACTCACACGTCATGATGTTAAAATTAGATACTAAAGTAACGCAGACAGGCAGACATAGACAGTACACTGGTGCGCTGGTTATTTGTAGCGCTGCTTTTTCCGTTTAATAAACAGACCGCTCCAGTTCGGCTTCTCCTTTAGCGCTAAAGGAGCTAATGCAGCTAATGGAGGCAACCGGTAAACGGAGGCTGGACTCCAGTGGTGCGGCATGAAAAACCTGCGTTACTTTAGAGACTCATTTTAACAATGAGGAGTCACGTAAACATGACGTGAAGTGTATTTTTCCGGTCAGTCGTCATGGAAACACTAAAAAAAATGTTTTAAGTTTTAAAGTGTTTGTGTGTGTTTTCTAGGACTACAACTTTTTCAACAATTTTTCATAATTGGTTAATCTATTGAGTATTTACTCAATATTTTAGATGAGTAGTTTGGTCAGTAAAATGTCAGAAAATGTTGGAAAATGTTCATGTTTATCCACAAACCAATAAGAAAGAGAAGAAAAGCCAGACAGCTTATTGTAATTGTAAAAAAAAATTAACAAAAAACTCACTCATGAATAGATGATCGAAAAAGTTGACAGTTAAGTAATCAAGTAAAAATTGAAGAATTGTTTGATTTTGCCTACAAACTTAACTCTATTTGTTAAACATGAAGAAATGAAGAAATAACAAGTTGTCTCAGAGAAAAGCTTCAACACCTTTTCTTTTTCTTTTGAAGGTACTAATTTTCGCAGCTTTACTGCTAAAATGTTTGCCCATTCTTTCTGTAAACAAGACTTGAGCTTGTCAACAGTGCGTGGTCGCAATTTTCAAAGGCAAACTCCCAGCAATACAACAACAGAGGTAGCAGGCGACGACTTCAATAAAAAGGCTATAAAACCGATTACCTTCAAAAATAACAATAAGGATTTATATGGCTTTTAAGAGTGTTAGAAACAGATATCTGTACTTTTTCCACTCTAAATTACACGTGTCTCTCCTTTAAGCAGTATGTGTGTAAAGATGAGTTACCGCCATGTGTAAGCGCTTTGCTTCTGTGAGTTCATACGTAATTGGCCTTTAGGGACAATTTGCTGCAAGTGTTTCCATTAAATATTAACATGGCGGAAAGAAAATATGACGCCGCTCGTCACCTTAAGTCTGCGCCGCAAACATAAAGTATTGATGACTATTGCAATTGTGACGAGGTTAACGCTCCTTCGCCATCAGCCGAGTCGAGACATCCTCATATTTCCTGTGAAAGAGTCTCGGCAAAAGCCTGCATATGAAATATTCAGAGGACTTTAATGAGACAGATGCACTTGTGCGTTCGCTGCATGTGTTTGTTAAGTACCATAAAGCCCAGTGAGACCTCGATGCTGATACAGATACAGATGGGCACCTGCTTGACCTTGGCACATATGTCTCACTGTGATTCAAAGCAGACACACAACACGAGTGCAGGAGTTTGTGTGCATTTATGCATTTATGTGGGAAACAAAACAGCAAGTTTTCCCTTTGAAATACTGCAAATAAGTCAATAACAATATGTATAATGTACTTTTCTTCAATATTAATTTGACAAACTGTGTTTATGCACTATGCAAAGACACTTTTGGGACACACACTCAGATTGATGTTTGTTGTGCATTAAAACCTAAAAAAAAAACCATTCACTTAACAGCAAAGCTTAATCTCTGGCATTTTATCACAATAATTATTGCAGACTAATTTGAAACTGATTTTCTTCATCGTGATAATGTTTTTGATCACATTACCCAGTCCTGACTGTAAGAAAAATCAGTTACTGTGACGATTAAAAAGTTTACTTTACTTCGTAATGTGTGGTGCGTCTATAATCAGAAGGTGGCAGCATCAGCAGAAAGCATTTACTTTGTGAAGTTCCTGTGTGTTTTTCAAAGTGATGGAATTTATGAGTTTTTCTGAATTCATCTTGTCCCTTTAAAGCTCCCATAGACCGGAAGTTCCAACTAATGCTGTTTTTTGTTGTGTATCTGCGCCATTACCTCATTTATGAAGCCAGTTGAAACTATGAAACAGTTAAGCCACTGCTGAGAATGCTGGGTTTTATTGTATTACTACGACTGGGAGTCGTGACGAAACCATTTTTAACAATGTTTTGATAATGAGGAGCAGTGCTTCCACTGTCCCAGAGGGGGAGCTGCACTTCTGAGAGCTGACGTGCTAATTACATCACTTCCTGGTACCTGGCCAATCACAAGACAGTTGGGAAGGCTCTCGTTGTCTGGCCAATCACAAGGCAGTCGTGTACAAAATACTTAAACGCTATCTCATTGATCGTACTGTGTGGCACCATGTTGTGTATTACACACCATTAGGGTCAACATTGGTTGTATATGTTTGTTTTTCATGATTGCAGTATGGGTGAAGGGCCCAAGACAAATTTCCCACTGGTGGGACAATAAAGTTAATCTTTAATCTTGTGTACAATTAAATTGCTGTTGCATCTCTGCCTGCAGCGATGTGTTGTATAAACTCTGTGGCTTTACACGGTTGTTTATTGTTCTTGGTGTTTTATGGCAGTTGGCATCCATAATGTCTTCTCTTTTTTTCTGTCTCTCCTCATTTCTTTCAATAAATAAAATTAAATCTAAACGATCAGCTGGATGAATAAAGGTGGCGAAAATCACCGTGCAATACAAGAGAGTACAGCAATAATAATAATAATACTCATATAAACATAACTACAGAACACACAGTGCCAGTGCTTCATCAATAAATAAACATTGTTCTGAAAAACTGTGTATGTAGCATGTGTAATAATCCAAAGTGCATAATTTGCAATAATATGTTAATATATATATGTTTGAATCGGAATTTTGCAGGAATTGAAATAAAGTTGTCTCAAAACTAGATTTAAAAATGAGAGCATCTTGGCTCAGTAGAGACTTGAATGAATATTCTGCAAAACCCAGCATTTTACTCTTAATATTAATAGCTTGGCATCGATTGTTAAGACTGTAAATTTAGTCAGAACGGCATAAATTATGGGGCATATCCTGATTTATCTCAGACGTTCCATTGACCGCTTGAAGAGTGAGATCTAAATCTAGTGTGATGGATGGGATTAGCATAAAAATATAAATTAAAAAAGACACTGTGAGACGATCAGGTTTGAGGAAACAAATGAAGAGTAGGCAGTTAGGTGTGACATCAGCAGGCCTCATGACTCTGAGTTCGGCTGAAGACAGGATATACTCTGTGTGCAAAACAAAGCTTTGAATTCTGTCAGGCACTTTATCTGTATATTCAGATGAATGGCAGTGGATCACAAAGACACAACTTCCTCTTACTACTGCTGTGTTCAAAGATGCACATTTATAAATATGATGACGTTCTGCTCGATCCAGATGGAGGCTCTTACTGGTGTAAGTCGGTAAGACGTCCGATGTTGAAGATGGAGTTGAAACACTCAGACAGATTTGAGTGAGGAAAATGAAAAATCTTCCAAAAACATGTGCTGCATGGGTGGGGGTGGGGGGCGAGGACCTAATTGCTTGTCGTTCTGAGAGACAGAGACAGTTGGCTTTCATTAATTTACTTGATACGGCCGCTCACCATGAACCACGACAAACAATCAGTCTGAATGAGCCGCTGTTCAGGAGCTTGATGAGTTGTGTTTCCTCACACCAGACTGCCGTGATAATTGCAACGGTAACGTAAGCAGCACTGGGTCAATGTCTGGACCGAAGACACAAGTAGTGAAAAGGAGCTGGTACTCGTAAATCACGTGGCTGTTTGAAAGCATCATTTGGCACAAGCTGCACATGCTCTATATCAGGTCTGATTTCAAAAAGCAGCCAACAATTAGATGGAAAGTGTAAGAAGACCCGATGCTGGGGTTTGGCAATTAGCACTCGATTGGCATCTTTTGAGTTTGTGTTGTAAAACATTGTTATGAACGAGGCAAACTCAGCGTGAGGGTTTGATTGGCACAGATGTAGCAAGGTGTCTCATTGTCCTCTGCTCTAAAGCTGTAGCACATAATTGTGGTCTGTGGACTGGTCCATGTTACACTTTTGAAACAGCTGATCACTGGGTCAGGTTGGACATGGGGCTGGATATCAAAAAGTAATGTTTTTTTTTTCTATCGACTGGGTCTCAATGTCAAATTTCAGTACCAAATGAGATCTCATCAATAGCAGCGAGCAAAAAAGCATGTCCAACATTTTAAGTTAATCAAAGACAAGAATTGCCATATTCTGTCATTTTTGTTTAATCTGATTTAAAGCTCACATAGAGTGGTCCTGTTGCACATAATGTTAGTTATGGAGGTCTACTTACATACATTCACTTGTTTTTATGGTCAAAAACCTCCTAGTTGCTTAAAACGAGCCGATTGAAATCTCTCTTTTCTGACGCTGTTCGTCAGCCGCGTTGTTTCAGAGTGAACTTTCTCACACAGAAGACAGAGTCTTGTGATTGGCCAGTACTATTCAGCACACCAGCTCTCAGAAGCACAGCTCCCCCCTCTGGAACGGTGGATGCACTGCTCCTCATTATCAAAACATTGTTTTAACAATGTTTAAAAATCGCTTCTTCACGACTCCCCGCCGCAGTCCCTTTGACGACTTTGACCCGGAGTCAGACCCAGAGTCAGAAGACACTGTCGCTCGTGAAAAACCTCCACAATGGACGTTATTCTTCTTCTGTGGTTCAATTTACGCAAGAAGTTGTGCCCGGACACTAGTCTACTACTGCACGACTGAACTGCTGTTCAGGAGAACCACTGTTTACCTAACTATTACAGGATTTTCAGAGATCTCGTTGAGCCCGAGATTACAATAAAACACAGCGTTCTCAGCAATGGCTGAACTGTTTGTTTAGAACCTTCAGGGCTTCTTAAAGAAGGTAATGACACAGATACACACTAAAAAACAGCGTTAATAGGAACTTCCGGTCGAGTTCCGCTTTAAGTAAATTGAAAAATGTCCAGATTAAAGGACCTTCTATGGGTTTTTCTGTCTGATGGCGATTGTTAGAGACCAATCAGCTGATGACCTATAATTGAGGCAGGTTTTTTTTTGTTTTTTGTGGTCCTAACCGCTATGTAGCTGTGTTTTTTTTTTCTCCATCATCTAAAATCAATCTTACTAATAATGACAAGTAATACAACGATTGTATACATTACGACTGTGTGATGCTTTGGAATTTTTAATCAATAGGCATGTGGAATTTGGAAGAAGCAGAAAAGATAGAAGAAGTGAAATAAAGAATCAAGAAGTGAATCTTCTGAGTGATCGTGAGGAGTAAGTCTGAAGTTCTTCTGATTCTGATTCTCTGTCACAGAATCACTCTGCCTGTATTATTTAAGAATATATATTTTAGCTCTTGCCTTTGCAGCAAGAAGACCTGTGTTTGAGTCCCGTTTGGAACAAGGGCCTTTCTGCATGGAGTTTGCATGTTCTCCCCGTGGGTTTTCTCTGGGTGTGAGTGAATGGTTGTTTGTCTCTCTATGTGGCCCTGGTAATGGACTGGCGAACTGTCCGGGGTGCACCCCGCCTATCGCCCTATGTCAGCTGAGATAGGCACAGCACCACCCGTGACCCTCCGGCGGAGGATAAAGCGGTAGATAATAGATGGACGGATGGATTTTAATGCTGCAGCCGCGTTAGTCAAAGGGAGTCGAGGAGATTAACGGGCAGTGAAATAATTTCATGATACTAATGGTATCTACAGTGTCTCCACCTGTGAGGACAATCAGGACAGAACTCAGCTCCATCAGTCATGGAGGGAAAACAGATGGATTGGTTCATGTTTGTAATACCGTTTTACAGTCCACTGACCTGGCACTGAACCTCTGGACAAATTTTTGTTTAATTTCTGTTACCAGTACAACAACTGCAAAGCAGTGTGATCACAATAAAAGGCTACCCTGTCCCCATCCTCTTAGACATGACAACCAACCTGTCAAACCTTGTAAAAATAGAAAAAAATGTGCTCTGCCATTATTACGAACAGGCATGCAAGTCGTCTTTATTTCCCCGGAGAAAGGACACCAGGAAGCAGCATGGACAGACTGTGCTCTACCAAGCCACGGCCCGACCTCCACCTGCAGAATTAAACAAATGGAGAGCTGCAGGAACAGAGACGTAAACCTGCCAGTGTGTAAATCACGTTGTTTTACACTGACAGGCTTAGTGCTGGTTTGATTTAGGGACACAGGTAAATAGTAACATTAAATCTAATATGATGTCAGGCTTACACAAAATGGCAGGCGAGAACCCAAAAGCACGACACACAAGACAGAGCAGCTGAGATGTAACAGGCAGTGTTCATTTCGAAGGCAGAGCTCAAACCAGGAAGTCAGTCCGCTAAGGGACAGGCAAAACAGGAAGGTCCACAGGTCAGAAGCAGGTTCAGGCAATATCAGAATCAGAGAGGATACAACGCTGGATAGCTAGGTTTGACGCTAGACAATCTGGCAGAGAGCAAGGGGAAATGGGCTGGTATATATGTGAGCAGAGTGAACATGCTGTAGATCTGGGAGAAGTTTTGAAAATTTACCAGGGTCTTTGGATGCAACACACTATCTGTGATTATGATCTACATCACATGTGCCAAACCCAAGACCAGGGCAACACATCTTTTATCTGTTCTTTCCCATTTCTATTAAAATCATACGGTTTGTTGTGACGAGGTGCCAAACTGAAGATACATTTTTTATGGATTAGTCAGCTACAAAAAATAATCATCATTACTGGAAGCCCGAGTCTCGGGCCATCCCTAAACAAATTACACACCCCACCTTTAATGGAGTCCACAACTACTAGAATTACATTACTTTTGCCGCATTTTCTGAATTCAAACCTCAAACAAAAAACAAGAAAAAGGGTGAGCTTGGTGTCGTTTCAACATGTCTCTTGCTCTGTTAAATAAGAAAGCTCACCACGTAACCTAATATCTGTGTCGCCTGTCATTGAGTAACAATCACCTCTAGCACCATGTGGGTGAGGCTCAGTTAGATTAGCCGCTCCGTCTGCAGCCACCTCCATGCACTCCCCATTAATATACAAAGGTTGCTGCTTCACAATCAGCCACAGATAATGAGGTTGCATTATGTTTGATTCAGTGCTGCTTGAAGAGATTGAATAGTATGCGCTTGTGACATGACTGATTAGGGTAGAGCTGGAATCAGTGTGCGATAATGATAGCACATTGTGCGAGTCAGAGTCGTGGCACAGTAAAGAGATTTTGTTTCATAAAAGAGATGCTGCTTAAAGGGAAAAAATGGAGTAGAGAGCTATTGAGCCTCTGTGTTTTCCACTGCCCACTTCCTCATCTTCATGTTTGATGTGCTTTTTATTTTGCCGGCATTAGAAGTGTGTGTGTGCATCACCTTGTATTTGTTACCTCTTGAGGACATTTTTCCGGCATAAACACTGACCTTGTCAGGACCAGTTATCCTCATGGAGCCCAACATTTCTGAGCAACAGGATTAAGTCTGGGACAAAGATGTGAATTGTGATTAGGGTTAAGGTTAGGGATAAGGCTTTGTTGACCAAATGAATAGACGCTAATGTCGTGTCCACACGCAAGCCTTTGTGTGTGTACTTGTATTTGTTGCCTTTTTAGGACCTTTTTTTCTAGCATAAACACTGACCTTGTCAGTGCCAGTGTCGATTTCATGGAGAAATTTCCTTCATTTCCGATTAAAAGAGAGTCTAAATGCAGAAAACGAAGTGAGTCAGAGATGTAGAGATTACCTCATGCCATATGTCAAGTATGAAGCAAGTGTGTCTGCTCATCTTCTCCCAAAACCTAAGTATTTTAAAGCGGACCTAGACCGGAAGTTCCATTTAACGCTGTTTTTTGTTGTTGTGTATCTGCGACATTACCTCGTTTGTGAAGCCCTGAAGGTTCTAAACAAACAGTTCAGCCACTGCTGAGAACACTTTGATGTATTGTAATCTCGGGCTCAGCGACATCTCTGAAAAAAACCCTTCTGGTTAAGTAACCAGCATTTGTCCTGAACAGCAGATCTAGGAGGTTTTTGACCATACAAACAAGTTAATGTATGTAAGTCGACCTCCATAACTAACATATATGTGCAACAGGACCACTCTATGTGAGCTTTAACAACCTTGAGAATAGACTCAGCCATCAAGTGTTCTTGTAGCAAACACACCAACCGACTGCAGGATATGATGTTTAGAAGCAAGTCAATATAATGTTTTCACAACTACACAGTGTGTGTATGTGTGTCGATGAAGGAAGTGTTGATGTGTGTTATTTTAATGGATGGGGGGGGGGGGGGTAGTGTCTGTGTGATGTCTGGTTTTTGATACTGATGTACCTGTGTCTGGGTCAGTTTGCAGCTCATGACTCACACAGAGCTGAAATGAGCATGTGATGATGGAAGTGAACGTTTTTAGTTTTTCTTTTTTTTCCCACGGCCGGAGGTGAAATGGGTGACTGATTTTACTTTTGCAGCACAGCCTTGGATGAGGCACAAAGGTAGGCAATAGTCTGGGTGGTAATTGTTTAACAGGTGGAATGCGGGTGGAGTGACGTGTGAGGTCGGCGGTCTGATTCTCAGACCAACGCTGTGTCCTTTTCAAGATTGGCCCCCTGAGGTAGAGAGGGTGTGTTTGTGTGGCCTCACCTTCCCAGCTGGAATGCCCTTTTCCAGGCATGTGCATAAGCAAACACACGTGACCTTCTTACCGGAATCAAACAACACACCAAACTGTGAACTTAAACCGCCGGCTCCAATAGATCACGTAGCGTAATGCTCGTATTGTGTGCAGATTTTCACAGCAGCCATTTTTAGCACTGACTAAATGTCACTATGCCTCTCCAGCTCTCCTCTGACACAGAAACCAGATCTGTTACCTTGTTGTTTGTGCTCTGATTTCATTTCATGAATTTGTTTGGACCTATTTTAAATGTCATGAGACATTCTTGGCATTTATTTCATGATTTAAACCACTTACTCATGCAGAATCATAGACATGCCTCTGTGCTCCAGGCTTGTGTGCACTGTAACTGACCTCTGTTGCCATTTTCCATCTTCATTAAAAAAAGAAAAAGGAAGCCAATGGCCTGCCGTCCTAAAAATGACCATTAGCAACCCCGCAGACTGAGCTGGCTGAACTGTGGGTCACCTCGTAATCAGAGGTCTTGAAGGTCTTATGGTAACAAATGGTAACAAATGCAAAAGAGTATTGCTGTCTCATTCATACACACTAAAGCTAAAGCTGAATTAGACAGCTTTTTTTACTTAAACCTGTAAATGTGATGTTATAAGTGAAGTCAGATTTGTATCAGCTATGTTTGAAGGACCAACCTTTCAGGCTGCAGCAGCTGATATTTAGATTTTTGCCACAAGCTCCTCAAAATCCTTCTCTTCAAAGTGTAATGTAACCCTTAAACCACTTTTTTCACATGAAAACCAATGTATATGGGTCTCGAGTAATGTCATTTATTGATGCAAGTGTGAAGTATTTGAATTATGCACAAAAACATGTGGATCTATTGTCTCTCTGGCCAAACACCAGTGGTGGAAGAAGTACTGAATCTCAGTACTTAAGTTAAAGTACAAATAACCAAAGAAATATATACTTTAGTAAAAGTAGAAGTACCAAAATGACAACCCTACTTAAGTAAAAGTAAAAAGTACCTGATTTTAAACGTACTTTAAGTATTAAAAGTAAAAGTACTTGCATAATGATTAATTCTCGTAATGTCTATATTAATATATATAAAAAAACAGACTGTGACATTTTAAATAAGTTTTAGGTTCATGTAATGTGCCTAATGTGTTAAATATCAACAATAGCAAAACCAACAAAGAAGTCTGGTTATAAGTCTTTAAAAGATTTATTTAACTGCAACACAAATATTTAATGTCAATTGCAGTACATTAACTATTTTAACATTGTAACAACAACACTGTACCATATGTTTAAGGTTGTAAACATTTTTGATTCAGTGCATGAGTTATAATCTGACAGGAACGGGCGCGGGTCATAAACTCGCATTGAACCTTGTTTATACTCGTGCGTGTGGGGGCGACAGGGGGCGTACAACCAAAATATTCAACTTGTACTGCCGGATAAATGTCTGCTGCCTAGCAACAGTAGTAAACAACAACTTTCCGCATATCGCTTACATTGGTCTCAAAAATGACTGTCCGTCTGTCCGGTGTTTCACGTATTGGGACAAACATCCCATAATCCACCAGAATCTTTTCCTTTTTTTTCATGTCCTATGTCTTCTCCTCAACCCCTTGCCCGTCCGTGATATAAAAACCTGGTCCCACTCATTCAAAGTCAAGGAGGGTAGAGAGCAGATTGAGTGAGTTGCATAGATTGCAACTCAGTAACATTTGTGTCCAGCCATGGCAAAACCGGTCACAAGTCCATCGAGGGACATATTAAGTTATTTACAGATTCTGAAAGTGTCATCTCAGACAACTACTGTGTCTGTCCTGCTCTCTTTCAGCCGCTGAATAATCCGTTTGTTGTTTTTGTGACGATGAAGTCTGTTAACACGTTAGCATAAAGATCGCTAGCTTAAAATGCTAACAGTCCACTCACTGAGCAGAAGTGAGATCTGTCACTGTCTTTGTTAAGAAGTACAACCACAGTTTGTCAAGAAGTACAACCACACATTGTTATTGTCCGGTTTTCTTTGCCTTCCTTAGGTCAACAAAGCTTTGATGACGACTGCTTTGATGACAATCACGCTTTGATTTCACACTGCACACACTCAATAACTGCTAGAAAGTTCCACACACTATCTCCCCCTCCCCTCTCTCCCTCTCTCTCTCTGTACGTGCATATTAATTAGCCATGTGTATTCTCCGTGATCATCAGCTGATTGGCCGAAAAAACAACAAAAGCTCTGGAATGTGAGATCTCCACACCCAAACTAGGAATGATTCACAGCGATAAAACAACCTTAATTCAAACACAAAGTTTATGGTTTACCCACAATACTGTGATTTGAAGCTTACAAAATTCAACTTGAACAATTTTGAAAAAACGAAAAAACCCTCATTTAAAAAAAAAAAAAAAAAAATGTTCATGTTTTATTCGCTTTGCGCTGGGCCGACTTGCGCCCTCTTTGGCCGTGGTGGGTCACATTTGTTTCACTTAAAGGTGCATTATGTAATAAATCTAAAGCAACTGGCCATACAATCCTCCTAATATGTCACAGAGACTCGGGAATAATGTTCATATAAAAAACTGAACTCACCAACAACAACAGTACAGACAAAATATTTGCATTAAAAAAAATATTTTGCAGACTGCAAATCATGTTTTTGTTTTGAAATCATGTTTTGGCATGTGGCGCCACCTGGCACCTTTAAGTTTTCTTGAAAAAAAAAAAAAGTTTTTTAATGGGTGCTTCATTTTTCTCTTGTTGCGTCTTTACAACAGTGAACAAATATTAAAGGTATACCTTTATTAAAGGTAAATATTAAAGGTATACCTTTAATATTATCACCTTAAAAAGGTTGGAGACTTGAAAGTTGTCTGTTGCCTCTTTAAACCAGGCAGGGTCTGGTTTCCTCTTTTAATTTGTGCAGGATCAAAAGGAAACATTTACATGTGTCACACTTCAGGCTGTTACTGTTCCAGACAATTTCACACACAAAAAAAAGATAAGTTGGCTCAAAAGTAATATATAGGATGCTATTCGTATGCTTGCCTGTCAACAGTTTATAGAGGCATCACCTTGACTGGTAGGTTGAAAATCATCCCTATATTGCATTCTGTCTCCCACTTTGTCTCTTTCCTTCTCTCTTGTGACTGTGCTGGAGGGTGCAGGACTCACCAGAGGTTTATGTCTGTGACTCTAAGCAAGAGTGACATTTCTCTGACAACACCAAAAACAGACATGCATGCACACGGGTGAACACGCACACATAGTCTCTTTCCCTCCCGTTCAGCATCCGGCTCCACAACAGACAGAGAGCAAAACAATGCACAATAATGTCAATACCAACCGACATGGGCAGAGGTTGTTAAACCTGCCGTTTAGTATAGTAAGAGTGACAAATGCCAATTAGTGTATGGACATGCTTGATCATCTGGTCAGCGCTGGACAGACTGCCATCATTAATAGGTGCAACAGCATTTATACAACAGCCATTATATACTAGGCTGACCCACAGTTTTTCCCTTTTTTGCATCCGTCTGCCCTTTTTTTTTTGCATTGCAGAAGGCACCTCCTGACCAGTTTTCTGTACGACCTTGCTTTCCCCTGCTCGATGAATCTTTTATGAGTCTGGCAATGTGGGTTTCTGTGTAGAAGATTGGAATATAAATATGGCTGTTGCGCCTAGAGCTCGTCTTCCCACTCTGATACTTTCATAAGACAGAGCAGATTGGGCGAGGTGCTATCTTAACAGGGCTCCTCACATCTCTGCACTTTTATCGTAATACATCCTATATGAGAAGGTCTTATGCATCCTCAAACAATCGAGCAGTGACTCTGCTTCCCTCTGCTTGTTTACATGGCTGGAGAACACACACATACACACATGCTGGGAAATCTGGTTTCCTATAAAAGTGCAGTTTACATTTTTACATTCTCTGTCACATTATGACATGAGAGCTGCATGATATGGTAAAAAAAAATCATATTGCGATTATATTTGCTTAGTAACTTTAATTTTTAAGATATTACATGTGTTGGAGTCTTTCAAGAAAACATATCAGGGCCGCAATTGTTAATCCCACACACAGCATGTCAATGTGGGCTCCATCAGGGTTATATTTGTGCTGACAATATGGATACCAAGCGGGTTTGTCCATGGTTTCCATGGTGACCCCTCACATGGGCTTCCCATCTGGGACCCATGTTATTGAAATCATGTGGGACCTGCATAATTTGCCCACTTAAGGCTCACTTAGTATGGTGGGGCCACCATGGAAACTATGGCCAAACCCACTTGGGATCTATATTGTCAGTCTGAATATAACCCTTACATTGACAATCCACATTAATTGTGCAGCACCATCTCACATTCATGGAGTTGAGAGCTGTAAGAGCAGTTGACATTGACTGAAATGTGCTAAAAAAAAAGTGACAAAGTAAATCCAGAATGAGCTCCTGAGACTGTATTACGACACTTTCTCTTGTACTAACTTTGTCTTTCTCTTATCTTCTTCATCTCATTCTGTTTCACATGCTCCTACTCACTACCTTTTCTCCAAAGACTCCTCTCCTTCCCTACCATGTGTGAGCGCGACAGCGTTGCCTCCCATGTTGAAAGCTAACTCAATTGCAGAGATCCAAATGTTTTTTGGGGGAATGAAGGATGAGAGCAATGCGGTGCAGGCAGAAGTGGAGTATGGCATAAAAAAATGAGCCATTTAATCGATGTGTTTTCCGTGTGGCACTGTCATCGGCACTCAGTGGGGCCATTGATGAGCAACGCTCTCTCAGACTGCACCAAGACTTAAAGGCTCCAGTCAGGGAGGCGTGGGAGCCCAGCAGCCACCAGACACTGCTGCATATCAAGCAGGCAGGCTGCAAGAGCTGCTCTCTGCAGCCGCACAATAAGCAAAGTAGAGAGGTCCTTTGATGGAAAAACTGCATGTAGTTGAGGGGAAATAACAAGATGCTCCTCCAGTGGAAGGAACAGCAGCTTCCATTACATTACACCACCTAATTCTAAACCCTTGGGATTTCATCAAGTCTGCAAAACACACACAGACACATTATTGTGTGATATTGGAAGCCAACACCACTCCTGGAAGCAGGGCGTCACAGCTATAGACTGTTATTTGCTGATAATTTGCTGAAGTCAGTAAATGCAATAGATGGAATATCTCTATCCTTGATGAAATTTACTTAAGGAAATCGGATCTAGCTTTGATGGATTACACACAATTTGAGGTAGATGTAACTGGCTGACTGCTGTTCTAATCTTCATAAATCAAAATGCTCCGATTTGTCTATCTGCAAATGCAAGGGACATCTGGCTTGTCTGTTAACCGTGTAGCTGTCCAACGGTTCACTTGACAGACTTGGCAGGCGACTCACTAAGGGCACCAGTGTGTGCAGTGCCGACTTTGATGTGGTTTGGATAAGAAATACAACAGATGTTGATAAATACACAAATATTAAAACAAATAAAAACTGGGCCAGTTTTATTGGCAGAAATTGAATATACAACCCATAATAATAAGGGTGTAAGAAGGGTGTATGATCACATTAAAATAAAAACAGTTTGGTTTTCGTAGCCATAGAATTAGCCTCATAGTGAGATAAGGAGCTAAGAATAGACAGGAAACGCCTGAGAAGAGGAGAGTGGACAGGTGTTTACATCCTTTCTGGTATATGAAGGCCACCGTAGTTCCCTGACACACTTTGGAAAAGGCAGGGGTAAGTGGGTTTGTTGCACTCATTGCAATTTCACAATTATAAAGTATGTCACAAATTCTTGCCAAGTCTCACACACTGGGTCCTGTGTATCACAATTAATCCATCACATTGCCATTTACTTATCAAGTAGTTCATCTCGTATCAGTAACAATCACAAAAAAGATACTGCTCCAAAAACACTGAAAATATTCCTTACATACTTTAAAGGTAGGGTTGGTAACTCCACTGCAACATATCATCTCATTCTCTTTTTGTCAGTTAATTAAAGCTACAAACCCAAAACACTGGAAGTCATTGTCTGCTGTTGAACTGTATGGTGTATGCAGTTTTCGGCAGGTCAGTTAATGAAACACCAACCGATCATTCTATGCAGTCTGACGTTGGTTGTGTAAGACACTGGCTTTGTAAAGACAATATTATATATTGATGGCTACCAGGACATTTCAGCAAACTCAGAAGCAGTATTTGAGAAGAAAGGTATGGATCTCTAGTACTATACTTTCCATTATAACTTAGATGCCGTTTTAGATTATTAGGGCAGATCTTTTTTTCTTTTTTTAATTACTGTCACTGGTCAGTGATTACCTTTTATTATGTAAATGTACACATTTTTGTTCTCAGAAACTAAATGAATGAACAGCACTCATGAACAGATCATGAGTGTTGGTTAGTTTAATTAAATTTGTTGTTTCATTTGTTATTATTCAAGTGTTGTATTTAATAAAATGGAGGACAAAAAGAAAGTTGCGATCATATGTCAGCCGTCAGCATTGATTTCTAAAAATCACAATAAGCATCGGCTCATACCCATACAGTGTGAATATATTACACACACAAACACACACACACACACACTGTAGACAGATGTGTGCTGTGGTGATCAGAGTTGATTGGCAGTACCAGAGTACAAAATGAGAGGATGTGGACTGAGTTTGAATCAGTGCCCAGTGGAGTTGCTGAAAATAAAAATTGGAAGTTGCAAGAGCAGGAACAGAAGAGGATACAGAAAGACAGAGAGAGAGAGAGCGTGTATGTTGCTAGGTTATTATTTATTCTGTTCAAACCAAAAGGAGACTAATTATTAGAGGTCTATCATGATTTGATTCCCTCGCTGGAACACTCACACACACACACACTGCAGATAGTCTTTAATTAGCTCCACATCGCTTAATCAATACAGAAGCGGCTGAAGAAACAAAAGACACGTGTATGCTGTTGCTGATGGAGACACATGAAGCAGCGTGAAAACAGGATGCAGATGATGAAAGACGAGATGAAAGAATAAAATCATGCAGTGTGGCATCTCTGTCTGCACTTGTTTATCCGAGATTCTGTTTGTGTGGTTAGGGCTATTTTATGTGCAAGCAAAGATTAATAAATAGTATCTATGAACTCAGCAGCCACTTTATTAGATACACAGCACACCAAATAAAGTGTCATCTGCCACCATAAGTAATCTGCTTCAAGGTTTAATATGTCATTTATTTAGACATGGTCTCCTGCATATCAGTGACTGTTTGAGTTGAAGAAAAATAGGTATTGACCGTGTCTTGTGTGGAGCAGTAATTCATTCATTCATTCATCTACCACTCCTCCACATGAGGATCGACAATCATTCACTTATACACCTACACTCTTAGAAATAAGGGTTTCTAAAGGATTCTTCTACAAGGGCTGAGTTTCTACCTGGAACCATTTGCTTCTGAAATCCCCTTTTTTTCAAGGGTTCTTGGTAACAATTTGATCCAGAGAACCCTTTAAAACCCCTTTCCTGAATAAAGGGTTTTAAAAGGGTTCTTAGTTGAACCCTCCAAAAGGGTTCCAGGTGGAACCTTTATAATAAGGTTCTACCTGGAGCCAAAAAGGGTCGTCCTATGAGGACAAGCCAAAGAACCTTATATGGTTCTACTTGGCACTTTTATTTCTAAGAGTGTATGGAGACAGGTTATAGTGTTCAATTAACCTCTGCATGTTTTTGGACATGTTGGAGGAAACTGGAGTACCCGCCCAGGCCAGGACACAAACCAGAAACCCTCTTGCTGTGAGGCAACAGTGCCAGCCATGTGCTCCACGGTGTGGTGGAGCAACAATTTAAGTGCCTAAAATAATTTAAAAGGCCTTTATTCCTACATGGAAATGGACAGGGCAATAATGCACCAACTCATTTTGACACTGAAGGTCTTTGTCAGGGTGTAAAAACAGTGGAGAACACCTTTCATAAATGTGTGAACCATACCTTGAATCGCTTCTCTCACTGGTCATTTTCCTCTTTTTTTTTGTACCATTTTCTATCAAATCTAGACATGGTTGTGTGTTAGAATCCCAGGAGATCAGCATTGTGAAATACTCACAAGACAAACAATGTCACTTAAATCACCTTTCCTCCTCATGCTCAGTTTGAACTTCAGCAGGTTGTCTTGCATTGAGCTGCTGCCATGTGATCATCTGATTAGATACTTGTTGAACATGTAATGCTAAGAAGTCTTGGCTTAAAATATTCCTTGAACCATGTCATATTTCAGTGTTTATGATCTAAAATGACAGCTATTGGTTAACTGGTTTCATATTAATACAATATGGATGTGTGGGTGAGGGTTTGTGAATGTTTCCCATCTGTTTGTTGATCATAAAATAGTCTTATCGGTTCATTTTCTACGGCGGTCATTTTTGAAGTAAAACCAAAGCCAGAAGTCAGAACATTTTAATCAGTGTTTCCCAGACCTTGAAATGATGCCCTGAATTAATCAGTTTTAATGAATTATCTGTAATATGGAGCAAAGACACCAGAAACTATATTTAAGAAGCTGAAAACTCAAATATCTTTAAAGAAAACACTCAAACTGATTGAATTGATTATCAAAATAGTTGATGATAATTACATTAAAAAATTGTAATTTTAACTCATTAATAACATTCTTTTATTTCACTTGTTGTTCTTTTTTGTTTTTAACCCTCAGGAATCCCTTAAAAAAAGTCCCTAAAGTGTTCTTCGTGGCAGAAAACAGCCCCTTGCCAAAAACTGCTGTAAAATTATTATATGTTAATATTTGTTCCACTTTAAATGAGTCAATCTTTTAAAGCTACTTCAGCCTGAAATATACATATCAAATATTAATAATATTTTTGAAATTTTAACCCTTTAAAGGCCAGTTTGTTTTCACAACTCCACTGTTTTCTTATTGAAAAAAAAAAAAAACAACAACAATAACTTCCATAAAATACATTTCAAGAGGAATTTGATTATACTCACTATTGGACCTTGAGATGGGTCCAGACCCGGCTGCAGAAAAACATTTAAGGGGGGGCATTCATTTTTTTCAGGGGGGCAAACTTTTTCAACCTACAATTTATTTGCTTCAGGGTGAACAATATGGCTCTGTGACCACTGAACACTGATGTCAACCTGAACACTGAAGTAAACTTTCATACTGGGAGAGGTAGCTACAGCAACTAGGGAGCACAAGGAACACAACAAAGCAGTGTTACCCTTCTGCCGTAACCTAAAATTTGTGAGTGAGTGAAACTCACTCAAACTAGGCTCACCTGGAACCTAGTTTTAATAATTTTTTTATTTTTGTCAAATGGAGCAAAGAAACCAGACAATATTCACATTTAAGAAGCTAACAAATCACAAAGTTTGTATTAATTGTTTAAAAAAAAAAAAAAAAAAAAAAAAACCTCTCTAAAATCGATTAATTCATTGTTGCAGCCCTACTGCTTATCTAAATGTTTCTCACGAATATTACATGATAACAAGAACATCAAAAAATGATTTTAGGGTTCTGGGCACTATACGGTGCATGACACGTTTCCATGGCAACTGACCGGAAAAAGACGCACGTGACGATTGTTAAAATGAGTCTCTAAAGTAACGCTAAACTTGAAAAACAGAGGCACACACACACAGTACACAGGTACGCTGGTTATTTGTAGCGCTGCTCTTTTCCTTTAATAAACAGACCTCTCCAGTTCGACTGTAGGCGCGCTAAACGACACAAGGAGCTAACGGAGCTAATTGGTGAACAGTGCATGGACTTCGGTGCCGGCACGAAAAACAAATGTTAACAATCGGGAGGCACGTAAACGGGCATTGTCCGGTCGCTAAAATAACTGACTATGCTGCGAGTGAAACGAAGACTTGTGGCAGAGGCACGAAAACGCTGCAGTTTAAGGTGTGAGAAACCCCAGATGAATTTTTCACGCCAGTGCTTCGGTTTCCAGTAGATGTGAATGGCGCTGTTAGTAACTAGCGACTCTATGAGCAACTGCGACCATAAACGTCAAGTGCTAACAGCGTACCATCTCATCGGTGACCCGCCCCCACCACCTGTAATTGGCCAGCATGTTGCTTTCGTTCGTTGGTTGGATTGGTTGAATTGTATGATCGACAAACCAAGATAGAAATAATAGTGAGCTGGCCACTCCGATGCAAAAAACAAAACCCAAATAAAATAAACAGCTTCCAGCCATAGACTGTATATAAAAAGCCCAGGGGGGGCACGGCTGACTCTGTGGGCGGGCACGGCCCCCCAATGCCCGCCCATGCCGCCGGGACTGGATGGGTCAATGATTGGCAGAAACATTTTTGAAGCACTGTTATTTTTTTTGCAGTGCCAGATTTTTCCAAAAAATCCCTAAAGTGTTCTTTGTAGCAGAGAACAGCCCCTTCCCAAAAGCTGTTATAAAACATTGTCTATTAATATTTTTTTCCACTTTAAATTCTCAGTCTTTTAAAGCTACTTCAGCCTGACATATACATGTCAAATATTAATAATATTTTTGAAATTTTAACCCTTTAGAGGTCACTTTGTTTTCACAACTCCACTGTTTTTATTGAAAAACAACAAAAAACAACAATAACTTCCCTAAAATTTCAAGGAGAATTTGATAATAATTATTATTAGGCCCTTGGATGAGTCAATGATTAGCAGAAACATTGATGTTGATGCATTGTTATTTTTTTTGCAATATCAGATTTTTTTTAGAAAAACTGATCCTAGCAGCAGCAAATATCAACTTCGCAAAAACTGCTGTAATATTATATATTAATATTTTTTTCCATTTTAAATTAGTCTATCTTTAAAAAAACACTTCATCCTGAAATATACATGTCAAATATTAATTATATTTTTGGCATTTTAACCCTTTAAAGGCCATTATATTAATGCAACTCCACTGTTTTTTTTCCATCAACAAAACCCCCCAAAAACCATACAACTACAGTAATTTTCTATCATTTCCAGTTACAATCATAAATATATATTTCAAGGAATATTTGGTTATTATTATTAGTATTAGGCCCTGAGGTCAGTGATTGGTAGAAACATTGATTTTGATGCATTGTTAGTTTTTTTGTGGTGGCAGATCCAATTTAATAATCTTATCTTGTGATATATGATGGATTTTGAATCGGTCTCCTGCTACAAGCGAAATGTTGATTTCGCTGCTAAATAATTATTATCATATTTTGTTTTAAGATAAATAAACAAACACGTAAACTCCCTACATTTGCAGCAGGTGCTGCCAACTCTTGTCTTTCTATCAGTGCAAAAATGACACAGCCTCCTGTCCTCACATTTACTCATGAGAAAAGGACCTGCAGCATCAGCACCCTGCAGGTATGCAACCATTCCTGCAGCAGCTGATGAGCAGGGAAGCTGCCCTCTCCTCTCGATGTGTGGGGGGTCACGAGCATCTCTCCCACCACAGCATAAAGTTGTTATACAGCCAAACATCAACCAGGTTGTGGAAAGGTCCAGTTGCTACCTATTTATTCTCCTTCTGCAGGGGTTGGTGCCGACAACCTAACAAAAGAAAAACTACAACACTTAAAACAACAATATAAAAAAATGTATCCAAGTATTCTTTCTCATGATACATATATTATTTATGTTATGCCAAATAAGGACATTTGCAACAAAAAAAACTGACATATATTTTAGACAAGAACATTAGAGTAACAATAAATAAATGTGTGAGTAACTGATGCGTAATGGCACGTACCTGATCAAGGTTATTGTCACCTTTTGCATCTGTTGTAATATTTCCTTTCTCTCTTCCTTTCCTTTTCTTTTTACACTTCCATCCCCTGCCTCCTCAGGGGATGGAAGAGACCATTGTGTGTCTTCATAAAAGCATCATCCACCTCCACTTCACTCTCATCTTCAGATCAGTCTTCAGATGAGTTGGAGTTGGACAACAGCTGGTCTGTTTCTACTTCTGAGGCCTCATCCATGTCGGCCTCTGAATCCTCAGAGTTCATGATCATTTCCAAAGCCTCCTGTGTGGTGTAAAGTCTTTCCATTTCCAAAATGACTGCTGCTGCACTACTGCTCCTACTTATAACCATGGCTGCAGTGCATCTGCATACTAGAACTATCTCAGCAAGACTCAAAACAAAGTTGGACTTTGTTTTGAGTCTTGCTGCTGAGCTATCTTTGAAGTGCTAAAAGGCGAATCGCTGTTTTTATTATTGAATGATTTTATAACGCTGACTGTGGTCTTCTAAGAAAAAAAGTCTTATGAAGTTGGACATAAAATACACACCCAGACAATTTTTTAACACATACACATTATCCAACATCACCAGTGGCACACAATTATCATTTTAGTAGCAAGAAATGTGTGCAGAAAACAGTGAAACTTAGCTCAATGCTTTGAATGGGAAAACATAGCGCCACCTGGTGGACATATATAAAAATATTAAATTTAATGCTAGTTGTCCAACATGAAACCTTAATATCAAGAAATGCATTATTTCATGTTAAGATAAATGTCTGATCAAAAATAGTATTTTCAATGGTTTTCAATGGGGCGATTTCAGGCTCGAAGAACACATTAGGTTAGTTTATTTTAAATCTGCCACTGCAGACAAACTAACAATGCAATCAAAATCAATCTTGCTGTCAATCATTGACCCATCTTAGGGCCTTAAAATGATAATAACCAAATATTCCTTGAAATGTATTTTACAGGAATTATTGTAGTTTTTGTGTTTTTTTTAGGTAAAAAACCAGTGGAGTTGTGAAAACAAACCGGCCTTTAAAGGGTTAAAATTTTAAAAATATTATTAATATTTGATATATATATTTCAGGCTGAAGTAGCTTTAAAAGAGTGACAATTTAAAGTGGAAAAAAATATTAATATATAATGTTTTTATAGCAGTTTTTGGGAAGGTGGCCATTTTCTGCCAGGAAGAACACTTTTGTTAGTTCTCGCGCTGCTTAGCCATTTTAGGCTAATTTAAGAAAGTGAGATGACAGTTCTAAAGTTTACCAAAAATGAATAACCTTTGGAAAATTTGAGCTATATCCATTCAACACAGACAAAATGGCTTCCAGTTAAAAAACAGAAAGCCACGAAAAGGGCCGAGGGACCCCTGAGGGTTAATTATTATTTTCATGCTTTCATGAGTTTTTGTACCACGTGTTTTTAATGCTGTGCCTACAATGCTTTTATTTTGTAAAGCACTTTGGTCACATATGGGTTGTTGTAAAAGGGCTATAGAAATAAAGTACATTAGATTAGTGATCCGGATTTTTACCTGCTCAGAAGCTCAGTGTGGAGGATATGATGAGGACTTTAGGCAATAAAGATGAGCAACATGACATTATTGTAAAAGAAAGGCATAAAATCGGTCGGATTAGTGGTTCTCAAACTTAAGGTGGCTCTAATTATCATTAAATTAATGATCATTTATTTATTGATTTAGTATTTTTTGTTATTTGTTTCATTTCACACTGTACTCTGATCACATACCCTAGCATATACAGAACAGTATTTTTGAAGTACCACCAGAGGATGCTCCCGTACCACTGGTGGTACACATACCACAGTTTGGGATTAGACTAAACACTGAAGGAAGGTTAAGTTAAGCAGTTTTTCTGATCATATTTTCTTGTATTTAAACCATTCTATTTAATACGAATAGGATGAGAGAGAGAGTGCAAAGCGGTGTTGACATGGGCCGTAGAAAAATAAACTTTTACAGGATCTAATTCAGTAATCCCGGGATTTTTGAGGAGCAGAGTTGAGTACTTCAGCCACATTAACAGTGATGTGATGAATAGGTATTCAGCAGAGGTCTCTCTCGCTCTCTCTCTCTCTCTCGCTCTCTCTCTCTCTCTCTCTCTCTCTCTCTCTCTCTCTCTCTCTCTCTCTCTCTCTCTCTCTATCTCTCTCTCTCTTTAAAGCTGTGGTGCCCCGGGCTTGTAGCCCTCTCAGGCCCAGCTCTCATCTTTTACTCCTCTCAGTGAGAGCGGCAGCATGCGGCATGCTCATGCAGAGATCCTCACACACCAGCACTTCTCACTTGTCATGGAGCATTTCTGTACTCGGCACGCTCTGGGATCGATATCTGCACCTGGCATGGTTAAAATCTGTGTTGATCCAGATCAAACGGACGTGAACGTGGTCATCAAATGTGAGGATGTGCACAGACTGCAACAGATCTGTACCTGTGCATGTTATTTCATACTTTGAAGGGCATTTACACTGTGAGAGGAAGGATATAACATGGCTTTCCGCAGGGAAATGGAGAACATAAATGATGAAATAAGATAATTATCATCTTTATTATGGACTGCAGCAGAGTCCTCTTTGTACACGAGCCTTTGGTTTAATTGTTGTGCAGAGGTGGGTGGGTGTATGAGTGTCATTAAAATTTAAATTAGCAATTTAATCTGTGGGTGTGGGAAATGTACATAGAGTACGTTTCCCTTCCTTGTTCTTTATTCAAGGGTGTTTCTGTCTTTCTAATCTTCCATCCTTGGAGGTTGGATCTTGCTTTGAGCACATCCTTGGCCATTTTACCCGCAGCAATCAGTCAACAATGAGGTGTCCCAGGAGGGCTGGGGCAGTGGAGTCGCCGCCTACCGTGTCTTAAAGACAGCAAATGAAAATATTTGTGTTAACGATTAGCAAAGGAAGCACTTCCTTAAGGGGCGGAGGAAGGGACGGAGGAGGAGGAGGAGAAGGAGGGGAGCATCATCTTGCATTCTCTCTGTGTGCTGCCTGGAATATTAATGCAAAGGATGGCCTTTCTGATATCATATCTCCCAGGCTGCTCTCACAAATATCATCATTAAGCATCCATCTGCGACGTGCTCAGCGT
The DNA here is from genome assembly GCF_963457635.1 of Microchirus variegatus. Classification (NCBI taxonomy): domain Eukaryota; kingdom Metazoa; phylum Chordata; class Actinopteri; order Pleuronectiformes; family Soleidae; genus Microchirus; species Microchirus variegatus. Next base: position 25,957,494 of record NC_139811.1, on the reverse strand, counting down.
TTAGAAAAAAACCAGAAAACAACATGTTGACAACTGGAATCTTGCAGACAAAAGCACACGCACACACTGCTTGTCGCTTATAGCACGCATTAAGTCGCACACTTTCAAATCACACAAACATCCAGACACCATTTGCAGGACATGTCAATGCATTCACTCTCCTGCTTATTGCATCTATTGCTGAGAGATTCAGCCTCATGATCGAATACGGGCCCCCCTGTTGTGAAGCTCCAGACTCTCTGGCCACTCGTAACCATCAGGGCCTCCCACCAATACCTTCCCACTCACAATAATACTCATCTCACACTTGGCTAACTCCACAGAATATTACCCTTCTACAATATTCGACATCAAGTCCTCTCGTCACTGTACTCCTGCTTTGTGTGTGTGTGTGTGTGCGTGCGTGTGCGTTTTTTCCGAGTCATTTGTTTGGTATAATAATCAGTGAGCAGATCAGTGGCCCCTCATTTTGACAGATTATTTGGTGGGAATTATCTGCAGGGTTTTTTCACAGAGGAAGGTTCAAGACCAACACAAGCGTGTATGTTTTAGTGCTGTCACTTTTTATACAGTATTTAACCCAAATGAGCATCGAACTTGAATTGTTCACTCTAAATTGACCGTAGGTGTGGTCTGTATGTGGCCCTGCAATGGACTGGCGACCTTCCCAGGGTGTACCCCTCCTATCGCCCTATGTCAGCTGAGATAGGCACAGCATCCCCCGCAACCCTGCGGTGGAGCATACAGTGGTCAAAACTTGTGATCCAGCAGAGGGCGCTGTTAGAGCAGATTGGCCTTTAAAAGCACCCATAGAGTGGTCCTATCTCTGCAAACGAGCCGATCAAAATCTCTCCTCACTGAAGCTCTCGTCGGCCGCGCTGTTTCAGACTGAAATCTCACCCCCAGAAGAAAGAACTATGTTGTGATTGGCCAGCCAACGAGAGCTTTCAAGAACTGTCTTGTGATTGTACCTGGAAGTGACGTAATTAGCACACCAGCTCTCAGAAACGGAGCTTCACCTCTGGAACGGTGGATGCACTGCTACTCATTATCAAAACATTGTTTTAACAATGTTTAAAAATAGCTTCTTCACGACTCCCCGCCGCAGTCCCTTTTACGCCTTTGACCCAGAGTCAGACCCAGAGTCAGAAGACACTGTCGCAAGTGAAACACCTCCACAACGGACGTTCTTCTTCTTCTGCTGGTCAGTGTACGCAACCGGATGTGCCCGGACTAGTGCCCGGAGCATGAGGATCTGCTGTTCAGGAGACGGGATCCTTATGTTAACGATTCCAGGCTTTTTCAGAGCGCTTGTAGAGCACAAGAATACAATACAACTCAACGTTCTCAGCAGTGGCTGAACTGTTTGTGTCCAAACTTTAGGGCTTCATAAACGAGGTAAGGCGCAGATACACACCAAAAAACAATGTTAATTGGAACTTCTGGTCTACGGGAGCTTAAAGACATTGCTGTTATGTTGTTTTGCTGTTAAAATTGAGCTCATAACTTCAACTATCCAAGCAGAATGTTTGTGTTGCTAATATTTAGTTTTGTTGCTAAAATATCACTATTATGCTAGTATTTAGTTGTGTTGTGAGTACTTGTTTTGTTGCTAGTATTTGGATGTGTACGAGTATTTTGTTGTACTGCGAGTATTTGGTTGTGTCGTGAGTCCTTGGTTTTGTTGCTAGTATTTGCTATAGTACTTGGTTGAGTTGTGAGTACTTGGATTTGTTACTAGTATTTGGTTGTGTACTAGTACTTGGTTGTGTTGCGAGTGTTTGGATTTGTTGTGAGTACTTGTTTTATTGCTAGTATTTGGATGTGTACGAGTATTTGGTTGTACTGCGAGTATTTGGTTGTGTCGTGAGTACTTGGTTTTGTTGCTAGTATTTGCTATAGTACTTGGTTGTGTTGCGAGCGTTTGGATTTGTTGTGAGTACTTGGTTTTGTTGCAAGTAAGTCATTATTATTGCTAGTACTTGGTTGTAGTTGTAGAACAGAATAGCAACAAAAAAAAGGTGCTTACAGTAAGAAAACATTTCAGAAAATCTTCCAAAGAATAACAGGTCTCATAATATTGAGTCAAACTTCAGTTTTGGAAAAAGTGACAGCCTTAATTTATGTACACTAATTATCTGAAACCAGCGCAACGAAAGCAAATGTTGACAGGCTAATTATTTATTTTCGCTTTCTCCTTTCTCCCAAACATTTTTATCTTTTGGCTTATAACTCCATGTGCTTGTAAATGCAACATTAAGGGGCTGTTTGGGGATTTTTCTCTGCTGCTCTCCACAGTGTCTGTGTTGTACTAATAATGTCCTTCTAATTAAATGTTACAGCTTCTGTGAACGTTAATGACCTGAAGACACATGGATACAAATGGGGGCTTCAGCATGAGTGCTGACAAAGAGGTTGGACACAACACTGCAGGCTGGTTCTGTCCCCTCATTATTAATACAGTGTACATAGCTGATGGGCTTTGGCGATTGTTAGCTCCGGACCACGTCGAGCACGGAGCATTACAGGGTTTTTTTTTTCTTCCCTCAATTGGCTGCTGCAATCGCTCAGTCAACGAGACTGTAATTGGCAGGAGCTCACCGCTCCTCTCTGGTGCTGTTAGCTTCACTGTTGCAAACGTGGCATAAAACAGACAAGATGCTAATTCATCACCTTGGGGAGTTTCAAATGCATCAGCTCTCCTTTTTCTGTCTTTTTTTTATTTTTTCATACAGTCTCTTATTGTGACCCAATTCTTTTAGAAGAGTTCAATCTGGCCTGTTATTCTTTGCCTTCTTTCCTTCATGGGTGACGGAAAAGTTTAGCTCAGATTGAGACGAATTGGACAAAAAAAAGAATGACTGTCCCTGTAGTTACCTGACAAGATCAACTCTCAGCCCCTCTGCAGGCATAAATAAATACATCATTATCTAAACAAAGCACTTTTCCAGAATAGTTCTACAACAGTGGCTCTTGGGCCTCATGTACAAAGACTTGCGTGGATTTCCTACTAAATCTTGGCGTACGCCAAAACCCAGAAACGGTCGTACGCACAAATAAATTCAGATGTATCACAGTGTGCGTACACATGGATCCAAGCACGTTTCTTTTGTACATCCCAAATCAACGTGGAATTGAGCGCACTGAGAGGTGCCAAACTCCTCCCTGTCCACGCCCCCATTTAAATATGCATATCGATTTAAATAGGCCCTGAGATTCACCTCTTTGATCAAATAATGCACTGAACAAAGGAAAGTAAAGGAATTTCACACAGTCTGAGCAAGAGATTCTAGTGAATGAATGAAAACGTGCAGGAAGATTTTGTTTGGTACACTGTCAACAGGGATAAATATGACAAAAAAGACGTGAGTGGGAGCGTGTGCGTGAGTCTGTAAATGATGTGGGATCAGAGCAGCGTGCACACACACACACACACACACAGATTATAAAGAAATGGTCAGATCTCAAGGTGGAGGTGAAGCGGAGGGTTTCTGCTCACCGCCAAAGCAAATTGACCGCAACAGGTCATACAATCAGCTGCTCACACATCGCTCGTGCGTAAAGATGGCAGGATATTAAACACTTTGACTCATGTTTAATTTTTAATTTTAATTTTTTCTCAGTATTAATGAATGCAGAAGTGCGCCGCGGCTGACATTTCCAACTTTACGCCCGCTTTAACTGACATGAATACTGAACACAGGGAGACGATCAGGGGCTTGTTAGAAAGCTCTGTAGCTCTAATTTCACCAGCAGAAAATAAAGAAAACCAAAAACATGATATTTGAATACGCACATGCCCAAATGTGCATTGCGCTGGTTTACATAAGGGACAATTAAAATAAACTATTATAAACTATTTACTCACCCAGAAGCCACCCATCACACACTGTTCCAGCCTCCAGCCTGTTCCCAACCATGCTGTTAGTCATAATGAGAGAGTCATGCGTTGAACCAGACTACCTTACACGGTGTTAGTTAGCTGCATTTGCGAATCACATATGATTTGAACATTGATGGAATGAAAATGTTTCCTATTAACGTAAACAAATTATGTGACGGCGCTTTTATAGCAATGTGTGTGCAGTCAATAGCTCCGATCACATGAGGGAAACCGGCTCTCGCTGAAAATTGCGCTTTAATGTGTTGCTGTTTAACAGCATTGTATGGGAATTAGATGAACCTGGATGACATTCGGATGATTCCGTCCCACACAGCTGAAGCCGCTCGGCTCTGGATTGACTGACACACTCCGCAATGGGCTTATGAGCCGATTATTATCGTTTGCAAGTAAATCCTCGCGTTCACTAAATACTCGCTCACGTCGGATTGCACCATTTGCAAGGTGTTAATTGTTCATAAGTGTGTCTCTGATGTGCACATCACTCTGATGACTACTTGTTTTCACATTATTAACAGTTTCCCAGCATCACCACTAAGTGTCGCCAAAGGAACAATAGCTGTAGAAACGGGCGTATGCCAGCCATGAAGTTGGCGTGGGCACCGCACATTTCCACGGTCATTTCATGTTTCATACATCTGAACGTGAGCGTGGAAACGGACGTACGCCACGTTTTTGTGCGTACGCAACCTTTGTACATGAGGCCCCTGAAGTCCAGCAGCACAACATTTTACACAGAGACACTTAAAAAAATGGAAATGTTAGAAATGTTTTATGGGGTCTAAAACGTTGATGCTATCTGAAGAAAAACGTCAACGACAGTTGTCAGCGATTAAGATAAGTTATCATTTATTTATTTATTTGAATTAGGACAATGCATATTCATCAACATGTCAGCATAGAGCAACAATGTAAGTATGCCGGAGTTAGCACAATAGCTAATATTCATCCGTTCTCGTATGGCAGGTTAGCACATTAGACATTTAACAGGACATAGTAAAAAAGATAATCTAATGTCTGGAATAATCTATCATCTGGATGTTGATATTTTAAGAATAAGATTTCCCGCATTATCTCACCATGAGACAGCCTTATCTGGCTGGAAATGGATGTTTGTGAGCCGTTTACTCGCAAAGTAAATAGAGAAAAGCAGTGATTTTAGATTTTTATTTTTAAAATTATTGTTTTAGGAACAATAATTTTCTTTTTGGACTTTGGTGCGGGAGAGTGAGCAATTCACAAACTTTTGACAATATTTAGAAAATTAAGGGAAATCTTCAGGTCTATCTTAAATTACGATATCTAAAATTTCCCACTGTAAAATATTCCTGAACACAAATCCTTAATACGGGCCATACGATTGGTTCACGACTCAGTCCGAACAATGGCCTAGCATGGTTTCCCCGTGTTAAAGGTTTCACACACGGGGTTCTCCGGTTTCATCCCACAGTCCAAAAACATGCAGATTTGGGGATGAGGCAAATCGGACACCCTAAATTGAGTGTGAGTTGTAAATGTCAGCTGGGATTGGCACCTGTGTCCTCCATGACCCTAAAGTGGAGGATAAAGCACTGTAAAATGGATGGATGGAAATCTTTAATAGAGACAAAAAATGTTGTTCCTGACGCCCCCCACTGTTATCATGTCAAGTTTCAAGCAATTGAACTGTCGAAGCTTACATCAACTTCAACTGGCGATAGAGCTTGACAGTGAGATGATGGCAGATGGTGTATCTCACCGTTTTTAGGGGCCATTTTGTATCTTTCAGTTGGTCAAATATTTTGTTCTGCTACCTGATTTGCTGTCTTACTGTCTTACAGCTATGCTGACTAACCGGAAATAAAAAAGCTCTAGTTGATGGTGGTAAGAGCAGTTTAACAAGTGAAATGAAGGACATTTTAAAGAGGCTGATGGCCATGGGGGGGGGGGGTACAGTCTTAATCAGCAGTCCTTCTATTAACCTTGGCTACCACTCCTTCTGTTGGGCTGGAGATTACTCCATTGGCAGGAATACTTTTCTTTTTTCTTCTTTTTTTTTTACACAACAGAGAGTACATTTTATTAGCTGGGTGAGGGAAAGGTCAGCACGTGGCAGTGACTCTGTGCAGCTGGATCCAGAAAGGGCATGATTTTGTGGGACATTAGATAACAGGAAATAGTAGTTATGTATCTGTATGAAGGTGTGTGTGTAGGAGTTGGGCGTGTGGGTAATTCTGCTGGGCACATTTACCAGAGGAAGTGCTGTGCTGAGACATATTCAGTGCTGTTGGCAGGAGTCAGTGCTGAACAGTGGATGGAGCCATGCTGGGCTGCAGAATGCATGGCAGCTGATTGCTGCATGTAGTTCTTGTGTATTGCATTGATAAAGGCTTTTTTTCCCCTCAGCAATCCTCAAAGATAAGTGGACGCCCTGCCTGTCCCAGATTGAGCGCTCTGATATTCTACTATTCATGTCTCATTCATAAAAAGAAAAAGGATAAAAAATACAAATAATAATGGACTTTTGATATTGATATCAAGGGAGCAATCAGAAGCAATCAATTCTTCTAGGAATACAATTTTCATGAAGCTTCTGAGAATAAGAAATGGACTGAACTTGGAAGTATTCGGTGCATATGGGTGCACCTTTAAAATGGCAGTTTAAGTGAAATTACTGTAAAGACCTCTGCAATTTTTAATGAAGAAGTGTTTGCTGGCTGGTACAAATCAACACACCAACACACAGTTTGACAGCATGTGGTTGTGTTATGAATAAAAAGTTATGTTATGTTGTGAATGTTTGACTGTCTTGCTAATGTTTGGTTTTATTGCTAGCGCTTGGTTTTGTAAACAAGTATTTGGTTTTATTGGTTATATTTGGTTTTGTAGCTAGTATTTGGTTTTGTAGCTAGTACTTGGTTTTCTTGCTAGTACTTGGTTCTGTTGCTAGTACTTGGTTTTCTTGCTAGTATTGGTTCTGTTGCTAGTACTTTGTTTTGTAGCTAGTATTTGGTTTTATTGCTAATACTTGGTTTTGTAACTACTATTTGTTTGTTTTTTGCTAGTATTTGGTGTTGTGGCTAGTACTTGGTTTTGTTGCTTGTATTTGGTGTCGTAACTAGTACTTGGTCTTGTTGCTAGTATTTGGTTGTGTAGCTAGTATTTGGTTTTATTGCTAGTACTTGGTTTTGTAGCTACTATTTGTTTGTTTTTGCTTGTATTTGGTGTTGTAGCTAGTACTTGGTTTTGTTGCTTGTATTTGCTGTTGTAGCTAGTACTTGGTCTTGTTGCTAGTATTTGGTTGTGTATCTAGTATTTGGTTTTATTGCTAGTACTTGGTTTTGTAGCTACTATCTGTTTGTTTTTTGCTAGTATTTGGTGTTGTGGTTAGTACTTGGTTTTGTTGCTTGTATTTGGTGTTGTAGCTAGTACTTGGTCTTGTTGCTAGTATTTGGTTTTGTAGCTAGTATTTGGTTTTATTTTAGTACTTGGTTTTGTAGCAGGCCTATTTGGTTTTATTGCTAGTATTTGGTTTTGTTGCTAGTATTTCATGTAGTAGCTATTACTTGGTGTTGTTACTAGTATTTGGTTTTGTTGCTGGTATGTTTTTGTTACTAGTATTATGTATTTTTGTCTGTACTTGCTAGTATATTGTGTAGTGAGTACTTGGTTTTGTTGCTAGTATTTGGTTGTATTGTGAGTACTTGTTTGTTGTGAGTATTTGGTTGTGTTACTAGTATTATGCATTTTGTGAGTACTTGGCTTTGTTGCTAGTATTTTTTGTGTTTTAAATATTTGGTTGTGTTGTTACTATATGTCACTTTGTATTTGTGTGTTGAGCTCTTTGGGCCAACATAGAATGTTGTATTCTATTTTCTAAAACTATTTCACTTCACAGGTGTGAATGACACAGATGACGATGCCTGGTGCTGCCATTTTACTCGGTGATACATTATGAATGCGTTTTGTTGTGTCCAGTGTGGTTTGATTAGAGGAGGTTATACAATGTATGGACTCACCACAGGGCTTTGTAGGCGTTACAGTCAATAACGCCAGGTCGACAGACTTACTGTATTGATTTCCTTCCCACTGCAGGGACGGATCCTCACCTGTTAAACGCCATTATTGTAGTTAAGCATCATTGCTCAATGAGCCTCGGGCGGTGTCACTGCTTTGATCCTCTCCTCTGCATCGTATGGTCAGCAACTGCAGACAGTACTGTATGTTCCATGCATGTCACAGCTGAACCGGGTGTGTCACACACCAGTGTCTGCAGCCACCATTAGAGAGTGTTGTGGACATTTCACGGCTTAGTGGAGAGAAAGCATTGCTCATGCAAGTGGACACAAATGCGGAGAAGCACTGAAACACACAAACAAAACTATGTAAACACAGAAATGGACGCGTGACATTAGAGAGAGACATTATCACATTGTCTTTGGGAGGAGGTTTTAGTTTAATCTTGTATAGAGGAGGGACAAAATATCAATACTGTGATATATTGTCATCCTAACAATATGGTTATCAATACATCCATCCATCTATCCATTATCTACCGCTCTATCCTCCACCAGAGGGTCGCGGGGGGTGCTGTGCCTATCTCAGCATTGACAGACATTGGGCGATAGGCAGGGTACACCCTGGACAGTTGGTTATCAATACACTGGTGCTAAATATCAATAGTTTCATTTAAAAGGCGAGTCAATCATCAGTGTCACTACTGCATTTCATCCTGTGTTTGAGCACTTTAAAGGGACTATATGTGAAACTGTGGCCATTTGTGTCCAAATCAAAATAATGGAGAGCGTTGCAATGCATTGTCTGCAAGAGCAAGACATTTTTGAAATGGTAGAGAGGCCTTTTAAGTTACATCACATGAGGCATGAGGCTGCTCAACAGCCCAAAACAAAGTGGCTGTACCGTTTTTATTTAAAACGTTTCCTAAATCAATAATAACATAATAGTTATTTTATGACTTCATACAATACATATTTGTGTACAAAGCTGTTGCTAGTGACGCCTTATGATGTGATACTGGAAAAGGTTTTCCTACATTTACTGTCAGAGCCTCAGACTGTGAGACACACGTCAATGAGCAAACATTCCAGATTAGTGAAACCTGCTGGAATAAAGTGATATTTAAAACTAATTTAACTGAAGTATTGCATTTTTATGGTCCAAAGTAGATCGGACAGTGGAATTACTGGTGAATGAGGTTGCCTTTTTACGGTCTTTTGACATCCTTCAGTTCACATGATTGTCTTGCAATATAATGATTAGAACCTCAATCTGCACCATGATGTTATCGTATATTGAGGAACCAGTCAGCCCGCCATTTCCCACCCATCCTGTCACGTTACCGACTCCCGTGTGAGGATTTCATCCGAGGTTCACTCTATAAATTGTGTCAAAGCACGAATCATATACTGCCAATCATCTCTTTGGTCTGAGCTCAACGGAGGTGCTACTTCATTTGCGGTCAACGCTCACCGCTTGAATTATTGATCATTTTCAACTTGAGAGAAGGTGCTCACTGTATTTTATGCAAGCACAGGTCGATGTGTGTGTGTGTGTATGTGTGTGTGTGTGTGTGTGTGTGTCTTGTGGTCTCAGTCACTACAATAACATGCATAGGCCTGATGGATTTCCTTAATCAAAGGCCCAGAGGAGCTGTTAATAGATTAAATTATCCATGTTTGAGAGCATACCATTGTCTCTGTGTGTGTGTGTGTGTGTGTGTGTGTGTGTGTGTGTGTGTGTGTGTGTGTGTGTGTGTGTGTGTTTGTGTGTGTGTGTGTGTGTGTGTGTGTGTGCACCACTTACTTTAGTACTGAATCTCGAATAACCAGAGAAATATTTACTTTAGTAAAAGTAGAAGTACCAAAATGACAACTCTACTTAAGTAAAAAGTACCTGATTTTAAATGCACTTTAAAGGGACACTGTGTAGTATTTATGGGTTTATATAACCCAAAATCCACTTTTTTATACACATTATGTGCTCCTGCATTGTCTAGTCGTTATAATAGTTATTGTTTCATTTTCGTAATGTTTCAAAAAGTCATGTAAAATAACATTGTTGCGGGCCGCTACTGCATTGCCACGGCGCCATGTTTCTACGGGTGCCTGTATAGACAAACGCGAGAGAACAAATCAAACGTCTCTTTACTTGTAGCGGAAGTCCCGCCTCCACTCTCTCCGACGACATTTGACCAGCTGAGGATACCGTAGCGCTCAGGGAAGGGAGGGGGTGAGCAGAGGAGCAATTCTTTGTTGTAAATTTCAGCCTCTCCTCTAGATGGCACTATAAACTACTTACTTCACCTTTAAGTATTAAAAGTAAAAGTACTTGCATAATGATTAATTCCCTTAATGTCTGTATTCTAAAAAAAAACAGGCTGAGGCATTTTAATGAAGTTTTAGGTTCATGTAATGTGCTTACCATCTATGGCCCAGTTTTCATTCTGACTTACAATTCTGGTCATCTGTCTTTAGAGTTAAATATCAATAGCAAAACCAACAAAGAAGTCTGGTTATACATCTTTAAAAGATTTATTTAACTGCAACACAAGTATTTAATGTCAATTGCAGTACATTAACCATTTTAACATTGTAACAACAACACTGTTAATTACCATATGTCCACTCGTGTTGTTTTTCACGTGATGTGGAGATGTGGTGTATCCTGGTGTTGTTGTTGCCTGAAATTCAATACAAATATTAACGGGTCTGGGGTCCAGAACTTATCAGAAAATGTAATGAAACTTATTGTAGAAATGTAGCGGAGTAGAAAGTAAAGATAATTGCTGTAATGCAAATGTGCTTAAATGTATTTAAGTACAGTATTTGTACTTTGTTACATTCCGTCACTGGTGTGCACGTGTGTGCGAGGTTCGGCCTATTTATTCTATTTAAATAGTTGCTATGGAAATAAGGTAATGCTTTAAGGTGATGTTGATCTTGATATATTTAGAAGGCAGTTGGCCTCCATGTTCATCATCTAATAATCAGTTATGACTCAGAAAAGATTGCAGCATGTTCCTGAGCTCAAATTGTGTGTGCATGTGCGTGTGTGTGTGTGCGTGCGTGTGTGCGTGCATGTGTGTGTGTGTGTGTGTGGGTGCGTGCGTGTGCGGCTTTGATGCCTCAGTCCTAACAGCTCTGCATCATCATGAAGGAGGTCTGTGTAATTAGCTGAGGTGTAATTTGCCCCTGTGTTTCAGCTGTGAATTTGTAGCCAGCTGTGTGTTGTGTGTGCACACTGAGAACGTGTGTACTATGGTGACACACGTTCTCCCCCCCCCCCCCCCCCCCCCCCACACACACACACACGCAGACACAAGTATTGTTATCTCACTTAGAGCCTGTCTCTGTGGTCTTGGGGCTTTGCGGCACTCTACTGCCATCCATGGGTGTGCAGGAATGCTGCCATTCCTGCAGGTTGTTGGACATTTGCATCATTAGAATTGATTAAAAAATGCCATTATTTTACAGTGTAGCTCTATAGTGTAAATGCACACGTCAGCAGCATCGTTTGCCATAAGATCAGTGTGTATGTGCTTGTAACTGCAGGGTTTGCACAGGTGCTTGAATACTTTAAAATGCACTAATGTTAAGGTTTGAAAAGTTCTTAAAGTTCAGATAAAGTGCAATATAGAACCTGAAATAATTCTGTCACAACAAAAAGCATTCTAAGTCTAGATGAAAACTACTGCCTGCCTGAATCTCACTTGCGTGTGCGACTGGCTATGGTTGTTTACAGCACAGAACCATCTCTTTTATGCAATAACAAGAGTGAAATTATCTTATTTTTGAGGCTGCACAGTATATATTCATATTGATTTAGCTCTGCTGTAAGGCGATGTGTGAAAATTGACCTCAGAAGTTCTTCAATTTGACTTTGGGGACGATACGAACCCTGCAACTGAACGACAGACCTGGAGAGACAACACAGAGAAGAGCGAGGACGGTTAGAAGCTGAATAATATTCACCCCAGAAGGAGAACAAAAGCGAGGGACGGAGAAGTGGCGATAATGACACAGCAGAGTGGCAGAGAAAATGGAGCTGGCCAATTATTAGAGGTGAAATGATGAGGAATGGCTTTGAAAATTAATCAGAAAGGATTAAACTAATACAGGTTAAACGGCCGACTTTCCTCTCTTGCTAATATTTAATGAACGCTTGTTCTGCCGACAAACTCTGTGATTAGACAGTTGATTGGCACGGCCCGGGTTTCTTTGAGGTGTGGCAGATTGTCCTCGTCACACTCATTATTCCCAATCCTTTATTTGGTCTATCACTTTTCAGAAGACGCCATCTGACCCTGCACTCCGTGAGAGGAATGCTAAGTTCTAGAAGAATAGTTCACGAGTGAGCCACGCTATTCATCTCAAGCAAACACCCGATGTTATGAATAATGGATAAATGATACGACCTAATGGAGGATAATGATACAGAGGTGAGGAACCCTTTGAGGGGAAAATGTAATGTGATGTTTCTGGATGGAGGTTCTGTGGCCTCAGCTGCATGGAGCAGATTTAGGTCGAGGCTTAATGGAAAAATAATATTATCATGACAGAATATAGATTTCTTCCCACTTTTTGTTACCTATAAATACATAAAGGATTTTCTTTTAGAGTTTGCTGCATGACTTATCTTAAGTAACTATTTAAAACTATCTGTGAGGTCCCTTCAGTAGAAATAGGGGGAAATTAAAGTTTCATGTCTCTAATTTGCTCAAAGAGATTGCTATATTAACTCCTAAAAACTACATGAGATATTGCTGGAAATGGAAAACGGACTTGAAGATTAATTTTAGCAGAGCCTGCTTTAGATCTGCTGACTAATGGTTACAACAAGGAACGTCAGATCATTTATGTAACGTGAGAACTCAAAACTTTAGATTTCAAGATGGAATAGACTTTTTCGATGCCTGGGAAATGAAAATTCTAAGATCTCTGTCTCACCAAAGAAAATGTACAAAGACTGACCTCGAACCAAGATCCCAAGGACAATTATTCAGATGCAGAGCGTGCTGCAAATCAATACAAGTGGATGCCATGGACAAATTCGTTTTTACAAGTTGCCCTTGTAAGAACCCTTTGAGGGAATTGGTTCTGGAAAGTTATTGTAAAGTGCTTGAATTTGAAGTCCATCAAGGTGCGGGAAGCCTGGAGAGATAGCAGGTGTTGATATGACAGTTGGTTTAAGCAAAACGCTTTAATGGAACAGGAATGTTTTGACCGTGAGCCACAAATAAGATGTGTATGTTAGGGAATACTTGATGAACTAATGTCTCTGTAACAGCTGAGCTGTTTAAGAAAAGTAAATAAACGTCTGTAAACTGATATTGGTGTCTGTAGGAATTCAAGGTCATACTATATGTCATTGTATCAGACACAGAGAAGTGCAATCCAAATAAAGTTTTCACAAATTCATTGTTGAACGCTTGAAACTATGCAAACCAGAGCCACGAATGGAAACTTTGTAAAATGTGTAGTGAGACTACTGTCTTTAATGAGAGAAATATCAGTTTTTCTGAACTCAACGCAGAGTTTTAGAATAGAGTGGACAATAGCTGATCGATTATTGCCCATATATTTTCTTTAATAATTGTTTTCCTTCATCTTACAAAATATCACAGTTAAATGATAACACAACACGAAACATCTATTAATCTACATTTTTAGTATTGTATACGAAACAGAACCAAAAGAAATTGACAACATTTATCAAGTTTCTTAAAAGAAAATGTGTAATTGGTAATAATTGGCCTATTAATAAATAATAATTGACCAGTAACAATTATTAAAATGGCAAACATCAGCCACCTGGTCTACGTCTATATTTAATTACAGTATTGAAGCTGGATCATCAGTGAGCATCACAGAGGGATTTTTAATGTTTTACCAGACCTGTAACTCCAGTTTTCTTCCTTATATAAACAGGAGAACAGAGAGAGAATACATAAAATCTTAATTGTGGTTTTAAAAGTAGCCAGACTATTATCTGAGACACATCTAAGGTCTTACAGAACCTCAGTGGAAGATGTTGTAGAATCATATGTAAAAGCAGCTTTTGCTCCATTTTCTTTTAATTCGGATAAAAAGCTTAGACAAGACACTGATGTCCTCAGAGGATTAGAGGAGCTTCATTGTGTGGAATAAGAGAATTACAGATGTACTGAGGCTGTAAATCAGCACGTATTTACTTGTCTGTAAGTAATGTGATGAAATCACTTTTAGGAGGCACTAATGGCCAAAGCAGACACATGAGAGAACACGTTTCGTCTTCCTGTGTTTTTGTTCAAACGCTCTAAAGTTGTGAATGAGGCTTGAGAAAAGACTATTAGAGTGTAATCTGCTGGAAATGGAAGTGCAAATTATTTTTTTTAGTCCCGTGCAAACGTGCATCCACTAATTCTTGCTCTAGTTCATGTGGTGATTTTGATTCTCTCATGTGTAAGTGCAAAATAGAAATCAGAATTTTACAGTATATCCCTGTTTGAACCTCTGCTGCCCCCCTGTGAGCGAGACCGCAACTGCATCACTGTGCATCACAGTGGGCCACATCGCATCATAAACACTATAGCGTCTCTTACTTATGTGACATTTAAGCGAAAACGCCACCTAAAAGTCAACACAACATTGAGATTTATCAATATAATTTCAGTATAAACATCAGCTGTATGTCAACAGGCCTTGGCTCCGGTCCCTCTGTGACCCTGAGAATAAAACTAATGGACTGATCAATTTATTTACATGCACATTATATTGATTAACCACTCAGCAGCTATTGAGATAGATGCCACATTGCAGTAATTAGATGATATGGATGATGTATTAACTTGGTACCAGCCCCATGTTAGACACTGTGCCACATGGTTTTATTAAAGCGGACCTAGACCGGAAGTTCCAATTAATGCTGTTTTTTAGTGTGTATCTGCGTCATTACCTTGTTTAAGAAGCCCTGAAGGTTCTAAACAAACATTTCAGCCACTTCTGAGAACGCTGTGTTTTATTGTAATCCTGCTCCGGGCACTAGTCCGGGCACATCCGGTTGCGTACATTGAACCGCTGAAGAAGAATAATGTCCGTTGTGGAGGTGTTTCACGAGCGACAGTGTCTTCTGACTCTGGGTCTGACTCTGGGTCAAAGTCATAAAAGGGACTGCGGCGGGGAGTCGTGAAGAAGCTATTTTTAAACATTGTTTAAAAAAATGTTTTGATAATGAGTAGCAGTGCATCCACCGTTCCAGAGGGGGGCGCTGCGCTTCTGAGAGCTGGTGTGCTGAATATACTGGCCAATCACAAGACTCTGTCTTCTGGGTGAGAGAGTTGAGTCTCAAGTGTTGCGTCTGGGAAACAGCTTCAGAAAAGAGGATTTCTATCGGCTCGTTTACAGCAACTAGGAGGTTTTTGACCATAAAAACAAGTTAATGTATGTAAGTAGACCTCCATAACTAACATGTGCAACAGGACCACTCTATGTGACCTTTAATAGTTGAATTACTACCCCTGCTATTTTGATCATTTATTTTGTTAATGTATTTATAAGTCTCCATAGACTAAAGTAATCATTAAAATTGAATCATTTTCATTTGTGGACAAAGCAAAACATTTGAGAACATCACCATTCATTCCGGTTTGGTTGTGGTGCGCCCTCCATCTGACCTTCCAATGTTGTTGTTTATAGTACGCATAATGACAAAAATAAAGGCTATTCTATATTCTATACTTTTGAGATACATACATATACATTTTTTTCAACATGTAATGGATCAAGCAACTCATTTATAATTGAAAAAAACAATGGAAAAAATACTCCTCATTCCTTGTATCGCTGTGATGTATGTTGATTGATTTTATTGTAATATGTCTTTTTAACATCACATTTTAAATGTCTTTACATGTTTATGTTGTTTTTTAACCCATATCTTCTATTTCTTATATAAGAGGTTCTGAGTGCCTGAAGCAGTGCTGCTGTAACACAATAATTCCCCAGTTTTGGGATAAAAAGTTACTTTTACAATAGATTTACTGCTTGGTAAAGCAGTCCCACTGTTGGCCACATGGGGCCAGTGTTGCTGCAGCAATAGAGGAGGCAGAGAGACTGAGGGAGGTGAGCTGAGGAGGGCTGGCACTTTTTGGATGAGGCTCAAGAAGCCGTCTCCTCCCATATCACTTCACATCGCCCACACACACACACACACACACACATAGACTCAGTGTGTGTGTGTGTGGGGGGGGGGCAAAATGAATAAGTCAGCAGAGCAGGAAGCGAGCAAGAGAGGGAGATGACCTGGCCGTTTTGTGTGAGCAGGTCATTCTATCATCATTAAGCACATTCGGGCTGTTTAGGGCATAAAATGACACTGCAGCTGGACAGAGTCTCCGTGGAAGCTGCTGCGGGAAAAAAAGAAAGAAAGAAAATATAATAATAAAATAAAAAAATAAAAAAATAAGTAAAATATTGAAACACCCTTCTTCTTTCGATTCATATCTCATTCAACCCAACCCATTTCTGTTGAGTGACACATTCAGACTGCTATGATTTGGGATGGAAGGGGGAGAAATAAAAACCAAGCTGTCGTCCAAATCTCAACTTCAGAGCATGTCTGATGTCGGCCGTGAAATCAGCTCAAATCAGGGGCTTCGGGA
This sequence comes from Microchirus variegatus, assembly GCF_963457635.1. Lineage (NCBI taxonomy): Eukaryota > Metazoa > Chordata > Actinopteri > Pleuronectiformes > Soleidae > Microchirus > Microchirus variegatus. The sequence goes on along the minus strand of NC_139811.1, from coordinate 25,940,956 downwards.
TTGTCTGTGAAGTGAGATGACACTGATAGGCATCACAATGATTGGTATATCTGACACTGGTGGATCATTTGTGGTTGTGCTGACAGCTGGAGCAATACAAGAATTGTATAAGAAAACAGCTTGTAAACACGATTTTCTATATAGGACATGCTTTAAAGGGATGGGGGGGATTGTAAGTAGGGTTGTTTGAGGTATTCTAAAACAGAAGAATACCTCAAACAAGGTTCTAAACAAACAGTTCAGCCACTGCTGAGAACGCTGTGTTTTATTATCTCGGGCTCAGCGAGATCTCTGAAAAAAACCGGTCCGGTTACATAAACACCGGTTCTCCGGAGCAGCAGATCGTCCTGGTCCGGGCACTAGTCCGGGCACATCCGGTTGCGTACATTGAACGGCAGAAGAATAACGTCCGTTGTAGAGGTGTTTCACGAGCAACAGTGTCTTCTGACTCTGGGTCTGACTCCGGGTCAAAGTCATAAAAGGGACTGTGGCGGGGAGTCGTGAAGAAGCTATTTTTAAACACTGTTAAAACAATGTTTTGATAATGAGTAGCAGTGCATCCACCGTTCCAGAGGGGGGAGCTGTGGGGGAGACTGTCTCAAGTCTTGCGGTTGGGAAACACCGTCAGAAAAGAGGATTTCTATCGGCTCATTTACAGCAACTAGGAGGTTTTTGACCATAAAAACAGCTAATGTATGTAAGTAGACCTCCATAACTAACATATATGTGCAACAGGACCACTCTAGGTCCGCTTTAAAATCCCTGCTTAAGTCTACAATGTCTAATATTTATATATATATATATATATATATATATATATATATATATATTTTCTGAAGGTTTTAAACTGCTCGCTCTCAAAGCCCATACAGAAAATCAGTGATGTTTACATTTCAGTTTACATGACTTGTTGGTCTTTTGCTACCTCCATCTCTAAGTTCAAATGTGTTATGCTTTGACTTCAGTGGTTGAAATCATGTGTTCATGTTTGGTGAAGTGAAACAAACAAACCAAATGAATCATCAGTTGAACAGTAGCTCCTGTGTTCCCACAAGATTAAAATGTTGTTTTTCACCATGGAGTTTGGTGTGGGAGAGTGAGCTGTTCACAAAACGTCCAGCCTGAAAACTGATATTTAACAGTTAAATATTCATTTTGCTTCTGTCTTTTAAGGTGACCCAGACGTTTGTGCTATATTCGATGTCATGTACCAATAGTCATGTCACAACCTCAAGTATTTACCCATATAGATATCTCTAGAGGCGTGCATAACACGGCAGCTTTTGTACACATACAACATGGCGGTCTTTCGTTTTGGCTCTTGTTTCCATTTCACGCGACTTGTTCCACAGAGCTCCCCCTGAGCAAAAGTCATTTGCTGCCATTACTTGATAGCCATCGCTCCTGGAAAAAAAAATCAACAAGCAAGTTTGTTGACATTGTTTTCCATCGCTTCGCAAATGTCATCCAGATCATTTATCCGATTGGTTGTCATTTCGATCCACTTACATAAGGACGGAACATTTTCATCTGGAGGTGGGAGGTGACTACGACCTCTCCAAACTCAAAATCAATCTCAAATAAGGTACAAACGATACGTATCTGCAGCTGAAGTCCCTCTCCTAATGAGTCACAAAGCCGTGGTGAGAGAGAATGCTGATAAAATGCCTCAGGCAGAATGGAGTGAGTGAGATTCTCTTTGATCGCATGCAACAGGTTGTTTTTAGATAAGAGGGATTGGAAGTTGGTTGAGTAATCAAAGGCAGCAATGTGGAGGAACCCCCCCCCCCCCCCCCACCCTCTCACTCTCACTCTTTCTCTGTCTTCCATTAAAACCATCCCGCCTTCCGTGGATCCTTTAATCCACATCCTTTTACCTCCGACCACCTCAGACTGCAGGACAGTCTGTTGTGTCCTGCTATAACACGCTCTGGACAGCACACGTCACAGACAGTCACACACAGATCACAGGCTCTCGGATCTCATCACACACACACTGATATATGAGTCATAAAAGAATAACCAAATGTCAGAAAAAAGAGTGTGGGGGGGGGGGGTACGGATGGATACATGCAAAACAAGGCTGGAAGGAACAGAGCAGAGGCTGAAGGAGGGAGGTGATGAGAAGCAGAGGCAGCCAATGCGCAGCGCTGCATCTTGAGGAAGAGGGGGAGCGAGAGAGAAAGAGGAAGATAAGGGTAGAGAGCGAGGGAGGGAGAGCGGTGGAATGAGTGTGTGTGAGAGAGGGAGTGAGGAAGAGGGTGAGGCTGAGGAAGTCAGTCTCTCTGAGAAGGAAGATCCGAGCGTGATGCTGTTGGATGGGAGCTGCTCTCCTTTAACCAGTCTCAGGCTGCCCCTTTGATTGAGCCACTGGCGTGTGTGTGCGTGTATGTGTGTGTGTGTGTATGAGTGAGTGAGTGAGTGAGTGTGCTCGACCAGCTCCAGGCAATCTGCTGCTAATCAGGCAGAGGCTGACTGGAGCAGAGTGGGGGTTTAAGTGGAGCCGAGGTCCAGGTCCAGGGCAGGACAGGGCAGAGCAGGGCTGGCTGTGTAGGAGCCATTCTCATCGGCGCCCCACTGGAAGCAAACATGAGCGTTCCTATGCTTAAGATTGGGGCGGTGCTCAGCACCATGGCCATGGTGACCAACTGGATGTCCCAGACGCTGCCCTCTCTGGTGGGACTCAACGGGACCACCATCTCCAGAGGGGGCACCTCGGAGAGGATTGTCAGCGTGCGTATGACTTCCTCTGCTTTTTCATTTTTGTCCTTGCATGCTTTTGTTGTGGCTGTTTGGAAGAAAAAAAGATAAAGGAATAAAAAGTGAAAGTGAAGGGAACAGGAGAGACAGTGACATGTGACAGAAAGGGCAAGGGGGTGGGGGACGTTCGGCGAGAGTCTGTCTCTGGAGATATGTTGCATTAACGAGAGGAACATGATGGAGATCGACACGCATGTGAGAGCAATGTTCAAACCAAGCATGAATGATGCACACGTTGGTGTGAGAGTCACATTAAGTGTAAGGATCGCCGTATGACTGTAAATGACGTCGAGAGGCAGAGGCTGCATCAGTGCATGGACAGCCACCATAAATCACATGTTTGGTTTTTTTTGTTGGTTTTTTTTGCCTGTCTAACGCAAGGAACAGTGAATATTCTGAGCGTTGTTCAAGTCAAGGGAGAGATGGCGCTCAGATTCAGAGGTGATGAGGAAGTCAGGGAGGTTCAGACACTGTTTGGTCTGTTTTGCCCCTAAATCAACCCCTCATATCCTGTTTAGGGAGGTCACACAGTATAGGGCTGCAACTATGAATCCATTATTAATCAAATACTAAATGAATAGTCAGCTGCTTTAAGTGGGTTTTTAATAAGTAAAGCAAGCACTTTTTTTCATTAAAAGTGAATCATTTTTCGTTTGTGGACAAAATATGATATTTAAAGGTGCCATATGTAAGAATGTGGCCAAAAACGGTTACTACATTCAAATTCAAAATACCAAGGTCTTTTAGATTTTGTTTTTTGACGTAACTGGCAACCCATGGTTACTCGGCAGCTGAGACTCTACTGACTGCAATGGTTGGTAGACGGCGGTAGGTGGCGCCACATGCCAAAACATGATTTCAAAACATAAACATGATTTGCAGTCTGCAAAAAAAAAAAATGTATGCAAATATTTTGTCTGTACTGTTGTTGTTGGTGAGTTCAGTTTGTTATATGAACATTATTCCTGAGTCTCTGTGACATATTAGGAGGATTTTATGGCCAGTTGATTTAGATTTATTACATAATGCACCTTTAAGTTCTGGGGAACAGTGATCAAACAACCACTCCATTCATTCAAAAATAATCCACATATTATGAATAGATTGAAGTCCAAGCTGAATGATTTCAGGAAAAATATTGATTTGTGAAGACACTTTGATTTGCAATGCAATCTCTTTCAGTCAGTCAGAGGCCAGCTTTTTCTGAGCAGCACAATTCACTTCTGAAAGGTTTTTACGGGTGCTTCTTTTATGTTTTCAATCATACGCTAACATGTTGGAATGAAAGGCAACAGACTTTGCTCGTTAATATAATATATTATGACTTAATCATTATGGTTGTTCATCAACATATCTCTAGTATATGTGGTGAAAGTTCTGTTTGTCTCCTGATGGGAGACAAATATCATAAATATCAAAAATGTGTTTGACATTTTCAGGTTCAGGGGGTTAATGATTCATCTTTGGTCTGTTTTATGACATTGTGGCTATTAAGCAAAGGCCCTGGTCTGTTTAGATGATTTAATGAAATTGACTGTCCCGAGAGATCAGCGAACATCTGCTTATGTTTGTGTGTGTGTGTTTTTAAATATGTACTCTTGAGTGTGTTTACATGTTTGTTTCACTGGCAAAGGTCCAGAAGACATGTATTATTTATAATAGTTCAAGTGCTTGTCTCAATTCATCGATTATGAAAATAGTTAATTATAATAATAATTATAATAATTAATTTAGTAATCAATTAATCGAGTAATTGTTTCAGAAACAAATTTTCTTCAGTTAGACAGCTATTGTGATGTTTCACTCCATGATCGTCTTGCAATATATTGATTTTAACAGAAACCTTGTATCGTGATATTATTGGTATCCTGGACCATGTATTGTGTATCATATCATGAGATACCGGGTAATTCCCATGCCTGAATGGCATTGTTTTGATTCCCAGTGTTGAGTGCATGATGAGATTGCATGACATAAGATATACCAGAGCTCTATAAAATATGATACATAAAATATAAGTGGTATTTTCATTGACCCAAACGTAATTTACAAACAGTGAAGTGAGAAGATGCTGTCATTGAAGTTCATTACATCAAGGTGTCATCTAAACTGATGAGCCAGTTTGAAGGTGCCAAGAATTATCAGCATGAAAAACAGTGTTGTGATGGGAATTGTCTTTGCTTCCAGACAAGAATCAACTCCCCTTATAAACAATGGCAGCGGATAAAACTTTAATGTAAAACCTCGCCTCAGAGTCACATCACTATTAATGAGAAAATTTGCCTGTGATGATCTAAGAAGCAGCCGTGACTCACACGATGTTTAGCACTATAATCAAAGACAATCCTTGGATGGTGTGACACTTTGGTGCTGATGTGCCCGTGGCTATCGTGTGGCTGCTCCCCAGACTGGCGCCCAATGCATGCTGCTGCCGTGGTTGCTGCTGCTGTTCTATATTCTTCCAGCTCAGAGCTATTTTCAAAGTCTGTTTCAACTGCTTTCCATGCCTGTACTTCTGTACCAGCTGATCCAGGAGTCTTTCTGTGGTCTTTAGCTGCGGCTGCACCGAGCACAGCAATGCCCGAATGCGCAAACACATCTGGATTGTGCAAAATCATGTTCCTTAATGAGCAGAAGAAGCCCTGAAACGCTATACAGAACAGTCAAGACACGAGCTGGACCTGCCAGATGCAACACACATGGAAAACACTAATTTGTGTTGAAATATATTGTATTAATTATTCATCTGTTAGAGGTAGGTTGTTTTACTGCTGATGCCGTGTGTTCTCCATCTGTTAAACTATGACTGTTTAATGATAGAAAATAATACAAACAATTGCTTAAGTTGTGAAATATATTCTGTGTAAAGACCACATTATGATACAAAGTTATTTAAACCAAATTTTGCTCCTGTTACTTAATAACGTTTGAAGCTGAGTTTTGAAATAATTTCAGTTAAACACAGTTCCCCTGAGCTGGGGTTAGGGTTAGTCTTTTTAACAAACACACTTTCATTGGCATCTGTGAACAAGTAATATAAAGGGCAGTGTGGTCCGGCTAAACACTCAGGTGAGCTACTTTCATAAGCACGGAATGAAAATGTTGTGCAGTTGTAAACATCGTGAGATATTTAATAAAGACTGGGGAATTGAGTCCTGCCATGCTCAGTGGGTTTAACTGAAGATTGAGTTAGAAAATGTCTGCTTTACAGCAATAACAAGACATAAATCACTTTTAGTGCAGTAATGGCGTGATTCCTCATGTCTGAACACAGTAGGATTGCCATAAATCATTAACCTTAACACTGAGTATATACAGTATATACACACACCAACATACAGTATATAAAGACGTGTGTGTGTGTGTTGTATGTGTGTTTGTACAGATTATTTGTGAGGACCAACTGTGAAGTCTAAGTTTTGGGTCAGGGTTAGAGAGGCCAGGGCCGCTGCTAAGCTTTTGGAGGCCCTAGGCATAATTGCCCCCCACACGTGCACACAAAACCTTGAGAGTTCCACTCAAACCCTTACTATTTATTTTTAAAATTTACATTAAATATACATGTGAAAATGTATATATTAAGTTATAGAACAACAACAACAACAACAGCACCATCAGTAATAAAGTAATATATAAACCTTTCTTGACAACAGCAGCACAATATAATAATATAATAACAACTGCAGACTCCAAAGAGTTTGTGTACCTGAACTTAAGGATGGTTCATCACAGTGCTGCACCAAACTGGAGCCTTCAGACACAGTGGACTGTTGCTGGAGTTGTTCAGGATGCTGGGGGTGTTGGCTAGTTGCTTCACTGCTTATGGATGGTTGCTCATCATCTGAATCTTCCTCCTCCTGAATATTTTTGAAGTACAAAAAATGTGATTAGCAAAAGCTAAATAAAAATTCCAAAACATTAGGATTTTCTGATGAGAAAAATATCATGTCGCACTAGTGTTCATAATAGGATTAAAAGTGACTGAAAAACTTCAAATATGCATTAAATTGCCTTTCTTATCGATGGTCGCTGATGCCGATCATGTTGTCGGACCATTCAGAAAAGCTTTGGACTGCTAACTAGAATTTAGCTGACTTCATAGTGGTGCCCACTCATAATAAGGCACCCAATATGACAACTATCAACTATTTGTAAACATATCACAAGCATTGTGAAATCTAGATTATATAATTTTGAGGTTAGAGCTACATCAAATCCAATTGCTAGGTAACCTAGCCTAGGTTGCTGGGGTTTGCTATGAGCAATATAACTAAATGATAACAAAACAATTAGACATAACTCACATATTTACCAGCAAGGTGTGCATGCGAGTCATCTCACAGTTTTCTCTTCTTAATTTTTTTTTATCGCCAGAGTCGTATCTCATTATGCCAGCTTGACCATTCAAAAACAGCTTGACATATTGCAAACTTCACCATCTACCAGAGAACCGGAGATAAGGCCGTTGAAAAAAGACGATAACTTGACTGTAGCATTTTGGGGAAGGGGTATCACAACCTTTTTTTTATCAACCTTAATTTTGGGGGGGCCCACCAGGTACTTGGGACCCCCCTACAGGGAGCGGCGGCTGTGGGAGAATCTTAAATTTAAGATTGGATTTGTTCTAGTTGTGGTTATCAAGCCAAGGTTAGGGTCAGGACAAGAAAAAAATGGGTCAATCAAGGTATTTGTCATATTATGGGGACTAAAGTCTGTTGAGGGTCCAGTATGCAACAATTTGGTAGGGTTTATTCTACACATCCCATGAAACCAAAAACTGTGTGGGTATCATAGCCTAGGAACTTTACTGGGGCCAGCATCTTGCACTGCCATGAACACATGAGTTTCACATTTTGAGGTTCAGTCGAATGGTTTGCAATGCATAAGAGTTCTACATTTGTTATAATCAAACCCTAACCCTACAATCTTCCATTTCACCATTAGATCACATCACAATTTCTTACACTCTAGACCTAAAACACAGTCCTATTATAAGGACTTGTCTTCCTTATGGGAACAAGTCCTCATGAAATCATTCCATTTTAAGGCCTGACTGAGGATTAGGGTTTTGAAAGTTATTAAGTTTAGAGGAAAACTCCAATGCAAGTAAACGTCATGGTCTTTTGATGCCATTGAAACAAGACTGTGTGTGACTGTGCTTGTCGACTGTGTCTCTGATATCTGAAATAAGAAAGATGAGTGGCAGAGGAGTAAAGAATATTTCTCACCATCACACTGAAGCCTGGGACAACAAAAGACAGCCTACAAAGCGGGAATCTAATTGTGGTCACCCAGGGTCAGTCCCTCAGAGTACGGGACTGTAAACCTACATCCACTGCACCGCCCAATAAAGCAGATTGTAAAGATAAATTCTTGGCTACAGATTAAAGATTAAACACCTGCTGCTGTTTTTTTTGTTTTTTTAATTTGAGCACTTTGCTTTTATATCCATCATGCCACCTTAAACTGAAATTTATTTGAATATAGACCATGACAGGTGTCCTGTACTGACTCGGCAATGTGAAGCAGTTTGCATACTCAGAAGAATCCAGGAGAAAGCCAATCTGTTAATGTAATTTTAAAGAGTTTCTATACACGGAGGCACAGTCAAGTAATGGTTAGCACAAGTGCCTCACAGGCAGAAAAGGTTGTTTGTTCAAATTCTGGTAAGATCGAGACTTTCCTGTTGGGTGTTTCCACAGGTAGCTTTTGGCAATTGGGGGTTGATTAATAAACCAGGTTAATTGACCATAGATGTAAATGGTTGTTTGTCTCTCTGTATGCAGTGTGAGAATCCAAAGTCAGCTGGGATTGGCTCCCATTCCATGCAGTTGAGAGTTTAATGTGAACATGAATGTTCTCTGAAGTGGCACACACGTGCAAACGTTCCTCCATTGTTATTTGGCTTTGTTGTGCTGCTGGTCCAGGTCGATGACGTTCAGTGTCTGTGTATCAGCAAAAATAAAGGCAGAGATTCTGGTTCGATTGTTACATGTCACATAATGATGTGTCCGATGTTGGAGCTCATTGTCACACAATTCTGATCCGAATATCAACATTGATGATTGGATTTCTGTCCACCTTGCCCAGAAAATAAATCAGAGCACAAGTCACATCAACAGAAAAATATTGAATAAGAGTCACGTTGCCTGTTATTGTGAATGTAATCTTAAAATGACACTGACGTACCTTGCCTTATTGACAAAGGAAGATTGCTCTGGTTGTGAAGCCCTGATAATAAAAGCCTTATGGATAAAATGGGAAAAAAAATGGATGGATGTTTCCATACATAAAGTAATTATGTGAGACGTAGGGATGCAGCAGTATTGATCTCAGAATGTTTTGTTGGACCATAAATAGAATTGTAATGCGGTTCATTTGCCAGTTTGATGAAATCACAAGTCACACACTCGTGCAGTCCATGTGTTCCCGCACCGACTGTTCTAACAGCTTATACAGTGTTTTCGCACACTCACCGCCCTGACACTCTTCCCTCCTCTAATTAACACCAGCCATGATAGATCTGTTGTTCCTGTCTGACAGCAGATGTGAATCAACGGGGCACCTGGCACGGCCATAACTGTATAGGAGTATAACACAATTTTTACTCTCATACTTGATTATTGTCACAATGCTAAAAAAAAGTCATTCAATGCTCTGGTGAAAGGTTTCAGTCATCTCCATGGTAACCGCAGTCTATGGCGGGCCCTTTTGTCATTGTGATGTGTATATCCTTCTGTCAGTTTGTCATTGCCTTAAGGGCTCATCTCCACCAAGCATTTTACAGTACCTTACACAATTATCAGTCCGAGTGCACAAAGTAAGGAATTTTCCCATTCCATTCCGATATCTTCTGCTTATCCTGGTCTGGGTCGTGGGCCGCCCTCTCCCCAGCCACTTCTGCCAGCTCCTCCCAGAAGGACATGTCCGAAACACCTTCCCATGGAGAGTTAGTCCAAGAGATATCCTAACCAGATGTCCAAACCATGTGAACTGGCTCCCCTTGACATGGAGGAGCAGCGGTTGATCTGATGTCCAAGCGCCTCACACATTTTAGTTGTCATAGAAGCCTACAAAAATAATTTACCTTCCAACTTTTTGTCACCCATCTATTGGGGTAACTAGCACAGGGGTTCCTGCATCATAAGACAGTGAGCGGTGCAGTCCAGTTCAGCCTGCCATGGTGCTCTTTGGAATGGTAAAACCGCACCAAAGGGTCTGTGGGTCTGATGGTCATAGCTGCATCAGCTACATAAATAGCATGACATCATACAAGCACAACAGTTTAACCTGCCAACAAAGAATAAACAAACCCTCTGACAGCCAATTGTTGTCTGGTTTATAGGGAATCATTACTTCTTGGCATTTATGGGAAACAACATTTTTAAATCAACCATGCAACACAATAGAGCCAGTGTACAAGGCTGCTGGTTTCTTTTTTTAACCAATAATAATCTCCACACCTCCGTATATTATTCTTCATTGAATCGTTTGTTGGGCTACACTGTTTTGGTATGATGTCATGCTATTTACATAGCTGACATAGCTCTCACCAGACAACCTGCACTCCACACTGGAAACATCAAGCCATAACGTGGCAATCTAAAGAGGTGTGTGCTATGTGGTGGAGGTGCAGCTTAAGTTGAATTTAAGGATCATTTATTTTATTCAAAGGGACATTTTGAGTGCACGACAAACATTTATTGAAACAATACCAGGAAAAAACAGAAAAGATGGTATTGAGAAAGTTCTGTTTCCACGTGGGACAAGTCCTAAAAGTGCACCACAAAAGTACCAGTGCCACTTCACAATGCACTTGACACAACTGACCACCCCCACTGACATTCAAGTGTGATCCGAATTGGAATGGAGTGAGCAGCAGATTGAAAGTGAGCGGGACACCAACGCGGGAAGAGGGCGGCAGTCATGGAAGTGATGGAGTAGCACAGAGTGAGCGGCAGCAGGGAGGTGAAGAAGAGGCAGCAGGGAGAAGGACATGATGAGTTTATGAGTCATATTATTGACTGGCGACCATGCTGTGCTGACTGTGGTAATCGGTTTTCCTCGGGAGCAGGAGAGACCGGGGACTTCACTCTGAGTCTTCATTGAGTTTTATTTTGAAGGCCAACAGCTGGCCTGTGCACTGAGAATTGACTGATTGCTCTTTTCAAGAGTGTGAGTGTGTATTTGCATGTTCGACCGTGGAAGACCCTGTGTGTTGTCAATTACAGCAATACTGAACAAACTTGACAAATGGGATCTGATTGTTTGGCTGTAGTACAGAGAGAGCTGAAACCCACGTAGCAGGGACAGGTGTTTCTTCTTTCCTGGGAACAAGTGTCTGGCATAAAAAAGCAATTTTCAGAAAAGAGAGTAGGAGAAAGTAAAGCGAGGTAAACCATGTTGGCACTGTAGGAGAGAGATAGATTGCATTGGTAACACCTCTTGCTTTCTTATCATGACTCTATCTAATCTCGGTACTTTCTAAAAACGTTTCTAGCTACATCTTTATCTCCATCCTTCTGTTCCTTCACTGTTCTTCCTCTGCAGCAATGCAGGTTTCTTCGATGTGATCGAGCGTTCGCCTCACAGACTTGTGGTCCGATCTCTTACATCTCAAGTAGGCCCCCTTCTGCCTGATGCTTATGAAAGTTATAATATACTTCCGTCATGCTCGTAAAGTAAGGAGCTGTAGATTTATGATCTCATTTAGCTCAGGCTTTACAGCAGCCTTCTTCGAGGTCGGGCTAATGAAACGCGAGAGGAAGTCCATCCTGCCTCACTCTACGACTACAACCGCCAGCTCAAATGTCTCATTGGATTATCCCTCTGAACTGTCAGTCGCAAACAACACAAGTGATCTGAGCTGCAGGGCTGCAACTAACAATTATTTCCATTAGTGTTCATTATCTGACTATTATTTCCTCGACTAATCAATCGATTGATAAGATGTCAGAAAGGTTGATCTGTGTTTCCTAAACTTTAAAGTGACAACATTCTTGATTGATATTCAGTTTACCGTCACATTTGAGCAAACAAACTAATAAATATTCACATTAAAATTGGCGAAGTCTTGTGTTTTAGGAATGAGCCAATAAGATGCTCATCGGACACTGGCTAAAACAACTGCATCAGATATGGAAACAAATATTCAATTCAATATGTGTGTAATGGTTTACACACATATTGAACAAACTAATTAACAAGCATAGCTTGATTGCTTTCCGGGTTACCACTTATTAATATTGTTGTCAAGCTGATACTCTCCAGGGATCGCAAAACAAAGCATTTCAAGTTTAAACCATTTCAACAAAGTGAGCAAAATGAATATTCAGTGTGTAAACGTTTTTACTGGCGTGTTTTTCCAAATTGAGTTGAAGTTCATATGAATTTTCCCAGCCTGGAACTAAATTCTCCAATTATTCTGACATCACATGGTTGCACTTTTCTCTGAAATAGGATTAGGTTGCTACTTTGTACCTCAGATATGACCACGCCTTCTCGCCTCATCTCTTCTTTCCCTCTCTCAGCAGGGATCTAACTGACGTAGTCATTCTTCATTATCACTGGGCAACATTTCATCTAGACTAGAGGAAATTAGAGCTAACGCTGTCCTCACTGTCAGCCTCTCTCAAACCACAACTCTTCCTTTCCAGTATATCAGTAACTCTTGCTGTAGTGGGGGAGTTTAGGAGGTATGTGGATATTAAAGACAAGCCAGCAGATAATGGTGGGGCTTTAGCTTCACAGACTTGACAGATTCAAGGCTGTCAGATGTGATGTTATGGAAACAGAGGGAACCAAGAGGTTGCACCAATGGGCCAACACAGAAACCTTAAAGAGTACATTTTCAATTCAGTGTTCAGGCCAAATTGATTTTTCATCTTTTTTTTGCACTCTGTGGTTTCGTCTTGTTTTCATTCAGTCTTCTTTCTTAATGGAGTTTTTGCATACAGCAACCATGACGGCACCAATCTGGCGTTAACTCATTCTTTTTTGTCTCCCACATCTCGTGCATGATTTTCTGGGACAGTGAACTGAGACACCTCCTCTCTCTTGAAACCACCATTTGTTTCAGAGAAAAGAGGATTATCCCCAGTAACTGAAGTGCTACCAGCCAACAGCCCATGATTACAGGATGATGAAGACAGGATGTGTTATAATTACTCAGATGCAAAACATTTGACATTCTCTATGTCGGCCTAGGGCTGCAGCTGACGTTTATGTCCGTGATCAATTAACCTGTCACTTATTTTTAGAACTTGATACAATTTGGTCCAAAAAATTGGTTGGAAAATTTTAGATTTCCTAAATCTTTAAATCATGATGTCCTTGAATGTGTAACTCTGGGTGGGGACAAATGAAGAACCAGAATTTTTGAGCAGTGGAATTAACTCTTGAAACTTTATGGTGGGTCCTTCTTCATTGTGGGAGTGTGGGAATTTAGTGGCATCTGCTGGTGAAGTGTCACATTGCAATCAAGTGAATACACAGTTGGAGAATTATGTCTTTGAAATGACTCAGCACAAATGTGTTCATTGTTCATAAATGGTCTAAAATGACTGTTCTGGACCAATATCGCTATCGGTCAGTTACTCAAGTTTGTATCAGACACAAAAAAGTGGTATTGTCCCATCCCTACTGAACACATTTTTTCTCACTCTCTACATCTGAGCGCTACTGAGAAACTAGACCTTCAGGAAGCATAAAATCATGACAATCGCTCCCTCGAGCCAAGTGCAGTATGTGATGTGTCCCTACTGTACAGAACATGGTGGAAGAACATGGGGGACACTGTGGAAGAGGACCTACTCCTGTATTTGTGACCAGCTACGAGAAAACTAGTGGGCCGAGGGGCATTTTCAGATATTTACAGATTCTGTAAATGTGATTAAGCTTCCCAACACATGAAAATCTGAAAATATTTGAAAAAGATGTGGCCATTTGAATGTAGGCACTCCTCAAACTGGTTATGGGAGGATTTTAAGTGATAGTATCATCACACAGTCCAACCCTCTCCTGGTCTAGCTGTCAGTGACATCTGATATCTGTTAGCCCACAGGACAGAAACTATTGTAGTATAGTATTGTAGTTGTTTGAACAATGGTTATCAATTGCAGGTCTAGGGACCCCGAGGGTTCTATGAAGAGGTCCCATGGGGTTCCCAAAGAAAAAAATTCAATTAAATTATAGATATAAAGATAGCTTCTAGCATGATTTATTTATTTTTTCCTGTATGTGACTTCAAAAGAACACTAACATAACGTAGTTTAACAACATTAAAACTTACCTCAGAAGAAAGTAGGAGGTTAATAAGATGTTTGGTGTGCTTTCTTTTCAACGTGGGTGTCATGTTGTCATCTCAGACGTGACTACTATACATCTGTTCACCTCAATGTGTCCAATTATTCTCATGTCCTGCCAATCTATTTCAGCTGCTAAAGAATCCATCCATTTGTTGTTCATAAGCTCTAAAGAGAAAGTTTGCGGCTACATGTTGCAGCTTCTTCTTCCGTAATATTTCTGTAGTAGAAGTGAGATCAGTGTTGGTGTGACCAGAAGCATCTGTCTTTGTTAAGAAATACAGCCAAAGATTTGCGCTGTTACAGCCACGATGTAGTTCTTCTGCAATGCGTTTTTTTCTTGTCCATCTTCATTCAACAGTGAAAACTTGCACAGCTTCTCAAAGTAGCATTAACAGGAACAAGCCTCTGCAGCAGTGGCTGCATATTAAGTAGCCATTTGTTTTCTCTGTGAGCAGCTGATTGGCCAATAAAACAACAAAAGCACTGGAATGAGATATCACCACACACCAACTTGTAAATGATTCACAGCGATCAAACAACCCAAATTCAAATAAAAAGTTTATGGTTTTAAGTTTGTAGTGGCTTCTTCGAAACTTAAACTTGCATATTGTGTAAAAAAAAAGATAATCTCTTTTCGTTCTTTTTCTTTGTTACTCGATTTGGGCCAACTTGTTGCTGGTTTTCTCGTGGCTGGTCACATATGTCAAGGGTTCATTCTCAGTTTAGTAATATTAAGATTAGCTCACAATTGTTTGTTGATCTTTCACTGAGCCTTTGTCTTCAGTCAGGTTCTCCAATGGCTTTGCTTACTTGTTGCAGACTTTGGATGTGATACCTTTACCCAGCCGAGTTTTGTAGTGTTTTTCATTTTTGCTTATTTTGTTGAAGTCGTTGCTCTCAGAACCTGTTGGTGGCTGCATTAGTCACTGTTTGTTTCTCCCGTGTTGCTGCAAAGTAGCATCTAAGCCAATCTCGCAAAGCTGCAGCAAATTCCTACACAGCTCCTTTGCAGAAAACAACACAACTGTGTGTACAGTATCATATAATATATATGTCCTCTTGACTATTCTGAATATTCAAAGGAAAATGCCCATCTACGTATGTTCTGTTACTGCACCCTGAGTGTGATTCTGGATCACATTAAATATTGAGGAAGTTGTTTTTCCCCACACTAATGAGATGTGTGATAGGCTGCATGGTACCAAGACCATGTTAAATGAGCCACTGTCAAGACCCTCTCCTCACTACAGAGAGAAGACTTAATCATATTTACATAAATAAGCCAGTGTTGCAAAACATATCTGAGTTTACCACTCTCATCCTGAGAGATTAGTTATATATGTGGCCCGGTGTTCAGATCTCTCTCTGCAGCCAGCTCAGGCACACAGTATATAGGGACAAAGCACATTTGCATTTAAGAATTACCGCTTCCCTCCTGCTCTCTAAACTGCCACTGCGATGAGAATGAGGGAAGTTAGCACAGAATGGATAGGTGGGTGGTAATGAAATTGGACCGGATTCAAATTTGCTCTTAATTTTCTGCGCAACCATTTTATGAAACATTAATGAAGGAATGGAGACGTGTTGCTGCCTTGACAAACACAGGCAGGGATCACAGCATGAGAAAAAAATGAAAGTCCTCTGATAATGAAGCTGACATGGATCCAATATTACTTACTGCTTATTACTGCTCACTATGTAATACATCATAGAAGAAGTCGCTGTGACACCAACTGTGGCTCCCTCACAGGCTGATAGCTGTATGAAAAACTGATGCGCTCTTCAGCTTCCATTTGCAATAATCTTTATTGAGGGAAAATCTGGTGTGTGTAGGCACACAAGCCTCATGTGTGGATATGAGGTAACTTTTTATCGAAAGCCGCACGTACACTCTCAGAGTGAGGATGTTAAGTGGTTTGTGCAAACTTACCTCCACCTGTTAACACAGCAGGATATCAAGTGTAATGAGAAGTAAGCGAGGGCTGCCCCGCTCTTCCGTCTTACACCCACAGGTTTGCAGCACGCGCTGGTTCGCTCAGAGGATCTGTGGTAATAAAGCATTACAGCTGCGAGGATCTTTAAACAAACCCTCCGGAGGAAAGCAGACGGGAAATAGCATGCATTATTTAGGAATTCATGAAAGTAATGTATGTACAAGCATGCACACGTGTGCTGTTTATCTCCTGGATGCACTTGCATGTATGGAGAGACAGCTTACATTCACACTCTAGCATACATATGCTACAGTGAAAAATACATCCTGGCAGTGAGTGAAGAGGCAGACAGAGGAGAGAGGGAGAAAAGATGGATATCTCACCCGTAGGCACTGGCAGAATGAAACAGACAAGTCAGATGCAGTTGAAAGAAATCGGTGGAGGTTGTCGTGTGTGAGGCTGCATCTTTTTGTCTCATCTCAACGCCAGCTCTGGCCTTCATGCGTGTGTGCGTGCGTGTGTGTGTTTTTGTGTGTGTGTGTGTGTGGACCTCCTCAGACCTCTGTCACCACTCCAGCTAACAGCCCTCTGATGCTGGACTGCATCTCAGAGGGAGCAGTATAACGACGTGAAGAAGGTGCCGAACGACAGAAATAAATAATGAAAGGAAAAGAGAACTGTGTACGACTTTAGAGTCACTACGGGGACTGAGAGCAGCACACAGCTGCATTACTATTAAGAATAATGGAATAATAATTTAGCCAGAGTGACAGGAAAGTGCACAGTGAGTCATTCATGAGCACAGTATAGCGACACTTTCAGTCAATTGTTTTTTGCGTCCTGGAGGTGGGAAGAAATATGGATATGGCCAAATCTGACTCACTCAGTCATCGGTAATGTTGATGGACACCAGTTTCCCCCCCATAAATGGACTCACGGGGGTCACGTCTTTATGGATGCTCACAATGGTGCTTATTACGGGAATGAGGATATTAGGAGTCAAAGGGGGAGTCGCACATCACCTTTAAGCCAGACAGTGGGCTACGAGCTGGGGAGCAGTGCAGGGGGGCATGGTCTGATAGGGAAATCTGACACAGAGTTGCGAGAAAGGTGAAGAAGCGACAGCTCCGGCGTTTATAAAAGTGTGAGGAGTCTGGGACAATGAGCCTCTCGCTGATCGGACAAGACTTAAGAGTGAACTAAAAAAAAGACAATGGGACAATTTGAATGCTACAGAGAGACCAGAAAGGGCAGTAGATACTAGGGATGGGAAGATACCGATATCACAAACTCGATTATCTACCGATATATTATTCAGATACAGTCGTCTTAGACCATTTATGAAGCTGTTAACAACACGAGCTAAAGTTCTTATGCTGATTTTATCATTTACATGTTTACGGTCTGTGCATAGTGAAGCATATAGGATTTTTGGATTGTATCGTGATTTTACATTGTTACTGCCTGATATCTGAATCTGATCCACTGATTTTGACCAGTATTGGGCCGATATTGATACTTGCTGATATTGATTTTTATCACACACACATGTATAAACTGTGAAGAATTGCATCTGGATCAGCAGATAACATGAACTAGTTACCCATATATACACCTGAAAAAAGGTTGTTAAAGCTATACTTATCTTTCTTGCATTTTTACACTTTTATTTTGTAATCTTGCAAATCTTGTAAATTGTTCCTAATAAGCGTATGGCACTCTAAAACGTGAGATAAACCCACCAGGTTTTTGAAACTCATCATTATTTAATTCTCCTATTACTATTATAAAATATGACCAATTATTATATGATAAAATAATCGGCCGCGCTTCCTGTCTGTCATCTGTTGCGCACCTCGCCGACCGCTGTCACAGTTCGCGAGATAAGATATAAAATAATCCCATCCCATAACTTACTTCATCCACCAATTTCTTCTCAAAGAAGTGGGTGAGCTGTAAACGGGCCTCTCTTGTAACATTAGGCTGTTGTGATGTGATGTTGTTTAGGTGGAGTTTTAGTTCTGGACACGTAAGCATTTATCAAATTAAAGTGCCCATTTGAGGAAAATAAATATGTTATAATGATAAACAATTTTAATTCCATTCCACTTATGTTGTGATGTATTGTAAATAAATAATGTATAGTATTGGACCTTGGACTCCCACCCCTTATAATAACACATATGTTTAATACTTTTTTAATGGTTATTTCTTTAGTTTTAAGGGAAAACAATAAGATTTAAAAACAGAAATATGGAGATACTGATGTTATCCTCACTGTGAGCTGTGTGTCGCATATTGCGTCATGATTTACCCTGCGCTTCCCACCTCGTGTGTAATTATGTATGAGTACATTAATATCACATTACTTCTCGCAAAAATTTTAATTAAATTTAGATGTATTGATTTTAAACTTTTATGAGTCTATCTACCGTGACTGTAATTAAACATATAAAACATAACAACGTGATTTGTTTAATATGGCCACGCTCGGCGTTATTTAAGTTGCTCGTGTAGCTTAAGTGTGCCACAATTCACTCGCACTGATCCGGATTTAATATTCACCCGCTCTGAGAGGGTGAGTGAGAAAACCAGTGAGTGCAGAAGAGGAAAAAAGAGAGAGGGGCAGTGGCATGAGTGACAAGATGTGACAGTGAGCACATTGGTTCGCAGGGTGGTTGCTACTTTACACTCCAATCACACAGTCCCTGTGTCCCCCAAGACAATTTTAATCTGATCTGCCTCAGCCTGAGGAGATGAGAGCAGACCACAGCAGTTCAGAGGAAGGAAGGAAGGCATGAGAGTGGCAGCGTCAGAGAGCCGAGCCGAGCCGAGCCAAGGCGAGTCGCACAATTCTTCTTTTGGGCCCTTAATTTCATCACTAAAATGGCCGCTCTGTCTCTCATTACATGTTTTGCTTTATATGCCGCCGTGTTTGCAGATGCAGTGTGAATGAACGGATCATCCAGGCCTGGCCTTTGCACAACCTGTGTGTGTGTGTGTGTGTGTGTGTGTGTGTGTGCACAGCACTACTATGATTGGATTAGAGAGAGAGAGAGAGAGAGAGAGAGAGAGAGAGAGAGAGAGAGAGAGAGAGAGAGAGAGAGAGAGAGAGAGAGAGAGAGAGGGAGAGAGACATCCATCGTGTGAGCCTCACCCCTCCTCCACTGGTAACCGGCTGCTTTATTGATCTCAAACAGCTCCATTTCCTCCCCACGTCCAAACTTATTAGATGCTCCGCTTTCACAACCTGACCCTATATCCCTCCTTCTTCCTCTTTTCTTTGAAATCCAC
Organism: Microchirus variegatus; assembly: GCF_963457635.1. NCBI lineage: Eukaryota > Metazoa > Chordata > Actinopteri > Pleuronectiformes > Soleidae > Microchirus > Microchirus variegatus. Next base: position 25,921,662 of record NC_139811.1, on the reverse strand, counting down.
ATTCTTCTTCATTCTGTCCTGCCTGTGTCTGTGTGTGTGTGTGTGTGTGTGTTTTAAAAACCCACTAATATTCTTGCTCCCACTTTTCTCCTTTTTTTCATCGCTGTTGTCCAGGATCTGTCCTGGCATGGACACATCTGTCAATCCCTCTCTCTTGCTTTGTTGCTAAAATTGGACTGAGAGTGATTTTTACTAGTCCTGGGGATCGATTGCCATTAATTGGCTTTTGGGTAAGAGTCATTTTTGGCATGGTTGCAGGAGAGAAAGGAAATGCCAGGGAGAAATTACGAGTCTGCTGCTAAATTGTGGTGACAACCAATCACAATATGGAATGGATTAAAGGGTCTTTTTTTCTTCTTCTTTTTTTTTATCTCCCAACACTTTCCGCAACACTTTCAAGTATTAGATACATTTATTAGTTTAGAAATGTTTTATAAGGGTGGAACACTTTTCAGAATACTGATGATACATGTAGGCAGAATAAAAAATCTCATCTGGCCTCATGCATTTTTGAAAAAGGCTGCTAAGGAAGCAGCACAGATAAACCACCACAGACAGACACAAGCATTTTTTTCCTCATGTCTAACATGGATATGTGTGTCTCTCTGTGTTTATGCAGGCTCTGTACCCGAGTCCAGAGGAAGGCTGGCAGATCTACAGCTCGGCGCAGGACGCAGATGGAAAGTGTATCTGCACGGTTGTCGCGCCGGCCCAGAACATGTGTAACCGCGACCCACGCAGCAGACAGCTCCGTCAGCTCATGGAGAAGGTGACAGCTGCCAATAACACACTCACTTTTTTTGAGACACGACTGACGGAGACACGACTGACGGAGACTGTCACGCCACACAGTTGGGCACTACACACACGTTGGGCACTACACATTCTTTCAAGTATAGACTGCTGAGGTCCACATGCTAAAGGCTCGATCAATCGTGACGATACATAAGGCAATCAAGAGACTTGAGAGAGTTTGATAAACTTGGGTAAAGTGGAAACTTTACCTAACATTTCGAAATACAGTGAAGATATCAGATAAAATGTTTTGTTTGTAAAGTTACACAGTAATATAGACAAATATTGATAGTCACCTTTTGTGTGTGCACATTCAGTATTGGTCCGATCGTGGTCAAAATCACTGAGATACAGTTCCTCAGTTAGATGTCAGATAAAGGAAAACATCAAATTCAAGACAATCTACAGAAACACATCAATACTTCACTAAGCACATGACAACTTTTCACTTTATCTATAACATCAAAATGTCACTGCGTAGAAGTCTGTCACGCTGCTGTGACCATGTGACTCAGCTTTTTCAGTCAGTATCAGAAAAAAGTGGTCTCAGCGGTCTCAAACTCGTGGCTCGAGGGCCATATGTGGCCCTCCAATCAATTTCATGGTTTTGTTTGTGATATATTAATGTTGCATCATATAAACATTATTATTGTGTACTTTATATTGGTCCATATCAACACAGACACTTTTATTTTGAAATTCTGCAAAACCGCCGGTCCTGAACAGTTGCTTTTTCCGAAAAAAAAAAAAAAATTTCACATGGCCGACCCCCTACTGACCCCTGCTGTATTTAAATGATAGACTTAGTCCATGGCTCCAGAAATTGAAGCCAATGTAGAAGAGTCTGAAACCTGTATTCACTTAAGTGACCATCAGGGTGAGACTCCACTGTTGTGAATGTAACTTTTTTATGGTCTCAATCACTAGATTCAGGTCAGCATGACGTCCATTTTTTAAAATAATTCCTGCCCTGTCTATATTTGTGAATTGGACAAAGCAACAAGCGTTGTATATACTGTACACATTTGTTATATTCCAAAGATGGTATTTTACATTTTCTTGACGTACTGATTTGTTGTTGAGTAGTTTCATGATACAAAACCATGTTCAATCTAAAAGTGACAGCTGAGACTGACTCACGATGATATAGGTTGTTTTTATTGGTGGACTTTTATCGCTGCCACGCTGTTACACCATTTACACGTTCACTACAGCACAGGCGGCCGTAAGCAGTTTTTATGTTGTGAGCAGTGTGCGTGTGTGCGTGCGCGCGTGCCAATTTCATTTCCTGCTGGTGGTCAATAGTGCATTGTAGAAACACGCATGGCTCAGGAGTGAAGCAGCACTGAGAAGAAGACCTTTACTGATGTGGTGTATGTGGTGAAATCTGAGCAGTGGTGTTCATTTGTGGTTTATAGACATTACATCACAATGTATTTACCAACTTTAAGGTCCAGTATCTGATATTTCAGAGGTTTTACTAGCAGAAATTGAATATAAGAAGTCAAATTATGTATATGAGTGTATATTGATCCATTTTTGTTTTTAAAAAAAAGAAAAAATAGAACAAGAAGTCTAGTTTTGGGTATTTTTAATTGAATAATGTTGGATTGTGTTTTTAGTAGTTATTCTTGCAAAAATAAATCAGTAGTGATTCTAATAAAATGTACCTTTTTATGTTATTTTTCATCTTAGTGATGTAACCGAGAGGTCATGTGCACCAATACTGCTTACAGCTTACACACACAACTCACTTTCACACAGGTTTTTCAAAATAAGAGCCACCGACTTCGGTTGTTTACTACTTCTTGTAAAATACAACACATGGTACTAGAAATAGCTTACAACAGTTATTTTTTATTAAAATATAATGCACCTTTTTTATGTTATCACTGGTTTTAGAAATCCACAACATGAACAACATGAACAGTAACAGGAAGTAGGGTTTCTGGTACAGATTGGGTCGTGACAAGCTTACTTCGCAAAGAAAGGAGGAAGGCTGTATCCTTGTAAAAAAAAAGGATACATAAACTATAAGAACTGCTCCACACTAGAGTATTTTCAAATCTGACTTGCTTTTTAAACAGTGAGAGATCACGGACTAAATGCATTTTGTAACTGAATTTCAATGTTTTAAAGCACAGGTTAGACCAGCCATTCTCAACCTTGGGGTCCCGATCCCAATTGGGGTCGCGAGATGAATTCTGGGGGTCGCCAAATCATTTTGGAAAAATATTAAAAAAATAAATAAAATCAATTTAAATCAAAATTAATGTAGCGTCCGATCAGACGTTAGAATGACGATGAGTGGTTGGGCCGAAAAAGTACACTGGATACACCAGCTTTTCACCACCTGACCGCCATTCCCTTTTTTTGCCCCATTTTTACTCGCGCTGCTTTGATGGTCAATATTGGACAGTACAGCCATGTTTTTGAGCTTAAAATTAATTAGTACAGTGAAGAATAGTTTCTAAAAACTAGACAAAATTTGACACTAAACCTCGACAGTCAACTCTCAAAATGCCGTGTAATTCCCATCCCTATTTAGCGTTTCATTTCATTAAAAAAAAAAAAAGAACGTTTTCGTTATTTGTTTACATTTTAACTGGCTCAACTACCAGCAATACAATGGGATGTAGCGACAATTGTCGGTCTATTACTCGCGTGAAAAGTTACCCTCTTGATGCTGCTGTATGTTTTTCAAAAAATCCAAAAGTGTTTCTAAATAAAAACGAATGCTCTGAAGTGTGATCGTAAGTGCTTGTCTGATATGTAAATGCGGCGTAGCCAACAGTGTATTGATCCGGTGTTGTTTCAGCACCGCGGACAGTGCTGAAGATAATCTGTTCTAACCAGCCCTAAAATCGGAAGCACATATGATTGTTAGAAGGACCAGATTTGGAACTAAATCTTGCCAATAATGTGGGGCAGGGCTTAATGTGGAAGAAAGTGGAGATGGCAGAATATGCAAAGGCTAATGCAAATGAGTGAAGGAGTTCACTGTTTGTTCCACCACTCAATGTCACTAACTCTTACACAGTGGACCTCTAAAAACTTTGATAATAATAATTGTTGTTTCTGGCTTTCTCTAACCTGGTGGACAATGTTTCACTGGCAAATGTCCCCTGTCTTTGTGGACACTCATAGATGGAAAACGGTTGAACAAGAGGGAGAGAAAGCCTGGGAGCATCGAGGGGAGAGGAAAGTGTGTGAGATAAGAGGAGCTGACATTGATGTGATGTTGTGAGGAAAGCTGGTGGTAAATTGAGATGCTGAATAGGCTCTGAGGCCCTGATGGATCAATGAAGCACCTGAATTCACATATTGCATTCATTCTCAGTGAAGTTTGTCTTTTCCCCTGACAGGCTCTGTCTGCTGCTGTTTCCAAGTGTGTGTTCATTCCAACTAAACCCACACTCATTCATACTTCAGAGCACATGTGTCAAACTCTAGGCCCGGGGGCCAGATGTGGCCCGTTACGTCATTTTATGTGGCCCGCGAGTGATTAATTGGTCTTAAAAATCTGTGTTAAAATAGGTCTATGCTGCTTTAAAGCGTGCATTGACCATAAACTACATTTCCCACAATGCATGGCGATTGCGTTACCCGCAAAGCGACGGCATCCTGCCACTAGATCGTAGTGTATCATTGTATATGCATCGAGTGAAATTAAGATTGAGACTGCGATCGCAGCAGAATGTGTTCACAAAAGCCACAACCAAAAACGATGCTGCAGTGAAAGCAAGCTTTATTGTGGCTGAAGAAATCACCCGTGATTCAAAGTCTTTTTCTGAGGGTGTGTTTTTGAAGCAGTGCATGTTGAAGGTGTGTGAGCAGGTCTGACCTGACCAGATACAGACTTTTAAAACTGTTAGTTTGTCAAGAAACACCATCGTGGTGTTATTACTTGAATAAGTAATAAATACAGAAAGTTATTTAGCAACATGTTACAGAGTAGTTACCTTTAGTTTACATTATATTTGGTTACATTTAGTTACATTTATTCTGTATGACAGTTACATCTGGCCCTTTGAGGGTAACCATTATGCTGATGTGGCCCTCAGTGAAAATGAGTTTGACACCCCTGATCTAGAGCAGTAAGAAGCAGCATATTCTAGCAGACAAGCCATATTGGGAATACTGTACCTGCATTAATATACATAGATTATTAATATTATTATTTATCTTTATAGGATTTATTTTTCAATGCAAAGATTAAAGAAATATGTATTTATAGAATAGAAGCTTCATTGTGAAACACATTACACTTAACCAGTAAGTTCAAAGTTCAGGGATTCAAAGTTGGCAGAATGAATAAAGAATGACCAGTTTGTGGTAGTATATTCATACATCTCATGGCAAGTGCATTTGTAGATTAAATTCAGTTTGTTTGGAGCCATCAGAGAATACAGCTCAGTCAGTAACACTTTCATCATAATAAGACCTTTTATTGCAAATAATTGGACTTTGAGATAATGGCTCTGCTCTTAGATGCTCTCGATGGATCAGTCTAGCAGCAGACTAAGCCCAAACCCTGCGTACAAGAGTGATTCCAAGCAAACATTGAAAAACATTTTAAACTTTTGAACCTGCTAGACTCTGAGGGAGAGAGAGAGAGAGAGAGAGAGAGAGAGAGAGAGAGAGAGAGAGAGAGAGAGAGAGAGAGAGAGAGAGAGTGAGAGAGAGTCTTATTTACCGCCTTGGTGAGATTGGAGTGCGACTAAAAGCTGAATAGAGCTGTGGCGTATAACTACGGTGTCCTGCATGAACAAAGCTTCATTGATAGAAACTAACAACTCAAACTACATAAATCACCTATTATTCTTGTTTTTTTATGGGCTTGGGGTATAATTTTCTTCCCAACTTTTTCTTCTTTTGAGTGGGTAAATTGCAATGGAATATCATGTTAGACTATAAACTATAAAATAATCTGGGACACAGGGATACATTAGGGCAGATGTCCATTCCAGACATCATCGACTTTAATGTGAACTATAAAAATAGTTCTATGTCAACACAGACACTAAATGCTCTTTGACCCTAACGTCATGTATTAGTAAACTACTATTTATTTTTAAAAAATATTATTAGGTTACGGTTGGGTGAACAAAAATAAATTTCAAAACCCAGTCTATTTTGCCTGAAAAGCATGATATACCTTGTATAACAACCTCTCACGCATGTTTACCCAGCTATTACTCTTAGGACAATGCATTGACTTCCATTCATTTGGACAGTTCGAGACCTCTGCATTAGTGCATTTGAGTTTGTTATAAACATGTTATAAACATCAGCATACATATTGAAAAATATGTTTTATGTATAGTAAATTCATCCGTATGGGCACAAATCGCAGACAGCTGGTGAGAACTTAGGTATCCCATTTTTTGGAAATGATCATTTCAAGTGATTGTTCTGTGTGTTTAACTTTTAAATAAGATTTCACAAAGCTTATAAAGCTGGCTGTTGGTGGATTCAGCTGCACAACAGAAACTAAAGCTTTTTTTTATTATTATTGTGAGTGACGGTGCACGGCAGGCTCGGTCACAGGACAGGTCCAGATTTGACTTGGAGACCTGTGAATTGTGGGTTACCAGCAGAGATGCACCAAAAATTCGGCCACTGAAACACAGAGTGCATCCAATGCACTGCTCCCTGCTCTGTGTGCAGAAAAAAAGGCCCGTCTGTCTGCACCACATGAGGGCCGTGCACCCGCGTTGTCGGATATGTTTCGATGAGATCCTCCTAAATATTTTAATAGATTCTTAATTGATATATTCTTTGATGCATGAACTGGAATCTATACTCTATAATATACTATACAGTAACGCCTTGACTTGAGTGAGGTAAGTACACACATTCCCAGCCTTAACAACAAAATTAGATAAAAAAAACAAAAAAAAAAAACAATTGGCATTATCATTTCTTTCTGTGTTTTGGTTTTCGACTTTGTGGGTGTGAGTTTGCAACATTGGACCCATGAGGGACTACAATGGATGGATATTTTGTTTATTGTCCTTCTTGGAGTAAAACTGTTTTCACAGTTGTGGACAAATTCAAAACACACAGTGACTCACACTGTCACAGAGACGTCAACACATAAAAGAAATGAAAATAGAAAGAATGAAACATAAAGTGATAATAGCACAAGGACAAAAAAGGACAGGGACACTGACAGACTGTGTCGTCCCAGCAGAGCATGAACACCTCAACTGAACTCACTCTGCTGTGAATATGGGCGGGTATTTGAGGGCGCGGCTTGTGTCACTCTGTCGTATTACATGTCAACAACACTTAACGATACAGTCCGGTAAATAAAAATTAAGCTTGTGAATTTATGACAGAGTGAAATATCGCCTCTATAATACAGTCAGCTTTAAGCCCTGAGTTTTATAAGCTCTGCAAATGTATGATTTATTGTTGAATGGGCTTCAGTAAACAGTTTATGTTACAGCGTCTACCCTCGGTGAATGCACATGAACATCGCCTGTAAGACAGCCTACCGGTAATCAGCCCTGTCTATTATAGCCCACAGCCCAGCCTAATGAGGACACCTGGGGTCAGCCTTGTTTGAGTCACACACAAATAAATGGCACACGTTAAAAGACTCTGTGTGAGCCTGCATGTGTGAGCACACAAAGACGTCCTCATTTGAACCCAGAGTGTGTGAGGGCATTAGTTAAGCAGACCAGAGAAACAAAGACTCCCTGTGACACAGAAAAGCCAAGGATACACAAGCTAACAATGTCAAAAACAAGCCTCTGCTCAAAGAATGTAAAATGGTCACGCTTGCTGTGTAAATGACACACAAAGCAGCGTCGACCCTGAAGGATGAGCAGCATGAGAATGCTCTCAGTGCAGGCGTTTGAATGTCTCTGTTTGTGTGTGAGCTAAGTGTGAGGGAACATGCTACATATCCAGTGTGTGCTGGTGTGAGTGGTTTGATTATAGCTGCGTCACTGGTGCCACTGCATGTGTTTCTCCAGTGTTTCTGGAACCCTCCCTTATTTCAGTGTCCATGGTCTCGTGCAGTGGTTCTAAAACTGTTTTTAGAGCACCTGAGGAAAATATTGAGCTCTTTGTTGAGTAACACCATTTAGTTAAAATACAGCGGTGTAAATAGGTGAAGCAAAGTCTGCTACAGACTTTTCCCAAGATGCAGATTTATTCCCAATAAGATCATTTGCTCTCTCATCATCCTCCTCTTCCTATGTGAGATAACATGACTCTAATTAATATTGTTTTTGTATATTTGCTTCACTTTCTACACACTCCGGTCAAAAATCCTCAGCTCCACTCCACTTACAAAAAATAACATTAATAATCTGTATTTGTATTATGTTTTTCTTGATGGCTCTAAGGTGCTTTTTCCATTCACCCATTCAGTCACAGCACATTAACAGTATGTGCAGGACTTTTTATTCTAGGCCGGTTCAGAGCCAGGGATCAAACCCAGAACCTTCTGTGTTTTGTTTTGTAGGTAGGTAGGTAGGTAGGTATTATATTGATTCCAAAAGTGGGAAACGTTTATGTTACAGCAGCATAATTTAAGTGAAATGCAAAAATAGATGTGCAAACAGAATTAAAAAAAATAAAATAATAATAATAATCATAATAATGATCATAATAAGTAATAAGATACAAACAACTGTGAAAAGAAAAATATTAGAAAAAAATATAAAAATACTTGGATGAAGCATAAAACATTTAAGAACATACACGACATCTGTACAGAGAATAAGGAATATGTTATTCTTATTCAGAATGCATAACTGAATAAAGCAAAGAACAATGATGAATATGTACACAGTGCAGCTGTGCAGGTGGAGGGAAATTTATTGCCAAGGGGCTACATTATTATTTATGTTGGAATAACACAATGTTTCATAGCATTCATTATCTAGGTCGGTCATTTTTGACCAGGAACACCAATGATGAAGAAACTACTTAGATTCAACATACAGATGTTGATGATAGTGGACGATACCATGAAGTCTTGAGGCAAAAAGACCTAAATACAAAATATAATATTTATGTTTTTATAGAGTAGCAAAAACCGGTCAGATTAGACGGAATACTAAAGGAAGGTTAAATCCTGCTTGCAGTTGCTCCATCTGAACAACTCTTAGAGAACTTTTAATTGGTGAGGAAAATATTTACAGACCAAAATACTTCCAAATATACCCCCGCTGGATCACGAAGCACGTGGGAGATAAGTTTGATCTTGGAAACAGTCTGTAAAGTAACTGAGTGGGCTGTCAAAGAGTGTAAAGACAGGCAAAACATAGACTCGAAGCCAAAATGTGACCTTTGTGAGTCGGGATGGTTTGTTGTTGTTGCAGTTATAGGAGTTGAGCCGTGCGCCTTTGTTTGTGTGGGCTGTTGGACATACGCACGCACATGTGAGCCTCCTCCTCCTACGCAAGTGTTCGCGTGTGTGTGTGTCATTTGTCAGCGATCCGATGATTTCTGGCCAGTTCAGTTCACTTCAGTTCAGCGTGCAGGAGGACGAGGGGGCGTAAGCAACAGTAGGCTGGTTATGCAGCAGCAGAGTGGGCCGTCAAAGAGTGAGCAGAAACTGAGAAGTGAGACTCGGTAAACACCTACATGACACGATGCTTGCTCCTCCACATTATTCTATTCTCCTCGCCTCACATTTTATATATCTCTGTTAACTTGTGTGCATTATGGTTACTGGAAGGCCTGCTATCATTCTGATCACGATTTGCAGACGGATATTTATACCCCAACTTAAGTGGAACTGGATTTTTACTGCATAATATATGAATGTGTTGTACTTTCTATATAAAATACTGATACATTCTGGCAGCCGTGCTGCCTTATCATCCTCCTCACTTTTTTATCTGGGTTATTCTTGCCCTTTTTCTTTTTGTTCCTTTCTTGGTGCCTATTTATCTTCTTTTTGTTTATATAATGTTTCATAAATGACTCAGTATAAATACTCTGCTTTGTGTGGTGCTCAAACCTTTACCTATTCATTACAGTTCAACGGAAATGAGTGCAAAATTTTTTACAAATATGTTAATTTAAATTTGAGCAAAAACAATGAGGAACTGAAAGGGAAGAAAAGCCTCAAGGGGATTGATTTTCTCTTTATCCATTTATCCCTGTGGAGCTCAAAGAGCTCCCAGCATGCACTGGGTGAAAGTCAAGGGATCATAGATGTGAACAGTTTTGATTAAGTGTCATAATAATGTTAATATCAAGATCAGCTCATTGCAGTGCTAATTCCTCCATTTTTACAACATTTTTCTTTTTTTGTTGTAATGAAAATATTTTATGGTCATGATTAATTTTGTAGCTGGTCAGGCATGAAAAGTCAAAAGGAAAAACTGAATGATTGGAAATTGACTTTCCAAACAGGACCTGTGTGCAGTCACTATTATGCTCTATTTGAATGTTGAGTTTATTGAAGGACAAAACCTGCAACTGAGGACACTTCAGTGAATTGTCCCATTCATTTGACCTGCACACTGATGTCTGGGAATTGAATCCAAAACCTCCTCATGAGGTCAAAGTATGAAAGTGTATTTCATCATCTTCTTAATCTACAGTATAGCCTGTTGAAAAATAGCAAAGTTGCCAACCTTGGTTTTGAGATAAACCAAGAATCTAACTATTTATTCACTGATTCTAACCTCACAAGCAAAAAGCACCGTCTCTTTTTTGGAGCTCTGCCTCCTGATTGGATAAAGTCATGAAATACTGGAAAAATGTCTCTCAGTATTACAATCAGAGACCTGAGACTGTGAGACACAGTCAATGAGCAAAATCTCTGAAAATATGGAGCTATACATTTAATATGTATATTTAACCAAATTTGGAGTTGGAGTTTGGCAGAAGATATCGACAAGAAGTGCCCACAAAAACTTATAGACATAGAATATACTGCTACAAACACAAATGTTTTTGTCAAGGAGAATTAAAATAACTTTCCAAATGATCAGTGCATGATCAAATTAAACGTTGGGTTCTGCTGTGATGTCACGACAGATCTACATGTCTGGTAAAGGAATGGATTAAGACAACCGATTTCTGTGTTTATGGCTTTTGCAGGTTCAGAACATAAGTCAGTCAATGGAGGTGCTGGACCTGCGGACGTACAGAGACCTACAGTACGTGAGGAACACAGAGAGTCTAATGAAAGTGGTGGACGGGAAGCTGAAAGTGGCCTCTGAAAATCCCCGCAGTCTCAATCCAAAGGGTTTTCAGGTAATTGACTATCTGTCACCTCCTCCACTGTGTGTGTGTGTGTTTGAAGTAAATGCATATACTATTCGATGTGTGCACACAAACTTTGCCAGATGCACTGTAATCTCTTTCGCTCTTCACAGACAATAAAATTTTGTAGCTTGATAGAGTGTCGCATAAGCATCGGTACACAAATTCAATCCCTGCGTTGTTGAGTCATGCGCAGAGGAAATTTGAGAAAATCCACATGCTCCTGAATTATTAAACCTCCAGATCTGGGAGTGCTCTTCTCTACGCTCCTCTCTATACATCCTCTCCACTCTCTCTCCTCACTCAGCCTCCCCATATACTTAACATTCTGCAGTCTGCTTTTAGATAGCAGGCACATATATTCACGTTTATCGCTACCTTATCTCACTACAAGCTAAGACTCAGCTGCCATTATCAGTGGGCCTTTTTGTCTTCCTGTCAGCGGCCTGTCCTGCCCAGGCTTCCTCTATATATCTCACACTTTTACTGATATTAGATGGACCATAAAATAGTTTGATTAAAAGATGCTTTGATGAATGCAAAGTGTGCTTTTCCTCTGAGAAGCCAAAGAGACAGGCATGAATTGCCGTGTGTTGCTTCCACCATGTTTTATGGACGCCATTCCGATGGAGGTAATGAAGAGGTGTATGAAATTAGCCAATTCATCAGTAAAGCCTGCGACAACTAAAATATGCAGAATGGTAAGCATTCTATCTCCGGACTTGTCTGAATGCAAATCCACAATCCAATAAAAAAAACGCAGGATTTGACCAGAGCAGGTTGGCTGATGAATGTGCGCAGCTCAAAGTTGCCAATGGCAGAGCGTGGGAGATTAACGAGACCGAATTTTCACTGCTTGAAAAGGGGGAAAATGAGATTTATGATGTGGCGCCATGGGGCTGAGAGCTGCTCCATCACCAGATTTACGATAAACCTTAACAAGGAGGAAACAGACCCTCCTGTGGTGGCCACACTTTATGGATACACCTTCTTCCCTCGCTCTCTCAAGCCCTCTATACCTTCCATGCAGGCAGCCTGGCTCTCCTGCTGCTCCGTGCTCTCCTGCCTTAGAACGCACTGTTCATTGCACCTCCAAAAACATACGATGAGTCACGCGTTAAGTGTAGCTCTATCATCTTCCTCGGTGCAATTTTGTGGCTTTTAAATCCACACAAAGGATCCTGAGTGAAAGTAAATTGCAGATCATACAAAGAAGCATGCGACTTCATCGGCAAAGCAGTTATCGTGCTGATGAACTGCTAAAGCTGGGAAAAGGCCACTTCTTTTGCTTAAACCTATCAATATGATGTTAAAAAAACAGTGTGATCCCACATGTCCCATCCAAGAGGCTTCTTCAGTTCTGGACAAAAACAGTTGCTCCTGATTCACTTCGTTTGGAGAACTATGATCTGGATGAAGGAAAATCTACACAGACATGTAATGGTGGTAGAAATAAAATTTGTCTCCCAGAATCCACCGCTTTCACTGGGCTTTCACTTGGCCAACAGGATGTAGTTTTGTAACTGACAAATGACTCAATTTGCTACACAAGGTAACCATATCCATTCCACAGATAAAACTATGAAGAGAATAGCACTCAGTTTCTATTGCCAGTTGAAGTACAGACAAGACTGAATGAAAAAAAAAAACTTAACCTTGCAAGACAAAAGGAATACCATTGATGGAGGAGTAAAAGCTTTTGAAGGAGAGTGATAGACAGAGAGGCAAAACAGAAGTGAACCACAACAGTGGTGCTTATTATGGCACAACAGCTCTGATGAAAAGTACCTGTGTTCTTACTGGCATCTTACTCCTGCTACAGTTTTAAGACAATGACCAAACATAAATACGCCGGGAACCACTAGGGACACAAAGTCTGTGTGTTGACTTTTAAAGAACATTCATTTTCAGCATGAGTTTTCCAGGGCAATTGTGCCGTAAAGCAAATCTGCTTTTAACTTCTATCCCCTCGCTCTTATGGCCTGATTTACTAAGATTCCAAATAGAGAGCGCTAAATTGCTTGCGCGAGCAGAAAGACTGCGCCTGTTACTGGATTACATTTTGCGGGTGAACTACTAAGATTGCGGCCGCAATTGACTACAGGCGCAGAAGTGGTTAAGACCGCCCTATTTAAATGAGGATTTTGCGCGAGTCAAGAGTTGTCCACATGGAGAAAGAGCAGACTCAACGGAAGCGCAGAATGGAATTTGAAGCCACTGAACAGAAAGCACAGCTGACGTTCTGTGATGAGCAGATAACTGGGATCGAGGGATATGACATCCTTGTTCCCCGGGTCCATAGGACCTTTTATTATTATTATTATTATTATTATTATTTTAATCCTGCGTCGGTATTTTGGACAGCTCCATCATTACCTGACGTATCAAACAAAAAAAAAAAAGGTGCTGCGTTCTCCTCCTGACTCACCTGCAGCTCACGGACAGCTGCCAGGGGGCGTTCTGCTGTTTCTCTCAAAATTACACATAGGTCTAATTTCAATGGATGTGTGACTTTCTTGTCAATAAGTAAATAAATAAATAATGTGGATCATCACAATGGCTTTTTAGTCCCAGTCCGTCCCTGGTTTCATCTGTGTTCATTCAGTCAGGCTGAGTTTCCATTACGCGTGCCAACAGCCTTTGATCTGACGTCAGAGGCGACGGGACAATCGATATAGATGATATATCTATAGCTGATTCAGATAGTTACATTAAATAGTGATTGTTGTGATTATTTATTGCATTTAAATGTGCCTGGAACTGGAAGGGTTAGGGTTAGGGTAACCTGCCTGTGAGGTTTTGGTGACGTTTGCGCACTGTGCCGCCTGCGCTTCACCGTGCACCGAGAGCAGACCAAGTTAGAGCTGGACCCGTAAAGGTAAAGCGGGGTTCCCCGTTCCTCCTCAGCATCAACGCAAATCTGCGTGTGGAATCAAGTTTGCACATGTTTTTGCACGCGCAAAGCTTTAGTAAATCAGGCCCTATGTGTGCAAAAACTGGAGTGAGCCAAGTACTTTTATTTGTATTACACTTTGTATTCAATGCTCATCAGTCATGGATTACTTAAAAAATGGATACATGTGTTTTTCCTTGTAAAGATCTATAAATTAATCCCCCGGTGGTAATGGTAATCACAGGTAAATTGCAATAATAACACGTGCCATGTAATACATGGCTCAGTAGTCAATTATTGTCATGCCTTGAAGATATTTTTATTGGTATTTTACCTTTAACATTTAGCTTGACAATCAGCTTTTACTGTCAAGTTATCGTCATACTTTTTGTGTACGTGTGTCTGCAGAGGTCTGCTAATTCAATATGACATCTTTGCGACTCCTCTGAAAATGGCATTGTTTTAAAAGTATTACTAGTTTTATTTTGGATGCTTCCTTTGCTTGACTTTGCACACAGAAATCTAATTATTCCACAAAAAAACAAAAAAAAACAGAAAACGATTAGCCCCCCAATGCTAATAGTCAATTGTGGATAATTTTTCAGCTGGATAACAGCCTGCAGTAGTTGGTTATTTTATTATATTTTAGGTCGTTGTTGTGTTGATGACAAACCCAGACCCAGTTTTGTTGTGGACTGCGTCAGGTTTTCTTAAATAACCATCTTTCTTCATGATTCCTTCCTAATAATTTAGTCCTCAATTGTATATTTAGAGCTGTGTAGTCGAATACCATCACCTCCACATTTGATACTGCACACAATAAACTGTGCCTGTTTAGTTTAGTCAGCAATTCCCAGTCCAGCACATTATTTTGGTCAAAAGAAACGATGGTAACCATGGATATCGCACATTTACACCATTGGGAGGTCTGATGCTAGCTATACATGTACAACCCATCACTCAAAGGACATACAAATAACTTGAGTACGTACTGGGTAATGCTTCTCAAGTGCAGATCTTCGCTTTAGTATCAATAGAACTACACTCTTAGAAATAAGGGTTCCAAATAGGTCCTTCTACAAGGGCTGAGGTTCTACCTGTAGCCATTTGCTTCTGAAAAACCCTTTCCCGAAGAAAGGGTTTTTCAAGGGTTCTTGGTAAGACTAATGGTTCCAGTAAGAACCATTTTGATTTTATTTCTAAGAGTGTACAGTCATGTATGCAAATGCAGAAACACGTACACGTAGTAGCAGCGATCTGCCAATAAGTAACACAGAAAGCATGACCCAGCCCATAGAAATAGTAGTTTGTATTTTGTATTTTAAAAAATTAAGGGAAAAAGTTTGGATTTCGAGGAGGTATATTCTTTTCACTTTGGTCCTCAACTATCCTGCTGTGTCAACTTCTTCTTTCGTATTACCCTCTTTCATATGTTTTTGTTTTTTCTTTCAACCACTATGTGTCACATTGAATGAAAATACTGTATATTTTGAGCAGTGCATTTTTCAAATTAAAATAATGATATGGTGCCAGGGTATCAGCAATCATACCTCATGGGTCAGGATGAGGATATATTGCTGTATTGATATTTGGGGGAAACAGATGAACCAGCACACAGCCATAAAACAACCTCCCAGGTGGGAGATGAGCTATGAAACTGAAACAACTGAAGATTGAAAGCACCCAGTCACATGGGTGACCTCATCCTCGTGTCCTCTTTATTCTCTCAGGGTTTAATTTTACTCCATTATGTGTCCATAATATGTGTCCATTTGCTCTTCCTCATCTTCCTCCTTTTCATTGACTACCCTCAGGAGTTGAAAGACAAGGTCACGCAACTGCTCCCCCTGCTGCCGGTGCTGGAGCAGTACAAAGCGGATGCAAAGATGATCCTTCGTCTGCGGGAAGAGGTAAGGAACCTGTCGGTGGTGCTGATGGCCATCCAAGAAGAGATGGGAGCCTACGACTACGAGGAGCTGCGGCAGAGAGTTCTACTCCTGGAGACCAGGCTTCACTCCTGCATGCAGAAACTAGGTATAAAAGTTATGCTAATGCTTGTAGGTGGGTGGATGTGTGCGCTTTGAATGCTAAATGAAAAATGTATTATTTCCTGGTGGCACGTTAACAATTGGATGTCTGGCAACAGCACTGACTGAGATGAATTAATTATAACACAAGGATCATATGGAGTTCTTGTGTAATGTGTTGATTTCAAATTATAATGTTTGCAAAATCTCACATACAGTACATGAACGTTTGACAGGAAAAGCCTTTGCGTAATTGATGTTTTGGCAGCGTCTTACACTGGATGTTAAGAAATGACTCCATGCAGCATGTTGGAATGCTGTTCAACTCTAATTGTAGTGGCCTACGCAGTGGAACAGTGGCTGACACTGTTGCCTCACAGCAAGAAGGTCGCTGGTTTGGATCTCAGTTCGACCGAGGACCTTTCTGTGTGGAGATTGCATATGGACCAGATAGATATCAGGGAAGCTAGCTCACTAGATATTTTTAATCTATCTTTTTACTCTAGCCTTCAACTAGCTCCTTTTTATTGCACCCCGTGTTGTGTTTTAAGTTAAAACAGGGTTTTGACTTTAGACTTTTAATTTTCATTCCACCTTGTGTTGTGTTTTATTGTTGTATTTGTATCTTTTTTCTTTTTAAATTTTAAGTGTGAAGCATTTTGATATGCAATCCTTGTATGAATGAGTGCTATACAAATATAGTGTATAATTATTATTGTTATTATTATTATAATTATCATTACAACATTACATATAGAAATGCAATATATTGTGTTCAATGAAGCATCAAGAATAGTTGGTGCATCATCATATCAACGACATGTTTGTGAGCTTGTGAATACACAGACATGCACATACTTGTCCACCATTTGACCTCCTTTTCTCTTCTTGGACGTTGCAGGCTGCGGGAAGCTCACCGGAGTCAGCAATCCCATCACAGTACGTGCGTCAGGATCAAGGTTTGGCTCATGGATGACGGACACTATGATCCCCAGTTCAGACAACAGAGTAAGTCTCTGTTTCCATTATCATCCATAACTCTCACATTTTATTCTGTAAACTGGCTGATCCATGGTTCAATAACAAGCAGCGGAGTGCCCATTAAAGGGGAGGGGCATATAAATGTTGTTTACATCATGTCCTGACAAATAATTGGTTGATGTGCCAACCAGGAAAGTCTCATTGAGATTAAAAATCCATTGAACAAGATTAGACGACGACAGGCCATTTAACAGAGTTACAGACAGACAAATTACAAACGACAGTTCTATTAACATAACGTATCATAAGCTATCAATATATCCATAAAAGGTGAAGAAGAGAGTGGAGGAAGGGTGAAGGGGGTGGAGACGAGTGTCAGGGCTGATGGGTGAGAGAAGGACATCAGCAAAATGAAAGGGAAGCTCGACAAGACAGTAGTGAGACCTGCTGTGAGGTATGGCTTGGAGACAGTGGCACTGTCCACTGTCGATGTGAACTCAGGATGCAGATATCCTGAACAATTGACTATGCATGACATCATTTCCTGACATAATATGACATAATACCATCATATCTTATTTTATATTGTATTTTTATATTCACTAGTGCAGTGCCTGTAGGAAGTATGTATTCCTATAGCGGGAGCTAAAAAAGATTTTTCAGTTATGGCCCAATGAGGCTGTGTGTGAAGGTTGGATGTACAAAGAGGTGTACTCTTGTGTAGTGTTTATATACAAAGTGTATATTTGGTAAGACATGGATGTACATTGAGATATAAAGAGACACAAAAATAGTTATTTTAAGAAAAAGAAAATGATGTGTGCAATGAGAAGATGCAGTAGGTAGTATGAAGACAGCAGTAAGCTGTTTGTGACCTGTAGAACTGCGTCCATTGTGGCCACATCCATGCATTTTAAAACACTCACTCACGGTAAAACTATGTTTTGACGCAATAAAATACTCCTTAAAGTCCTTAAAGGTGTGGCTAACAACAGCGCTAAGCAGTTTCAGTTCGTCTGATGTTCTCTGCACATTGCTGTTTTTTTATCGGCATTGTTGTCCGGTCCAACATAGTTATATTAACTGTTGGCGTGTCTTCGGCGTTATTCATTTCCATGCCCGGAAAAGAATGACGCCGTTAAACGGAACGTTAGATGGGCACATGGACGCTTTTGAGCGATAGAATTTTATAATTCTTCTTCTTTGCAGTAATTAATACAAAGAAAAAAGTGGACTTATTATTACTTTGATTGTCATTTTGCGATGAGTTTACTTGCAAAGTCACTTCGATGAAGACGCTGAAATCTGCTCATAGAAGAGAAGAAGAAAAAAAAACTCACAGCCTAACAGCAACGCTGCCATGACAGTTAAGAGGCTGATTGACTGTTATGCCTGAGCAGGAGCTTATGCTGAGCTGCAGCCGACGGAGGAGAGAGATGGGGATGGGGAAGCTGAGTCACTGATGGATAGCATCCCTCTCCTTCTTCCTCTGTCATCGCAACGCCAGCTGATTAATCACTTCATCATCAGTCGAGAGATAAATGAGTTGTGCAGGGATAAAGTTTTCAAAAATCACCTAATTACCAGGACTTTGCTGTGATCTTCTGAACCCACATGATATAGTAACTTCTTTCTGTTTATCGATGTTATGCAGTTTATGGGCAGGAAACACACTATAGGACAGTCTAGTGGGGGCTTGAAAGAGTGGAGGAAGCAGCGGTGGAGTCGATAATCAGCAATCTGTAAGGGAGAATGGAAACTGATGAGGTTCAAGAGGAGGGATGATGGAGGTTTTTTTTTTTTCCTTCTAGATCATAACAGGCTGAATAGATGCCACTGACAGCAAAGGTCAATTTCTTGAGATTGAATGCCCTGATCTTTATCCGTAATCACTTACTTTGCTCAGATAATAATAACCCGATACATCAGCAATCTCACATCAACACCTGCACCCATCATGATAATCATATTTGGGGAAAAGTCAAGAGCCAAATGGACGATCTATATTAAAACATAAATAAATAAATAAAATAATGTGTTTTAGCTTTAGCCCAGCTCAGTTCTCTGGAGTCGTTCAGCAGGCAGTGGAGGAAACAATATGTGATGCTACATAATCCTCTCTTCTCCATAATGCAGCCGCTGTGGCAGCTACTCCCTCCTCCCATGTGTTCCTCCTTTCTTCCCAGTCGAGCTCCTATTCAAGAAAAGCGAGGGTTTTACACCTGAGATGGAGCCAACAGAGAACAACACAGTCTCCTTCTCTATTATGTTTCGTCAGGAATGTATTCTCTGAAACAAAATTATTCTGTACATGTCTACAGAAAGGCATATCAATTGAAGGCCCGGGCTACACGGCGGAGTGGCAGACACATTTGTCACCAGTTCGAATCCTGGTTCGAACCAAGGGCCTTTCTGTGTGGAGTTTGCTTGTTATCCCCGTGGTTGTTATTTGCACATTAGGCCGTTTTCCCCATATCAGGCTGGGATTGGCTCCAGCCTCCCTTTGACCTTCATGTTTTGGATGAAGTGGTAGATAATGAGTGAAAACGTGTAAGGCCATCTTTGTGTATTGGGGTGCGTGTGCAATGCTGTTTGGCTGCCTCTTTTCTTCTGTTTTGCATGGGCTTTGTTAAAAAAAAAGTTGAAATTGTATAATAGGCTTTTAGCCCTTTAACACCTAAGCCTCAAAATGTCCGTTGGAATTTTGTTTTGCTTATTTTTACCATAACGTAACCATAACTGTTAGTTAATTTAGTAATTAAGTTTTTTAAATAGTACAAAAGTAATAAGTTATTAGTTAAAAAGTGAGTTTAATAAGGTAAAACATTAAAAACATTTCATTTATTTGCATTAGTTCTTATGGTGCGCTGCCCTCTACTGGTCAGAGCCAATTCTACAGATGAGCACATTCTTCAGTTGCGCACAGACAGGCAAGAGAGACAGTGCTGGATATAATATGTTGCTGCTGAAACACACTTCTTCCTTGGAGAATAATATGTGTAAACTATGACAGGACACTTACTTTTTATTAAGAAATGTCATGTTAGCAACTTTTGTATTGTTTTAGTAGACCATGTGCTCTGCTAGCTAGCATACAACAGTGTCTAGCTCTGTTCAGTGATTGACTTTGTTATTAGCTGTTATAGTGAGCTATATTTTCTACACAGTACAGTGCTACTTTAAGCTTGTGTGATCATTTGAACTTACATCATCATGTATGATTGTTCTTTATGTATGATTGTTCTTTTTTTCTCTGTAATTTTCTCTTTAATTTTGTTTCAGTTTTACAAAATATCAAATGCAAATCCAGGAGTGGAAACAACACTTCAGTAAAATACAAGAAAAGACAAGCGTTGTGTGTTTAATTGGAGGACTTATGACTATTAACTGGCTGTCTAGCTTTGCACAAGAATATGCGCTGCAAGGGCAGTACATAACCATAAAAATTAAACCATATCCTGTGCAGGGTTTCCCCCAGTGTATTAAACATACATACATTTACTTGCCAGGCTTAGCGTTGGTTGTTTATTTATTTAAAATATATTTTTTTATACACCACAGCTTTTTCTATACCGGGGAACAAGAGCGAATGCGCCCCCAAGTAATCAGTGCAGCGCACGCTTGTCCAGGTGCCGATTGAAACCCAAGTCACACTATAAAGTCCGTCATTATGACAGTTACATTGTTCTCGTCAATAAAGATGTTATATTTAGGGATAATTCGGCGGTCAAAACACAGCTACAACACGGTGGAACAGCACCTGTTAAACGCTGGAAAGTCTCTGCGCAAAAGCGAAACTTGGCTGCGTGCGGCGCAGATTATGAACTCCCCGCGACATTCACTTCACAGCAGAGAACATTCTCTCTCTTTGAGCAGTTAACTCAAGACATCAGCTCATCTGATGCATCCGTTATTCCCTGAATTGCAGCGTTAAAGCGTCTTCTTTCACAAAGATTAAGACCACGGAGTGAAAACGATGAAAAGTGCGCTCTGCTCTTCAGAGTCTGTCACCGGCGTTTTACTCAGATCTACTCAGATCACCTGCTTTTATCGCGACTGTACTCCATCATCGTCATAAAGATCATTATTTTTATGTGGGGATAAAACACGTAGAGAAATGATCCAGTCTGCTTTAGATATGAAATGACCGATTGGAGACGCAGAAGCGCAGAGCGACGAATGACGCAGGAGAGGGAGAAGAGAACATAGCAGAGAACATGGCTTGTTTTAAGATTCACTGGCCGATTACTTAATTAATATTTAACTTAAGTGAAAAAAATTTATATTATTTATTTAATTTCAAGAGTGTCTTTTTGTAAGACTCTATAGTTGGTGTTTAAGTATTGTTAATAAATGTCTTACAATAACACATAATAGTCATAATTAAAAATGTCCAGTGAACTTTTAATAATTATCTTTTTTACAAAAATGCCGTGGGCTGCCGGTGGGCCCGAGAAATACCACCGGGCTTAGCCGGTTTTCTGGGGGAAACCCTGCTGTGAATAAGTGCTTTTGACCCATTTTTCCAGACTAACTTTGAATATCTGGCAGAAAATGTGTATGTAAATGTATTAGTAATTTAAAATGAAGATAAACACAATTTTAACAGTATAAAACATATTTAAAGTAACATTTGTTTTAGTCTCAATGTCCAAGAACAGGCCAAAAAATGGAAATTATGATCAGATGTTTTTCCAACCCTCTCCTCTCTTGTAACAAAAATGCTGATTCCCTGCACATTGACTTTGACCGGCAACTTCTCAGCTTTCAGAAACCGTTGGAATTTTTCCGATAGCACTAACCATCGTGTAATTACGGTAATGCAAATGGCGCGCCTGCGATACGCTCTGAGTTTGGGACTCTCGATACTTCTGTGCTCAACTAAATATCAGTACTTTTCAATATGACTATTGTTGAAGAAGAAAAAAAGAATGGAATCAGGGAACTGGAAAGTGCTTTTACTCTCACACAGAAACAGGACGTGTTTTGTTTGTGACATATAAACTGAAATGGAGGTGAAAAATCATTTGCACCGTCTACCTCCCCGTGAGACGTGCAGCGCGTGTGTAAAATAGGCAAGAGGTCTATTTCCAGAAAGAACCAAGCGGCTCACTCGTGTGAGACGCACTTTAGACGTTTCATGCAGGCACTGTGGAATGTGATGTTTGGCAGTTGTCTGGTGTCACTCACACGCCAAACCCTTCTCCTTGTAGGTTAAGAATATTTTCTCAAATAGGTGAAGTCACTTTTGTGATATTTTTACAAAAAAAACTTTCATCTTCTTTTGGCTTTGACTCCATTTTGTCTTCTTCCTCCTTCTGTCCTCTTCAGTTACACCAACTGTCCTCATATCCTCCTCCACAATATCATGAACCTTCTCTGTTTCCTGCCCGGCAGTTCCATCTTCAACATCCTTTGTCCAGTATTATCACTAACCCTCCTCTGCACTTGACCAAACCATCTCAACGTTGATTCTCTTACTTTATTTCCAAATCGTTCAACCTGAGCTGTCCCAGGAAAATGCTCATTTCTAATCCTGTCCATCCTGGATCTCAGTATCTTCAGTTCTGCCACCTCCAGCTCCAGCACCTCCAGTCTTTTAGAAGGTGCCACTATCTCCAAGCCATACATCATAGCAGGTCTCACTACCGTCTTGACCTCCCTTCCTTCTGTCACACATCAGCCCTGACACTTGTCTCCACTGTCTCCAAACAACAGACATAATCTAGGAAAAAACTATGCCGTTTTTAATTCGGCGTGCTAGATCTTGTTGTCTTCTTTTAACCTTTTTGGCTCAGCTGCAGATTGATATTCCTGTTGGGATAGTCATTATAAAGTTGATGTTGATGTGTTATCTGAGAATAGAGTTTACATTGTGTGCGAAAATATTCTTTGTCAGACAAGGTTTTAGACAAAGAGGACGGACAAAAAAAGTCCTTCAACGGACAACCGCTTAAAAATTCTCCTTGATATGTTCTGGACAAAATAAATAGTGCAATTTAATTGGATCAATTAAAAGCTGAACTGTGCTTCGACAGAACCATTGAGGGAATGAGACGGCGCACGCAGCCAGAGAGGGGCCATGTCAGTGGACAGATCCGCTGAGAGTGCTTGAGGAAAAAGATTGAGCTGCTAAATGGATTGATTTTCTGTAAATGTGGACTGGAAGGGGCAGGGAGCACAGGCGATGGTCGACTGCAAAGTACTGCAAATGCCTCCACTGTTTCACAAACAAACACATACAACTACTGTACACAGAGGAGAAGTCAATAGTTGAAGACATGCATTCAAATATGCACAACTGTATGAAGACACAAAGAGATTCAACACAATACGCTGTTGTTGCTCAGAGCTTTGCCACCAGCTTCAGGGAAACCTAGTTGTTGTTCTAGTTGTGCCATTTATAGCTCCTGTAACATCTCAAGCTTCTCATTAACTACTTCAGGGATTGTTCACATGCAGCGTCCTCTGCACGCACAATGCATTGTTTGCAATGGAGACAAACAAACGCTTTCATTAGAATTTGTCTATTTCAGGGGCCTCAAATGCTAGTTTATGGTTTTGTCCAATAGCTTGAGATGTTTATGTATTCCCATTTAGACAAACATAGATGAGAAAGCACATTGATTGACAGTTGGCATCTAATATGTGCCTGGTTGCAGGTGATGTCTGAGTTTCTCTGATTCACAATTGAATTTGTTTTGCAACCAGAAGACAGAAAAGGATAAAAAGCACATCTTTTGATACTTGGGCCAAAGAAGTTGGTCCTTGTCGACTATAAAAAACAAAGCTTGAACCTTCCATAATTTAAACACAGCTGTTCAATCATATTCAATGATATGCAGTGACACATACGCAATGTTTGATTTTGAGGTGCTGTTGAAAATCTTTTTCTTCATTTTATTTTTTTTGTCGATTGATGTGCAGCAAGTTCAGGTACCTCAGCAGCACCTAGATTTTAGTTGCCGAGTAACAACCCAACAATAGTCTTGGAATAAAAAACCCCTCTGGCTTCTTTGACTAATTTCTTCATGCATTTTTAAAGCTGCATATGAACAACCCCTCACTCAGGGCATTGCCACTAGCTACAGCAAAATACTGATCTTATAGAGAGTTGTGCCATTTTTAGCAAGACATTCTTCCTGTAACCTTTCAAGCGTCTCATTACTTAATTTGGCTTGTTCCTTTTCTTGATCCCTGATTAATTTTTTTCTGTTTTCACAGGTGTGGTCCATGGATGGTTACTTCAAGGGACGCCGTGTTCTGGAATACCGCACGATGAACGATTTCATGAAGGGCCAGAACTTTGTGCAGCACCTGCTCCCTCATCCGTGGGCAGGCACCGGTCACGTGGTTTACAATGGCTCACTGTACTACAATAAGTACCAGAGCAACATCATCATCAAGTACCACTTCCGTTCTCGGAGCGTGCTGGTGCAGCGCAGCCTGAGCGGCGCCGGCTACAACAACACCTTTCCCTATTCGTGGGGTGGCTCCTCTGACATCGATCTCATGGCGGATGAAAATGGCTTGTGGGCCGTATACACCACCATCCCGAACGCTGGGAACATTGTCATCAGCCGCCTGGAGCCCCAGACCCTGGAAGTTCTGCAGAGTTGGGACACAGGTTTTCCAAAGCGCAGTGCTGGAGAGTCTTTCATGATCTGCGGCACGCTTTACGTCACCAACTCCCACCTGGCAGGTGCCAAAATCTACTTTGCCTACTACACCAACACATCGAGCTATGAGTACACAGACATCCCCTTTCACAATCAATACTCCCACATCTCCATGATGGACTACAACCCCAGGGAGCGGGTCCTTTACACCTGGAACAACGGACACCAGGTGCTCTACAATGTCACATTGTTCCAGGTTATTAAGACTTCTGGTGACTGAGAACACTCAGACTGATCCACTCAACTAATGCTGTGATCATTGTTCGGGGAGAGGGTGTTGGGTGTGTACTGTGGGAGGTGTTTGGGTCAGGGGGGCGGGGTTGGTGTGGGTGGTCGGGGGCTTCAGTGTACGGGCATAGAAATTGATTTTTTTTTAAAGAATTTCAATCTTCATAGAGTGCTAATATTCACATTGTCAAAATAGCAAAGATACAAAGACTGAGCGCTTCTCTGATTTCTTTTTCTTTCATTCTGTGGTGAGTAAGCATGGTTCTTTTTCTTTGTGATGAGAAATAAATATCAACCTTCACCATTTATGACTTGGTTTGTCACTTTCATTTTCATAACTGTCTGTTATTTAAAACATGACCTCAACATTTAACAAAAGTGGACAAAAGTATTTTGTGCGTGGGGGGGGGGGGGTCTCACAGGTGCCTGTGTCCCAATGGGGTGTGTCGACTATCGGTCTGTCGGAGGGCATGCCATAACTCCTAGGAGGGGGGCTGGAGGGCGGCAACACTGTTTTCACCACGGATTCCTGACCACGCCAAGTGACAACCTCCACACACATATATACATGGATGTGCGCACACACAGACATACATATACACATTTCAGTTCATGATAGATCCAATATAAACTGATAGAGCCTTTGTAAACTGGATCACCTTTTCTATATGTGGTTGTTAACAAATACTAATGGTACTGCCCTTATTCATACGCATGTCAGTGATGTTAATTTTATACTGTTATCATTATTGCCTCATTGTGTTATGCTGCTAACTTCTATCTAGTGTCTCTCTCTCTCTCTCTCTCTCTCTCTCTCTCTCCCCATCTCTCGCACACCTGCCTTGTCTGTCTATCCACCCTCACCCCCACCCCCCTGTCCAGCCTGGTCCTCCCACACCACCTTATAAGTAAATATATAAATATATATATATACGTGTATATATATATTTCTTTAAAAGCTTCAGTCTGAAAGTGTGGAAAAGTTTGCAATGACTGACTAAACTTTGCCTAAAGTTTTAATGGCACGGACTGAATAACATCCGTCCTACTGAGTACCAAATCAATCAGTGCCAGATTTCAGTGTGTGAAGGTGCATCTAGGCGAAAAGAGTAACGTGAACTTCAAGCGGGAGAAAGCGGTGAAGCTTCTCCAGCTTCGAGTACCTCCGAGAATCACACAAACTGCTCTGCCTCTAACTGAGCTGGAGCATAAAATTGAGACGTTGGGTCATATTTTTCACAAATTAAACTTCATTTTTGCTATATAATAAAGAGAGTGATGCACTGAGAAAAGGAGGTGTTCGGTACGGGGAAGCAAAATTCAAGAAACTGCTAACTTTCAAAAGGTGCCTCCAGCACCAAGTGCCAATGTAGTGTAGTGTCATAACCTGGTAAAGCAGCCAGTCACTCCTCACAGGCGGAATTATATTTCGTCTGTTTTGTGAGATGTGACACTGGCTTCTTTTCTCTTTTTTTGCAGACTTTATTTATCGATTGCTATGAAGACACAGTGGAGAGGACTGTGGGGAGGATTCTAACAAATTAAAATGGTTTCAGAAATGAATAACAGTCTCTAGCTTTGGCAAAGGCACAGAATTTCTATTTATTTTGTGATGTAGGAAAACATCGCCGGGGTATTAACAAATATACGGAATCTGGTTACAATAAATTTGAAGCTGTATTTTCAGCATTAAAGATGACATTTTGAAAAATTGGCACAATTTTAAAACAATGAACATCCAGAAATACCTTCCTGATAAGAGCTGGCTTTTACCACCACCGGCAAAAAATAATAAAGTGCTGTGACAGCATGTGAATACTGACAAGACAATCTGTGAACCCCGTGTTAAACTTTACTTCATCCAATTTGTCTCCAGCTAAAAATGCCAGGGCGAAACAGCATGTATAAAGAAACAGCAGCGTGCCTCTGTGCATATACTCAAACACATTTGAATTTAACTGAAGCAGCCACATCTCATATTCTGTTCTGCCAAGGTGAAGTGAAAGTGAAATGTAAAGGAGGGCAAGAGAGGCACAAACAGGGAGGGAGAGATTAAACGTATACAAGGAAATCTAAAGGAATTAACATCGGAGTCGAGAGAAATGAGCCGTCACAGTTATTGTTGCTCGTCAAACTCCAATCTGCTTTAATCCTGTTAGTCGTGCAGGTTTTTCCCAGGTGCCTTCTGCAGAGAAATGGCACAGAGTGAGACGACTGCTCAGTACATTTTGCTTTTGAAAATAACCCCTACATTCAATGCTGTCTTGTGGACAATTTCGCGAAAAAAGTCGTCATGTTAGTCGTTTGCATTTCAGAGGCTTCTTTTGTAGACGCCGCGATGGACACAGGAGACGAAATTAAAATGGAGGCCCACATTTCATTTCCCAGGGAACCGTGGTGAGCCTCCTCATCCTGGATGACCTTTCTGTCAATAAAGCGCTGTGCTGCTGAGGGGAACCCTGATGAGTTCACACACAGTCGAAGCTGACATTTAAAGCACAGCCGCAATATACAACAATGTGTCCAACAGTCTCGTCTTAAGATAGAATAGCAGGAGGCAAAATAAATGTTGTAGGAGAAAAAAATCAAAGATATCTTTTATTCACCAATTTAGTGTGTACCAACAAATTAAAGATTGCACTCATAAAAACAGGATGAAGCCTATAAAGACAAAATAAGTTGAATTAACTTATTGAAATCAAGAGAACACAACCAGACAAATAAAAGTCAACAAGTTAAATAAGGATTTAAAGGATTTAAACTAGTTCCCTGATGTCCTAATGTCAAAATACCATAAGGATGAAGCACAACAAAACAGCCCTGTTCAGAATGCTCTGTTTAGTAGTATCTCTATAAAAAAAAAAAGAAAGAAAGTAACACAAAATTTAAGGGACAGAAAATGACATCAGCCACAGAGCATACTGGGAGCTAACAGCAGTTAGCATTTGGAAAAGTGATCATTTGCAGGCTTGAGCGGGCACATTGCAGTTATATATAACATGTAGCCACTGAACAGATAAATCCTCTGAGGCTGGAAGTTTGTGTAGAACTCTGTGCTGCACTGTGGAGCCAAAAATATAACTTTTCGCAGACACTGATATACTGTTGCCCTCGCCTGCACTCTTATGTGTTTTATGGACAAAGCGAGGCTCCGCGAGACAACAATTCCAGGAATTTAGCGCATTGTGACGTCCCAATGAGTGAAGAAGTCAACATCACATGTTTCATCTCCTGTACTTAGACTGAGGAGAACCACATAAATATGAGAGAGTTATCTTTTTTTCACATAGTCCCAAATATAAGGATTTAAATGATTAAAAAGTTGATTTTGCATAATATGTCCTCTTTAAAGCAGCCATAGAGTGATTCTATCGCACATATATGTGAGTTATGGCTACTTACATACATTAACTTTATGGTCAAAAACCTCCTAGTTGCTGGAAACGAGCCGATGTCTCCTCACTGAAGCTCTCGTCAGCCACACTGTTTCATACTGAAATCTCACCCACAGAAGACAGACTGTGTTGTGATTGGCCCAGTAATTAGAACACCAGCTCTCAGAAGCGCAGCGCCCCCTCTTGAACGGTGGCTGCACTGCTCCTCATTATCAAAACATTGTTTTAACAATGTTTAAAAAGGGCTTTGTCACTCCCCGTCGCTGTCCCTTTTATGACTTTGACCCGTAGTCAGACCCAGAGTCAGAAGACACTGTCGCTCGTGAAACACCTCCACAACGGACTTTCTTCTTCTGTGGTTCAATGTACGCAACCGGCCCGGACTAGTGCCCGGAGCAGAAGCACATAGCTGCCAACTCTCACGCATTGGCTGTGAGACTCACGCATTTGATTGACTTCTCACTCTCTCATACCACACCTCTGATTTCTTACGCTGAAGTACACATCAAGATTAAAAACCGCTCTGAATTAGAGTTTAGATTCTCTGCCCTTGATCAAGCATTTGTGTTTTTTCTCCCTTGTCATGTTCGCGTGGTATATTATAGCATGTTGTATTGTGTGAAGGTGTAAAAACCTGCGGACATGAACGCATCATTTAAAAACCAGGAAGCGTATCGTGATTAGCAGCGGATCTCAGCGGCTCTGTTATTGTTATCAATTAGACTGTGGCAGCAGATACAACAAGCATTTGTATTTTACAATACAACACAGAGTTCTTACCAGTGGCTGAACTGTTTGTTTTCAAACGTCAGGGCTTGATAAGCGAGGTAAGGGCAGATACACACCAAAAAAACGTTAATTCGAACTTCTGTCCTATGGCCGCTTTAAGTTTGTTTTTCTTCTCCCGTTATTTGTTCACATTAATTTAAGTTTTATCAGTGTTACAAGTAACGCATTACAAAAGTAATGCAATTACTGTAATGCAATACTTTTCGCTGTAACGCAGTATTGTAAGGCATTACAAAAAAATTGTAAAAAAAAAAAAAATTTTACTCTTAGTATTGTAATGCATTTTAAAACCAAAATTAATTGATGTGTTTTATACAAATTAGCCAACACTGCAAGATCAGCAGAGGAGAAAAAAGTCTATGTTTACTTTGCTTTAGTGCTATAGAACTATTGATTGAGGAGAAGTTGATTACAGCAGCAGAGTTGGACTCTACATTCGTGAGATGGACATACGCTTATTATTTTTACTTCATCAGTGTCAAGGATACGAAGAACATTATAGTGAAGTGCACTTTGTGTGCAAAACCAAAAGATCTGTCTGCCTCGCAAAATAACAAAGTAATAAATTAAAGTAATTTAACGAGACATCCAGCATTGTGCCATGCTAGCATTAATGAAAGTCATGTCTCCCGTTCTGCGACTTTCAACAGTGGATTCTCCATCTTTTAGAAAACTTCTTTAATTAAAATTTTAATCTTTAATTGAAATGATCATTAATATATTACCTTGATTGCCAATCATTGCCTCAACAGGTTAACACTACTGGGCTATTGACTATAATATAAATAGCCACCGGAAAACAGCGACATAACGTCAATCTGTATCACGTCAGTCTGTATCCAGATAAAAAATAAAAACAATATACAGTATAAAATAAAATATACACTGGTAGGCTCAAGTTACAGTATCTCTATCCCAATGTATTGTGCCATGAGCCATAACTGTAGCCATTATATTGTACTGTTGTTAGCCTTAAGCTTAGCTCAGTTATTAGGCCATACCACATCACCTCCTACTGGATGTGTCATGAGCTGCATTGAACGCAATAAGAGCTATTGAAAACGCAAAATCCATATTTCCAGTTCCAGAATTACAGTAACGAGTAATAAATAATGCATTCCATTTTTTGAAGTAATTTGCCCAACACTTAATTTAATTTACATCCATCTACATTTTTGTTGAGTAGTGATGTCGAAATGGACATGGATCTGCAAATACACATCAGCATATGCAGCTCTGATTAGTGGCAGAGTGTGATTTTGTTCTGCCCAGATCAGCTTCACATCAGTTCTCCCACTTCTCCCAAATAATCAATAAGAAATGGTGACTCCACTGTGCAGTCAGCTGCTAACAATGAAACTGTAGCCCATTCTGAATGGGCAGATGATTTTTAAAAACAGAGTGGAAGGGTTTCATTGTAAAAAAAAAAAGAAGCGTTTCACAGATCATCTTTTGGGAAACGTGGAACCGACTCTTTTATCAGCGCACAACAGATATTTAATGTGAGGCATGAGCAGCTAAAACAGTCCGGCACTTATATCTGCAGATAGTCAACAGACTAGAAAGCTGTAGTCATTTAAATGTGCAGTAGGTAGGCCTAGAAAAATAGATAATTGTTGAGTCCATGTCGGATGTCCCGAGACATGGTCTCTTATCTACGAAACGCTTCACCCATATTGTGTTTTCTAGCATTGATTCTCTGACCATAGTAAGAACTCCGATTTCCAACTTGCAAACCACATGAGATTCCAAGCTGCTTTTAAAGAAACATAGCTAATTTTACCATTATTGTCATAATTTTTAACCATAGACACGGTTAATGTCTGTAGGACATTTTTATCGTCCTACAGATGATACATGGTTACAGCGAAAATTGACTTTCACTACAGTTGGTATGATGTATGTCTTCCGAGTAGGCTAGAAATCCAAGAGTAACGCACATGGAAGTGTGGAGGTAGGTGAAGTCTAGTTCTCTCTCAGATTACATAAATTATCTATCCATCCATCCATCCATCCATCTTCTAACACTTTATCCTTCCCTCCATGAAGGTCACTGAGGGAGCCCAGCTGACATCGGATGAAAGGCGGGTTTACACCCTGGACATGTAACCATACAGAGGCAGACCATTCACTGTGATCAAATTGCAATCAGATAGTACCTGACCACAGGTGTAAATACACCCAAGGATGGATTTTTATCAAATCTTTTATCACATGGCTCAAGGCCATGACAAAAAAATGGAGGGAAACGCAACTTTGGTTCAAATACGCAGAAATGTTGAATGTGATGAAAATATGTGAAATGCTATCTGTAACATCAGTGGTGAATGTGGGTGTGTGGATGAGTGACATGGGTGAGGTGTTGGTCATACCAAACCAAAAATGACCTGAGAGAGAGAGAGACAAGAGAAGGTCACTTCTTATAGGTTGGACAACACTGGGTCCAGGTGTTTCCAAGCACCTAAAACGTCTTGGCTGCACAGAAGGAAATCGAGTTGTATAAATGCAAACGCTAAATGGAGGCGGTCAGAATCACTTTGTGGCCACATTAACTAGGTGAGTAGAAATATGTCGGTGGCTCCGAGCACAGCTAACTTGAAAATTTACACGTTTCTGCTTGTTGAAGACGACTGTGAGAGAAAATGTGAGTCTTCAGCCAACTTTAAGTTACTAACAAACAGCCATTAATTAGGATTCTAGGCATCGGATACACCAGGGACATGTCCCCAGCACTATTTATGATCAACAATTTTGTCCCCACACTTTTAAAAATGTAATCAATTTATCATTAATGAAGAAAACACTTGGTGGCAAGTAGACTAGTGCTATGAGCGCGTCAGACTCCTTGTCCATGTTTGACATGGTGCCCAAATGGGCCACTCCCCACCCTGTGGAAAGCGACACAGTTGTGGCGTTGTTTAGGAAAGATTTTTTTTAAAAAGCTAAGCATGAAAGTGAAAACAACTGAGAAAATTAAGTTAAAGTTATACATGACAAGTGAAAACAACTAAGGGAAGAAAACTGTTTGATTGCAGACCTAACTATGAGAGTAAGAAGTGTGTGTGAACTTGTGGAAGGAAAAAATGGAAAAAAAAGGATTCTAATAGGTGGAAAGGTTGTGGAGATGGACACAGGAAAAAGAGGGGCTCTACCCCCCATTAAAGTGATAAAAAGGGATGCACACTGTATGAAATCTCAGTTTGTACGCGGTACAGCTCACTTGGTATATTCTTTTTGGATATACAAATAAATGCCTTTGGATTGAAGACAACGAAAACAACTGTCTCTTTTTTGGAGTGAGACTCTTTTTTTTCCGGAAGCTGATTTGAGAAAAAGGTTGTTCCACAACAGCACACTGAGGACAGTCCACTCCGATAAGATAATAAGTAATAAGCCACTGGTGAGGGGGGCGGCCGTCGGGCGGTTGAAGGCGCAGTGAGTACACATGTTCCCCCGAGACTGTATATGTGTTATTTTTCCTTTTCCCAAATAGGAGTGTCAGAGCCATTCAATACACTGTAATCGGTGCATATTGTAATGAAATGTCAAACGGATGAATACTTGTACCCGGCACGACGATGCTGTCGTCTGCTGCTGGAAATCTTTGCAGAAGAGGAGGGGGAATGTGATGTAAAGGGGCGGATGGTGGTGATCTGATAGCGATCAGATCTTGATGTGGACACCGGAGAC
The DNA here is from genome assembly GCF_963457635.1 of Microchirus variegatus. Lineage (NCBI taxonomy): Eukaryota > Metazoa > Chordata > Actinopteri > Pleuronectiformes > Soleidae > Microchirus > Microchirus variegatus. The sequence continues at coordinate 25,888,943 of NC_139811.1, read as the reverse complement.
ACATACTAAAACCAGGTGTAAATGCATGTGGTGAAACACACAGAAAACACATTCTGATGCCACGTGTAAAAGGGGGCCATTACATTCACACCAACGGCCAATTTAGAGTGTCCAAATCTAATCCCTAATCTGCATAATCTCATAATCTGCATAGTAAGTTGATCTATAATACCAAAACATGTAGCCTACCCCGACTTTAAGAAATGTGAAGAGAACATCCACTTATTCATGTTCATATTCTGCTCACGACAGACCAGCATCTAAATGGGCTCCATAGAAACAAATAAAATGAAAATAACTAGCCCCGCGAGCGGATCTGAACGGGTTCGAGCCGATGCGCGCTCGTCGGCGTGTGCCACGCCTCCTCGCTCGCCTCGCCCACGAACCCGTTCATTCACCGCTCGCGGGGCTAGTTATTTTCAGCGGCGTCCCCACGCATGTCGGTCTGAGGAGCCATCGCGACGTGTGCATGTAATACTATCTGCTGCCACCAGGGGGTGCTGAAAGTTGAATATTTTTATATAGACATGTTCAGGACAGGTCCCTGGTCTCACATATTAAGTTCTGTGCTTATTGGTAAATGTACAGCAAAGTTAGAGGGCACTTCCTGTTTAAAATGGCCGACTTCCTGTGGGTGAAAGTCGTGTCCGTAAAAGTGTTCAGGGAAGTTCACTTGCCTCACATTTCAATTTTCTTGCAGATCGGACAATGTTGGCCTTTAGCCACCAGGGGGCGCTGAAAGTTGAATATTTTCATATAAATGTCTTCAGGCCTGGCCTGTTATCACTCACAGCAAGTTTGATTCAGATCGGACCTTTCGTTGTAAAGTTATAAGAGTTTCGTTCTTCACTCACTTTAGCGCCCCCTATCTCGTGCGCCATACGATATTTAAAAAATCCTTCCAATTGTTTCTGTTCCTCAACTGGTCCACAGTGACCTCCCCAAGTTTGAAGGTGATCGCTCAAAAACTGTAGGAGGAGATAGATTTTGTAGCGCTGGTGTAATTTTCGTATGTTTTCTGCCACCACCAGGAGGCGCTGTTTTCAAAATGGACCATTTCTTCATAGTCTTCTTCAGACACCACCCATCATCACTCACATCAAGTTTGGTTCCGATCGGACCTTTCGTTGTAAAGTTATAAGAGTTTCGTTCTTCACTCACTTTAGCGCCCCCTATCTCGTGCGCCATACGATATTTAAAAAATCCTTCCAATTGTTTCTGTTCCTCAACTGGTCCACAGTGACCTCCCCAAGTTTGAAGGTGATCGCTCAAAAACTGTAGGAGGAGATAGATTTTGTAGCGCTGGTGTAAATTCGCCAAAAACGCCACCCTTTTCGCGGTCAATCCAAAATGGCCACCACCAGGAGGCGCTGTTTTCAAAATGGACCATTTCTTCATAGACTTCTTCAGAAACCACCCATCATCACTCACAGCAAGTTTGGTTCCGATCGGACCTTTCGTTGTAAAGTTATAAGAGTTTCGTTCTCTGCGGGGAAAAACCTGAATTTTCGCCAACTTTAGCGCCCCCTATCTCGTGCGCCATACGATATTTAAAAAATCCTTCCAATTGTTTCTGTTCCTCAACTTGTCCACAGTGATCTCCCCAAGTTTGAAGTTGATCGCTCAAAAACTGTAGGAGGAGATAGATTTTGTAGCGATGGTGTATATTCGCCAAAAACGCCGCCGTTTTCGCCTTCAATCCAAGATGGCGGCCTTCCCGTAGGATTCCCAGGACGCTTGTCATCGACTTTTATTTAAAGCTCAACCTAATGAACATGTGTACCGAGTTTCGTTCATTTACGTTAAACCCGACAGGAGATGACCTACTAGCACTTTTTTGCGTCACACTGAAGCCCCTCCCACTTCCAATTTTCCACGCTTTTTCACCGAACCTTTGAAATACGTAAATTTTCACCAGGCCTGACGTGGTCGCAAAAATCTGTGAGTTTTTGAGCATGGGAAAGGCCTCAAAAAGGCGATTCATTTGGCGGAAGAATAATAATAACTAGCCCCGCGAGCGGATCTGAACGGGTTCGAGCCGATGCGCGCTCGTCGGCGTGTGCCACGCCTCCTCGCTCGCCTCGCCCACGAACCCGTTCATTCACCGCTCGCGGGGCTAGTTATTTTCAGCGGCGTCCCCACGCATGTCGGTCTGAGGAGCCATCGCGACGTGTGCATGTAATACTATCTGCTGCCACCAGGGGGTGCTGAAAGTTGAATATTTTTATATAGACATGTTCAGGACAGGTCCCTGGTCTCACATATTAAGTTCTGTGCTTATCGGTAAATGTACAGCAAAGTTAGAGGGCACTTCCTGTTTAAAATGGCCGACTTCCTGTGGGTGAAAGTCGTGTCCGTAAAAGTGTTCAGGGAAGTTCACTTGCCTCACATTTCAATTTTCTTGCAGATCGGACAATGTTGGCCTTTAGCCACCAGGGGGCGCTGAAAGTTGAATATTTTCATATAAATGTCTTCAGGCCTGGCCTGTTATCACTCACAGCAAGTTTGATTCAGATCGGACCTTTCGTTGTAAAGTTATAAGAGTTTCGTTCTTCACTCACTTTAGCGCCCCCTATCTCGTGCGCCATACGATATTTAAAAAATCCTTCCAATTGTTTCTGTTCCTCAACTGGTCCACAGTGACCTCCCCAAGTTTGAAGGTGATCGCTCAAAAACTGTAGGAGGAGATAGATTTTGTAGCGCTGGTGTAATTTTCGTATGTTTTCTGCCACCACCAGGAGGCGCTGTTTTCAAAATGGACCATTTCTTCATAGTCTTCTTCAGACACCACCCATCATCACTCACATCAAGTTTGGTTCCGATCGGACCTTTCGTTGTAAAGTTATAAGAGTTTCGTTCTCTGCGGCGAAAAACCTGAATTTTCGCCAACTTTAGCGCCCCCTATCTCGTGCGCCATACTATATTTAAAAAATCCTTCCAATTGTTTCTGTTCCTCAACTTGTCCACAGTGACCTCCCCAAGTTTGAAGGTGATCGCTCAAAAACTGTAGGAGGAGATAGATTTTGTAGCGATGGTGTAAATTCGCCAAAAACGCCGCCGTTTTCGCCTTCAATCCAAGATGGCGGCCTTCACGTAGGATTCCCAGGACGCTTGTCATCGACTTTTATTTAAAGCTCAACCTAATGAACATGTGTACCGAGTTTCGTTCATTTTCGTTAAACCCGACAGGAGATGACCTACTAGCACTTTTTTGCGTCACTCTGAAGCCCCTCCCACTTCCAATTTTCCACGCTTTTTCACCGAACCTTTTAAATACGTAAATTTTCACCAGGCCTGACGTGGTCGCAAAAATCTGTGAGTTTTTGGGCATGGGAAAGGCCTCAAAAAGGCGATTCATTTGGCGGAAGAATAAGAATAAGAATGAAAATAACTAGCCCCGCGAGCGGATCTGAACGGGTTCGAGCCGATGCGCGCTCGTCGGCGTGTGCCACGCCTCCTCGCTCGCCTCGCCCACGAACCCGTTCATTCACCGCTCGCGGGGCTAGTTATTTTCAGCGGCGTCCCCACGCATGTCGGTCTGAGGAGCCATCGCGACGTGTGCATGTAATACTATCTGCTGCCACCAGGGGGTGCTGAAAGTTGAATATTTTTATATAGACATGTTCAGGACAGGTCCCTGGTCTCACATATTAAGTTCTGTGCTTATCGGTAAATGTACAGCAAAGTTAGAGGGCACTTCCTGTTTAAAATGGCCGACTTCCTGTGGGTGAAAGTCGTGTCCGTAAACGTGTTCAGGGAAGTTCACTTGCCTCACATTTCAATTTTCTTGCAGATCGGACAATGTTGGCCTTTAGCCACCAGGGGGCGCTGAAAGTTGAATATTTTCATATAAATGTCTTCAGGCCTGGCCTGTTATCACTCACAGCAAGTTTGATTCAGATCGGACCTTTCGTTGTAAAGTTATAAGAGTTTCGTTCTTCACTCACTTTAGCGCCCCCTATCTCGTGCGCCATACGATATTTAAAAAATCCTTCCAATTGTTTCTGTTCCTCAACTGGTCCACAGTGACCTCCCCAAGTTTGAAGGTGATCGCTCAAAAACTGTAGGAGGAGATAGATTTTGTAGCGCTGGTGTAATTTTCGTATGTTTTCTGCCACCACCAGGAGGCGCTGTTTTCAAAATGGACCATTTCTTCATAGTCTTCTTCAGACACCGCCCATCATCACTCACATCAAGTTTGGTTCCGATCGGACCTTTCGTTGTAAAGTTATAAGAGTTTCGTTCTCTGCGGCGAAAAACCTGAATTTTCGCCAACTTTAGCGCCCCCTATCTCGTGCGCCATACGATATTTAAAAAATCCTTCCAATTGTTTCTGTTCCTCAACTTGTCCACAGTGATCTCCCCAAGTTTGAAGGTGATCGCTCAAAAACTGTAGGAGGAGATAGATTTTGTAGCGATGGTGTAAATTCGCCAAAAACGCCGCCGTTTTCGCCTTCAATCCAAAATGGCGGACTTCACGTAGGATACCCAGGACGCTTGTCATCGACTTTTATTTAAAGCTCAACCTAATGAACAAGTGTACCGAGTTTCGTTCATTTTCGTTAAACCCGACAGGAGATGACCTACTAGCACTTTTTTGCGTCACTCTGAAGCCCCTCCCACTTCCAATTTTCCACGCTTTTTCACCGAACCTTTTAAATACGTAAATTTTCACCAGGCCTGACGTGGTCGCAAAAATCTGTGAGTTTTTGGGCATGGGAAAGGCCTCAAAAAGGCGATTCATTTGGCGGAAGAATAAGAATAATAATAATAATAACTCTTACAGTTTCAATAGGGTTCTTGCACAGTCGTGCTCGAACCCTAATAATAATAATAACTCTTTCAGTTTCAATAGGGTTCTTGCACAGTCGTGCTCGAACCCTAATAACTCTTACAGTTTCAATAGGGTTCTTGCACAGTCGTGCTCGAACCCTAAAAAAAAGAATTCTCAATCCATTTGAACCCAAAGTGTGTAAAAAAGAAATGTTATTGTCATCTTTCTTAATCAATATGGTCTCTTCACTATGCATTTTTTTTCTCCCCTCACAAATTCAACAGTTGCTGTGAATTGAATGAAAAAAAAGAAAAGCTGTTGGAAACTTTTCATCCAAAAATCAATTAGTATGTGAGTGGTTTTTTGCAACCCCGGCCAGCAAGCACGAGTGAGCTGTTGTGCTAACTAAAGCTCAAAGCCGAGGGCCAGTTAAGTGCTGTGATGATAACCAGGGGCACGACGTACAACAACTAATTACTAAGGCTTGGCCCTTGTTTCACCGTTGTTTCATGTTGTTTCACTGTTGTTTCACCGTATCTGTGTCAGTATGGATCATATCCAGTTAACACGGAATCAACACTTAACTGTGGAGCTGCAGCTTTTTTTTTTCCCCACAGGATTATATTTATAAAAGGAAAATAAATGAATTATGGCAATTGTGATTCAGTGTGAACATCAGTCAGTGAGATCACGATGTACAGTAATGAAGTGCAACAGAATTAAGGGCAAACACGATTTTTGTATTTCATATTAATTACATTAATTATTACATGCTAATAATTAGTATAAAAGTTATGAATATATCTGGGATATCAGCAGATACTATACTGGGGTAAGATACCTGTCAAAAAGACATACTCGTTTGTGATTTATCCAACATGAATTAAAAAAAATATGAATCCACAGTTATGAGTACGAATCCACAGTTGTGAATTTACGAATCTGCAGCTATCACATATATTTCAAAAATATGTCGCACTGTACATGCCTTCAGAGCAAGCACTGAACTAGCACTGAGATGACGAGGAAGAATTATTAAATTAGTAAAAAACGTGTAAAATAAAATAATTGTTTCAGGTTTGATATTCAACGGACATCTGCTCCAGATGTAGCAGCACCCTCCTCCGTTTAGCTGCACGATTGCGGCTAGTTCATGTGACCTAATTGTCATGATCCACACTCATTCACATTCCACAAGCTATTCTGTTGTTTCTCTGCTGCTCCGTGTTTTTCTCCTCTCTCTGCAGGAGGTGTGGTTGACCTACTACCAGAGGACGCTGGTGATTGACTCCACCTGCGCGGCTCCACCCTCACCTGCTCCTGATCAGCGATCAGGAGGACTCTTAAGGCGGAGTCACCCCTCTCACCAGCATCAGTACGTTGTTTCACCTCAGCCGGTAAAGACGTAACTTACCTCGCTACTAGAAACTCTTTGACTCCTGCAATATACTTACCTTACGCTTCTCCAGGTCACCACGTCTCCTGCCATTCAAGAGACACGGGGCTCCAGTGGATTCCGCCGTCTCCTGGGATAACTTCCGCCTTCACATCTGGTGTCCTCTTCTCCAGCGGAGCTGCCTCTTAACTTCTCTGTCCCTCTCGTCTTCTCCTGCCGAGACGCTGTCTCCTCCTGCTCTTCAACTACTTCGCCTGAGACAGTGCCTTCGTTACACACCAACGTCGTCTCGTCTTCTCCAACCGAGACGTTGTCTCTTCCTAAAGTCTCCATCACGCTGAGTGAGTCCGTTCCTCTGGGAACCACCGCATGAACTCTTGCCACTGAGGAGCGGCTGCTCCCTCGTCGCCCAGCTGCAGTTCGAATTTCACTCGCACATTTCCCAGTTACACTCGTATTAGCTTACTGTACATTCAGGCTAATAAATACTGTTTTTCTTAACTTTCGTGTCCTGTCTGCATTCGAATACTCCTATTATACTTAGTCGTTTCTCCCGTAAGGAATAAACGTAACATTACGGACTGACCTAAAATGGACTCGGCAGACAGGCAGTTAATCAGACAGGCGTTAGCAGGGCATGGCAAAATGATCAACCGACATAGCTTGTTTTTGACCTACAGTCTACTACTTATTCTTCTGATCACGATAAGATAGCATTCATGGTGAACATACTCTCGGGTCAAGCCGCACAGTGGGCAGCTGCCTTATTTCGTAATTCTCACTCATGTCCTAATACAAACATCGAATTCTCTACCGAGTTGTGCAGAGTTTTCGACCACTCTTTTCAAAGCAATGATATTGCTAGTCGTCTCCTCAATCTCAAGCAAACTAACTCTTCAGTCGCTGACTTTGCCATCGATTTCCGTATTCTCATAGCCGAGAGCGGATGGAATGATACGGTGCTCCGAGCTATATTCATACACAATCTAAATGATGACTTAAGGGACGAGCTCGCTACTCGAGACGAATCACCTTCACTCGACTCGCTTATCAAGCTCGATATCCGCATTAACTGTCGAGTTAGAGAGAGATGGCGAGAGAGACGCCGCGTTCCACTCTCGAGCTCTGGCGGTACTCATCACTCCCCGAATAGACTTCCATCCACTACTTCACCCCCCGTCCTTCCCACCTGCGACCCTGTTCCCATGCAGCTGGGCAGGACCCGACTGACAGCCAACGAGAGACGACGCAGGATGGTTTCAGGAGCCTGCATCTACTGCGGTGAACGTGGTCACCTCATCGCCTCCTGCCCCAGCGGCCCATAAGGCCTAAGCTCACCAGCACACGAAGGAGTGCAGAGCCATATCCTGTCCTGCTCCAACTCGTGTGACATTGGCGGGTCAAGTGCGGTGGGACTCGTGGACTCTGGAGCCGATGAGAGTTTCATGGACCAACATCTCGTCGATCAAGCAGGGGTTCATGAGGTTCCTCTCCCACAGCCCAAGACCATCTGCGACCTCAACGGCAATCTTCTGGCGGAAGTGACTCATCGCACCATTCCCCTCACCATTATCCCGTCTGGTAAACATCAGGAAGAGCTCCAGCTATTCCTGATCCCGTCTTCTGCCACCGGTTAGCTCACCACAACCCGACCTTCAACTGGTCAACAGGACAACTTGCCAGTTGGAGCATAAACTGTCACTCCCGGTGCCTGAGGTCCTTTCACCCTGTGCCTGCAGCCAAACCAGCTTCTCCTCCTGAACCACCTAACCTCTCCAGCGTCCCTGAAGTCTACCATGATCTGGCCGAGGCGTTCTCTAAGGACCGTGAGCTGTCCCTACCCCCTCATTGTCCTTACGATTGGGCGGTTCTCTCCCAACGGGACCCCAACGACCAGAAGCTTCATCCCTGCACTTTCTTCAGCCGCCGTCTCTCCCCCGCCGAGAGGAACTACGACGTGGGAAACAAGGCGCTTCTGGCCGTCGTCCTCGCCCTCCAGGAATGGAGGCACTGGTTGGAGGGAACCAGCTTCACCCTGTTCATTACATCCCACTCCCCAAACTGCCCTCCGCCACGGAGACTGGTGACCTATTGGTCCAACACGTTTTTCGTCTCCATGGTTTCCCGGCAGACATCGTCTCCGACCATGGACCCCAATTTTCGTCCAAAGTGTGGAAGGCCTTCTGCTCAGCTTTGGGGGAGTCGACAAGTCTCTCCTCGGGTTACCACCTACAGTCCAATGGCCAAACTGAGAGATCAAACCAGAGCACAGAGGTCGGTCTCTGTTGCGTCACCGCCCGCCACCCATCTGCCTAGGGCTCTTTCCTCCCATGGATCGAGTATGCTCACAATTCCCTCACTTCTGCTTCCACCGGCGTTTCCCCATTTATGGCCTCCGTGGGTTACCAACCACCGCTGTTCGACTTTCAAGAGAGAGAGGTGGCTGTTCCCTCCGTCCAGGCCAACCACCAGCGCTGCCAGGCAGTTTGGCAACAGGTACGAACTTCACAATTAAAAGCTTCTCAACTATCTCAAAAACAGGCTAACCGTCATAGAATTCCAGCGCCCGATTGTCCACCAAGGACCTTCCCCTCCAGGTGGAATCACACAAGCTGGCACCTCGATTCATCGGCCCCTTCCCTATCCACAAGCTCATCAACCCCACTTCCGTTTGCCTGAAGCTGCCACGATCCCTGAACGTCCATCCAACATTCCACGTCTCCCTCCTCACATACTGCACATACTGTATATGTGAGTTATGGAGATCTACTTACATACATTAACTTGTTTTTATAGTCAAAAACGTCCTAGTTGCTGCAAACGAGCTGATCAAAAACGTACATTGATTATTAATCAAATAAGTTTGACATTAAAATCCACTCCATGCGAACTGGAAACCACTCCAGGAAATCCAGCCAGCTGAGAGTGCAGGGATCTCGCAGTGTTTCCCAAACTGGAGTGCCGAGATCTTGATGCGTTTCCCGTGTTGATGGCAGCTGGATTGCCAGTTCTCTGATGACGCGTCAAACGTGTGACGGGTGTCCATAGAGATGGAATGTTTGTAGCAGAGCAGCTTGGTTGATTGTGGAAGATTAATTTTTGACCGGACCCTCTATGGATGTAACGGGCGGCAAGGAGTTCTAACTTCGAAGATGATGGGGGTGTTAAGCCCAGGAGTGGATGCAGGGATGGAATATCTGAACGTCATGATGACCACGGAAGAATGCTGACTTTTCACCGGACAACGTTAGCACCGCAATTCAGTCCGTGCAGTGAAACGATCTCCTTGGTGAGTAGGCTACAATAGCTGTAAAAGCAATCAAACCACGGGTGGAGAAGGGGCAAACAAACAACGCCAGCGTCATCTCCACTCTCCAACCAATTTTTCCATTTGATTCCATGCTGATTGGTTATGATTTGTGTTATTAGCGCTGATCTAGTTTAATTTAATTTGTATTGTTATGTATGTTGTATGTATGTATGTTATATAGCATTGGCAGTGATTTTGCAGTTTAATGCCATCCTGATTGCAAACCTATTTTGTTTGATAACATGATAAAGACAAGTTTAATAAAACATGTGGACAAGAATGTACTTTTGTGGTTTTGCTTTTTATTTTCTTAATTAATTCAATCTGTATAGTTTATTTTTTTTATTATACAGATTTTATTTTACTTTTCACTTTTCAGATAGTGGAGTAATTGGGCAAAGGAATTTTTAAAGCAGAACTAGAAGTTCCAATTAACGCTGTTTTTAGTGTGTATCTGCGTCATTACCTTGTTTATGAAGCCCTGAAGTTTCAAAACAAACCGTTCAGCCATTGCTGAGAACACTGTGTTTTATAGTAATCTCGGGCTCAGCGAGATCTCTGAAAATCCTGTTATAGTTACGTAAACAGCTGTTCTCCTGAATAGCAGATCCTCCTGCTCCGGGCACTAGTCCGGGCACATCCGGTTGCGTACATTGAACCACAGAAGAAGAATAACGTCCGTTGTGGAGGTGTTTCACGAGCGACAGTGTCTTCTGACTCTGGGTCTGACTCTGGGTCAAAGTCATAAAAGGGACTGCGGCGGGGAGTCGTGAAGAAGCTATTTTTAAACACTGTTAAAACATTGTTTTGATAATGAGTAGCAGTGCATCCACAGTTCCAGAAGGGGGAGCTGTGCTTCTGAGAGCGGGTGTGCCGAATGTCACTTCAAAAAGGACAGATTTCTATCGGCTCGTTTCCAGCAACTAGGAGGTTTTTGACCATAAAAACAAGTTAATGTATGTAAGTAGACCTCCATAACTAACATGTATGTGCAACAGGACCACTCTATGTGAGCTTTAAGTCAAATCAACTTAGTGTAGTGTATTCAGCTTAAAGTTACAAGTGTTTTCAAAAATGCTCTATTCTAGTAATACAACACTAAATGCAAACCTGTGAAGTATTCCTTTATGCCCTGTTATTGACAGGATTGTTTTTGAAAATTAAATAGTATTAGATGGACTACTAGTCATTAGGTTACATGAACTAAAATCAGACCATGGTAGTTAGAGCGATGGGTCAGACATTAAACAAGCCGCAATCATGCAGCTATCAGTGGGTGGAAACAAAGGAGGGTGCCGCTACATCTTCAGCGTATGTCCGTTGAATATCCAAGCTGAAATTTTTTTTATGATTTAACTAATTTATTTCAAATTTAATAATTCTTCCTCGTATATCTTGGTGCTAGCTCAGTGCTAGCTCTAAACGCATGTGCAGTGTGTGAAATCAATGAATCTTCTGATCGATACACAATGTCTGGGGTCCCTGTAACTATTTTTTGAAAGTTATGTGACAGCTGCAGATTTGTAAATTCACAACTGTGGATTTATATTTTATTTTAAAGTTGTAACATTTTGAATAGTATTCTAGCAGTTGTCAATTCATATTCATGTTGAATAAATCACAACCAAGTATGCACATCTTTTTGATAGTTATCTTACCCCATTGATATTGAAAATACATTTTCTTATTTATTCCAAGAACTGTATTTTTTTAGAAGATAAATAGCAAATGTGTGCATACACCTTTAAATGTAATATAACAGGTGTTTAGTGTGAGTCGGCAGTAGACGAAAGGAAAATGTTGTCTAAAACTCAAAATGATGCAAAGACTCGAGGCAAGAAAAAAGTAAGTTGCTCATATAAGATAGAAATAATTACTTATTGGTTTTGTGTCACTTGGACGTGATTTATGTTCAATACTGAGGTGGAGAAAGTAAAGTGGCAAAAGTCGGGACGAGTTTTACATGACGATGGGATCACGGAGCATGAACAATAAATACTTGGCTTAAATCTATACTGATACTGTACTGAACTCAAATTGAAACACCTCTATACTCGTGAGATGTGGAAGATTCGCAGAGTCGACAGAAGCTGCCGAAAACTTGTGTGGACGTTTTTGGAAAAAATGTAATAATCACAGGAGAGCTATAAATGGAGCTAAAAGGGACCATTACAGACCACAATTATTACCCTGATTACTGTACATGTGTATTATTTGCTTGTTTTGTTTGAAATAAATTGCATTTACTATATCATGTGGATTTTTTATTTTCTTCTGTGTAAGACATAATGCATTAAAATGATGATAATGTCACAGTTTCAACCGGATCATAACATTTTTCATTGTCTGTTTCATTCTGTTCACTAACTTCGAATTAAACACTGCCTGTTACACCTCTACTGCTCTGTCTTGTGTGTCATGCTTTTGGGTTCTCGCCTGCCATTTTGTGTGTGCCTGACAGATAGTAGTACCTACAATTTGGAATATGAAGCCAGTGGTCTGAAAATGATATTCTCTAGAATGATCAATGGGGGGGGGGGGGATTTAAATAATCTGCTTGATATGACATGATTTTATGGCCTGACACTCTTATTTTTTAATATCACAGAATGTCCATCTTGAATATAAGGCCCCTGTTTAGAGTTAAATAGAGTTCTCAAACGGTGGTACATGTACCACCAGTAGTACGCGAGCTGCCTCTGGTGGTACTTGGAGGAAAATCAGAAATACTGTTCTACTGTATATTAAACCAGGGTATGTGAAAGGAGTGGAGCTCCTGCCACACCTGGCCATACAATTGATTTCATGTGGCCCTCCAAATGATATTGGGTTATGATGAGTCATTTATGGATATTTTTTGAATAGATTCATTTTGCATCCTACATATTGTTGTATATTAAAACTTTTTTTTTAATTGTCCAATCCAATCCAGCTTTTTGGGAAAGCACTTTAAAACAACCACAGTTGAAACAGAATAAAGACATAAATGCTTACATGAGGCAATAACATACCTAGAAAGGAATACAAAAGGCATATTGTTATTTTAAGCACATGTCACCCACCCCAACAGTTGCTATTTCCCCCAAAATGTTGGACTTTTTTTCACTTGACTGAGCACCTACTGTTAATCCTTTAACACCTAACCCAATGTCCAAAATGTCCATCTGGACCAGAAAATATCCTGTAACTAAGTGCTTTTGCAGATTTTTCCAGAATAGCTTTCAATATCTGGCAGTTATTTACAATTTACTGTTTCATGTTAAAATGCTGTTTAAACAATTTAAAATAAAAAAAGGTAGAAAAGATTTTGCATGTTAAATCTCCCATAGACCGAAAGTTCCAATTAACGTTGTTTTTTGTTGTGTATTTGCGCCACTACCTCGTTTATGAAGCCCTAAAATTTCAAAACAAACAGTTCAGCCACTGCTGAGAACGCTGAGTTTCATTCTATTCTCGGGCTCTGCAAGTTCTCTGAAAAAGCCTGGAATCGTGGGTGACAGCCCTATGGTTCGAAAGCACTATGAGGTTTGACCTCCTTGCCCTGTTCCAACCAGCGCTTTGAGATTACAATGTAGTAACCTCCACAGCGGGGACACTCTGGGTCCGACTCCGAGACAAAGGCGTAAAAGGGACTGTGGCGGGGAGTCGCGACAAAGCCCTTTTTAAACACTGTTAAAAAAATGTTGTGATCACGAGTAGCACCCACTGTTCCAGAGGAGGAGCTGCGCTTCTGAGAGCTGACGTGCTAATTACATCACTTCCAGGTACCTGGCCAATTACAAGACAGTTGAGAAAGCTCTTGTTGGCTGGCCAATCACAACACAGTTCTGTCTTCTGGGGGTGAGATTTCAGTGTGATACAGCACGGCTGACGAGAGCTTCAGTGAGGAGAGTCCCACAGATGCGTTGAGGGAGATTTAGTATAGGTTGCAAAATAAATTTCTTTCTCGTTTTCCCCCAGGCCTTGTAATTAAAAATTATAAAATAACGTCCATAAAATGAAGTTGTAATTTATTTATCAAACACATATGGTTTGCTTTTGCAATTCAAGATTCTATTATATGTTACAGAAACGCCAGCGAAAATTCTCAGAGATGGATTTTTTTTTCGGCAATCGCATGATTTATGTTGTGAATAGGATCATTAAAAAGAAAAGTCCTGATATAAAAAGTTTGGAAAACGATGGTGTAGTGTGTAAAATACAGAGTATAAACATTAAAGTGTTTGAAATGCGTAGTCACACTTGGACGAATCTGCATCTACTTTTCTTGAAGGACACTGCCATTTCCACGGCTTCATTTTTCAGGGTCAGTGGTGACTTTGGAGAAATCAACTTTAAAAAAGAATTTGGCCTGAATAGTAAATAAGCCCTACTTAATTTTTATTTTGGAAAACTGCTAAAATATATACATATATAGATGTAAGAATCATAATGCCAGTGTGGGCAGCTTGCATTAATGCAGGGCTGAAATCCAACATAAGAAACTGACCAGCAGAGCAGCACATGGCAGTTTGATTTACCTTAAGTGGATATGAGCATGTTTCCTCTCATGCACAACGGATTGAGTGGAACAGAGATTTCAATCCAAGAGCTAACCCTGGATTTTCCACTGGACACGTTACAGCCGCGGAACGTCAGCGGTGCGGTTGCCATTGCAAATAGCTTCCATTCTAATCAATGAGAGCATTTCCACCAGGCGCGCTGTGGCACATCTCAGCAGCACTCAAATAAAACACAATATGCAGGTCATATAGCCTGTCACAACTTCACATCAACATTACGTCGTAACCGGTGCTACCAGGTCAAAAGTCAATTAATCAGAGCGTCTCGGAGAGTCATAATGTACGAAGAGAGACTGACTGTTGAAGTGGAGAAACATAAAATCATTTATGACACCAGATCAACAGTTCTTCCACGTTTTCCACGTTTTCGGCCTGAAAATGAGCCTCACTTGAATCATGCAGATCCAAGTTTTTTTTGGGTGCACAGGTCAGGTGCGTGGTTGGGTGAACTGCGCATCTGTTTTAGTGCCTCTGCCACAAGTCTTCGTTTCATTTGCAGCATAGTCCTTTATTTTAGCTGAAGTGCAGGCATTGACTGGCCATCGGTGGGCCGACACATGTTTTTGTGATATTAACGGCATTATAACGCATGGCGACTGACCGGAAAAAGACACGCATAATGTCATGTTTACGTGCCTCCCAATTGTTAAAATTAGTTTCTACCCAAGGCATTGTTTACCAGTAAACTCCTTTTAGCGGCGTTAGCGCGCCTACAGTAGAACCGGAGCAGTCTGTTTATTAAAGGACAAGAGCAGCGCTACAAATAACCAGCGTACCTGTGTACTGCGTATGTGTGCCTCTGTTGTTAAAGTTCAGCGTTACTTAAGAGACTCATTTTAACAATCGGGAGTTACGTAAACATGACGTCATGCATCTTTTCCAGTCAGCCATGGAAACGCGTCATGTGTTGCCCAGCACTATATATTATATTTGATTTTTCATGATTTTTTGTTATCATGTAATATTCGTGAAACGTTTAGGTAACCAGTAGGTCTGCAAAGTTGAATTAATCAATTTTAGAGAGTCTTTTTTTTTTACAATTAATGCAAGCTTTTGTAACGAGTATGGAGTGAACCCAATTGCAGCACAAATCAACCAGGGATTCGTATTTACCCAGCACGTTCAAGAAGGTACACAGCAGACCAGAGGATGTGAGCTGGAGCTCCAGCATCCTGAACAGGCAGGGGCAAGATATGGGTCACTGGACGAGCTGACACATTGGCAGACTGGTTCGGGTGTTGCCGATGAATGTTGGTCATGAGGGTGGAGTCTACAATATGGTGAGCAGGAACCCAGGACCTTTCCTCTGGACCGTATCCCTCCCAGTCCACAAGGTACTGGAGACCTCTACCGCGCCGACAAGAGTGAATCAGGCGCCGCACTGCATACACTGGACCACCATCAACGATACATGGAGGGGGAGGTGGTGGTGCCGGAGGGACCAAGGGACTGTTGTGGACTGGCTTGACTCTGGATACATGGAAGGTTGGGTGAACTCTGGACCTTCTTGATCGTGAAAGGCCTGATGAACTTTGGTGCCATCATTCTGGACTCCACCCGAAGAGGTAAGTCTCAGGTGGAGAGCCACACTTGCTGTCCTGCTTGGTAGGTAGGTGCAGGTATACGGTGGCGATTGGCAGTGGCAGTATAGCAACCCACTGAACGAAGGAGGGAGGAGCGAGCTTGGAGCCATGTTCTGCGGCAGCGGCGGATGAAGGCTTGGACAGACGGGCAGGAAATCTCCTTGTCATGGGCTGGGAACAAAGGTGGTTGATAGCTATATGCACACTGAAATGGAGAGAAGCTGGTGGCAGAGCAGACAAGGGAGTTGTGAACATATTCAACCCACAGTGACAACCAGGATGAGGGGTTCTGGGAGGCCATGCACCGTAAGGCTGTTGCCAGTTCTTGGTTCATATGCTCGGTCTGTCCATTACTCTGCGGGTGGAATCCAGAGGACAGACTAGCGGTGGCACCCAGCAAACTGCAGAACTCCCTCCAGAACACAGACGAAAACTGGGGACCACGGTCTGACACCACAACAGGCAGGCCATGCAGGCGGAATGCATGGAGCAGGACCAACTGAGCAGTCTCTTTAGCCGTGTGCCGGATGCTGCCATTGTGCCACAATGTTCCTGAGAAAAGACACTGAAGAGATGTGGAATTCACATTTCTCTGCTTTCACAAACAGGGAATTCTCCAGGAGGAGCTGAAGGACGGACTGGACATGATGGATGTGTTGCTCCACTAAGTGGTGTGGGAATGTGTGCTGGGTCCATAGCTGGCCAGATTGTACTGTAACAGGTAACAGATTGATTCTAAAACTAAACAGTATATTTCATTAAACACTGAAAAGACATCTCTAGCAGTGTTTCTTTGACAACCACTTTCACTTCAAGATGGAAATTGTGGCAGAGGCGATCTCCCCCAAGATGAAAGTCTCAGTGAGTAGTGAAAGAGCATTTACATTTTTTTTAAAAACATGGTTTAACTCTTTTCCATGTAGGCTACTGCACTTTATTTTAATTTTTGAAACAATACAATGCCGTCGCATCATGGTAGGTGCACTGCCATGTTTTGGTAGGTGCACCGTATATTTTCCTTTCTTTTGTCCTTTGCCAATCACACCGCAAAGGTCTCTCTCGGGAGCTGAGAGAGATCTAACAATTAATCTCCAACAATTACAAGGAAAATGTCTGTCTGGAGTCTGGTCCGCGACCACCATCTAATCAAATATTGGGGATTTTATTTTTAGGCCATATCGCCCAGCCCTATATAAGAGGATACAATATGATGTAGCAGAACTTTAAAGTCTATTCTATAGCTTAAGAACTGGAGTAATGTGACTCTAATTTTGTCATTTAGTTGTGATGGTTAAGGTTAACTTAAGGGGAAATGAATGCATTAGTGTAAGAGTACCCTCACTAAGAATGCAACAAGCATACACTTCCTTTATAAGACAGCAAAGTACATACAGTACATTTGATTTCTGACATTTTGCTTTCACACTGCATTTTAGTGAAACGAACCAAACCTTTTGAATAACGTATTCCCCTCCTCGCCTGAGGTGGCGCTGCTTCAAGAATTACTGAAGGAGAAGACTTGTTAAGTATCTAACTTAGATGAACACCATTAACCACTTCTTCCCTGACCCTCTTTTTAGAGTCCCTGCTCAAAAAATGACATGCCCAAACTAAATAGAGTAAATCTCTGCAGTTACAAGCTCTATGTGGATTATCTTGTTATCAAACTACAGATAACACTTGTGAGATTCCACCATCGGTGTAAATGTACATGGAACACAGCATAATGAAGGATTTTTTTCTCCCGCCTAAATTTTTTTTTGCATTTTAAAGCAAATGTCACCTTTAAAATATGCAGTAGGAGCTTAAAAACACATGGAGGTCATGTAAGAACATGTGGACATGAGCTGTGCAAAGTCTGATGCTGCTGAGGTGAAGCAGAGGGAAATAGGCGTTCTCTCTTTTGGCACAGTTTGGCACCATCTGTGCCATTTGAGATTTCTTATTAAAAACCCATTTAATTTTATTTATATGTCACTACAGGTCTAAAAAGACCTTGTTTTAAAAAAAAATGATAACTCGCTGTAAAAGGATGCTCCCTCTGTGGTGCGTAATAACAACTCTGTGACTCTGCAGCGTCTTCAGTTACACAGCGTCATAGCTCTGGCTTACCTTGGTCAATTTAGGTGATCATCAGTGGAGGCTCCTGAAGAAAATTTCGGGGGGGGGGGGTGCAATTTTTTCTGATAATGATTAAGGTGACCCATTCAATAGGTGCATAAAGAAAGACAGTATCAATCTGTCGTTAGATGATTAACAGGGTCCTTATTGTGTCCAATAGATGGCAACTTGATAAACAAAAATTATTTACATGAATCTAATGTTCTAATGTATGATGTAAAATAGCTAAACAGGACACAAGATTTGTCCACCAACCACATAAAGACAGGGGCAGAATATGAAAAGTATTTATTAACTGACCAAGTATCAAGAGCTTTCACAACTTTTACCAGATACATACAACAAACATATGACAAGATAGTGCAGTCAAATTATCAGTCAAAATCATTATTTAGATGTGTTTCTGAACTCATCTTAGAATAATTTCTTACACGAAACAGTCCGATTGTCTGATTTGCGTGAAGTTTAAACCTGCAGTTAAACCCTGAGCGATACTAACATCAACAAAGTTAGCAAACAAGCTAACGAACATCGCCTTAAATGACTGCTGTCCGCTGCTATGAGCCATGAACAGCTAACACGTATGAAAGCGTGAACTCCGTAGCACTGGTAAAACTACGTGTACCAGTGTTGTTTTCGATGACGAAATATTTTCGCTGACGCCACTTTTTTTCATGACGATAACAAGACGGTGACAAGATAAACATGACTCTTGATGACTAAAACATGACGAGACTTGTGTGAGTTTTCATTGACGAGACGAGAATGGACGAAAATGTTAGTGGGTGGTCTGTCAGACTCAGACTCAAATATCCATCTCTGATAAATCTCTAGTTTCGTTTTACTGAGAAATTACTGTTTCACTCACTATTTTATTCACCAGCTTTCACACTGATTATACCCTCAGCGTCTTCCAGAGTCGTATTAAACAACACTCTCCAACACTCGCAGTCTGAAGAGAAACTTCAATTGTTTGTTTCCTCGTGATAAAACATAACTCTTACAGTGTGGGTAGATGTCGAAGCACCGTGATAGGAAAAGGGACAGGAGGTAATTTTATTCCACTTAACTCCTCAGAGAACCTCGCTCATTAATCGCATGTTTAATTGTGTTTTGAGCTTTCATTGATTCAGCACTTGCATCCCTAATGCGGGGGATAGTAAAGAAGAATCATTCTGGCCCGAAACCATGGGTGATTCTATTTTACTGCCCTAATGTCCGAGCGCCGCACACCTCGCTGAGGCAGTAAAAAATTTAGCACGAAAGATTGAACCACTGCTTCTCCTGGATCCCTGTTTCTGATTCTATAATTACAGTAAGACGCAGCTGGAGAAGAGATATGATGTTTAAGCTCTCGTCTGCTGAAGTGGACAAAATAAAAAAATCACAATGTAGACACAAGCTGAAAAGATTACAGCATTATCAGTGAATCTATACCACCGTTGGAAAAGATGTTTACAAGGCTGTTGAGGGAGAAATGAGGTGGATGTAGCAGTGAATGCTCGGAGGGAATGCAAATAAAGTCAAATTTGTAGCAAATTTCACAGATTTCTCGTTAGAAAGGCTGCATTATTTGGATGTGTTGATCTGTGAAGGTAGTTTCTTAAACCGTGGCCATTAATCAAGGCCTGCAAATGTCATTTGTAGCAAATATATTCTATCAAGACATCAAATCACTGTGATGTGTCATCATAGGTTAAAGCGGACCTAGACCGGAAGTTCCAATTAACACTGTTTTTGAGTGTGTATCTGCGTCATTACCTTGTTTAAGAAGCCCTCAAGTTTCTAAACAAACAGTTCAGCCACTGCTGAGAACGCTGTGTTTTATTGTAATCTCGAGCTTGGTGTTTCACGTGTCTTCTGACTCTGGGTCTGACTCTGGGTCAAAGTCATAAAAGAGACTGTGGCGGGGAGTCGTGAAGAAGCTATTTTTAAACATTGTTAAAACAATGATTTGATAATGAGTAGCAGTGCATCCACAGTTCCAGAGGGGGGAGCTGCGCTTCTGAGAGCGGGTGTACTTCCGGGTATTGGCCAATCACAAGACTCTGTCTTCTGGGTGAGAGAGTTCAGTCTCAAATCTTGCGGCTGGGAAACACCGTCAGAAAAGAGGATTCTGAGAGCGGGTGTGCTGAATATGTCACTTCAAAAAGGACAGATTTCTATCGGCTCGTTTACAGCAACTAGGAGGTTTTTGACGATAAAAACAAATTAATGTATGTAAGTAGACCTCCATAACTAACATATATGTGCAACAGGACCACTCTATGTGAGCTTTAAGCAAACCTCCATCCATCCACTTTACCTAATCCCCATATTTCAGAACCCGAAGATTACCCACGCTCACACAAGGAGAACATACAAACTATTAAGCAAACATGTTAGATTGAAATACTGGCTTCACTAATAACCTAGTACAGCCAGTATGTTCACAAACGGTGTTTATGTTTTGGTCTGTTGTGCCATGTTTCACTGCTCTGCCAATACTGTAGCTCATAGCAGTTCAACACACCTCTGAGAGCTGCTATAGTAGCTGCCATACTGAACCCAGAAGAAAGAGACTAGTGGCAGTAGTTTGGCTTTGTTAAAAAATTGTTTTTAATAAAAAATAAAGAAATAAATGTAATGTAATGGCCCAATACAACTTCATTTCAAATGTAATATGTGACAGCCAGCCATCTTTGTCATTCGCCATTGAAAGCTTCCAATTCAAACAAATATACCACGGGAAACGGGATGTGATGATGAGGTGTGAGACAGGCACTGTTATCATACCACTTCAGCTGATTTAACGAGACAGATACGAAGCCAATCGAGCTCAAATTTGAGGCAAAAGACAAGACTCCAGAGATCGAGCGCCGCGTTTGAGGTTCAAACTGTTTGCATAAACTCATCACAAACAGTGAATTTGCTCATGGTCGTAGGAGAATTTGTGCGAGTCTGTGGTGTTAAGTTCAAATTTGCTTTTCCAAGGAAGCAGTTGAGCTCTAGGCGAGTGAGTGAGTGCTGCTCCGCGTTAATCTACTGCAGCGAAGTCGGAGGTGATGAGGGTGGAGGCCAAGCGTACAAAGCATAGGACTCCAACTAGAGTCCTCCGAGAGAATAGCTCTGCAACCAGATGCGTGTTTGTGTCTGAGTTCATACAACAAAAGCCTGAAGGATCAGAGAACCTCAGTGATCTTTGCAACGCATACTGACAGCGTTGTACACGGCAGCATCAAGTCTGTGGCTCCGAGATTCAGCTGCTGTTTATACAAAGTTTTGCTCACTCCACCTCCAAACAGCCTATATTATATCAGTAAACTAAACAGAAGTGTCATATTCTTAAAAGGTCCAGAATTTGTGAATTGTGAGATTTGCGTGTCAGAGAACTGTGAACAGTGACCTTTGCATAACAAAGAGAATGTTGTTCGTCTTTGTTTGCACTGCAAGTTTCCACTTAAAAACAAGCCTTTTTATTTTAAAAGGATTATACTGGTATACAGTCAAACTTATGGGAAGTCAATTTGTACCAGAAAACCCTCACTCTAAATGCCACATGATGCACTAGTGTGGACAGAGACATATGTTTTCCCTTGGCTGACCATCGTTCTAAAGTTACATCCTGCAGTTACTAAGCTTGTGTCGCTGTATTGTTAAAATAAAGCTTAATGGTTTCAGTGCGGATATTTCAGGCTTTATTTTATTATATTGTATTATATTACATGCAGTGTTGCCGCAGTTACTTTGAAAAAGTAATCTGATTAGTGACTACTGACTACTCCTTTAAAAAGTAACTTACTTACGTTACTGACTACTTGATTTTAAAAGTAACTAAGTTAGATTACAAGTTACTTTTTTAGTTACAATCAGCAGCTGCTGACACACCCTAACCTAAAAAAGTGACATCATCTGCTGTGAGGGTGGACTCTTCCTCCTCCATCTCATCATCGGAGTCTGTGACAGGCTGATAAACTTTAAACGCCTTGACAAAGTTGGATCCATTATCAGTCACTGTTGCAACTACTTTGTTGAGTATTCCATACGAAGAGTGAATGTTTTCGATTTCCGCACCAATAACATCATACGTGTGCCTACCGCGAATTCTTCTACATGCTAATGCAGCCTTGTTGCGCTCCAATGTGGATCTACTGATCCAGTGGAGCGTTACTCATATAGCTTCTATTGTTAGCTGTCCAAATATCCACGGTAGTTGACACAAAGTTAACCTCCTTTAGCGCGGACTTCAGATTTCTCTCCATCTCTGCGTACTCCTTATCCAGTTTTCATTGTTTAGAGGGTGGGAGACCTTCCGCATTAGCAGCTCTCTGCTTCGCACCGGGAGTGACTTGCTCTTTCAGTATGGCTGTGCCACAGGGGGATTTCTATCGGCTCATTTACAGCAACTAGGAGGTTTTTGACCATAAAAACAAGTTAATGTATGTAAGTAGACCTCCATAACTAACATAATGTGCAACAGGACCACTCTGTTAGCATTAAACATACAAGGCTCTTAGCATGTGCAGTTTCTGAGAAATTATTCCCAAAAGACTACATGTGAAGTTTGAGGTAGGGTTTGATAAAAGGGATTTTTGAAAGTTCTGCTAAACATAAAAAAAAATCAATTTCCGTGGGCAGGGTCTCTGCAGGTTTCAACAAGTCAAATTTAAGACTTTTTAAGACTCTTTTAAGACCATAATGAATACAATTTAAGACCCATTTCAAATCCATACTGGCAAAAAAGTACAAAAGACATGAAGGAAAGTTGGAGCCACAAATCGTTGAAATTGCAATTCGGCTTAGCTGTGGGCTTTCATTGAGTTTTCTCCGCTGCTATGCTAAGCTGTAACACACCGCGGCACGCACACAGCACACTAGCTAGTGGTACTCGATAAATTCTCACCGGGCAGCACAGGTGGCCTACTTTAGTTCCGTGTTGTAGTTATGTTATCGCATCCTCAAAAATAGAAACATTTCAAAGTGAGACTGAAGTTAATGCATGTTTTAAATAAAAGTAACGTTAATAGATTTTTAAGACTTTTCAAAAAAAATTGTATTTAAAGGTACACTGTGTAGTAGTTACACAGTGTAAAAATCCACTTTTTTATACATATTATGTGCTCCTGCATTTTCTTGTCGCTGTATAATAGTTTTTGTTTCATTTTCGTAGTGTTTCAAAAAGTCATGTTAAATAACATGGTCACGGGCCGCGGTTGCATTGCCACTGTTAGCAGCGAGACGCCATGTTTCTACCGGAGCCTGTAAGGACAAACGCGAGAGAACAAATCAAGCGTCTCTTTACTTGTAGCGGAAGTCCCGCCTCCTCTCTCTCCGCTTCGTCTGCTACGACCGCGGTAGCTCGCCCTCTCCCTCGCCTCACGAACCTCATCTGCTGACACGGAGAAAGACGACGAGGACGACATTTGACCGGCTGAGGATACCGTAGCGCTCAGGGAAGGGAGGGGGTGAGCAGAGGAGCAGTCCTTTGTTGTAAATTTCAGCCTCTCCTCTAGATGGCACTATAAACTACTTACTTCACCTTTAAGACCTTTTATGATATTTTAGGAGAATTTAAGACATTTTAAGGCCTTAAATTCAAATTATTGGATTTAAGACTTTTTAAGACCCTTAAAAAGTCTTTTGTGCTGTTTTGAATCAGCAGCTTTTTTTCTCTCCCTCTTGCACCGCTCTTTCTTATCACCACTGCGGGCCGCACTTACATTAAACTTTGATATGAAGTGGGGGGCCACAGAATATCGTCCGTTTGTCTGAGACTACTGATTAAGATGGTCTGAAGTGAAGAGCATGAAGTCTAAATCCACTGTCACAGTACAAAAGAATGGCTCTTGATCTCTTATATACTATGAGTGTATTTTACCTTTAATGTAAAACATGGCCATGGACTGTATCAGTGTAGTTCATACTTTTCATGTACTAGTTCAAAGTTCACTTCACACATGTTCAAAGTGAACTGTTCCCGTTCATAGTTCACCATTTCAATTTTTAACTAGTTCAAAGTTCAGTTAATATTTTTAAGGTGACAAATGCAAATGAAAGACTGAACTTGTGAACTGAACTATGACTTCAGTTACTATGAGTAAGTAAAAAAAAATAAAAAACAGCAGCGGCAATCATTAACAGACTCTATTTTTTTATGTTTGGGGGAGTTTTATCTGAGCGATCAGAGATCTGGGATTTATTTAGCTGTGTTTTGACTTGCGATCTGGAGGTGTGTGTTGTTTGACACTCCGGGTATAAGTAAATGAAGAAACGTGAGGGCTGTTCCTATCATAGTATTTAAATGCCTCGTTAATTTGTTGAAGCCGTCGGCAGTAATATGTGTAATTTCACTGTCATGTCTCACCTTGTTTAATGTGTACAGTGTGCTTTCCTGCAACTTTAAAGCTGTATATGTGTAGCTGTGCGTTCTTAATGAAGGTAAATAGTATTCTGGTACTTAATTGCTCGTTGAGAACCGACATGTGCGCCGTCTGTGGTGAGCGCTCGTTTTCAATGCCCACTTAGTCAATGGAGGACGGTGTTAAATTATGTGCTCCGCGTTTATATTGATGTGTGTCTGCTCTGCTCATTGTTATGGCTTGTGTGCGCAATGCACGGGCAACGTAGTGTTAAGCTGTGTAGTTTAGGAGTCACGCCCATGGGCAGTGAGTGACAACGAAATGCTGTTTCTAAAGTGCGAGCAGGTCGTGTCACTCGACTCATCAGGAGAAAACAAACTCTGAAACGTTTAATTGGACCTCAACATTGACGTTAGTTGATCATTTAATTTGAACAAGTTCTTTTGAACGCTTTCATGCAAAACACTGGAAACTTATCTATGAAAAAACAATTTGGAAGCTGAAATTGCTTTTGGGAGTAGAACTTCCTGGACTCAGATTGGTTCGAGTTGATTTCAGGATGGGAAACATGCAGGAGAAAAGTCATGGAAAACTCCAAGACACTCTCCAAATATATGATACCGATATATGATAAGTGTTTCAGCCTCACATATTCATCAGTGAGTCAAACAGATCTAATAGGACAAGAGGCCATCTTATTGTGGTGCTCTACCAATTGAAATCTCCCATTTGGACATGGGGTAGTGGCCTCGAGAGGGTTAGACAAAATAATTCAACCAATGGTAGTAAATTAAATAAACATGGTTTAAATAGGGAATTAAATATACTTTGGTTTGTTGTTTAAAATAAAAACATTATTTAGGGTTGCAGGGTTTGGCTAAGATGTGATTGACCTGTCGGTGGGGATTGGACCCAACAAATGGGTGACATCACAGCGGGTTCACACTTGTATATGACCTAGATAGTGCAATGACATCATACAGATGCTAATTTAAGCACAGCATCTGTGTACATGTTGTAAACAGTGGAGCTAATTGTCCCACAAAACTGGCACCAATAAATAAAGAAGTATCTAATTAAGGCACCAGCACAAATCCAAAGCTCCTAAGGATTTACAAAAGTCTTTTAGAAACAGATAAATCACTGCACTTACTACATAGTTTCTTCCTTTTTTTGGCTTAACAAAGGTTAAGCAGTGCTTAACCTGCTGGAATGGGATGGGAATGGCAAACCGAGTCAACGAAGAAAAAAGGTTTTTTTTTTCAAAGTGAGGGATTTTCATTTTATTCAAAATTATGCAAGTTGAGGTTTTCAAAGAAGCCACTACATGCTTCAAATCACAGTATCTTAAAACCATAAACTTTGTATTTTAATTAGGGTTGTTTGAACACTGTGAATCGATTCCTAGTTAGGGTGTGGTGAAATCACATTTCAGAGCTTTTGTTGTTTTTTCAAACAACCGGCTGCTCGGCGGTCACAGAGAAAACACATGGCTTCTTAATATGCAGCCGAGGCAGCGGAGGCTCCTCACTGCTGCTGTGGAGCTGTGTGTGTTCACCGTTGAATGAACATGGACAAGGAAACAAAGTACTTACAAACAAACAAAGCCGTACTTAACAAAGACAGAGGCTGACGCAGATCTCACTTCTGCTATGTGAGTGGACTCGTTAGCAATAGCATTTAAGCTAACGGACTTTATGCTAACATGTTAGCATAAACATACACAGTAATTACATCTGAGATGATGATATGACACCAGCACCCCAAACCTCTTATTAACCTTCTATCTTCTTACGGGGTGAGTTTTGATTAACCCTGTAAGACCCAAATATAGAACACCTAAAAAGAAAATTATTTGACCTTTCAGATGTTGTTGTAGGAGGTGTGTTTGTTTGTTTT
The DNA here is from genome assembly GCF_963457635.1 of Microchirus variegatus. NCBI lineage: Eukaryota > Metazoa > Chordata > Actinopteri > Pleuronectiformes > Soleidae > Microchirus > Microchirus variegatus. The sequence continues at coordinate 25,862,960 of NC_139811.1, read as the reverse complement.
TGGCTCGATGTCCACGTAATTATCAGCTGGACAGTCCATGGGTGGTTGGTTTTCTTTGTCCACTTGTTGACAGACATCTTCATCTGAGTCATCATCACTCTCATCAGTGTCATTGAGTTCCATCTCAACTTCACTCTCTCCAGGTTGGATGATATCAATCACATCCTGCACACTGTGTCGCGGCTCTCTCCTTGCTGGTGGCATTCTGTAAATAAAATAGCAATGGATTAACATGTATAAATATGCTTTTTATATTGTAGTACATTGCTCTGGGTAGAAATGTTTTCAAGGCAGACCATACCACCGATTGTTTCAGCCTATGCTCGCTACTTATCATACTAAAATGAAAACATGCATACCCCCACTTACATCCACACCCCACATTCAGGAACATTTACACCTTTCCCAGAACTGAATTGTCTGTTGATATCCTCTTTGTGGACAAAGACATGGGATTTTAGCTCAGTCTGATCAAATTAACTACATATTTTTAGAGATAAAACTTTTAATTCAGTCAAATTTGACCAGAACACAACACAAGGGTATAATGTATGTAATGTATACTGTTCATGTATCAAGAAAATCCTCTGTTTCAGGCAGTGGTGTAGTGGAGTGAATACAACCTGTTTGTGTCCACTGCAACAAGCCTGCTATTTTTGCTACCACCAAGACCCAGTGTTGTAAAATTACAACAATTATGTAACAAGCTCTAAATGAAATTTGATGCATCTATTCCACAATAACTAAATATAATAATAACCCTAAACCCTAACCCCAATGACTATGTTAATGTGGTAAAAAACCAGATAAAATATAAGAGATTGTTTTTTGGAATGGCTAAATGTAACGTTGGGTTTTATAGGGTTAACGTCGTTAATCTACGTTACAGTTGTGCTCATAAGTTTACACACCCTGACACAATTTATGACTTCTTAACCATTTTTCAGAGAATATGAATGAAAACACAAAACCTTTTCTTTCATTCATGGTTAGTGGATGGCTGAAGCCATTTATTGACAAACAACTGTGTTGCTGGTGCTTTCTTATTTGCTGGTGTTTTCTTATTGGCTGGCGTTTTGTTACTTGCTGGCGTTTTGTTATTTGCTGGCGTTTTGTTATTTGCTGGTGTTTTGTTATTTGCTGGCGTTTTGTTATTTGCTGGCGTTTTGTTACTTGCTGGCGTTTTGTTATTTGCTGTTTGTTATTTGCTGGCGTTTTGTTACTTGCTGGTGTTTTGTTATTTGCTGGTGTTTTGTTATTTGCTGGTGTTTTGTTATTTGCTGGCGTTTTGTTATTTGCTGGCGTTTTGTTATTTGCTGGCGTTTTGTTATTTGCTGGCGTTTTGTTATTTGCTGGCGTTTTGTTACTTGCTGGCGTTTTGTCACTTGCTGGCGTTTTGTCACTTGCTGGCGTTTTGTCACTTGCTGGCGTTTTGTCACTTGCTGGCGTTTTGTCACTTGCTGGCGTTTTGTCACTTGCTGGCGTTTTGTTACTTGCTGGCGTTTTGTTACTTGCTGGCGTTTTGTTATTTGCTGGCGTTTTGTTACTTGCTGGTGTTTTGTTACTTGCTGGCTTTTTGTTACTCGCTGGCGTTTTGTTATTTGCTGGTGTTTTCTTATTTGCTGGCGTTTTGTTACTTGCTGGTGTTTTCTTATTTGCTGGTGTTTTCTATTTGCTGGCATTTTGTTACTTGCTGGCGTTTTGTTACTTGCCGGTGTTTTCTTGTTTGCCGGTGTTTTCTCATTTGCTGGTGTTTTGGGGTTTGCAGTGCGTTTGCCCCTGTCGGCCACCGTATTTGAGACCAAAATTGAACTTTTTGGTCACAAACACTGTCACGATCTCACCTGCACCTTCCTCATTATTTTATTATTTGTATTGTTGTTTTGCTGCTGCTGTGTTCCTCCTCACTCTGACTCTGCAGGGGGCGTGGTTAACCTACTTCCTCCAAGACGCCGGTGATTGTCTACACCTGCGCGGCTCCACCTCACCTGCTCCAGATGAGCAATCAACGGGGCCTAAAAGCGGAGCCTTTCCTCGTCACCGGCGTCAGATCGTTTTCTCATGTACATGGTAACAGATATGCTAATCGTTCTCTCGCTGAAACTTACCTGCTCTGGATACTCACCCGCCTGTCTTCGCTCCAGGTTGCCACGTCTCCTGCCACTCCACGAACTCGCTGGTTGTTTCCTGTTTCCCTACGCTCCTGGGATCCTCGTCTCCAAACTCGTGAGTTCGTTCCTCGCTGGAACACTGCCATCCTGCTGAGCCACCCCCGCAGTAGCTGCAAGGACATTTTTCCTCCTGTCTCTCTATCTATCCCCTATCGCTTCCTTAGTTGTGGAAGTCGCTTTTTGTTATTTCGTTTTTTTAAATAAATATCCTTTTGTTTTGAAATATACTTACGTCTCCGTCTGCTTCCGGGTCCAACCGTAAACAATCCTGACAAACACGAACACTACATTTGGAGAGGAGTCAACAAGGCCTATGATGAAAGGTGCATCATTCCTACTCTGAACCACGGTGGTGGATCGCTGATGTTTTGGGGATGTGTGAGCTACAAAGGCTCAGTATATTTGGTCAGAATTGATGGCAACATGAATGCAGTAAGTTATCAAAAAATACTGCACTCATCAGCCCGGAAGCTGTGCATGGGACGTACTTGGACATTCCAACATGACAATGTGCCCATAACACAAGGACAAGTTGACCTGTCATTGGCTACAGCAAAATAAAGTGAAGGTTCTGGAGAGGCCATCTCAGTCTCCTGACCAAAAAATCATTGATCCACTCTGGAGTGACGTCAAACATGCAGTTCATGCAAGACAGCCCAATAACTTACAGGAACTGGAGGCTTTTTGCCAGGAAGAATGGCTTTTGTTTACTCGGTTTGTGCTGGGCCGAATTGTTCACATTGTTCACCATATATGCCATGATTGATTGTCTATTTTCCCCCAAATGGAAAGGTAATTTGCAAAATTGACATCACATGCTATCGAAGAAGATCTGAAACTAATGAGTGAGACCATTAACTCTCTAATGGTCTCACTCATTAAGTTCGAAGTAGAAATACATTTTGCCGTAGAATTCCGTTGGAACCAGTGGAGTTGCCCCCTCATGGCAATAATTCAATACACTTTTGCTTCAGGAACAACTCATAACATGACATCCATTTTTTATATCCAGTCTATGGTTTTGATTTAAAGCCAAAGGAAATTCGGTGACATGAGAGTTAAACATAGTTATCCTGGGAAACACACAGAGTGAGAGAGAGAGGGTTGTGTGAAGCTGATAAGTGGCACTGTGTGAACTTGCGATGGTTTGAATTTGTTTGTATTTAAAAGCATCAGATTGGTGAGAGTATAGTTGAGAGGAGTCTCAGACCACTGTATCACAGCGAGATAAGGTGCTGTTCCCTTTTTCCGGCTAAAGATCAAAAGAGATAACGGAGGGTGTTCACCTCTGTGAAGAGAGCGACCTCTCCCTCTCTCTGTCCTCTCTCTGTCCTCTCTCCATTCTGCGATAAATGAGGAGAGAGGGAAGAGAAGAAAGTGGCCTCTATCACAATACACCAGGGGTGGTGACCATGGGAATGGCAACAGGAGGGAGCCCATTTAGCAGACTTGATGCTGAGTGAAAAAAAGACTGTCGAAAAAATTGCGGCAAGATCAATGGACCATGTCTTCAAGGACACATCTAAAGTTTTCAAATTGCAGCCTGGTAGAGTGGACTGAAAGGGTTTTGTGCTGTGGCTATTTCTATGTTTGTGTATTTAACCATATTTCTGAAATATAACTAGTTATCAAACATTAACGTGCAAACCAAAGGTTGACACGGGCGCACACACACACACACACACACATGTTTTAACTGGAAAATACAAGCACAGTCACATACAGAGAAACACTGAAATTTTAACACGACCTGCTGTGAAAGTGGCTCAACTGTTCCTGCAACAGGTAACATGACAATTGACCTATACAGCGTAACGTTTGGATGTAAACACGCTAGACATTATGCCAAAGGCATTTTTGTCACAGGACAGCTACAAACCACGTGTTAAGCACTTGTTAGGAAATGACTATGGTGGTTTTCAAAGGCCACAATTACAAACATCAACAATGCCTGACAAGAATGAAAACAATCAGTAGTTTATCCAACATTTTTTTTTTTTTTTTCATATACTAGTGCAGTGCCCGTAGGAAGTATGTATTCCTATAGTGGGAGCTGAAGAAGATTTTTCGGGCTATGCTCAACCCATATCCAAAGTCTTAGGGCGATCTGACTAACAGTCAGTGAGATATGCCTGTCACAGACACACAGATTTTCAAGGCCACACATCGGTATTGTGGCTGGTATTGTTGCCTTGCAGCAATACCAGCCTATCTGTGTAGATGTTGCATGTTTTTCCTGTGTGTGTGTGTGTGTGGTAGGGGGGGGGGGGTTCACTGCCTTTTGCCCTATGTCAGCTGGGATTGTCTCCAGTGGCCCCCCACAAGGCTAAAGCAGTAGATGGAAGTTGGAACTGGGAGTGACGTCAACTCCAAAAAACATGAACTCAAAAAGTATCTTGGGCTAGTCAACAAAACCCGCAATGTTCTACACAATGTAACATGTCCATGGTTAAAAACTGAACAGTAATATGTGTAAGACTGACTTAAGGTGAAACAAAAGTTCATTTACTGTAAAAGTAGCAGTGTTTGTAAAAGAGGCAGCCATCTCACAATGCCATATCACGGTAGATGAGGTTGCTCCAACTGTCCGAGTTTCCTTTGCTAAATGTTGCGGAATAGTTCATTGTTTTCAGGATTTTAAAGTATTTTTAACTGATCTTCAATTTGGCATTACTCTTCCAGTAAATTGCAGTCTGTTGACGTCACATTTTAGTATCGGCTCAACTCACTTGGAACCTCACCAGAGCAGCTACTAAAAAGCATGGTACCAGGTACTATCATTAAAGGTCACATAGAGTGGTCCTGTTGCACATATATGTTAGTTATGGAGGTCTACTTACATATATTAACTTGTTTTTATGGTCAAAAACCTCCTAGTTGCTGTAAACGAGCCGATAGAAATCTCTCCTCACTGAAGGTGGAGGATCTGCTGTTCAGGAGAACCGCTGTTTACGTAACCTGACCGGGTTTTTTCAGAGATCTCGCTGAGCCTGAGATTACATTCAAACACAGCGTTCTCAGCAATGGCTGAACTGTTTGTTTAGAACCTTCAGGGCTTCTTAAACAAGGTAATGACGTAGATACACACTAAAAAACAGCTTAATTGGAACTTCCGGTCTAGGTCCGCTTTAATGGAAAAGGAAAAACTAAAACAGTATGTTGAGCTGTGCCAAGCGGAATCGTGCTGGAAGTAGTGGAAAAGTGTTATAAGTTTAAGAAATTCAAATAAGTACAATTTCAGTCTGACTAATATTTTAAATGTCTGGTTTAAGTTGGACTAAAATAATCATTTGGGTTTTTTTTCTGATGTCAAGTAAAATAACATTTAAAATTCCATTAATGAGATATTTTTTCTTGAGTGTGACAATAAAAGTTTTAAACAAATAGAGAAACAAAAGTATCTTTTTCAAAAAAATAAATAAAATTGCAGACATTTGTAGAGAAAATACTGATTTCTTTTTTTCCTACACTGCTTTTGCACCTCCACAGTTACATCAAGTAAACCCCCGACTCGTCAATAAACATTGCAGACTACATGCTACATTAATATGCAAATTGGAGCCAGAGCTGTGATCACGATGCTATACTGATCCACTTATTAAATAAATTTCTACAGAGCAAGCAGCAGGAGCTGCTGAGGTAGTCACTGTCTTGCTCTCTCTCTCTCTCTCTCCCCCCACACCCTCTATTTTGGGGCATGTTAATGAGCTTTATCAATTTTGCATTCATCACAGCAGGACATGGAGGGGACAGAAGATGCTGGCACTGCCAGTGCTGTCGCAGCCCGCCGTCACTCTGCAGTCACAGCCATTCACAGCATCGTCCATCACCACAGCGGCCGGGGGACAAAAGAGGGATCAGGGTCTCCATCTCAGCTCAGCCTGGTGTCATCGCTCTGCTGCTGCTGCATGCACAGCGCCGCACTGGGATGGCATGATCAAGTTGTTGCAGTGACAGCAACATGTGATGTCACACAGCAGCCAAAATGCTGCAGTCTCTCGAGGAACAAGCACTGCTGTCAGAGTGCTGAACTCCAGAGCAGCAGAATGCAATTCAGTGACACACACACACACACACACACACACACACAATGGCCAAGTCCCACTGGAAGGACAGGGACACTTTGCAACAGGAAAATGAAAACGGCAGACGAGATTTTGTTGTTTCCTCACACACAAACACAGACCGTCATACTGTTCTTTCTGTAATTCTGACACTTTCTGACACCAGTGCATTTAAAAACACGAAAAACTCACATAAAGTTGATGAAATCATATGAACTGACTCTTAAAGGTCCAAAGTGTATCATTTAGGAGGGTTTATGAGCTGAAATGTTTACAGATCAGGCTTGAAATCATTTTAAATTACAAATGTCAAACTTTTAATTTGAAATCTTTCCAAATCGATACAGAAAAATGTTAATTTATGCATTAAGCAATACTGTAAAATACATTGTTCCTGACAAGGAAATTATGGTATTCCAATTTTAATTGGAAGTCACATTGTTTGATGTTTCTGGATTATACTATATTTAAAACATGTTTTATGCAATTTGCAGCCTCAGAAAAAGCCTTTTATTTGTAATTAAATTACATAACTAATTGCTTTACAGAGGACGCACTTTTGCACCGCATTGTTTCTGCAGCGGCCCGAAGGGACAAACCAGCTGTAGTGAGTTTACTACACAAATGAAGACAAAATGACATTAGTGTTGTGTTGGTCACGAACGATTCGTTAGAAAGAATTGATCTTTTGAGTGAACCAACTGACTGGGATTATGAACTGATTTGTTCCTTTCTTAGTTCATTTGAGCTCAGCAGCGAGTGTGGTGGCCCGGGAGTGGAACTGCCACGTCCTGTGACTCACATGGGAATCTTCGGCGAATGACGACGTGAATCTTCGGCAAATGACGCCGCCACCGTGCGGGCAGTGGGGGAGGTGGAGTCTGTCAGGGCACGAGAGTTCGTGCAGGCACTCACCCGCGAACGTACTGACACACTGAACTGCGAAACTGAGGACGTGAATATCACGAACGTACTGATAAACTGAACTGGGAGACTGAGGACGTGAATATCACAAACGTACTGACAAACTGAACTGCGAGACTGAGGACGTGAATCTCACGAACGTACTGACACTGGACTGCGAGACTGAGGACGTGAATCTCATGAACGTACTGACAAACTGAACTGGGAGACTGAGGACGTGAATCTCACGAACGTACTGACAAACTGAACTGGGAGACTGAGGACGTGAATCTCACGAACGTACTGACAAATTGAACTGGGAGACTGAGGACGTGAATCTCGCGAACGTACTGAATCATTGAACTGCAACAATGACTCAACCTGTTGAAGTGAAGATAATGTTGAAAAGAACAGTAGCGGTATAACATACCGCTACTGGTATAACGGTATATAACACTGAATATAAGACTGAATCCCAGTGCCCCTTAAATCTAAAGTCTTGCTCTTGTCATATATTTCCAATATGAAATTATCAGAGCTCTGGGTAATGCTACACCACTGGAAATCACCTCTAAAACAGTGGGAGTTCAGCACAACCAGCTTAGAAGATATTATTTCCAAGAAAAGAAAAGTATCATGTGTTATATTTAGACACTGTGTATGTCTGTGTTTCCAATAAATTGTAATTCCAACAGTCAGACCAGCTAATAATGAACTGCAAACTGGAGGTTTCCTACAGCCAACCATTTGTTTAATTGCCTGCTTTTCATTTGTGACTGGGGTGACCTTATGGCAAGAACCAAGAAAAGGGGAAATTAGAAAACCAGCAAGCATTTAGGAAACCATGAGGCCATGGGGAACACTTACGTACGTACTTAGTGTTTGCAATCCTGCATACGAGACAGACGTGTGAGGAGGTGATGAGGGCAGAGGCAACGCATGAAGAAGACAGAGTGGTGTTGGAGCTGAAGGTGACAAAGGTCACGTTTGAGTGACAAAAGAGGGAAAAGAGGGAAATTTCAATGGCAAAGATGTGGATTTGAGAGTGGTATCCTGAGTGAGCACTAGTGAGGAAAAGTGGAAAAGAAAAATTTGCTGCCAGCTCTTCTCGAGTCCCCAGAGCATGCAGTTTCCTGCCACAGTGATAACTTGTATTTCTAATACAGCACCTCTGTCCTCTGAGGCATGAATTTCAAATGGCTCCATGTCCCCACTGCATCGTTTGCACACACTGCCAGATATGAGCAAAGAGGCGCTGGCTGGGCGACACGGTCAGCCTGAGTCTGGGGCTCAGCTGATAAGAATGAGGTGGGGGAGGTCACTGAGCTCGCCGTGTTGAGACATCACCGCCGGTCAATTCAATTTCCTTAAGGACACACGAGCCCAAACGCAATCAGAACATTTCATATCACAGCTGGGCTCCTCTTGCCCTTTCCCCGATCTCATCGGTGTGAGAAACCGGGCAAAAGAGAGGAATGAGTGAAAAGAAAGTGAAAGAGGGGTGGGAACTTTGGGACGTTAACGCAGCAGCGCAGAACATTTTAATTTCCTCACAGTGTGGCTGCAACCAGTGATTAAGCTCCAGCTCATCTCAAGAGGATGTGGGTAGGAGGAACATTAAAGCCCATGATCACAAACAGATCCAGCAAAGGTTCAGCACTCAGACAAACAGGCTAACGCTGTCAGATGTCGGGCTGCGTGAAAGAGGGGAAACGACCTCTCCCCAGCACTTTAATTATTCAGCTCAGCATGTGCTTTACTTTCAGAGAGGAGTGGGAGGAGAAAACACACACAGGCCACCCAGTGGATTTAACAGCACACCGGCTGCGACAGGAGGATACAGCGACAAAGACACCCAACTTCCCTGTGATGCAGAGGAAGAGGAAGAGCTGAGGATGAAAGAGCAGAGGAGGACAGGGTAAACAAAAGCAGCGAAATTGAACGGAGACTCAGAAGGTCACATGTGGACACCCACAGACCTGGAGCAAAATTAAAGATTCACAATTTGCATCAACTTTTGCTCAGACCAAAAGAGTAAAGATGTGGTCATGTTTTTTTCTGAAGCTACCTAATTTTAGACCAACTTAACTTGAATTCTTCATGAAGATGCAGGTCACACAAAGTCCTGTGCTGATCCGTTCTGTCTTATTATATTTCCATACACAGTTAAGTCAAACTAGAGTTGTAGGTATGGTTAACTGGTAAAATACAACATTCACAAGGTATATCAGATATTGGAATCAATAACTTTATCTTCAAAATTCCAACTTTTAGCAACAAAAGTATGTAACATCCATTTCCAAGTCAACCCACTCTCATAGTTATTGTGGGGTTCCCAATGGCTTTGTCCTCACATCATGTAAACATACCAGCTATTCCCAAATTAAAGAACAGTGTGGCCTAATTCACATTCTGAAAAATCAAGAATACACACAACGACAGATCAAGTATTTCTATACCTATTATTTGTTTTGAAAACAGGCAGCACTTTCAGCTGTGAATTGGGTCTTTGCATACTGGAAACAAAACAAAGCTCGCAAAAAAATAATGTTGTTTACGTCACAATAATCCATCCATCCGTCCATCTTCTACCGCATTGGTTCTCAAAGTGCGGCCCGGGGGCCAATGGCAGCCCGCAGAAACATTTCTGGCGGCCCGCAATGAATTACAGTTGATAGTTTTAATCCAGGAGCTACTAAGTTTGTTAAATGTTTATTGGACATTACTGGATACAAACCAATGAGTGTAAAATGTGTAGAACTGCAATCTGGTCATTAAAATTATTACAAATGGGATTTCTTTCTGTTTTTGTTTTTTTTTCCCTTTGGCGGCCCTCAGTCCAACGTTGGGTTCTTAAATTGGCCCTCAGGTATCAAATCTTTGAGAACCTGTTCTGCCACTTTATCCTCCACTGGAGGGTCGCGGTGGGTGCTGTGCCTATCTCAGCTGACATAGGGCGATAGGCGGGGTACACCCTGGAATACGCGATCACAATAATCCATTCACGTAAATGTATCAATTTGCGAAGCAACTTTTGAAACATCATTTTAAGCTTGAAAATCTTAACCACAATGGGGCGACTTTGGAAGTCACTAGTCTGTGCAGTAGGTGTCAATCACATTCATTCAGACTCGTATATATATTGTATAAACATATGGACGTGGCGTTGAAAAGAAAAGGAGTGAAACAAATGCTGAAGAGCCTGAGAACTGTATTATCCTAAACGGCCACCAGAAGGTAGTGTCTCTTATTTGTAAGCCAGTTTGTGAGAAAATAACCTCACGTCCTACCTGATTTACGACATATTGTGATGTATTTTTCTCAAAACTGTGATGTTTTTGTGCCAGAATAAAGAAAATTGGATGAAGAAAAATGAACGTGATGAATATTTTAAGAGACTGTGTCGAACTTTGATTGATCTCAGCAGGGGCTAATAAACCGCTGCAGGGATACATGCATTTCTTCACATACGTTGACAGCACCTGAAGTTTATGTATTCATATTTAAATGTCAGTTACTGCCAAGACATTAATGAGGCTTTACTGATTTTGTGCAGTAATGAAAAGTGAATCCAGTGACGGCCCGTTGCACACATTTACACCACAGAGGTGAAGAAAAGCATTTTTAATGTCTAATGGACAACACTAAATTAATGTGACATCTCAAAGACAGGTGCCCTGCATGTTGTTATTTTTGGACCAGTGTTGTTTTCGGCAGCCATTTTAGATTTAGACTTTTGGACTAAAATGCTTATTAATGTTTGTCAAATTTGAGTAATTTCTATACGTGAAAGTCTTCGTCCAGTTCTAGTCAACAAAAACTCAAAAAGGTTTTAGTCTAGTTTTAGTAAAAAAAAAAAAAAAGGGGTCGGCAGCAATGTCGGGCAACCCACCCATTTGAAACACAGACCAAAGAATTTTTAGGTTTTAATTGACATTGATTACACGCATAATAAGCAGGAGTGACATGCATTTTGAACATCTGACATGTTTTCACTACCTATATGTAGGGCCAATTCCAATTCCTATCTTAACCCTCAAGCTCAACCCTTAATCTTAACTGGCCTCAAAACCAAGTGTTGAGGGTTATTTTGTCACTGAGAAATGGGACACCCCTTAAATGCAGATACGTCTTCAGACTGTAGGGGGCAGAATAACGCGAAAGCTGCGTCCAGTCTGTCAACTCCAAAAAAGAAGAAGAAGAAGAACACATTTATTTCACGATTATTTATTACGATCTGCAAGTTATTAGGTTGTCAGTTAGTTATAAGATGATACTCATACAAATACCACAACCACGGACATATTCAGCTGACAGTTACCACACACCACGGCTTATTGAAAAGTAAACCATAGCAAACGATCGCTTGTCCGCACCGGCCGACTATTGACAAAAGATCGTAAAATAAAAATAAATGTTACGCAACAATGACGTCAGTAATCCATAATATGGGCCTAAACTAAGATAATACAATGGGTTTCATCATTTGTATATCTCTATTAACAAAGAAAATACTTAATTTGTAGCACACTCATATAGCTGCCTTTGGCGCCATCTTTCTTATGTGAAAACACGCAATGCATTCTGGGTAGCCCTTGCTCCCAAGGGTGGTCTCGGAAAATCTCAATATTGAAGGCGATACAGCCCTTAAACTTGACCCTCAACTTAATTTTTCTGAGAATCGGGACAGCACTTGCACTAGAGGGAGCGCATTTTTGAGATTGAGGGTTAAGATTAAGGGTTGAGCAAGGAATTGGAATTCAACCTTACCCTATACTGCGAAAATGTGTCAAAAAAGAAAAGGGACTTAAACTATACATGGAGGGAAAAATTAAATAAAGAAGAATAGTTTGTGCCAAGGTAGGACTACAGTATAAAAGAGCTGTCACAAGCTGTGAAGACGAGTTCAGAGTTCACAAACACATCACACGCTCCAGTGTGAGTCCAAAATGTCCAAAACCGCTTAAAATGTCAGCAAAAGTGTCATGATGGGGTGACACACAGTCACACAATAAAGGATGGATTCAATATGGATACTCACAGACCCTGCATCCCTATAGAATATGGACAAATAAACAGTAAACTTAAAATTAGATCAGGGAAAAGATAACCACTTTATTTTTAGGTACACAGGACAACTAATAGTAATACATGATGATAAATTGTATCTATTATAGCACCTCACAATGTTATAAAGTGCTTAAAATTAAACTTAAACAAGATTAGGTCCCGTGCCACAAATGGCAGGGGCCGAAAACGGCTTTGCGTAAAATACGAACAGTATGACAATCGAGTGAGGGAGTCATTGAGGGAACTCCTGCACTCCCAGACTTGCTTTGGGACTCGAGGGCTCCATCATGACTGTGTGCAGTCATACACACTAAGAAAGAAAGTATGAGACTGCTAGTACGAAATGCTTTGTCGCTCCAGTTTTACCCTATCAGGGTACAAGCACTGTACCTTTAAAATGTGTACCTGCTTGTTTGTACCTCTAAAGAAACATTACTGCACCCCTAGTGCAAAAATGTACCTGTACACATTGAGAAAGATACAGTGCTTGTACCCTGATAGGGTACAACTGCAGCAACAGCAAAGGTACAGTCTCATACTTGGATTTCTTAGTGTGTAGTTATCAGTTATGGTGAATACACCACTGTAGAAGCTCTTGTTATTATTTATTTATTTATACATGTTTACATTGTTTATGTTGTCCTCTACTTTATAAGCTTTATGTATCACTTTAAACTGAACAAATAAAAGTATTATTATTAAGTGTTTTAATTTAAGATGACTGAATCAGTTGATCGAACAATCTGGACAAAAACACCCAAATAATCCAAATCAAATAATATGATATTCAGTGCTTATCATTTATTAGACGACCACAGTTGCAGTAAATTAATAGCTCTGGTAATTATCAAAATAATTTTTGTATGTTTCTGTAATGGTTGATGCACCATTTCTTTAACCGGAAAAATATTATAATGCTAAAATATAGTAATTATTGTTATCCAAGAGTTTGTAAATGTAAATGATGTTTTACAAAAAAAATTAAAGCGCATTATTATTAGTTAGAAAAGTGATTTTTGGTTTTGAACGCATTTGTGAAAGAGATTTATATTTTCTAATTTTTATGACAGATGGGCTAATACATTTGCACTCGAGCACAACTTTACTCAAGTGCTCAAAAGTTACAATTAAACTCAAATATGAAGAGTTGAACAGTGAAAATTTTAAAAAAGTGAAGTTGTGAAAAAACACACAAAAAACTCACGTGAATGGTGTATATGCAAATACTGATATTATTTATATTGAAGATGTGATTTGTGTAAGATCAGAAAATAAAATGTCAGGTGTCAGACTGCTGCTGCTGCTCATCTGCTTCAAAGTTTGACACTTTGTGTCTCGGTTGTAATGAGTTGTTATTATTTGAAATGAAGTGAAAATCCCACTGGATCAGCCCTTTCCGACAAACTCCAACCGACACCAACAACCACGTCATGTTCAAAGTCATTTTACTTTCCATTGCTTGGTTTGAACTTAAGCAGGTTGTCTTAAGGTTGCCCATGATTGTGCATGCTTGGAAACCTCATATGTGTTATTTCTCGAATCTTTGGATATCCACAGCTATATGTGTCTGGGTGTTGGCAGGGATAGGAAGTGTGATTCAGCATCATTTGATCAGCAACCTACCTAGTTAACTTCGCAATGATAATTACTATGCAAAACATAGTCCGCTATCCCTGAATGGACGCCTCCCCTGGTTATTCATTATTCCATAATTCATGCAGCTTTAGTTAATTCTGTCGTTTGTAAATCAATAGTCTGTAGGATTTTCTCAGACGGCGCAGAAATGGGGGGGAGGGGTGAAAATGTTATGATGAGCCGGGGCTGAGCGAAAGAAGAGCAGGCTGATGAAATGACTGGAGTGTTTAGAAGTAGAGAAAAAGGCCAGAGATTCGCTCATAATCAGAGACCATGGAATCAGAAGCAATCAAAACATGTCTGCTAGTGGTTCAGTGGTACAAAACTGCAACCCTTCAAATGAAGATAATGTCATGTATGAATTTTTTTTTTTATGATAGATATAGTGTTCTCGTGCAGGGTGTTGAAACGCTGACTTAACACTGAGTTAAACCACAGCAAATGAAGACAGAGTTGTAGCAATTTGAACATTTACTGTCACACTTCCTCATCAAAATGCTGTGAAAACTGCAAATAAACAATACAAAAATGATCAGCATCTGTACACACACATTAAAGTGTCCCTAGTTACAATTATACCTTGCCATATTGCACTGAAGCTGGCAGTCAACAGTATGTAACAATGAGATCACTGCTTAGCCTATATACTGACTTAACTTATCTAATTATTTTGTCATATTAATTAACTTATGGTTGTTACGATTTCACCTGCACCTTCTCCTCAATTTTATTATTAGTGTTTTGTTTTGTTGCTGCTGCTCTCCTTCCCTCACTCTGACTCTGCAGGGGGCGTGGCTGACCCAGTTCCTCCAAGACACCGGTGATCAACTACACCTGCGCGGCTCCGCCTCACCTGCTCCAGATGAGTAATCAGTGGGGCTTAAAGGCGGAGCCTTTCCTCCTCACCAGTGTCAGATCGTTTTCTATCGCACACTGGTAAAGTCATGCTCTTAGTTTGCTCGCTGAATTTACCTGCTCGATATACTTACCCGTCCGTCTTCGCTCCAGGTCGTCACGTCTCCAGCTGGACCACGAACTCCTTGGCTGTTCCTGCTTCCCTACTCTCCTGGGATCTTCACTGCCACGTCAGTGAGTTCGTTCCACACTGGAACACTGCCACCCTGCCGAGCCAACCCCGCAGTAGCTGCAAGGACAATCTTTCCGCCTGTCT
Organism: Microchirus variegatus; assembly: GCF_963457635.1. Classification (NCBI taxonomy): domain Eukaryota; kingdom Metazoa; phylum Chordata; class Actinopteri; order Pleuronectiformes; family Soleidae; genus Microchirus; species Microchirus variegatus. Next base: position 25,847,946 of record NC_139811.1, on the reverse strand, counting down.
CTCTCACTATCCCCTATCGCTTCCCTCGTTTTCGGGAAGTCGCTTTTGGTTATTAAGTTTCGTAAATAAATACTTTTGTTTTGAAATAGTACCTGCCGTCTCCGTCTGCTTCCAGGTCCACGCTAAACACAATCATAACAATGGTGTTGCCTCGCTAATGCTTCATAGAGGATACAGGAGAGTTAGCCTGAACAAACATCCACAGACTTGTTTTGGCGCTGCAGAGATTGTAGCATGCAACTCATAGCAAAGCGATGTCTGCAATAACAAGCGTTAAAACTGGACGTGACATTATGAAATCACGCGAATGGATGAATAATAATAATTCAGCAAAAAAAATTATCTAACTGTGTTTCCAAACAGAAGTAGGCATTCATATATTGTTTAAATAATAAACAAAACAATGTTAAATTAATGACTTAAGGTTAACACAATACATTTGGACTATGTTTAAGTTTACACCCAACCTCTTATAATGTATGGGGGGGGGGGACTGACTGAAATTAAATAAAGTGATTTTTTACGTAGTTTATGCCTGAGAAAACCTGCCAACATGTGTGTGTGTGTGTGTGTGTATATGTACACATATATATATATATATATATATATATATATATACATATATATATACACATATATATATATATATATGTATATATATACATATATATATACACATATATATATATATATGTATATACACATATATATATATATATGTATATATATATATATATATATATATATGTATATATATATATATATATATATGTATATATATATATATATACACACACATATATATGTATATATATATATATATACACACACATATATATGTGTATATATATATATACACATATATATATATATATATGTATATATATATATGTATATATATATATGTATATATATATATATGTATATATGTATATATATATATATATATATATGTATATATATATATATATATGTATATATATATATATGTATATATATATATATATATATATATATGTATATATATATATGTATATATATATATATGTATATATATATATGTATATATATATATGTATATATATATATGTATATATATATATATGTATATATATATATATATGTATATATATATATATATATATGTATATATATATATATGTATATATATATATATATCAACATACACTCAATACATCACAACATCGGAGTGTAGCCTTTCACTATCGTCTGCCGTTACCATTGTCAACGTTATTTTGCTCACAAATTAACTTTCAATTTAGCCTTCGATTCTGTGATAAGTGCAGCCATTAGGACTCATTAAGTTGTGACGCTCAGGAGTAAAATTGCAGAACATCTGTTAAAAAGTGCTGTATTTTACTAAATTAAAAGGACAAATGGCACCAACTCATAAATAATCATGATTCCTTTTTTAAACCATGGGGCGAGGACACAGATGCAAGCAAATGTGTGGAAAGTTAGACAAAAAAAAGCATGTAAGATGTTCAAATATGGAACATGCTTAAAGGTCGTGTGTGTGTGTGTGTGTGTGTGTGTGTGTGTGTGTGTGTGTGTGTGTGTGTGTGTGTGTGTGTGTGTGTGTGTGTGTGTGTGTGTGTGTGTGTGTGTGTGTGTGTGTGCGTGCGAGCGTTTTTAGGATTGTTAAAGTAGTTTTAACCGATCTACAGTTCAGCATAAATTGTTTGGCTCGATCCTTGTGTCAGAGTTCTCTGGAGCACAGACTCCGTGTGACACAAACACACACAGCTGCAGCGTCTATGCAGTCGGTCACAGTCAGCGGTGCTGTGCCTAAACACACCAGACTCTGAGCTACAGTTGTGTAAGCCTTTTTTTTTCCTGTGACGGCACTCTGGTCAATCAATCAGTCTCAGTCTGGCGAAGTGTCGATACTGCGCATAGTACCAACTCAGCACCATAGATATCTAAGAGGGTGGATGTGTCGACCACGCTGCTGGCCAATACTGTCGTTGGACACTCTGCCGTAAGACATCTATACTTTACATATCTATGCTCAGCATGATCGTAAGCATAAGGGGAGTGGCCAGTGACGTCACTATCCTGCGCCGCTCCGTATTGCGAACTCATTTGAATTATGAAACACTTTTTGCGGCGAACATGAAAACGAAAAAGCATTTCACTGTTTGCTTTGTCTTTTAATTAAGGCACAGAATAAGCAGTCTAGAAGTTGAAAATTAAAATGCAGTTTGAAATATTGATTATTCATTTTATTTATGAGTCAAAAAATGCAGCTGCATTTTGAAAATGAAAAAACATTTCTGTTAAAGCATTTTAATTTGGATAATGGAACAAATTTGCTTCCATACACGTTAAGATGTTCTCGTTCGCGAACTTACTGACACAGGAGATGAACTGTGGGCTGAGGAGGTGAATCTCGTGGCAGGGCACTGGGCTCCTGCTAAGCACTGAACCTTCCCCTTCTGAACGAATCATTATAATGAACGGATTCTAGGGATTCAGTACACTTACACCCAACTTTTCATTTCATTTAAATGATTATTGTACGTGCACACTGTACTGAAAAATAAAAACAAAAAAAACGGTGGCAGTATCAAGACAGACCTCTTAACCAGCTGTGGAAGAGTTTGAGAGATTAGTATTTTATTTTTAAGATCTGCTCATGCTTCAAATTCAACCACCTTGACTAACCCTTTCAATGTTGAACATCGGTGCATCTTTGGTTGACAATTTACAGGAGAGTTGACTTATTGCAAACAGTTAAGAGCATATAGTCAACTCTGTAGAATAAAGGTCGAGTGGACATAAACGCTGATACAATAAATCCGTGAAAGGCTAACATCAGCCCATTTTTTAATGAACCAACCTCAGCTCTATTTTCTCCGTCTCAGTCTATAACATTCTCATCCAACTTTCCACTCACTTTGAAGTATGTGGGACACCAAGTGATGACAATTATGTAGATCAGTGTTCCTCGTTCTTGCAGGAGGGAAAACATAGACAGAGATGAGGGAGATGTGAAGCAGACACAAACTCAAACACTGCTTCCCTGAGGAGAATCTCTGGAGCTTTATTATCAGACTTCAACAGCAACAGCTCAATCATGTGGAAGCAAACACTGCTGTACAGGTTTCCCTCATCTGCGTCTCTCTTGCCCCAGACCTCCCTCATCCTCCTCCACTCCTCTTGTCATCTTCAGTTTTTCTTCCGCAGATGCGACTCCTGACACCTTCCTTCACTCCTGCATGGCTTCTCCTCTGACTGACTGCCTTATTTGCTCTAAAATTGTATCCAGAATGCGGCAACCCCTCTGTGGTTCACTGCTTTGAGAACAGAAAGAGGCGGAAAGGCAAAACTGGGATGAGGAGAACGAAACAGGGCTTTAAAAAAAAGAAGAAATAAGCCAACAGGAGGAAAAGACAGAGAGACAGGGGGGAACTCGGGGGCAGCAGAGGTGCTAGAGAAGTCATAAGAATCACAGAGGAGCTGTCAGTCTGAGGACTTAACACAAATAAAAAGAGAGACAAACAGCAGGAGAGTATTCATTCAGAAGCACAGTCCCCCCACAACCATTCATCCACCATCACACGCTTTTTGCCAATCTTCAATTGCAGTAAAATGCAGCACCTGACAGCAGATGACAGGAGGCTTTGCATGTTTCCTCTCATTTGCACACCCATGCATGAAAAAGTGTTTACAGATGCTGACGTGCACTAAAGCAGTTTGCCAACATGATGTATAATTAAAGCACGGCCATCACCATGTCATTTGCATTGAGTTTAGTATGAGGTCATCTCCCACTGACGTGCTGCCTCATCTAGTTCACATTAAGTTAAAACACGAGAGATGGGACTATCAAACTTTTAAACATGCTCGTTATGCCGTACAGTATGGAAGAACAGCATCACATCCATATGGGAATGTGAGTATATATACACACATACGTGTGTGTGGAGAGTGAATGGGGAGCTTTCATGTTGAGTGAGAGATTCAGGTCATCGTGATGGAGGAGAAAAAGGCTGCCACATCATAGCATGAAGCTGGCTATTTACTCACCACTCTGTCGCTCACGTGTGTTTAAAAAAGAGATGTGACATTATTGGGACACGCGTCGTTGAAAAAAACAAAGATGTTCCCACAAAGCACAGTGGGTCAGGGCGGGGCGAGGAGGGTTGATAAGGCTGTTTGAATCTATGTCACTGTAAAAACAAGACATTATATTGAATTAAAACAAAAACATGGGTGTGGCTTAGAAATGTGACTACCATAGGTGTCGCTAGCCCATTTTACGGGGTGCTTTAGCAGTTAGCGTTAGCTGCGCTAAATAGCTGCTATTTATCACACTGGTATGAGATGTGTGAAAGATAATTCCTAGCGTCTCTCGCTTGTGTATATGTGTGTATGTGCGTGCATGTGTGTGCCAGTGACCATGGACATACGACACTTATTTAAAAGAAAAAATAAAGATTCAGCATGTAAGAGACTAGGGACAGTCCATAATGACCTCCAGTGGTATGCAAAAGTTTGGGCACCCCTGTAAAATGTTCTTGATGTTCCTTTATACATCATTGGTTGTAAGAAATTTCAGTTAAATATATCATATAGGAGACAAACACAGTGATATTTGAGAAGTGAAATAAAGTTTATATGATTTACAGAAAGGGTGCACAAATTATTTAAACAAAATAAGGCATGTGCATAAGTTTAGGAACCACAAAAGAAACATTTGTTTTATCCTCCTTTTGCAGAAATAACAGCCTCTAAACGCTTCCTATAGCTACCATTTAGAGTCTGGATTTTGGCTGAAGGTATTTTGAACCATATATCGTTTGTACCATTGTACAAAGCACTTAATGGTCAGGCCCCTTCATACCTGAAAGACCAAATTTTACCTTATCACCCTAACAGATCACTTGGGTCCCAAAATTCAGGCTTACTTGTGGTTCCCAGTGTCTGTAAGAGCAGAATGGGAGGCAGAGCCTTCAGTTACCAGGCTTCTCTCCTGTGGAACCAGCTTCCAATGACAGTTCGGGAGGCGGACACTCTCTCTGTATTTACAGTTAGACGTAAAACATTCCTTTTTGATAAAGATTATAGTTAGAGCTGGCTCAGGAAAACCCTGTACCATCTCTTAGTTAGGCTGCTATAGACCTAGACTGCTGGGGGAATTCCTGTGGTGCACTCTTGCAGGTTGCAGGATCCAGATCCAGTTCTGAGGCTACAACTACTATTATTATTATTATCATACCTGTCATCCCATGGCCCTGCGATGGACTGGCGAACCTTTCAGGGTGTACCCCGCCTATCCCCCTATGTCAGCTGAGAGAGGCACAGCACAGCAAGATAAGTATTATTTACCAGTAAAAGCAACAAACTAGTGTTTCATTTGTGTTGTTTGATGAGTAGAAATTCTCTTCACATTATAATGCTATGTGTCTCATTGGTATCTTTTGGTTTTGTGTATGTTCAGAAAACTACAGAGATGATCAAACTGTCCAGGGTGTACCCTGCCTATCGCCCTATGTCAGCTGAGATCGGCACAGGGACCCTTTGGTGGATAAAGTGTTCTGCTGCCACCAGCGAACTGGACGACGCCAGGACGGAAACGAGGACTCCATCATTCCCAAGTCTCTGACCACAACAACCTTCGCTGCAGGTCACGACAAACCCAGTCATCCAGGCATTTAAACACTTTTTACTCTTTAATTTTTGTAATTGTGTATTGTATGTTTTGGGTAACATCTACTGCACGTGTGTCAGGTAAACGGGTACATTTAAGCAGCTTATGTTACGTGAAATGGACATGTTTCATGTTGGAACACGAAAAAAACACCATTGTGAATGTCAGGTTTGGGTCAGGCTCAATTAGTGCTCTCTCTGACTGTGGTCAGGTTCTGACAGAAAAATGCTGCCCGAGCTGCCGCACTTTAATTAACACACAAAATCTGTTTGTATTACAGTTCAAGCTTGACTGCACCACCAAGACTAATTATAGCCTATACTTTTCATTAACAAGGCCTCTTTAAATAGGGTTTGTATGGAGAGAATTGTGTTCCTGTATTATTCAATCAAATAGAATAGATTTGAAACCAAAAAAGAGATTTGAGAGCAAAAAACAGTAAGTGGCAATAATAAAAAAAATTTAAATCGAAACACAACAGGTTGCAATTGAAAAAAAAAAATATGAGAGAACATAATATGTCTTCAAATTCAATCAAAAATAATGTTTCTAAGTCAAAACATACGACCATTTTGCTTGCAAATCAGTCCTCTTTGTTTGCAACTTCGAAAGTTTTGGTTGCAAATTCAACAGCACTTGATGGACGGGGCCTACGCTGGTGGATAAGAGAAGAGTTTCTATTGGTTTGGTTGACCTGGCTCCAGCGCCAGCTCTTCTGCATCACACCCACTTCTCCCTTGAGCTGCTGCTCTTGAAATGTTTCCCATAAGTAATGAATTGTGCAATATATCGTTGGCTACAACCTGCCGTACATTCACAACAACAACAACAACAACAACAACAACAACACTAGTAATGAATTAAAATGCCCTACTGCTGCAAGCACACTGATTAGCAGCGACATGGTTGTCTCTGCTAGTCACAGCCTGAGCAGAGTAGCCGCTGAACGTTGTATGTTTTTACATACAAACATTATTTTTGATTGAATTTGAAGAACTATGTTCTCTCATGTGTTTTTTTTTTTTTTTCAATTGCAACCTGTTCTGTTTCAATCTTAAAAAGAAAATAAAAAATTGCTCTCAAATCTCTTTTTTGGTTTCAAATCTATTCTGTTTGATTGAATAATAAAGGAACACAATTCTCTCCATATGTTTGTCTCACTCACTCTCTCTCTCTCCATATATATATATATTTATATATACATACATACATACATACATATATATATATAGTTTGCAGACACACATACACCCAGATGAAGTAGGATCCAGGGGAAAACAGGCACTGCTGTAAACATGATCTACACATCTGTGACTCTGGAGACCGTATGGATTTGGAGTTTTCCTCATGCACATCAGGTTATGCATGATTTCACACTACACACAAATATTTCTATACATATATTTATATATATATATATATATATACACGTGTGTGTGTGTGTGTGTGTGTGTGTGTGTGTGTGTGTGTGTGTGTGTGTGTGTGTGTGTGTGTGTGTGTGTGTGTGTGTGTGTGTGTGTGTGTGTGTATATATATAATATGGTGTGATTTTCAAAAACCTTTTTGTTTCATTCCCTCTTTTTTTTCCTTTCAAATAATGGAAAGGATACCATATCAAAAAGAAAACAAGCGAGGAGGTGACAGTAATTACAAAAACAAATGGAAGGTCGTAGCATATCACACAAACACTTAAACAACTTTTAATTAAATGTAGTCATGAAGAATAGATGATAAAGGACCCTGAAGAAAGAAATTCTGCCTTTGTATGGTATGCGACAAATCCTAAACGAGTGCAAATAACGGTGATGTAAGGCTTTTCACAGCAGGCAGTGAAGAACAGGCTATACCACCACTTATGCTGCTTAACCACTATACATGATGTATTTGGGATTTTTTTTGTTGTTGTTTTTTTTAACAAAAGCGGCTAAACAAGGCATCCGACTTCTTTCCCATTGTCAGTAGACAATAAGTTATTTTTGTTTCAATGTATTGCTGAATTATGTTTGATGTCATAGAGATAAGACGGCAATACATTACAAAGGAGCTCTTGAGGAGGGCAAATGTACGTACTCTGGTTATTCTGTATCCTGTGTCTTTCTGAACACTTGAACATGGCCATGTGCCACCGAACGGAAAGCTGGAAGAAGAGAGTCCAATGCTCCTGTGGCACATAACGTTCCACAATTACCAGAATAAAAAATCAAAGCAAAGCCACTGAAGGAGTCACAGCTGATCAAAACAGATGGCACCAACTTGTTGGTCTGGGTATGTTTGACATGTAAATGCGCTGTTACCAAAAAGCACAACAACAAAATCTACCATGGAGCCGATTTCACATGACCATGATGAATTAACTCTATCTGATATTCAGATCTGTGTCACTTTATTATGTGGTCCTAAATCATATATACACTATTTGGACAGAGGCATTTGAATCACTCAAGGGATAGGAAATGTGGCCTTGTGAAATGGCTGATTGTTGGGTTACTGAACAGTTCTTGAAGTACCATCAGCAGTGAAGTAGTCACTCTTTTGGTGAGGAAGCAGTTAGGAAACCAGCTTCCACACTTCTAGGAGGACATTCCTCAAGACTTTGAAGTTCTGTAGAGCATTGATGAGATCAGGCACTGATGTTGGACGAGAAGGCCTGGCTCACAATCCCAATGGGGTTGAGGTCAGGGTTCTGTGCGGGCCAGTCAAGTTCTTCCACACCAAACTCAAAGTCAAACCATGGCTTTATAGTCCTTCCTTTGTGCACTGGGCCACAGTCATGTTGGAATAGAAAATGACCTTCCTCAAACTGTTGCCACAAAGGGCATAGCATTGTCCAAAATGGAAACTAAAACATTCAGATTGTCCTTCATTGGAGATAAGGGGCCGAGACCAGAGCCTGATTGAAACACCTGAAATAAATACTTACAGGTCTGGCCATGTGACATAAATGAGTTGTCTGCCTTCACACAAGCACTGGCAGTGCAACAAAGACAATCGATAAAAGAGGGGAGTGTCATTCTCTCAAGCTAAATTTTCCCCCCATGAATTCACTTCAATAGCTTCGTTTTGTGACCTATCTCCTGCTCCAGTGCAAAGTGGTCCCTCAGTATTGAAGCATAAAGAGTGATCTCTCAGAGGGCAGTCACAGTCGCATGAAAGTCAAATGCAAGAAGCTTGTAGCTGGAAATGTGAACCATCAGATCCGATCTACAGTTTAACTGAACAGTGCGGCTGGTACTCTGAATGTAACCATGTACATCTTTTTCACTTTACTTCCTCTTCAAACCTCAGTGGCAACTGGATAATTTTAGATCACTGCTTGAATGCTGTCTGCCAAAACTATAAGTATCAGGAGAAGCAATTAACACATTAACCTAGGTGTTATCTTTTCATCACTGCTGACAACAGCCAGAGACAACAAAAAACGAGTGATTGGATAAGATAAAAGCCAGCTGTGGTTTTCACGCTGAGTACATAGCATAGTTGGATAAAGAAGAGAATTTTCCCTTTTACTGCAGGTGCAGAAAGAAAAATATATGTAATATTGTTGGCAGTGAAGCAGAGCAATAACTGCTTACCCAGCTCTCAAGGTTTGTTGTTCAAAGAAGCTGTAAAAAGAAGCTGTATTGTAAAAGAAATAGCTATAATTGGACTCTCTATCCATTTCTCTCTGAGAAAGAGCTGGACAGCCAGACCCTCACTGAAGCAATTTGTGCCAACATCAGTTGGGGTGTCAACGGGGGAATAGACTTATAATGAAGCACTAATACAAACAAGAACCTCCGGCAAACAAATACAAATGCATGTGATTTTATACTTTCATTTCATGTCATTGTCACGATTACTGTTTGTTTTAGGCATGTCTGCAAGATCATTTGGCAAACAAACATTGTTTGTTGTGGAACCACGAGGCTCGTTTGAATTTCAATTTGGTGTGCAGAGCGAGCTAATAAAGAGTGCAGGGGAGAGGAGGAAATGTAAGGTATTGAAGGGCAAGTTCAATCACTCATAGATGAGAGTCATTTGTCTCAGTCTGAGGGGCACTCATTCAATTATTCTTCAACTTTAGCTTTGAAGCGGAGCAAGTATCGATTCATTTCGCATCACGCCACGTCAAGAGTGCAGACAATGAATAAAGTGGTCGACCAAAAGCCTCAGTAAGAAAGATACAACTCCTATTCATCCAAGACTAAAATATTAATAGTCAACCACCTTATATGAGCTCAGTCACAAATGCTACATTTTCATGTTGGAACCCACAGAAAGGGAATGTTCTCTATTCCTGACAATGAGCCATTGTGTGATGAGAACAGTGCTAAATATTTGGCGTTCTCATAGCTGGCAAATTTGTAATATTTCCCCCAATGATAAAGAACGGTAATGCAAAATATTAACATTACTCCATATTTTACATTAAGTCTGTTGAACAAAGTTCCCGAAAGTTTTCCTCTAAATTTGGTCAAACTTGTAACAAAAATTATTTACAACCCAATAGTTGACTGACAAAACCTTTGGCCTTTGACCAACAAACAAAATCCATTCAGTTTATGAGTGAACATTTGTACAAAAGTTGGGGAAAATCCACTCTAGATGTTCTTTAAATGCTGTCATGAATCCAAAAAAGATTTTGTTCTGAAAGGTCAGAGTAGTCTTGACCTTCAACCACTGAATGTGCCACGGCAAAAGCGGGAACAAGTCGTCCCAGAGCAAACTGAGTAAACAAAGATTTTTATTTTATTCAAAGTCACATACAGACGCACATAGGGACGCTGTCTTTTAATAATCCACTGTGCGTTTCAGAACGCCGTTTGGCTACATTGTTATTAGCTATGCTTGCTAGCTCAGCACTATATTATTACAATGAGAATGATGCGTTATGTTGCCATAACGGTTATTAGATAGAGATTGGCTAGCTCACTATTGGCGTGTTAAAAATAATACGCACTTCGAAACTTGTGTATGGTCAGATGAGCATATTATAAGCCTTAAGAGGAGCATGTCACGGCCCTCTTTGAGATTTTGTACACCCGCAGGTTCAGTTTGATAATTCATATGCTTTGAGACGAAACTCCCGTGTTCGAAACCTAACATTGCATTGAATGATGTGTGAATGCCACACCTTTGCATGCATGAATCACACGTGATTAACACAATGTGTGATGAACGTGTTAATTACACGTGCATTCATGCACATAAAGGTGTGGCATTCACACATAATTCAAGCAATACTACTGATCAATCTATACTGATTCAGTGATAAAGTGCCTGTTAACATGAACCATGATCTGAAACAAGTATTTTTTTTTTCTTTCAGAATTGGCAAAGGCACTCTGACTGACATAATCAAACACTTTGATGACCATCCTGGTTCCACCTGGACTGACCATGGACAGGCAGACGTATCTTTCTGAAAAAATCAGGCCTTTCTGTTCTGATGAGGCAAAAGACTTCACATGCCCAGCACCAAAGGTTACAGCACAGAAGAGGAAGCAGAAGAGGATGAGCTTGTGATGTCACAATTTAGCCCGCATATCAACTATGATGGACAGAGTGGGTACAGCCACATTGTGGGGGATGAACTGGTATTGATGATAATATAGTCCATGGTCTGGAAAATATTGAACTCTCCTTCACACACTTAGATATATTTTATCTGATATTTGAAGTATGTATCTATCTTTCACCTTTCTTGTTTCTCATTTTTATTCAAGTGCTTTTTTTTAACAGAAGAATTTCCCTCTGGGGATCAATAAAGTAAATTCTGATTCTTATCAGTCCACTGAAGTACTTAAGGCAAATAACACTACATTGACATGAACTACATTCATTCCTTTTTTTTTCCAAACTGCTACACTGTTTCTGTCCTGTGGGCTAACAGACATCAGATGTCACTGACAGCTAGACTTTTGGAATCTGTAAATAACTCCAACTGTCCCGAAGTAGACTTGTGAACGCTTTTGCCATGGCTGGACACAATGGATTGAACATAAACAAAAATACTTTAAAACGAATTACTGTTTTATCATGAACAACATGCAGGAACAAGCAATAACCCTCTTCCTCCCTGTCACTCCCTGCCTCTGTCTCACTTCGTGAATCTGAAGCAGTCTCCTCCTCTTCATCCCTCACATCCTCTTCTCCTTCACTTATTTCTTCATCTCCTTCTGTGGTCTTCTTCTGCTTTGAGCCTCCTGGTCTCTCCAGTTCACTACCTTCTCTTTCATTTCCCTCCATCTCTTCTGCTGTGCAATTTTCTTACTAAAAACCCTTTCAATATCCCCACTTTTTGCTCTCATTTTCATTGTGAGAAGCTCCGATTATCCTTCATCACTACACTGTAGGGCCATGTAGCTAATACGTAAAACAAATCTAAAATCATAAGATATTTATTACACAGAACAGTTATGTTTAAACTACTTAATGCTATTGTATTTGTTATTTTCCCAGTTAGAAAAGTGAAGGATGTCACCTGGTTTACAGTTTTTCTCAATTGTTTACACACAAATACTGGTACTTGAGACACAATGACCACAACAGGTAACTCTTTGCTGTTCTAAAACACACGTTTGATGCAGGGCCGTAGCTAAGTGAGTCAGGGGCCTAAGATTATATTTACAATTATTGACTTTTGGTCAATTTATTATTTGTTTCAATACTTAGAAAAGTTGTGGACATAGTCGCGGATGTTTTTACAAGTTAAGTTTTTAAAACACAAAAGTTAGGGGGGCAGCTGGGGGTGCAAGGCTCTACAATGGGGGGGCACCATAAACTTTGTATTTATTTGTATAATTAGAGTTGTTTGATAGCGAATTGATTCCTAGTTAGGGAGTGGTGATCTCACATTCCAGTGCTTTTTTTTTTTTTTCGGCCAATCAGCTGCTCGACGGTCACAGAGAAAACAATGGTCCTCACTGCTGCTGTGTTCACTGTTTGAATGAAGATGGACAAGGTAAAATGCAGAAGAAATAAATTGTGGCTGTACTTCTTCATGAAGACAGAGGCAGACACAGATCTCACTTCTGCTATGTGAGTGGACTTGTTAGGGTTAGTATTTAAGCTAACAGACTTTATGCTAACATGTTAGCATAAACGTTAGCAGACTTGAAACTTTCTCCAGAGTTTGTATACAAACGGATTATTTAGAGGCCGAAAGAGAGCAGAACATGAGAATAACTGGACACCTCTAGGTGAACAGACACAGTAATTACATCTGATATGATGACATGATGGCAGCACATCTTATTATGGGGTGAGTTTTCATTAACGCTGTTAATCTACGATAAGTAAGTATTAAGTCACATACAGGGATTGAAACATGTTTGGTCTTTTAATAATCCAATGTGTGTTTTAGAACGTTATGTGACTGTATTGTTATTCACTAGCTTCAGGGCCGGCCCACACATTTATGGGGCCCGAAGCTGAATTCAATTTGTACCTCAATAAATTGCATTCACTATATTATAGCTTTGTTATTTACTCTAAACCAGTGTCACTGTTTTTTTTTTTTGTTTGTTTTTTTGCATTGGGGGAATAAATCACATGGCCTATTTTTGATTTGCACTTTTATATTCAAACTGAAAAACTGTGTGGTGATACTGGACTTGAATTAAAAAAATATATATGATTAACACTATTCAGATATATGAATGTTTCTATGATGATACAATATAAAAATAATGATAAAACATAAAAAATAAAACCTTTATTTTTGTCTATACATCTAAAATGTCTATATTTGACATTTATTTATTTTTCACTTTAAAGAAACAAAAAAACAGATGATGGAACTTTGACTGCATGCGTGAACGGACAAGGAATTATAACATAATAAGAAAAATAATAGAGAGTTTTGACCCATAAAATTCATCTTTGAGTCAAAGGGAAATGTTTTACCAAATTTGAAGAAATCCACTCAAGATGTCTGTAAGGCAAAACTAGAGGAACGCAGATGAAAAGAACTTGTAAGGCATCAAGCCAGAAAAACCCAAACCCTAACTCTAAACCAATTGATATTTGACATATTTACCAAATTACAAGAAACTTTTCAATGTGCCTCAGATGTTGTGTCCACAAGTTCAATTTTTGTTTGGTTTTTGAAGGTCACAGTCCACCAAATTCGTACCAAATTTGGAAGGAGTCTCTGAAGGTGTTTATTGGAGATGATATTGTGATTACATTACAAAAAAACTAATTTTGCTGTTTGAAGTTCAAGGTTTCTGTGAACAAAACACATCTTTGATTTCAAGTGAACATTTTTACCAAATTTGAGGATGTTGGCCCTGACCTTCAACCACCAAATGTCAATCCTTGTATCCGTAAATCCAAGTGAATGACCATCAGAGACTTTGACCAATAAATTCAGTCCATGAATCCATTTGCGAATTCCCCCCTGGTTTTCTTAAGAGATCATGATGAATGGCCAGAAAACTCAAAAACTCAGGCGATGATGAGTTTCTTTTTAAAGTGTGAAATTAAAGTTCTGCTCTGGAAACAAGAAGATGGACTTACACCATATTTCCCCTTTATGCCGGGAGGATAAACACTAGGCAACCGAGAAAGACTCTCAGATGAGGATTTATCACGTCAAGTGTGTCGGGTGAGCCAGGATTGCATCAGTGACCATGTTATACAAAAATGACAAGCTCATGACAAAAGTCTTCACGTCAAAAATCCATTTTGGATTTCACATAAAGAGCTGTCAAAGTTATCCGAAGCCTGAAGAAAAAAAATTGGCTTCTGTCCTTTCAATGTGAAGCAAGTAAACATGTAAACATACATCAGATGAACGCAGGATTTGAAATGCAGTAAAATCGCTGTTTCCTCTGGAGCTGGTGCATCTCTGCTGCTATAAAAGGATGAAGGAGAAAAGTGAGGGTTAATTTTATTTCCCCCACAGAAGTGAGTCATGCTTTTATCGAGGCTGGAGATAGAAGGCAGCAGCAGTTTTCTAATGGGTATTGTTAGTCTAGTTGAGTTTGTGTACACAAGAATGATTTGCTCTTGCTGAATGTGTGCATTTGTAAACTGGTGGCGTGCGTGAAGGACGGGAGAGAAAGGAAGTCCTGTAAACCATGAGCAGTGTGTGCCACTCAAGTTGCTGATTCATGTGCGACTCCCAGTTGCACTCCATGAATGTCTGACAAACCCTCCTGTGATCGAGCAGCTGTTGAAGCCTTTTGCGGCAATTTGTTATTTTGAGGAATCACAATGTCCTGAAGCAACTACCGCAGGTACACGGGGACCAGGTCCTCAAACGATAGTCTCTATTTTTCTTTTTTTAACATTTCAAACAAAGCTCTTGTTCAGAATGACCTTTTTTCACCCCCTAAATGTATCCTTGGGTTTGTGCCCAATTTCACTAATGGCTCCACCAGCTCCAATCAGAAGAAGATGGAACAAGTCTTCAATAGACTTCTCTGCCCATTATAAAAAATACCCCAAAAAAAGCAATTAATATAAAGTCCGGTGCCGAAATGTGAAAAGAGCCCATTTAGTGTAAGAAAAGAAAAGGCTGAGATATCCTCTGCAGAAAGATTGGAACAATGCGGTACAGAAGGGAGAGGTTAGGGCAGAGATGAGAGTTTATTTCAGTTTCCTTTCCAGCATTTTTCCATCAGTTATTTAGGATGTGGTGGCCCGACAATAAGCGTTTCCAGACATAAACTCTGGCGAATAAGGTCTGCACACACATTTGCTGGGGTTTAATGCTCACATTAGACAAACGCAGTGATACATTGTCAGGCTGCCGTCTGTGTACCAGCTTCTATTAATCCTGGTTTTAAGCCACAGGTCTTGAGTTCATCTTTAGTCCAACTGAAAGCAAACACGCAGTAGTAATTCAACTCTTAATCGCATTGTGTGTATGTGTGTTCGTCCAACTTTGAGAAATGCTATTTAGTAATATTTCATTTGGTGTTTACATGCATTTTAAAAGTATTTTTCTTGTAATGATTGTTTCATCTACAGTAGTGTCATGGTTCTCAAAGTCTGGTGGTACCAGTGGAAATATATATATATGTATCCAAATCAAATTGAGCTTAGGGCCCCATAAATGCTCAGGCTGGCCCTGGGGCTAACAATGTAGAAAAAAACAGTGGCTAGCATGAAAAAACTTTTTTGTGTATGTGACTTCGAATGAACACTAACAAACGTAGATTACGATGTTAATGATAACACCCATAAGAAGGTAGAAGGTAAGAGGTTTGGGGTGCTGGTGTCACGTCATCATCTCAGATGTAACTACTGTGTCTGTTCCTCAAGTTGTCCACTTATTCTCATGTACTGCTCTCTTTCGGCCACTAAATAATCCATTTGTTTGTTGTCCATGGGCTCTGGAGAAAGTTTGAGACAATGAAGTCTAACTTTTATGCTAATGCTTTAGCATAAAGTCACATCCGCTCGCATAGCAGAAGTGAGATTGGCGTCTACGTGACCAGAAGCCTATGTCTTTGTTAAGAAGTACGGCCACTATTTATTTCTTCTGTGTTTTTCCTTGTCCATCTTCTGTATATTATGTATTTTTTTTGAGTTAACTCGGTTTGTGATTGGTGAACTTTTTGCTATTTTTGCTACCCCCCTGCCTGTGACGAGTAAAAGTCCGCACAGCCAAACAAGTCCAAAAGGAAAAACTTGTAAGGGACAGACGGCAGGTGGGTTTACTGAGAAGTAAACATCAGAAGCACGCACGGTCGGCAACAGGAGATCAATCTGGGGGAAAAGGCTGGAAAAAGTTTGACTCCTGTAACTACACCCGATTGCTTTATGTTAAAGTTGTGTTGCACTGGGACTGAAGAGGCAGGGGACACAAAGCACAAGAAAAAGACAGGTTCCCACAACTAAACTGTTTGTGTGGGGAGTGGGGACATGGACGCCTAAGCATAAGAAGAAAGAGATGCGGATGAGTTGGTGGTGGTGGGTTAGATATGCAATATCATCTCTCTCTCTCATTCTCTTGTCTGTGTACCTGTAAGTTGCACCCAAGAGAACTGTGAGAACATGCACATCCACCACAGAGTGAATTCATTCCACGGAGAACTGTTTTCCATAATTATAACAGGCAGAAAGAGAATGTGTGTCTGCGTGTCTGTGTGTGTGTGCATAAAAACAAATAAATAAATAAACCACTGCCACGTTTGAAAACAGCTACAAACTGAAACACGAAGATTTACCATGGCCATTTCAACTTTTGTAAAATAACATAAACAACATAGAGCCGCCTGCACCAAGATATGTTCACAATAACCCTGGGTTGGCATAAAGTGCCGCTGTAGCAACACTGCAGAGTAAAGTCAGACTATAAAAAACTGGGAGATAGCGTCCACATATTGTTAAATGCGGGCTAGATAACAGAGCGGGGAGCAGGACGCGAAGACAGAGAGGAACATAATCTGTTGAATGAGACAAAGCTTTAAAATAAAACTCATCTCTTGGCCCTGTTGGCATTGTGCTTTTCCTACAAAAATGAGGATTTGCAGCGACTTCTCAGACACTCAGGGCCACCAGTGACCTGACAGAGTTATTATTCACATCACAATAGTCCACACACGCGCGCCCGCACACACACACACAGGTTTGTTTTCAGGTCCCTTTGCTGCGTATGCTCATCCATTCCTATTCTGCGTCTCCTCCTCCCCTGCTTGGTCCTTTATGGCTCCCAGGGCAGCTCTTGGCTTATGTGGCACAAGAGGTATAATTCTTTTTAACGGCCCTGTGCATATTCAGAGGAGCCGTTTTAAAACAGAGTGTGAGAGCAATCAGACAGTGGGTGGGCAAACCCAACACCAACATTTCCACTTTCCACTCTGTGCCTGCAGCTTTATATGGTGGGAGCTATAGAGGACAATCGATATGGAATGAAAATCTGGGTCTTATTTTTCATACAATTAAAAGCTTTCGATTTTAAAAGAGAGAAGCTGAACACTTCTGCTGCTGCTGCTGCTGCTGCTGCTGCTGCTGCTGCTGCTGCTGCTGCTGCTGCTGCTGCTGCTGCTGCTGCTGCTGCTGCTGCTGCTGCCGCTGCTCAGAATCTCTGTAAAAGCTCAGGTCTGCAAGTGGGAGGACAAATTAGCAGTGTAGTAATAGCAAAAATAATAGTAATACTGAAACCCGTTTGAAGTGAAAACTGGGGATTTTAGCTGCAACTGTGATGCCTCTCTGCTGCAGAGAGTGCGGCACATAGACTTGTCAGATATACCCCATTCCCAAAGTTGAAAAAAAAAACAATTAAACCCTCTGGCCTTTTGACAGTGGGAATTAGTTTATTCGGCTCACTTTAATGTTAAACCCTTCGTGCTTGGTAAATTTCCATTTGAATAATATATGGCCTTCTGGGGGGGAGTTTACAGTATTCAAATAAATCTGGATGAAACAGGAGGTAAATTTTGCACATCTTCGGTGGAGATAGTTACCTCATTGGTAGTGTCATCTTTCAACTCAAAAGGTTGTGGGTTCAATTCCCGGTTGCTCCTGTTGCCTGTGCTGGCAGCATGTGAGTGGGTATGGAAGATGAGTGATAGAATATGCGCTGTATGAAAGTGTATGTGAAAGGGTGAATGGCAAAACTGTAATGTAAAGCAGCTTTGAGTTGTCATCAAGACTAGAAAAGCGCTATATAAATACAAACCATTTACCATTTGGTGAATGGTTGACACCTTGTCATCAATATTGGAATCTACCAGGTCAATAAGTGAAATTGCCGTGTGTATAAAACTGCCCTGTAAGACAGATAAACACATCAAACGAAGAAAATGTACATGAATTTGTCCTGGCGTACAGTAGGACAGAAACAGATGCAGGGCCAGTTTATCAACAGCTGACGACCAAGTGCATGTTGCTGACCTGGAAAGACCCCAAGGAGAACAGGGGGCGTGTCTGCGCACCCCACCACCACAGCTCGACTACACAGACCCACGGGAAACAAACGAAAACACAACAAACAGTGCAATAATGAGCTTCATTGTTACTGTCTCCAGATATATTGATAAGAGAATGGGGGGAAAACAAAGCAATAACAAGAAGACGGAACGCGACAAATGGCTTTGTTTCGGCGGCCAACAGGCTCTGGCAGTTAGCTGCCTGCGGCTAGCTGCCTGTGGCTAACAGGCTGTGGCTAACAGGCTCCGGCGGCGAGTGGCGTACAGCTTAGCAGAAACCAGCGACTAAGCAGTTTCCAGCGGCAAGCGGCTGGCAGGCTCCCCCTGCAGTGACTATAGCTGTCAGTGGCAGAAACAGGCTCAGATGTTTCCGCAGATCTCCCAATCGGCAGAGGTACAGGACCTATCCGCCTGCAGCTATCAGACACTAGCAGCCTAGCCTCCTGTGATCAGCTACCGGCAGCTGATTACCTATCTACTGGCGAAACAGCAGCTTCCGATCCCGGGAGGATCCAACCCAACATCCAGAGCCAACAGGGAGATCAGGGTCCGGCAATGAACACTCCAACGCGTCCAGAGACGCCGGATGGCAGCAGCAGAAGCAACTCACAGCAATCCACAACTCACAGCGGTAGACCACCTGAACACCTGTCGGGGCAGCGTAGGCCACAGCCTGGACTATTTCTGACAGCAGGCCCACAGCAAATGGACAGATTCCCAGCGATAAGACGGCACGAAAATGTTACACCGGAATCCGGACTGGGACCTGTTGAGCTGAGAATACCTGAATACATGTGGTAACACCTCGATTTCAGCACATTAACTCGCTTTGTGGTATGATTTATTAAAAAAAAAAAGGCTAAAAAGATTAATAAAAATTCCTCTTAAACAACTGTGACAGAGAGTAAAAACAAATGATGTGTGCGTGCGGTCATCTTGGAGAAACGTTCCAGAAGATGAGGAGACGTTTAAATTCTGCGCAGGCTGCAACAAACCTCCAGACCACCTCACCGAGGTACAGTCTCTTAAACGATGATGGCGCCTCTGAACCATCTGCACCAACAGTCAAGAAACTGAAGGCGGGAGGAGATTAATTTGCATATGGGTTTATGTTTATGAATTAATTTATTGGGGGATAATCAAAAGTTACTTTCAGCAAGAGGGTTGTTTAATTAGTGCCAAGAGGATTATATCAGATGTGCTACAATGATTCAAATAATATCAGCCGGACTGTTTGGACAGCCAGTCCCTGTCCCCGGGGTTTCAGCGATTCCCCCATCTTACACTAAACTCCACATTAGCTGCTTTATTTCTGCATCACCACGGAAACCGCAAACCGCCCGGGAGGGGAGAGTGAAACCACGGGAGCAGAAACTAAATATCTGCACAGTCGACTACATATTCAAGAAATCACATTAAAGGTTTAATATAAATGCATGTTTTTCCAGCACTTTTTTACTGTCTTTATTATCTTTAATTTTCCTTTTTACGCATTGATAAATGAAGTGTGAGGACGAGTTAATGTTAGCAGTAAATTGTGAATTGTGGTTAGGGTTAGGGTTAAGGTTATGCATGAACAGGTTAAATTCAATTCAATTTTATTTGTACAGTGCCAAATCATAATATACATTATCTCAAGGCACTGTACATACACAACATGATGCAGAGCAGAGAGCACCACAGGAATTCCCACAGCAGTCTAGGTCTATAGCAGCATAACTAAGAGATGTTCCGGGTTTCCCTGAGCCAGCTCTAACAGCTTTATCAAAAAGGAAAGTTTTAAGTCTAACTAAGTGATCTGTTGGTGATAAGGTACATCTAGGTCTTTCAGTTATGAAGGAGCCTGATCATTAAAGGAATAATTTACTGATATGCATACGGCTTTGTATTGCTAGAATAGCAGTATTATTTTTTTTTTTTTTTTTTTTTTTTTTTTAAATTGTGCTTCCCTCCCTCAATTTTCCCCTGATTTCTTTAAAAAAATATTATTTGCGTTTGCCACCGATGATGTTACAGCTTGTCCTTTCCTTGTTTTTACTGCACATCCCGGTACAATTTTGCAGGTCCGTAAATTATTTGCCAACTAATTCCTTTTGGGATTTGTGTGTTTGCACAACTTACGCTGTCCGCTTCACTGTGACACTGGAGACAGCGAGGTTCTCGCCGGGCAACGAACACAGTGCATGCTAGGAGTTGTTGTCGTTGGTGTACATAAATGAAAAAAAATAATTTCTGCCTTTCTCAGCCAAAAAGGCTGAGTTTTATCGTATTCTCGGGCTCTGCAAGCGGTCTGAAAAAGCTAGAAATCGTGAAGTAAGGATCCATCTCCTGAACAGCAGATCCTCCTGCTCCTCCTGTCCAGGCACATCTGGTTGTGTACATTGAACCACAGAAGAAGAAGAATAACGTCCGTTGTGTTTCACTTGCGACAGTGTCTTCTGACTCTCTGTACAGGTGAAATTTGTAAAAGGGACTGCGGCGGGGTAGTCGTGACAAATAAATGTTTTAACATTGTTAAAACAATGTTTTAATGAGTAGCAGCGTATCCTCCGTTCCAGAGGGGGAGCTACGCTTCTGAGAGCTGGTGTACTAATTCCGTCACTCCTGCTGAGTTTAAAAGTAGAAAGTTACAGGTTATCCAAGACTTAATGTCACTGAGACATTCCTGGAGTTGAACCTCATTGATAAATATAACTTTGTGTCATCTGCATAACAATGAGTGTGTATGTTGTGCTTCCTAATAATGTTCCCTAAAGGAAGAATATATAAGGTTAAAAGTATATACCCAAGCACAGAGCCCTGTGGAATTCCAAAATTAAATTTTGTTATATATATACAGTATATGTATATGTATATGTATATGTATATGTATATGTATATGTATATGTTATGTATATGTATATATATCTTTCTGTGGTCCAAAAACAATGTAAAAATGTTGGTGGGCATTGATTGATTTTTTTAAATCTAGATTAATCTCACTGTAATCTTGAAATTAATCTAGATTAAACTAGAATAAGGCTAGGTTTCATGGTATATGACGGTATTTTTTTTCATGCATAATCAGGTGCTCACAGTATTTTCTGCTGGTTGAGAACAGATTTACTGCAGTAGATTAACTGAGGATGGTCTATTTTACTGTCATGAATACTGTAGAATAACTCCACACTAGTACAGGTTAAGATTAAGATTAAGAACCCTTTAAGTCCCGCAAGGGGAAATTTAATTCTGCAGTGAGTTAGTGAACACACACAGCACACAGTGAGGTGGAGAACATGCTAACCCAGCGCAGTGAGCGGCGCTCGGGGAGCAGTGAGGGGGTTAGGTGCCTTGCTCAACAGCACTTCAGCTGCGGACTGGTCGGGGATTGAACCGGCTACCTTCCGGTCTCGAAGCCCTAACCACTAGGCCACAGCTGCCTAGTGCCCCCCCTGCTCGAGGTTCACCCCCCGGGAGAAGACCGCCAGTAACCTGCAAGTCTGATATTTTATTATTATTATTATTATTATTATTATTATTACCATTGTTATTGTTATTTTTATTTGTAATAAACATTTGGATTCAACATTTATATAATCAGATTGTTCAGAGACAAGAGGAAAACTGTCACTGTCAGCTGCACATCTGTCAGCAGAGAGAGAGTTCCCTGGTTTGTTCATTGACCGGCAACAGCGGGAAACACGAGTGCACGGATCTGTGCCGCAGGTTCACCCATGGTAAATAATGGGAATAATGGGAATAATACATAACTCCTTATATGGACATCCTCGGGTTGTGTGTTCATAGGTCACATTCAGGCTTTAAAGAATGCGGGGGGTTTCGTCTTCTTATGTGCTTGTTGATTCATTTTATATCACATTTGTAGTAGTGATATAAAGTAGCAATAATTGTGCAAAAGTCACCAGTAGAAAGTAGACCATTTTTTCTTTTCTTTTTGTTCATAAAAACTAATCAAGGGAAGTCTAGGATATAAGACAATATGTTGCACATTCTTATAGTCTCTGTATATACTGTACGTTTAAACAGACATGGGGGAAAATGCAGCCAAAATGCTCTGTGTTCTAAGGGTTAAAGGGCTTTTTCCAAGGTTAAGATCTGGTCTGAGGGTTACAATTCAATTAATTACAAATCCACTCAGAGCAAGGAACGGCAATATTTCACTTCTTGTTAAGATCATAACCACTGCATGATAATTTGTTTTAAATATTACATATCTTGAAATATTCATTTTAATTTACAGTCAGTCACTTCTCACCAATCTGTGGAAAAGCTTCACTCCTGCTGTGGAGACTTGAAAGCATTCCTCCCTCCACCAAAGCCATTACACTAATTTGTCACCTCAAGGCAAACAGGTCTCGTCGCATTAATTTCCAAGAGAGACGCTGGCTACAAAATAAACAGCTAAAAGCTCCAACAGACATTTTGGGTGTTATTTTATTTTCAGGCTGCATTTTGAAATTAATTCTGATTCTTGCTGCAAATGAGGCATCGTATTTTGTTCATGGAGCATGTGGTAAACAAAACTAGAATTCCCTTTAGAGTCAGTAAATCAGAGGTGTCAAACTTGCTTTCATGTGGCCCACCAAGCAATGTCAAGTTATTATGAGTTATTTATGTATGTCTTTTTTTAATTAAAGACATCATTAATATAGTTTTATTGTAAACTACTGTATATATTATTGCATATTAACACTTAGTTTGAAATTCTGTTGAAGTATTGTCACAAATATTGTTATTGCAATATCATGATGGAATATTGTTTAAACTCCCATCGCCAACGCTTACTGAATACTTGAATTTAAGACCGCTGCAATAAAACATATAGTCCCATGGTTCTCAAACTGTGGTGTGTTTACCACCAGTGATACGTAAGCGTCCTCTGGTGGTATTTGGAGGGAAAATCAGAAATACTGTTGTACCGTATATACCAGGGTATGTGAATATCAATAATTAAAGTCTCTCGCTCCATCTTAATCTAATTTCACTATACCATTTCTGCCTCCTCCTGTTTAACGTTGGTGATAATGGGGTTACTTCAACAGCTTCACTATTTTCTCAGGTGCCACTTGATATAAAAAAGTTTCAGAACCATTGGTTAAGTGAATGTAAGCCGCAAAGGGTCATAACCAGGGGTGTCAACTTGTGAGAAAACCTTGAAGTGAGACTTTGTGGCATGTGGGGCAAATGTATGGCTGACCGAGTCGAGGTTACCGCCACACACCCAATATAGAGTATTCAGTGAAAACCGGGATTCGTCCATGAAGAGAACACCTCTCCAACGTGCCACACGTCATCGAATGTGAGCATTTGCCGCCTCAAGACGGTCACGGCGACGAACTGCAGTCAGGTCGAGACCCCGATAAGGACGAGGAGCATGCAGATGAGCTTCCCTGAGATGGTTTCTGACAGTTTGTGTTGAGATTCTTTGGTTATGCAAACCAATTGTTGCAGCAGCTGTCTGGGTGGATGGTCTCATGTAGGTCTAGGGTTAGGTCACGATGGTCTATGTGTAGAACTCGTCTAGACTGATATAAATATCCAAACATGTTCCGGGTGCAGATCCGGCACCGACAACAGGCTGTCCTTTCCCACAATTTTGGAAAGCAGCCAATCAGAGGTAACTAGGGCGGCTGAATTACTAGAAATACATGAGGGATGGGAGGTGTGGCGCGAGTGTGTGAGAAAAGCGCCCTGTCATAACGTCGCCCACAACAATCTGATCTCCATTCTCCCATTTTGTAGCCTCCAGAATCGCAAATTGGAAAGCGTCAAGTTGTAACTTCACAATTTGCATCTGAAGTTCAGAGGCGTCACCTACAACCAGGCACCTACATGTATTGGATGATACCAGCGATCGATCACACTCACACAGGAAGTGATCCATTTCCTATAATTTTATCGAAGGGGGCAACAGCAATTAGTGAAGCGAGGCGGCTGCAAACTGGTTAGAGTATGACTGAAAAACGAAAAAGAATCTTCTACTTAAACTGGTATTGAAAACAGCGGCTAACAAGATAACAGATATGTTTGCTTTTTCAACATCTCAACCTAGGGGTGACGTCACTCCCAGTTCCAAAGTCCAAGTTGTGATGTAAATGGGACGCAGCATTATCCAGGTCTGACAGTACTGCTTGACAGAGATGCGGCATCATCATAAACTATCAAAAAAGTTACGCACTGCAGCTTTTCGTCTGGGAAATATTGGGTCGCGTCCAGTTTTCCTTTCACGTATGATAATATAAACAGAAGATTGTCCTGGTCACACACGTCTAAAACAGCAGAAGAATCACATGAGAGATTCAAGACACTTGTCACTCACTGTCAATTACCCAGAGCTTCTGTTGTGGTCTCACATGCTAACTTGGATGTAATGTAGATATTTGATCACGGAGCTGGCAGAGACTCATGTACTGTGTATATAGTTCCTCTGGACAATCTCCATAGCATGTCCATATGCACACCTCCCTGCATGACATTCTTTCCTGTAATTATACTACTCAGCAAATTCAAAGTGGCCCCGTTCCAGAATACATCACAAATATTAACCCCTCATGTACTTGAGCAAATGTGAAAGAAAGCTTTACAGGTTTGCAGATCACAGCTATAGCTCAGAGCTGCAAAACAGTTTATTTACTGAGATCAGACAGACAACTAATGTAGGGTCTTTCAAATCTCTTTTTCAATTCAATTTTATTGGTATAGAGCCAAATCACAACATGCATCATCTCAAGGCACTGTACACAGAAAACATCATGCAGAGCAGAGAAACCCAACAATTCACACAATGAGCAAACACTAGGCATCAGTGGAGAGAAAAAAAACTCCCTTTTAACAGAAGAAGAAATCTCTGACAGAACCAGACTCAAAGATGTGCAGCATCTGCCTCGGCCGGTTAAGGTGAAAGGAAAAATGGGGGCAGAGGAGAGGTGAGGGACAAGAGGGAGATGATGTAGAGACAGAAGGAGACCAGGAGCAGATATACGACAACTGAATCAAGTTATATGTTTATACAGGACAGTTAGAGTCAGTGATGACATTCTAGTGGAACTATGATGTCATTTATATAAGCAGCAGCAGAAATTGTTGTTATTGATTTTTTTAATGACAGGTTAATGGCATATAATGAAGTCATATTCACACCCCAAGTGTGAAAATATGTTTCTTTTATATCCGATATTAGTACTTTTAAATGTAAAAGTAGTAATTTAGGTAAATTTAGTTCACTTTTTTGGCACCCTTACCCAAAACTTTGTTTAAGAACAGACTGCGGGCGTTGAAGAAACACTGGTCGCAAGGGAATTATGCTTTTCTGTCGCCCAATCAGCTGACTGTCATGGGTCTAGCTCCACCGGTACCGTACCATACCATTCCTCTGGTACCCCCAAGGGAATGGAATGGTTTGGGCTGGTTATTTTGGTGCTATTCCTCATGGAAATGCAAAAAAATACGTACCATTTCGTATTACATTACAGGTAATGATGTTCATTACCTGTATGTTAGGGACTAAGCGCTGTAAAACTTTGCTTTAAAAAGTGCAATGAATGGAATTTTATGATAATGACAATTATAATTATGAGTCACGCTCTATAAATAACCACTTCAAAGTTGACCCGAACAGAGTTAAAACAATTATGCAGTTCACAACGCAGCATCAAGCTCCATCTTTTCGGGGCTGCTAATAAAGATAGATGAAAGTGCATCAACTGTTGATGTAGAACGTTGAGACAGATGAATATTTATACAGGAGGCTCACATGGGAGCAATTCACTGTGCAGCTGAAAGCCAAAAAAGCAACCAACTCATTTCTCTTCCCTTCTTCTTTCAGCCCAAACAGCCCCAACATCGATTCTCTGCTCAATCTCTAAACACACTCTTTTACTCCTGTCCTCCTTTGTGCACTCTATGTCCTGCTTGTGCATTAGAAGTAAGGAATCGGCTCAAAGTTGCTCTGCCACAAAAACACTCCTTTGAAGATGCCAACCCATCCAAGACGCCCAATCCATCCATCCACCCCCCCCGAGTGTGTGCGTGTGTGAGTAACAGCGAGCCCATGTGATCAGTGGAACCTCACAGCTTGTCGTTTATCCTCAGACAAAAGCCTGAGCAGAATGAAAGGGAAATTGGAGCGCTCACTGAGGCTGCTGCGAGGGCCTCAAGCCGAGTCACAAATTGCTTCCCCTCTTCTCCACCACGCGGCACGAACATGGCTGAGGCTATACATCAATTACCAGCCACCTCAATGGAACGTCTCCACACACTGCGGTGCCTCTTCTGGTTCACTGCCAAGTGAGTGCCATGCACAGTTCTCACATCACGCAAGTCAAGCAGGTAACAGTGATACGGCAGGTGTATTATAAATCTGCTGCCCATCCAGAGGAACTAAGAAGCTGCTGACAGGTGCTGCTTGAGGTTTTTCAAGGAGAGGGAGAGATAGATGACAAAAGATCTGTGAACCAGAGTGCGATGCAGCTCAGCAATTTCACATTGTGCCTCCTGAAAGTCATGATTCGTTTTTGAGGCATTTTCAGTACCTCGCTTGCCAAGAGGTGTGTGTTTTATGATTTGCTCCCAGAGTTCATTAAAGGGAGAAAAAATGGCTGCCCCTCCTGCTGTGAACAAGTGTCACACTCCAATTCCAATTCCCCCTTCTTCATTCCCTGAAACTATTTAGTCGTGGGCAGTCGTCCATCAAAGTCCGAGTGAGAGTGAGAGAAATAAAGATTTCATGCTCTATCTCTTTGCCTGGTTACCTTCCAGGCAAACCAGGAACTTCAAGTTACGTACTGGCCTCTCCTCTTCAGTGATGAGCCTACGTTCACATACCAGGCTGAGCCACAACTACTCATTATGTGATCCAAACAGCAGGAAACACAGTACATAACAAATGACACAAAACAGTCTCTCGTATATCAAATTTTCCCATCCAAGGAACTCAGATCAGATTTTTCTTTCATGGAAATGTGGACAAAAAGATCTAATAATCGATTCCTGTTTTATAATCAGATTTGTGTCACTTCAGCATGAGGTATCACATCAGAATCAGGAGCTGAGCACAGAAATAGAGAGGGAAAATCAAACGTTGGAGGAGAGCTTCAATTTCTCTATAACATACATCTGATTGCATACAAAATTTTGCTCACAAATATGACATTTTCTGTCGTTGCTGATGACACGTGCAAAAGAGAATTCATGCGTGCCGTGAGAGAGTGGGCGATCACATTAAGGTCATTGAACACATCAAGCATCTTAAAAAGCACTAATTTCACCCCGCCATCATTTATTTGGACTTCTGTCCTCAGGAAGAATTTTCCATTGAATTTGGTTATTAAGTATGTGTCCAACCCCAACCTGGAAAAGTGGATTTCACTTAGTCAGCCTTCTACTTTCAGACCTGTCCACCTGAAGACTAAGCTCCTGCTGGTATAGCAAATAAAAAAATAAATACAATTTAAAAAAATATAGATCCTTCATCCAGATTTTATAAACCAACAACAGAACATTTTATATTTTCTTTCCCTTTTTTTTAGTACATGCAGGAGCAGCGCCACACTTTTTAAAAGCTCTGGAAGATGGATAAATTATACAGAATTAACTTTCTCTTTGTGAGCGGATGGAAGTTGGAGCAGAAAATAAGTAAGCTGGCTTTAAAAAAAAAAAAAAAACTCTGATTGTATGAAACAATACAGTGCAGAACGACAGCCAGGGGCGGGACTTTACATAGGAGTTTGTCAGACACAGGTTAATTTGTCTTCAGTTTGACACTACATTTGTCAGGCTTCACTCATTTGCATACTGCAACAGTGATTGGATGTTTACTTAGGGCTGAGGGCAGGGGTCTGTGTGTCACGGCCCTTTGTGTCACGAAGCTGCTCACCCAGCGCATATGCCAAAAAATGTTTTGACTTCCGCTTCTGTTTATTTCCCGGGTTATGGGGCCATAGAGCATGCGCAGTAGTGTCACTACCATATAAAGATCTATAAAAGCCCATGTCCATGTCTCGAGGTGTCCTGTGGACACTTTTACAGGCGTCTCTTTTACTATTGCGGTCAATGGGAAAATTACTTTTTGGGCTTTTGGGCTTTTATGGGGTTCTTTATGTTATTTCCCTTTCCCCAACGAGCTGGGGTCGTAACAGTGTGTGTGTTTGTGTTCAGCTGCGCAGCCTGATTTTTCGGTGGATTTTTCTACTACTTCAGATAATTTTTTCAACTTGTATTATATTAATTTTGTGAGTATATTTAAATGTGCTTTCTCAACTTCTAAAACTTTAATTTGAGGAGGCAAAACACTTATTCAAGGGGGTGCTGCCCCCTCTTGCCCATGCGTAGACCTGGTGCTGATCAAGAGATTCAAAATCTGTAATGTATGAGACAGTTGGCGCTGTTAGGAGGTAAATGATTGATGGCTCACTGCTCACATATTTATGATAAGTTGGTTTTAATGTTTTGGGGGTGTTTTTCCTTCTCTAATGGTTTTTGGGGCCTGTGGGCAGTCACACACATAATATGTGTGTGACTGCCCACACACAGTGTGCTTTTTCCATATGTATCTTGCGCCCCTGCAAACCCAGCATGGTAATGGAGGAGTAGGGTCAGGTCTGCAGCTGGCTGAGTACTGTATATGCTAACAGAGAAGTTCAATTAGCCATTTCAGCAGGTGCCTGATTAAGCGGCACGCTGCAGAAGTCTCTGTTAAATGAAGATACTGGTGCAAACTTGCCAAAAGGCAGTCAGGGTGTTTATAAATCATACCACAGCCACTTGAGCCACTCAGTCGGAAGACAAAGGCACAGAGACACATCTAAAAATATGTATATATATGTATATATATATATATATATATATATATATATATATATGTATGTATGTATAAAAGGAAGAGGAAGTGTTCGCCGAAGGTTACAAGAGTGTAATGCGCACATTTCAGCATTTCGTAAGATTCCTTCAAAAGAGACTTCTTTAATTGCTGCTCACATGGGAAATCACTCAGCCCTCGGGCGGGTGAAGAGGAACAGTGATCTCCAAAATTCTTCAGACACACACACATATTTATATATATATATATATATATATATATATATATTTAAATTCACAGCTGATGCTGCTACACATTTACTGTCCCGATTTGGATAAAACGCTGCCCAGGCGGAGACAGTGTTCCCATAATCCAGAGAGCATTCAATCTAATTCTTCATTTATTCTCTGCACCAGTCTGCACAAGGGCATAAGTGAGAATGTGCGATATTATTATTATGAGAGTGCAGGAAGATGTCGACATCAGACATCAGGAGTGAAAAATGCATGCGGCCAAAGGCAACTCCAAGAGCAGGCTGAGATTAAGAGGCTGACAAGTGGAGGTCGACACTGTGTTTAACACACTGCTGTGCTTGAATCCGGAAAGTATTCACAGCGCTTCACCTTTTCCAAATGTTGTTATGTTACAGCCTTATTTCAAAATGGATTAAAAAAAAATGTTCCTAAAAATTCTACACACGACACCCCATAATGACAATGTGAATTTTTTTTTTTTTTACATTTTTGGAAATGTATTAAAAGATTTAAAAAACTCAGAAATCACATGTACATAAGTATTCACAGCCTTTGACATGAAGCTCAAAATTTAGCTCAGGTGCATTCTGTTTCCACTGTTCATCCTTAATCCATGTTTCTGCTGCTTAATTTGAGTCCACCTGTGATAAATTCAGTTGATTGGACATGATTTGGAAAGGCACACACCTGTCTTTATAAGGTCCCACAGTTGACAGTGTATGTCAGAGCACAGACCAAGCATGAAGTCAAAGGAATTGTCTGTAGACCTCCAAGACAGGATTGTCTCCAGGCACAAATCTGGGGGAGGTTACAGAAAAATCTGTGCTGAAGGTCCCAATGAGCACAGTGGCATCCATCATCCATAAGTGGAAGAAGTTGGAACCAGCAGGGCTCTTCCTAGAGCTGGCCGACCATCTAAACTGAGCGATCGGGGGAGAAGGGCCTTAGTCAGAGAGGTGACCAAGAACCTGTTGGTCACTCTGTCAGCGCTCCAGAGTTCCTCTGTGGAGAGAGGAGAACCTTCCAGAAGGATAACCATCTCTGCAGCAATCCACCAATCAGGCCTGTATAGTAGAGTGGCCAGACAGAAGCCACTCCTTAGTAAAAGGCACATGGCAGCCCATCTGGAGTTTGCCAAAAGGCACCTGAAGGACTCTCAGACCATGAGAAATAAAATTCTCTGGTCTGATGAGACATTGATTGAACACTTTGGTGTGAATTCCAGGTGTTATGTTTGGAGGAAATCAGGCACTGCTCATCACCACACCAATACCATCCCTGCAGTGAAGCATGGTGGTGGCAGCATTGTGCTGTGGGGATGTTTAACAGCGGCAGGAACTGAGAGACTAGTCAAGATAGAGGGAAAGATGAAAGGAGCAAAGTACAGACACATCCTGGATGAAAACCTGTTCCAGAACGCTCTTGACCTCAGACGGGTCCGACGGTTGATCATTCAGCAGGACAACGACCCGAAGCATATAGCCAAGATATCAAAGGAGTGGCTACAGGACAACTCTGTGAATGTCCTTGAGTGGTCCAGCCAGAGCCCAGACCTGAATCCAATTGAACATCTCTGGAGAGATCTGAAAAAAGCTGTGCACCGATGCTTCCCTGTAACGACTGGGGAAACAGACAGGATAGGATCCAAATGCAATGACTACTAAGGTAGGAGAGTTCACAGTTTTTAATGCAGTCCAGACACAGGTTCAGTACACAGGGTGGCAGGCAGTCCAGGCAACAGTACAAATCCGATTGGCAGAAGGCAAAATCCAAAGTGAAGACATGCAACGATCATACACATGGAGAGACACGGAAAAAACGCTGGAATGAAATCTACACACAGAGGCTCGAAGACAGACTGGCACAGAAGGGAGGAACAGGCTGGGTTATATACTGACAGGGGAGTGAACTTATTACACACAGGTGGAAACAATCAGGGGGCGTGTTCAGACAATAGCACATGGTGCACAGGGGGGACCAGGCAGACATGCAGGGAGCAGGGACCAGGAAGTGAAGTGCTGGAACGAGAGGGAGAGGGATTAGATTACAAAATAAAACAGGAAACACAGACACAGAGACAAAATGTGACAGGACATAAAACAGAACATAACTTAGGACCTGACGGACATAACATTCCCATCCAACTTGATGGAGCTTGAGAGGTGCTGCAAAGAGGAATGGGCGAAACTGCCCAAAGATAGGTGTGCCAAGCTTGTGGCATCATATTCAAAAAGTCTTGAGGCTGTAATTGCTGCCAAAGGTGCATTAACGAAGTATTGAGCAAAGGCTGTGAATACTTATGCACGTGTGATTTCTCAGTTTTTTTTTATTTTTAATAAATTTGCAAAAATGAAAAAAGAAAAAACATTGTCATTATGGGGTGTTGTAGTATTTTGAGGAAAAAAAATTAATTTAATTAATTTTGAAATAAGGCTGTAACATAAAGTGTGGAAAAGGTGAAGCGCTGTGAATACTTTCTGGATGCACTGTAACTCTCTGGAGCTTCAGGTGCTGTGGTGAAATGAGCAAAGTACCAATTGATGTTTATATAAGGGTATAATCAATTTAAAAAAGAAATGTTTGGGTTTTTGTAGTCTTTTACTGTACTTTATGCACTTTAAGGCTTCGCTTTACAGAGGACGCCATCATGCGCCACCATTTCTACAGCAGCTCCAACAAACACACTAACAAGACTGCGAATTCTACCACAGAATAACATCCTAGTGCCAGCCCTTAGCCAACTTCATAGTGGCCCAGCCTGTGGTTCCACCAAAAACATTGAGTAAAAAAAAACTAGACAAACACTTTTCACTGTCCCTCAAAAATTCCTACCTCCATTCATACAGTCTGACAGGTTTGATAGCATTGGTAGTTTTCTGTTTTCTTGTTTTTGTGTTCTGTTACAGGCACTGGGGGTTTCATGGCGTATGTTTCTCTAATTTCGAAGAGAAACCTGCTAATATTGTGCACCTTTTTATTTCATGTGATGTACCTGAGATGACCAACGTGCTTGTTTTTAACTTAAAATAGTTACAGCTACAGGTGTGACCAAAATAATTATATTGCGTGTTCTTTTATTATATTTTTAATGAACTTTTTTTGTACTTTTTTAATTTGTCCTCACCTGATGCTTACTGGCTACAAGAAATGTCTGCCCCAGCTAAATTTCTTGGTTTAAAAATGCAGTCCAACTGAGTTTGTAATGGAGTAGTCCTAGTGGCCCCTCTAGAGTTCCTGCTAATCTGAAAAGTTCCTAAATCATGAGTCAACATATTCTCATGAAGGGTTCGTATGGAAAGATATGTACCGTTTTTCACTTCAGTGGAAAAAAATCCCTTGGTGAACAGATACGATCTTCCCTTTCTCAGTTATTACGAAGATTTTTCAGGTCTCTATGTCGCATTACGGTTATGGCTATGGTTATGGTAGGGTTAGGGTTAGGGTGAGGGCATGTAGCGCATTGTCACTTGACTACAGCTCTGTGGCGAAAATTACGCATGAAAGCATACAAAAACACAGTGCATTACTTTTCATAGCTTTTAGTACAAACCTTTCACGACAACAGGCTGCATAAGTAGTAGGTATTTCTTTTTTGGGACAAAGTTTGGGTAATTTCAGTGGAAACGTGCCAATGCTTTTCAAAATCCCGGGTGAATGGGAAATTATTGTGGTGAGAAAGGGAACTTTTGTCAATAAAATTAAAGCAACCAGATATACAGAATGTTAATAAATAAATTGTCTATTTTTTGCCACAGTGGATGATCCGCATATTTGATTTGGCAGAGATTTAGCCCTTCTTGATGCAACCCTCTTATTTATCCGGGTTTGGGACCGGCACTGGATATTGCCCCCCCATGTGGCTGAGTGTCCAATTACCCATGAGCAATGGGAATTTGGGTGCCTTGCTCAGGGGTACACCTGCCCCCTGACCTGTCAGGGATTCAAATTGATCATTGTAAAAATAAAACACTTGGCATTTAATCTTTCATTACCAGAGCCAATGTGAATATAAAAAGCATTGTGTCAGTGGATTTTTATCCGCGATAAATCAGTCAGGCTCTGGTGCTCACATTAAGATGATGTACTGAGTTGTTTGACTTGCTCTCATGTGAAGAGACTCGCCGTGTCTCCACTGATGGTGAATCTGCTCCAGGGTTGACATTTAATCCATGCCAATTCATCACAACTGCAACCCACAACTAGGTGGGGTGTTACCTCAGAGCTTCTGGCACAGACAGAGCAGATGAGGGGTGTGTGGATACATGAGTGTGTGTGTGTGTGTGTGCGGGGGGGGGGGGGGATGACCTTGTCCGTGTTAGAATGTAAAGAGTGGCCATAAAAGACACCTTTGTTTTGCAACTTTTACGAATGCATGGAAACAGGCCATTTTTGCAGTTGTGCAGCTAACGTAATGAATCTCTTCAAAAGCCTGAGGAGCAAAAGATTATCACAAAATATCTTGAGAGATTCATTACCATATTTTGCTACATTCGGAGAATAACTGATGATCGCTTTTTGCTTCAAGTGCATGAGGCCATTGTAGGATTTCTCTTTATGCGTTTATGAAATATGTTCACGTCAAACGCATGAGCCTAATATGAGCCGTCCGTGTTTACGGGGCTAAACCTGTCAGATGTGATATTTTCCCCAAATCATCAGCAGCCCTGAGGATCAGCGTCTTCTGTGATGATAAACACACAGATCATATTATTTTCTGTCACTTTCTACACGCTCCCTGTGCATCATCTTGATTGATTTTCATTTAATTCCCCTACAGGAGTGCGATCAAACACGTGTCCCACAAAGGTGTTACACCAGCAGATCGTAATAAGCTTTTTTTAATTTTTATACCAGGGCAACGTTGACATTCAAACTGTCAGGCAATGAAAAAGCACATTGACTTTAGTTCCAGGGTTGTGAAGGTATAACTGAGGAGAATGCAAAACAAATAATCGGGGGAAGCCGACCTCTCTGTCAGCATTACAGCAGTAATCAACTTCAGTTTGCCGCAATAACATGGTGACATTTCACCTGCTTCTCCTCCTCATCAGTCATCTTTGACTGTAATGTTTTTATGATGGATATTTCAAGTTAAATTTGCACCATAGGTTGAGCATTCCAGGAATCACTGTTGCAGGTGTTCAGCAACTTTTTCCACCAATGACATTTTGGAATGGTTTGCTTCTAAAAATTAGATTGTCTCTTCTATTCCATTTTAATGATCCGACAGTGATATTGATTCATGAAATTACATTATTTGTATTTTATTTTTCATATAATTGGAAAAATATTGAAAAGTGGAACGGTTCAGTTGGGTACAGTATGTTTTTTAAAATGTGTTTCCATTAGGAATACTATCAAATTAACCAGGTCCGGTAGGCACCCTACCCTTGGGCTACCAGTGTAAAGCCCTGCCCCACACTAGAGGTTAATTGGCCAGATTTGGGTCTTGATCTGGCCCTTCCAACAATCATGGGTGGATTAGAACAGATTATCTGGCCAAATTATCCTGTATTGTGACAGATTAAGAGACGTGATTTTAAAGAGAGAGCCTTAACTTGTACAAGCCAAGATGACTCTGTTTTGTCAGCACAAAACATTACATACACGCAACCGCTATTAACGGACGGCGACAACAGTCCGCTTCATGTTTGTTTATATTCTGAAGTTTCTGGGAGATCCCAAATCCCTGGAATATCCTCCCTGAAATCGTTTGATGAAACGCCAAATGTGTGGTCCTGCGTCTTGACCGGATCTCCTAGTCTCTGCTCTCTCAGGATTAAAACATTGAAAATCATTGTGAAAAGTTTGTTGTGCCTGTGGTGTCCCACATTTTAAATAAAAATCAAGTCATATTTGAAAATCCTCCACTGGGGGTCAGGCATAAAATGGTACACCATGGTCAAGATGGAGGCAAACTGTACCAAACCAAACCGTTCCATCATAGAAACACAGCAAAAGATACAAGTTCCATGAAGATATGATATGACCCAAACTAACTACCCCCCCATACTCCCATTTCCCTCCCCGCGTCCTCCTCCATTCCTCCGTGATCTGTCTTCTTACTCCCAGCACTGGGCTCTCAGAGGCCCATGACCCATCAGTTCTGCTGAGCCCTCTAGAGGGCCATCCATCACTGGGGCCACACAGCAACCTGGGGATAGATTTCCTCTCCTCGTGCCCACTCATCAATCACCGGGGGCTACTGCTGAATACATAAGCAGGCTGGGGAAGCCAGGAAAAGGCCAAGCAATGTCACTCACCAGGCCAAGTACTCGATGTAACATGCCTGCTGTAAACCACTCAGTAAAATCAAAATGTAACCCCTGTATTTGTATTTGATTTGAGAAATAAAAACATAAATCTGGGCTCTCGGTAAGTAAGCAGATGACCAAATATACAAGAAAGTATGGCAAGGTGTATTAGCCAAAATATTGATAGTGATTGAGATAATAAAAAAAAAAAAAAAAAAGTTAATTGCAAAAAATGAAATACAAGCCTTAGGTATGTTTGCATAAGTGTACACTGTACAAGTATATCCAGGATTTCAAATTACACAAATACACAAATCACATAAGCAGAAACTGCTCTTAAGCGTTTTCATATTGTGAAGATATTTAAAAATGTTATATATACACTTTTTGAGCTGGCATGTTTCTATGGCAACCAGAATACACAAACTACCCAGAGTGTGTGTTTCCGAGCCTTAGACAGAACCTTACCTAGCAAATGCCTGGTATGCCAAGGCCACAGTTCCCCAGTGTGTTTGTTACAATCAGCAGTTTCAACATTTAATGGCAATTATGTGTTGTGTTTTACATTACATTTGCACAGTGGATAAACATTATATTGCTCTCTCTATATACAGTGCTCTGCAAAAGTCTGAGTCCACCATTAGATTTGTTGTTTTGACAACACTATAATGACCACAAAGTACAATAATTTCTCAATGGAACCCATTCACAAATTACAGGAAACAGGTTAAAATGCCAAAAATTATGACTTACACTTCAGTAATATCATGACACTGACTCTCTGAAGCCTGGAGTGGAATATTAATCACTGTTACTGGTAAAACAGGTGCCTGCACCACAACTGCAACAGAATAGAAAGAGCGGGAAGAAAATAAGAAAAGGAAAAGCATTGAGCTTATTGTGATTTGTTCGCTTATGTGATTTGTGTATTTGTGTCATTTGAAATCCTTCACAGAACACGGCAGTTCCTCTCCCGGCCGCCACGATCACTCCTTAGCTCAACTGAACTAAGAAAGGAACGAATCAGTTCACGAAATGATCCCTGTCAGTTCATTCACTCAAATGATTCGTACTTTCGAATGAATCACTCCTGACCGACACAATACCACTGCTGCTACCCATCTAAAGCGCTTTGGTGATGCTGAGACAGCAGCGCGTCAGGTGGAAATGCTCTCATTGATTAGAATGGAAGCTATTTGCAACGGCGACCTCAGCACTGTAACATATCCAGTGGAAATCCAGGGCAAGGTTAATTGGACTCTCCAAATTGAGCATACATTTGAGTGAATGGTTATCAGTGACGTACGGTCAGGGCAGGGTAGGCAGTGTCTAGCCTAGGCTGTCAGGGAAAATCTGAGGTTGAGTTCATGTAAGGTTTGATTATTTTTTTTAAATTTTGGCCCATGTTCCCCCCTTCCCCCCTTTTTTTTAAAAAAAAGGGTCCTATGTTCCCCACTTTGTGGAAGCCTGGGTGTGGAGCTCCAGGGTAAAGGGTTAGGGTAGGGTAGGGTTAGGGGTTAGGGTAAGGTCACATACAAAGCGGGGAACATAGGACCCGGGAAACATAGACACGGTCCCGCCTGAGCTAACGGACCTTCTCCAAAGGAAGGGACAGAAAATTAAACGTACTTTTCAAAAGGGGTGGTATAAGAAAAAGGACAGAGCAACTGTAAACTCTGTAGACTGAAGGTCAAGTCAGGAGACTTTTATAACTGTCATCAACAACTTTGTGAAGAAGGAACGGCGCGTGGACTTTATCTTTAAACGAATTAAGCAAGTCTGAGCTAATGCACTCTCTCTCTTTAACACGCAACGCACACACACACACACAGTTTACGTTTCTGTTATAGTACAATACTACAATCTTGATATTCTCAGATTGCATGGTGCACTGTCTGCAACGTATGAAACACTAATTTAGTGTGTGTACGTCTTAGGTCTGTGACTGCCTGTCTACCCTAGAGCTCACCACACGTCACTGATGGTTGTTCATCTCTGTATTGATTGCCCTGCAATGGACTGCCGATCTGTCCTTTTTACTTTATGTCATCTGGGATTAACTCCCAGTGTGACCCTCACGTGGAGGATAAAGATGTGGCTGGATGGATAAAAACAACAAAGCAGGTGGCGCCCTGTGGCTTTTGCACAGCACTGTTTATATTGCTGTTGATGAACTGCCTATAGCCATGCAAGAAAGTAAATCGCACACTCCCACCTGACAGCAATTGAGAAACAAGAAATTATTGATAAATTGTGTGAATGGGAGGGGTGAAGCGGGGTCTCACGGTGACGCAAAACCATGCAAGAAACAATGAGACGGACCCGCGAGAGATGAGAATATGAAAGAGGAGGCGTAAATAAGTCACTATATACAGGAAAGGGGGCCAGTGATGCAACAGAAGAGAAAGAGCGGAAAAAAAAAAAAGAAAAGGAAAAGCATAGAGCTAGTTGAGAGATGTGGTGCAGGCACCTACAGTAAACAGACACCAACACAAAGAGGACGCGGCAGTGGTTCAGCCTTTTTGTCAAATCGATGCAGCAGAGGCTGCACACGCACACATCGCCTGAGTCACCCAGTGCCAGGTGTCCCTTTGACACAGGCACCACTCCCCTAAATGATAAATGATTGGCTGAGAGAAGCAAGACTTTGGCTGCCGCCTCCTGTCCAATTAATCAGAGCTATTTAAAGAAATACATTTACCACCAATGGTGAAAAGCACGACGAGGAGAGGAACACACTCATCCTTGCTAAGTAAACCTCACCATTGAAGCAGTTTTGGCATTTCTTCATTTAACTGTTTTATATGAAAGATTATGAAGTGACAGCAAGTTTTTTAAGAAGAAGGACTTGGATCTGCAATGGGAGGCCTTGAGGAAGAGTGGTGAAAAGCAAATACTTTGAACTGTGATTAAGAACTTTGAACTGTAGAGGGCACCATTACACCTGTCAGTTTACAGCCTGCCAGAAATCACTGGAAGCACTCAGAGAGGCTTAAACACTTTGTTTTACATCCTGCACCGGATTGTTTTTGGATTAGATCCAGATTAAAACTTTTTTTATTTTTGCCCATTATAAGAGAGAGGGATTTTTGAATGGGAACATACTCGGGTCATCATCTACCCATCACAAAAATCTGATTTTTTTTCATGGACAAAGTTACAGATAAACGGAAGGATTGGCGGAAGAAATAAGTTATGATCAAGCAAAGTTTTAAGATTCCTAAAGGAATATACTCGCAATTACACAAACATTTGCTAACTTATCTGGACAATCTTGATTTCATGTTTTCACTTTCCGTGATTCCTTGATTCACTTGGTTGCTTTTCCATTATACAGTTCTAGCTTTACTCGACTATACTCCACTCGGTTTGGTGTCATACACTTCATAGTACCTCCTCAACGTGAGTGCGGTTGTCAGAGCACGGCTGCACGAAACTGCCGTGACATTGTTTTATAGGCAAAGTAAGGCAGCTTTATTTGTATAGCACATTTGATACACAAGGGCAACTCAATGTGCTTTACATAAAATAACATAAAAAGAACGAATGAAAATAAAAATGTAATTAAAATGGAACATAAAATATTATATTGCAGCATAAAACAATAATTTACTCTTAATCTTACTATTTTAAATGATTCTAAAAAATGATTGCAAGAAAGTAAAGTGCAGAAGATTAACATTCAAGCATAAGAGATGAGAAAAGCAGAGTTTTTAACCTGGTTTTAAAAAATATTCCCATTTGGTGCTGGTTTCAGTTCCACTGGTAGCTTGTTTTATATGTGACATTCAAAGCTGTTTTTTCTGTATAACTGAATTATTATAATCATACATCCATCCATCTACCACTTTATCCTCCACAGGAGGGTCGTGGAGGCTGCTGTGCCAATCTCAGCTGACATAGGGCGAAATGGGGGGTCACACCCTGGACCTAGTTTTGCCAGTCCATCACAGGGACACATATAGAGACAAACACTCTCACTCTCACACATACTGTCAATTTAGAGTGACCAATTTACCTAATCCTCATATTGAATGTTTATGGACTGTGGGAGGAGGGTCCGTGTACGTTTTGATCGTTTGTTTTTTCATTGAAACCAATGAACGAGAAACGGAAATACCATCCTTGTTTTGTTTTTCGTTTTGAACCAAAAACGAGAAAACAGCTTCTTTTTTCAATATTTTCTCGTTTTTAGTTCAAAACGAAGAGCGAGAAAACCAAATTAAAATAAACGGCCCGATTTTAGTTTTTGCAAATTCCTTTTTTTGTTTTTGTTTCTTAATTATCAATATCACGGAGGTGATACCATAAGTGGAAGTCAGGCGTAAAAACTTCAAAATGAAAGCGCGCTAACTTATTTTACCGTTGTCGTTATACACCGGTATGTGGTACATTTATTTTTGGTAAGTGAAGCTATAACAGCTGGTTGTTTGGAAGAAGGAGAAGTAGACTAAAATTATTTTAACTGAGTGTGTGAATGATCTGTTGAAAACGTTTACCCTGCCTTAATAAAGAGCACCAGCAGAGGTCCCCATCACCCACAGTCAAGACTGACATGGCTTAAAGGTGAAGTAAGTGTAGTGACATCTAGAGGAGAGGCTGAAATTTACAACAAAGAACTGCTCCTCTGCTCACCCCCTCCCTTCCCTGAGCGCTACGGTGTCCTCAGCTGGTCAAATGTCGTCTTCGTCGTCTTTCTCCGTGTCAGCAGATGAGGTTCGTGAGGCGAGGGAGAGGGCGAGCTACTGCGGCCGTAGTAGACGAAGCAGAGAGAGAGGAGGCGGGACTTCCGCTACAAGTAAAGAGACGCTTGATTTGTTCTCTCGCGTTTTTCTTTACAGGCTCTGGTAGAAACATGGCGTCTCGCTGCTAACAGTGGCTATGCAACCGCGGCCCGCGGTCATGTTATATTACATGACTTTTTGAAACACTACGAAAATGAAACAAAAACTATTATACAGCGACTAGACAATGCAGGAGCACATAACATGTATAAAAAAGTGGATTTTGGGTTATATAAACCCATAAATACTACACAGTGTCCCTTTAATAGACAGACAGACAGACAGATAGATAGATAGATAGATAGATAGATAGATAGATAGATAGATAGATAGATAGATAGATAGATAGATAGATAGATAGATAGATAGATAGATAGATAGATAGATAGATAGATAGATAGATAGATAGATAGATAGATAGATAGATAGATAGATAGATAGATAGATAGATTTTTTTCATTTCATCTGGTTTCAATGAAAAAACAAACGATCAAAACATACACGGACTGAGGAGGCCGGAGAATCCAGAGAAGATCGATGCACACACGGGGAGAACATGCAAACTCCACGCAGAAAGGCCCTTGTTCCAACTGGGGCTCGAACCCAGGTCTTCTTGCTGCAAAGGCAAGAGTTCATTAGAATGAGTTGATTAAAAAGGCCTTCCTGCTTGACTGGAGCACAGACAGACAGACACAAAGAGCCACCAAAAACAATACTTTACTCCTACTCTGTGGGGTGAAGTAATAAAGATAAAATTCCAACTATCAATGAGGCGATCCTGCCTATACCAACTTTAACTTGTAAAACAAAGC
The DNA here is from genome assembly GCF_963457635.1 of Microchirus variegatus. Lineage (NCBI taxonomy): Eukaryota > Metazoa > Chordata > Actinopteri > Pleuronectiformes > Soleidae > Microchirus > Microchirus variegatus. Next base: position 25,806,504 of record NC_139811.1, on the reverse strand, counting down.
AGACATTTGCAGTTGTGGACAGCAGCAGCAGGAGAGTCTGACTGACCTGTGAGATGTTGCAGAAACTTTGAGCAGTCGTTGGGAGAGGTTACTGTATGGTGGTAATATATATAGTATAGCCCAACATAAAGGAAAGAAATGCTTTCATTTAGAGCTGATGTGTCTTTGCTGAATTGATTCCCAGAGGAAGCATGTCTCCAGGCCGTGTGGCGCCCCCTTCCCATAAAAGTGCAGCTAATTAGCTGGATTTCATTTGATTTAGGTTGGACATGGCTGTGGCCCATATTTTACGTTTGGGTGTTCGACCCTGGTGAGGGAGGAGGGATCTGCATTCTGCTTGAGAGAACTGACCGACTGTGGAGGGCAAGAGAAACTAATGAGATCTTTTTACAGCAGAGAAAATGCAGGGTTTTAAAGTTAGCAGCCCTCTGTATTCCAGAGAAATTGGACTGTAATGAAATGCTTGTGTGGGTTCTGGATTTTCAAGTCTTTTGCAGATTTGTCCACGATTAGTTCATGCATACAGTCACAACATGATCATGTCTTGTTGCATCACATTAGTGCTGCTTATATTACTCTCCATCAAAGCAGTGAGCTGAAAGTAAATAAATGACTCAAAGAAGTGGAAATGTGTTTTATTCTAGTTGAGCAAATAAATAATGCAAACAAATGCATGAATAAAAGGGATAACAACCTGATGTTCTGTGTTATCAGTGTGCTAAAGCAACTTACAAAATACAAAATTAAAATAGATCATCTCTGTTAAAACCTGTAATTATTAATACAAAAACTATTAGGTATTTGCAGAGATGTATATGAAAAACATTATCATAACAAGATCTCCACTTTGTGGGACTGGGTTTCAAGTGAACTTCATGTCAAGCTGCTAACATCACTATCTTTTTTGCTAGTTTTAGTGAAAGATAATTATGAAATTAACTTTATCTCCATTATGTTGACTTTTTTATTGTGGATTATTTAGTTGATAAGAAGAATACTTGTAGAACTATGTGCTTCTCTTAAATATTTTCAGTCACTGCAAGTACAGTTTTTCTCAGTCGCTTCGGTGCTTTATTCAGATCAGAATGAAAATGATCATAAATATTAGTTCAACCTCCACAACATTTAGTCATTTGTGCGCATCATATCATATCAGCTAGAGCTAGATAGCTAGCTATAGCGATAGATAGATAGATAGATAGATAGATAGATAGATAGATAGATAGATAGATAGATAGATAGATAGATAGATAGATAGATAGATAGATAGATAGATAGATAGATAGATAGATAGATAGATAGATAGATAGATAGATAGATAGATAGATAGATAGATAGATAGATAGATAGATAGATAGATAGATAGATAGATAGATAGATTTACAATTACCTCAAAGACAGACAGCAGTGAGTTCATACTGAAAACACAAGACAAGAAGCAGGTAAACATGTAATTACAAGCATTATTTTTCCCGCATTAAGCTAAAATATTTACATGTGGTCCCTTCCAGTTTTATAGCATGGCCTGCTAAGTAAAAATCCCTGATACCATCAACAGATTGTGATTTATGAACGATCATATGAGTGAACATTACTTGTTTTCCTGACAACAAGTAATGTTCACTCATTCGATGTGTTCCATTGAACTCATTCGATGTGTTCACATAATGTGACAATGTGAACATTGTCACATTATTATGTGACAATGTTCTGCTTTCATATTTTCTGCAACTTGTGAGAAAGAAAGTATAGTTCCTCTTTGTGTTCATGGAGTGTATATAAAAAGATGTCAAATTTTCACAAAGAGGAAGCAGATAACACAAGCAGATCTTAAAAATGCTCAAAGGCTTTATATCTTCTTGACTTGAGTTGTTATTAATGGTTGACAATGTACTTTTTCCTCTCAAAAAGGGACCTTTAGCTGATTTTCTTTCAGCTTCTTTCCTTTCAAACAGAGTTGAACTTCAACAGTAAATCAACTTACATGATTTATTGTTTCCTAACTGAGTTATGGGACAAACCATAAAAGGTCATCCGCTCTCATTTATTCATAATGGAGGTGATTCGATTTAATAGTTCCTCAGTCACATTGCCAGGTACTTAAGGTCAGATTTTACATGCAAAAAAAGAGGATGTGATTCATTGCCGGAAGCACTTCAACTGCATAGATATTTTCAAGAAAGATTTAAACATTTACACATCATGAATATCGCAGAAACAGAAATGTATAAAAAAAAATCACAAATAAAGTGTTTTCTCTAAAGAGGGATTCAGACTCTGCATTAAAAACACATGCATTAGCCTTCAGATGGATATTTTTCCTGTATGAATAACCTCATATTTGTTTGAATGTGAAAATGTTATCTTAGGGCTTGTTGTAAACTACACTGTGCTGTGGAAAAAAGAAAAATTGGAGCTTGTTCATCGTGATGCCAGTGGGAAGAGAGCTGCATTCACTGGTCATGATCAGACCAAAGACACCCATGGGAGAAGAAAAAAAAGAATTTTATTTTCCACAAAATAAAGTTTTGTGTGTTTATACTTCATTAAGCTAGAATTTGTGAAAACAGAGGAGAAACTCGTCGTCGTGATGACATTTTCAGAGTTGTACAACCTTAATACCAAAACAGACACTGTTGAGAAACAACTCTGTATTATTTATCAGCTTTAAAGTTAAAATTGTCAAATGAGTGAGACTCCAGAGAGAGAGATGAGGGAAGGGAGGACAAACGGATAATCAGTGAAATGGAGCTTCAAGTCACAGGATCTGAAGAACTTAAGACAAGCATAATGTAAGAAAGACAAAATGGGGCAAAAAAAGAAAGAAAAGAAATAACAAATGAGGAATAAAGCAACATTAATCTGTGTTAAAGAGCATTAATGAGATTGGAAAGCAGTAAAATGATATAACAATATTCCATCAGATTCCAACAATAACAAGACGTGTGATGATAGTTACATAATTTCAAAATAAAAGTGTTTGACTGAGTGTTTTGATATGTTACGATATATCAGTCACAATAATAAAAAAAACTTTCATGGAGGCACAATTCATCTATAAATATCAAAAACAGTAATAAAGCATTGAATAACCAAACAAATTCCTTTCTTTATTCCTTAACAATTAAATAAAAAAAAAAGCAACACAAGAAAGACAAAATAAAGTAATTAGGGCTGAAACAATTATTTGATTAATCCATGATTAATCAATTGTAAAATTAATTGTCAACTATGTTGATAATCGATTAATCGGTTTGATTGTTTTTGCAATAACTAAAACCATTTTCTCTGATATATCAGCTTCTTAAATGTGAATATGTTCCGATTACTTCGCTCCATTTAACAAAAACTAAATATTAAAGCTGAATCATTTTGGTTTATGGCACAGGACATTTGAGAAACATCCTCATCATCATTTCCAGAGTTTGATCAACATTTTATGCACCAAACAATTTCTCGATTTGCAACAAAATAATCTTTAGTTGCAGCACTTAAAGTAAAAAAAAATAAAAGGGGTTAGTGGAAGAAAGTTCTTTAGTAGTTCTTTTTCCAGAAATGTACAGTAGCCATGATGTCGGTGAGTGGGTGGAGCTAATTACAGTCCCCTTGGAATCCAGAACGCCACCAACGTGGGACTGTGAGAGCGAGCTTTAGCAGAGCGAGCTTTAGAAGAGCGGCTGCGAGGAGACAGAAGTCGTAAAACAGAGAGAGAACGGCGTCCTGAAGCTGTGCCGCAGGGAAGAACAACAGGCAGTGATTAATGCCAGCAACTTTTATTTATAAATCTACAGTGCAGATACGATTAAAGTCTGTGCAAAGCAGCTGCAGTGGTTTGTTGTTTATGCATGCATTTCATTATGCATGCATTTTGCAAAAAACCTAAACCCTCTGAACAATTAATCATGCCTTTATTGATCCACTAATCTTGTAAGCTGTCTGTCCGAGTGGTTGAAGGGTGCAGTCAGACAGCGTTTGAGCCACACGTATCTGCTGGAAATGGTAAAGGTTTCCCTCTATCGCTGTCTGATTTCCTGCAGCAACAGCTGGAAGATGGAGCTCTTACATCTTTAATCACCTGCAGTGCAGCAGGCACAGGAATAATTACTTATTTTGTAACAGCAGCACCTGCGATAGATAATAAAAGGCATATGATGCATCACTCACACACTTATGGGGGCTGACACAAAACACTGATGCTGAATATTCTGCCAGAAGATGGTTTGTTTTTACAGTGCGGCTCATTATATTCGACCTAAAAAAACATATTCCTATGACGATCATATTGTTGCCTACAGCAAATAGACTGTACTGTGTTGACAATTTGAGGAGTTTGGAGATTAGACCACTGAAGTGATGCAAAGTTTTTATGACCTCTAGTGCAAAAAGAGTCTATAATCTGATTGATCACACAAAAATGTTTGAACATGTGTGCGGGATTAAGAAAAGAGACCCAAAAAAACATGATAAAACATTAGGCTACATATTATTCACATTCACTTCAAATCCATTCCGAGTGAGCCATCTCACCAAAACAAAACGCTCGTAGTAGAGCTCCGCTCTGGTCTGGTGTCTGATTTTTTGTGCCAGAAAGAAGTTAAGTCGATATTTAGGTAAATGTCCCCTTCTTTTACAAAGATGGAACAGCTCAAATTGTTACAGTGGGGTACGTATTATTTTTGATTTTCAATTAGGAATGGTACCAAAATAACCAGTTCCATTCTTCGGCACCCTTCCCTTGAGGTACCAGAGTAAATTGGTACAGTCTGGTTTTAACTAGACCAACTCCACCTACGACATCAACTGAACAAATCTTGATGTCTTGTTAAGACAAACTGAGCAGGACAAAAGGAGTTGCTCACCACCAGTAACACCATGATGGAACCACAGCATTAGTTTCACATTAGATGCCTGTAGTGGCAAAAGTACATTTAATTCCAAAGCACCTGGAAGTCTTCAGCTATGGTAAGGTTTGAATGGGCTTGAATCGTAGGCACTGTTTTAATTCATCAATCGTGAAGGCAAGAGTACGAATGAGTATTAGGGCCAACCCAAAAAAAAGTAATGCAAAAAAATAAAAATAATCTGTCACAAAAAAAAAGTCATGCAAAAAAAAAATCCGGCACAGAAAAAAAATCCGGCAAAAGAAAAAAAAATGTTGGGCAAATAAAAAAAATATATATATATTAATTGGCCAATTAATTGACCATGGCTGCCTCTACAGACGCGTCGATTAAGCGGTACTTCAGAATCGCCTATAATAATAAGGAAATTCTCTCTCTTTTGGCTCATAAACACGGTGTGGTGATAAGTATCATCAGAATCAGAATCAGAATACTTTATTAATCCCCGGGGGGAAATTGTTTTAGGACGCTGAAGAGACTGTGTCGGAAACTTGGTTTGTTCAGGAGGATAAACCATACAAACTTAGATGAGGTGGCCGCATTCATACAAAATGAAATAGCTGGAATGGGGCAGATGCAGGGGTACCGATGGTTGCACCTGCGTGCGATCCAGAGAGGGTATATATATGGGTATATTTTATTTTTTTCTTGTGCTACATTTTTTTTTTTTCGGCTGTTTTTTTTTTTTTTTTGGTTGGCCCTAATACTCCTTCATAGCAAAAGAAAGTCATATGAAGGGTTTGCACATTTATTTCCACTTGCCGTACTTCCAAGTTACATTCCTGTTCACATGTATCCAAGCCTGTCTCAGATCACCAATGCATGGAAATATTCCTTTGACGTTCCAGGTTGTGAATGACGATCAATAGGTTCAAACAGTAAAACAACGTAATCCAATATCACGTAGTGACCTGACGGTCAAAAAACCTTATTACACCTAACTTATTACAGCTAAAACAGACACACGAAGCCCTAGCCTGCTAGACATTCTCAGTTCATATCTCTCAATGCCTCTTTATATCATAGCCAGCAAAGTTCAGCACAGTGCACATGATAGTCTTTATCCAAAGGGCAAGATTAGCAACAAAGAGCTACAGAGCTATGCATTCTATAAAAGGCTTAAGGCCAACAGTTGACATTAAAGGTCACATAGACCGGAAGTTCCTATTAACGCTGTTTTTTAGTGTGTATCTGCGTCATTACCTTGTTTATGAAGCCCTGAAGTTCTGAAACAAACAGTTCAGCCATTGCTGAGAACGCTGTGTTTTATTGTAATCTCGGGCTCAGCGAGATCTCTGAAAATCCTGCTATAGTTACGTAAACAGCAGTTCTCCGGAACAGCAGATCCTCCTGCTCCGGGCACTAGTCCAGGCACATCCGGTTGCGTACATTGAACCGCAGAAGAAGAATAACGTCCGTTGTGGAGGTGTTTCACGAGCGACAGTGTCTTCTGACTCTGGGTCTGACTCCGGGTCAAAGTCATAAAAGGGACTGCGGCGGGGAGTCGTGAAGAAGCTATTTTTAAACACTGTTAAAACAATGTTTTGATAATGAGGAGCAGTGCATCCACCATTCCAGAGGGGGGAGCTGCGCTTCTGAGAGCGGGTGTGCTGAATATGTCACTTCCGGGTATTGGCCAATCACAACACAGTCTGTCTTCTGGGTGTGAGAGTTGAGTCTGAAATATCGCGGCTGGCGAACAGCGTCAGAAAAGAGGATTTCAATCGGCTCGTTTACAGCAACTAGGAGGTTTTTGACCATAAAAACAAGTTAATGTATGTAAGTAGACCTCCATAACTAACATATATGTGCAACAGGACCACTCTATGTGAGCTTTAACTATTTACAAATCCCAATGTAACAAGTAATCCTGTACCAACCCCAAACTAAACCCCACATTGGCTCCTACAATGCCTCTTCTTTCTTATCTCTAGCTGAAGATAGATGATAAGAAGCAGAAACTATGCTCTGTTCAAGCTTGTAAACACAGCAATCAGAAGTTTCCACCATCAGACTTTAGATACATGTGGAGCCAGGAGAAGATCATTCTGGAGACAGTTTGTGGCATCCACATTCTGAAGAAAAGGTAAGGAAAGGTAAAGTATCAGCTCTGGTAAGATGTTCCTCTTTGGTGACGTCCGCTCATGCTTCTCATTTTCTGACGTGACCTCTGTTCTCCTCCACTGAGTTCTGAACTGGCTTCAGTAACGTCTTCAAACTTAACATCATCAGTGACTCCAGAGAAGATTAGTTTTTAATAAATGCAATCATTAATGAAACATTCAATCAAGTGAATAAATGGAACACTGGGATGGATTGATGGATTGATGGATAGACAGACGAGGAGAACTCGTGTCACTGGTCACATTAACATTGTTCCAGTAAGGCAGGACAGTGTGCCAGCGAACCAGCATGCCCTCTGAAAAAGGGCCAGCTAAATGGAACTCAGCCATCATTAATTAATTAACTACACCTGACAAAATGTCTGCCAGTGAAAAAGGCCTGTACAGTGGTGCTTTGTGGATCCCCTCCCAAGCTCAGAGAGGAGTCATTAAAAAACCTTTATAGCTGCGTGAGTCAGCAGAAGGAAGTACAATAAAACGTTTTTTGTAGTGATTTTTTTTTGTTGTTGTTTCGTTTAAACGGATTAGTGAAGCCCAGATTAATATGGCAGACATATCTTACATCTTTATCCCGTTTCTAAGTGGTGGAGGAATTATGTGAGAGGAGAGATTATCTTGTAAATCTATGGTAAATACTCAGTATTTTCCCCGACAATCTTTCAGGGATAGAAAGTGCGTTTGTTCCAAACCAGTGGAGCAGCTTCAGACTAATCCCTGTCACAGAGAGAGAGAGAGTGTAGTTAACAGTAAACAGTAAACAGTGACAGACAGAGTGAAATTACACCAACTCTTCTCCTCTGTTGTTTTTAAGAGGCTGCAATCTTTAATGATGCACAAAGGACACGAAACTGTTGGAGCTACTCTTGTTTTTTGTGTTTAGATGCAGCTCTTTAGGGAGTGGTCAGGAGGGAGAGATGCCTGAAGTGTTTTTTTTTTTTTGTTACCTTAAAGGGACAATATGTAGTATTTATTGGTTTATATTACCCAAAATCCACTTTTTTATACATATTATGTGCTCCTGCATTGTCTAGTCGCTGTATAATAGTTTTTGTTTCATTTTCGTAGTCTTTCAAAAAGTCATGTAAAATAACATGGTCGCGGGCCGCGGTTGCATAGCCACTGTGAGCAGCGAGACGCCATGTTTCTACGGGAGCCTGTAAGGACAAACGCGAGAGAACAAATCAAGCGTCTCTTTACTTGTAGCAGAAGTCCCGCCTCCTCTCTCTCCGCTTCGTTTGCTACGGCCGCGGTAGCTCGCCCTCTCCCTCACCTCACGAACCTCATCTGCTGACACGGAGAAAGACGACGAGGACGACATTTGACCGGCTGAGGATACCGTAGCGCTCAGGGAAGGGAGGGGGTGAGCAGAGGAGCAGTTCTTTGTTGTAAATTTCAGCCTCTCCTCTAGATGTCACTATAAACTACTTACTTCCCCTTTAAGTTTGTCCTACTTTTAACAGATCAATCTGAGTTTTTCTTTTTTTTCGTGGTGATCACACAAGTGTGTTCACATTCAATTTTGGTAAGAATCTGATGAAATCCCTGTCTCTTATAATGGGCAAAACTCATCAGTCAATCAATTCCATTGAACAAGTTCAGATGTGCATATATCTAAGTGACATCTTAACACATCAGGATGAATTTTGTCATGATTACGTAAGACTAAGATTACTGCAATTTCTTATCGCCTATGTATTGTAACGTGGACGGAGCTTCTCTTCAGCCAGGTAACGTCCACCCAAGTTTCCTCTGATTTGAGCAGCGCCACCATGAGGAGAGACGAAGTAGTGACGCCCGGCGAGTGAAAAATGGCAGGGACTGTTTACTTTAGAGCGCCTTAATTTGTTAATTAAAATATTGCTATTTATTTCTCCTGGCGTATTGACTATTTTGATCTACCATTAATTTTTTTAAACCATTATATTTAAAACTATTTTTGTTTTATATGATTGTCATATTTGATTAATTTACTCAGAAAAAAGAAAGAAATACTTAAAGGTGCATTATGTAATAAAGCTAAAGCCATAAAATCCTCCTAATATGTCACAGAGGCTCAGGAATAATGTTCTTATAACAAACTCACCAACAACAACAGTACAGTATTATACAGTATTTTGCAGACTGCAAATCATGTTTATGTTTTGAAATCATGTTTTGGCATGTGGCGCCACCTACCGCCGTCTACCAATCATTGCAGTCAGTAGAGTCTCAGCTGCCGAGCAACCACGGGTTGCCAGTTACATCAGAAAACGAAACCTTAAATACCTCGGTATTTTGAATTTTGAATGTAGTAACCGTTTTTGGCCACATTCTTACATATGGCACCTTTAAGTTTAGATCTGTTATTATGCTGTGATGTTGCAAATACTAAATGTTTTTGTATGTTATAGATTATTCTGACCTTTTACTTATATTTTTCTAAAGTTTTTTTTTCTTTTAAATCTGTTCTTTAATGACACAAAAAAGACACAGAACAGTTAAAGCTTATCTCTGTGTGTGTGTGAGTGTTGTTAAGGTGCAGCTCTTTAGGGGGTGGTCAGGAGTGAAAGATGCCTAATGCAGGTCTTAAAACAGGTGTTTTACTGTTTTATGTGCCGTTTTCCCCTCTTAATGTCCCACACCAGGTTGGACTGAAGGTCCAGGATGCATCACTGCTCTGACCCAGCAGCTGCAGACAGGACCCGTCTGGATGGATGGTGCCATATTGAGAAACTGACCTTTAACCGCATCTTGACACCAAAGGGCGTTGCATACAAATAATGATCTGAGCGCTCTGTGCCACCGCTGGATTCTCCATCTGCTGGAAACTTCATTTAACATCCACACTCATGACTCATAACTAACTCCCTTCTGAAGCTCATGTTCTCCGTCTTCGTCTGTGGACGTTTGTGGACAAGGTGGAGGTGAGAGTGGGGCCTCGTGCCAATTCAGGGTTTATTAATTAGACATTATAAACAGTATGTTTTTTTTAAAGCCAGAGCAATTTAATCAGGCATCCATGGCCTGTATTGAAAACATAATTATACTGAGGGGAATAGAGATGGCAGAGCTGTGAGCTGTGGGACAAAGAAATTACGCAACAGTGCCACCTACTGTGCGTGAGCTGCATGTGCACGTGTCAGTTCATGGAGCGAAAGAATATGCTGTGAACAGAAAATAAAAAATAAAGGAACGAAAACGTGGGTTAAGATTGTGGGGCCATAAACATAAAACATCTAAAACATGAGGAATGCAGGTCATAACAGTTGCTTCAGGGATGATTGGATGCGAGTACATGTCATTTTAGAGAGATTAAATGTAGTTTTATAGCATCTAAAATGAATCACATAACACTGAGGAAAAGCACTGGAATCCATGTTAGTTGTGAGTGGATTCATTAGAGGCTGCACAAGTGTGCAGAAGTGAAAACTGGGTAATCTATTAAAAAAAATAATCATGTCACGTGGACGAGATTAAGAAAATACACATTTTGAATATGCATTAATCTGTTGATTAATTTCTGAATAAATTTGGTAAAAAAACAAGTTTGAAACTGGAAAATATTCACAGTTAAGAAGCTGAAAATCATCACAGCTTGTTTTAATTATTATTATTTTATTTTATTTTTATTATCAAATTAGCAGAAGTTAAGTTAAGAAATTCCCGCTTATAACTGCAGTTTTCTGCCAGTAAAGTATGTCAGACCCTTTTTGATGTTTCTTCTACACGACATTACAGTTTTTTTCAATTGTTTACACACAAATACTGATACTTGAGACACAATGACCACAAACTGTCATTCAAAATTCTAAAGTTGATTTCCCTACTATGCAAACTGACTCATCATATGGGAAAACACGTGACACAGGTTTACAATTTGCAATCAGTGCGTTAGCATAAAAGGGTTCTGTTTTGTATGTAGATCACTGTATGTGCAACTTTGTGTTGGTTGGGATGGACACTGTGTACATTGTTTTTGTGGGAAATAAATAGGAATACAATATATTTGTTACTGTGTATTTGTGTGTTTTGAGTATAAAAACAATCCATCCATTATCTACCGCTTCATCCTCCATCGTCCATCACCGTTCCTATAAAAACTATATTATAAAATATTTTACACACTTATGTATGTAGTGTCTGTAGTTAGTGTAACACTAAACAAAAAAGGCCTAAGTCATTATAATCAATGGAGAAGAAGTGTTTTCCATTCATCATAGTGTTTTACATTGAGCACATCAGTGTTCAACTGGTTCTTATAAATGTCTGTTCATATGATGGTTTGTGTGTCATTTGAAAACAAAATACCATTTTGAGAAGAAATAACATTGTTTTCAATGTAAAGTTTCATTTTGCAGGAGAATTGAGGCCTTTTGCCCATTGTGTGTGTGTTTTTTGGATTTGTGTGTAGAGTTCAGAGAGCATGAGGCATGCTTTCAGAAAATGTGTGTAAACAATCAAGAAAAACTGTAACTTTGGCAGTTTTTTGGTTAAACTTTTGCCAGCGTTTGTAAATGTGTGATTCTGTTGTGTCCTTCAGAAAGGGCTTAGCAAGTTTGTTTCTCATTTCAACTCTTTGTGGAAAGCATTCGATAAGCTCTGTATAAATAAAAGTTATTGTCATTAGTCTAATTGTTATTAATTAAAATTCACAAAAGCATCAAACAAACTGAAATCACAGAATCGGCAGACGTCCATGTTTGTTTGTTTGTTCCAAATATTTATTTTGTCCTAAACCAAGAAATTAAATGAATGAATGAACCATCTCTAACTTTTAAATGTGCTTTGCATTTATTTAGTCTTGGAAAAAGAAAGAAAGAAATATGTTATATGCAAAAATAAAATGAAGTATATACATTATGCTTTTAACCAGAAAGGCACCAAAGACACATGAGCAGTAACTCCTTGTTGGCTCATTAATAATAATAATAATAATAATAATAATAACACAGACAAATATAAAAGAAATTGGACGTAGATCTGTGTGAAAATTGTGAAGCAAAAACGAAAAAAGTTTAAAACAATTGTAGCAACATGATGAGGGTCTTTTAGTTTTCTCTCACAATGTGACCGTCTTTATTTGAATGGTTAAAAAATCTAAATAAGACAATAGTGGTGTTGTGATAGCTAAAATATATATTATTTATTACATAAATACAATAGTCTAATAGTCTGATAGTGTGACTCATTTACTCCCTTCTGTCAAACTGGAAAATATTATTTTACACATTTGTAATAAATTATTTTAGTACATTTTCTTTTCGTCAGGCAAAAACCTGCTACGGTTACGGTGAATCCTTGTTAAAGTGAGACGATGATTATTGGTGTGATTGTCTGCACATTAGACGTGTTTGTGATTCATCTGGACACAAGAGACGTCTGCGCCTTTGGAGAATAACACAAGTGCTGTTAGATGTGGCAACACTGCAGCCGCAGATTCGATTATTCTCCAGACAGAAATGAGGTGAACAGGCGAGGTAAGGTGAGGATTAGAGCCACATGCTAATGTCATTTGAAAATAAAGTCAGAATTCTGACTCTAATCTCAGATATGTGACTTTTTTCTTCATGAAAAAAAACCGTTCTTTCAAATCTGACTCCTTTCTCAAGGAATTCTGGGGAAAAAACACCTGATTTCTGATATTAGATCAGACTTTTCTCAGAATTCTTTAAGGAAAGAAAAGACACAAAATACGCCAAAAAATTCAGAATTCTGGGGTAAGCTTTGAATTCAAATTTTTTTTTGTCAGAATTCTGACTTTAATCTCAGAGATTGTACTTTTTTTCTCCAAGAATTCTAAGAATAAAACTTCTGACTTTCTTCTCAAATTCTGACTTTCTTCCCATAATTCTCACTCTAATCTCAGACTTTTTGGCCGGAAATCTACATTTTTTCCTCAAATAAATCTGAGGAAACTGTTTCTGTTTCCAAAATAAAGGTTCACATGTGGCCCTGATCCTCTTCTATATACTCGTGTATTACTGGAACTAACACTCAGTGTAAAGATGGCAGCAGCAGCACTCATCTTCCTCCTCCTCCTCCTCCTCCTCTTCCTCCTCCTCGTGTCAGGCTGAGGAACGAGGAAAGCACTTGTACCGTTGATGGAACCTGAGCTCAATGAAACACTCGAAAATAAATATATGTATATGTGTGTATATATATACACACACACACACATATATTATATATACATTGTGGCATGCAATGGAAATGAAAATAACCTTGTGGTTTTGGTGGCTAAAATGGGATTACAGTGAAATTGTGAGTAACTAGGGAGGAAAACTTGATCATGAAATGAAAACCCTCCCGTTCCTGAAACAGCAGCAGTTTCTCTCTGTCTCTCTCTCTCTCTCTCTCTCTCTCTCTCTCTCTCTGTCGCACTCGCTCAGCGTTGCTTCACAGTAAGAACTGCATTCAGCTGAATGAAATGTTAATCTCTTCCTCCGCTGTTCCTCGCGCACGCGTCTGTCATTTGTTTATGGCGACGACGACGTAAGAGGTCGGTATGTAGCCTTCGTCGCCGTTGTTCCTGCGGACGCGGGTCCAGCCGTCCCCTTTGTCCTCCTCCACCACAGCCAGCACCTCTCCTTCCTGCATGGAGATGGTCCCTTCACTGGCACCTGGGGAAAAAACAGGGTACATTTTCATGACATAGATTTATTTGAATTAAATAAAATAATAAATTAAAGTGAATGTATCAGAAGAGTTGTCACCCGTATGAAGGATCCTTTAAAAAAAAAAAAAAAAAAAATCAATTAAAAAGCCAGAATGTTGAGATTTAAGTCTGAATTCTGGGAATTCTGACTCCAATCTAAAAAATCTGACTTTTTTTCCCTCAAATAATTCTGAAAAGAAAGCACAGAATTTTGACCCGATTCAAAATCTGATTTTCTTTTTCTTAAAGAATTCAGAGAAGGAAAAAATGACGCTAATCTAAGAATGCTGATTTATTTTATATTTTTCAGAATTCCAACTTAAAAAAAAAAATCGGACTTTTTTCTAAAAAAATACGGAGAGAAAAAAAAAACTAAAAATTCTGACTTTACTGTTGAATTCTGGCTTTTTTCTCAGAAAGCTGAAATTGTTCGTCAAAGAATTCCGAGAGAAAAACTGACTCTAATCTGAGAAAGCTGACTTTTTTCTCAAATAATCTATCAATGCCAATATCATACCTGACAGACCTAGTTTTACCTCATCATCAGGCTTATTTGGGATGTTTACCAGAGTAATGCACTGATGTCCTTTCAACAGCTTCAACAAAATTACAACATTGCATCTGAACACTTTCAACTGTGTAGTTTTATTCTGTTAAAGATAAAAAAAAATCTCCACACAGACACTCCTCTCAGGGATAGAGATTTATTTGTACTGAATCGAGAAGACGAGACATTTTCTCTCTCATTCCTATTCGCTGCTCTACTCCTTAGATCCATCAGATATAAGGAAGGTGATACACAAGTGTGAACGCGATCTCGGTGGGCAATTTATCGAAGATGACTGGCATGAAGCAATAGTCTCTGCCAAAACCACATTTATTTGCAACCGAATGAGAGAAACCCAATGTAAGATACTCCATAGATCCCACATAACACCATTCATTCTTAACAAGACGGATAACTTGGCATCAAATGTCTGTTGGGACATATATATTATTCACTGCTTCTGGGAGTATGTTTGATTACAAGGTTTTGGAGCAATGTAGCCCAGGAATTGAGTAAAATTGTCTCACTTAAAGTTCCAAAGGATTCTGGCCTTGCCTTCAAAAACATTATCTCTGAGTAGGACAGATTTTTCTGGATAGGAGACGTATTTTAAAGCAGTGGATAAGTGACAAACCTCCAATCATTATTTCTAATCTTGTGATTTTTAATAGAAAAGACCAAAAATATATAGTATAGTATAGGTGACCCCCAACTTGTGAACAGTAATGAAGATTTGTTTTTCTAGCCTTAAAATAGTCAGAACTGGGAGTGATGTATAAAACGGATACAAACTACAAAAATACAACGAGGTTAAGGAAGCTGTGCACGAAAAGGTGATCCTGCTGTCCAGGCTCCCTGCGCTCTCACATGATGGTGCGCGCATTTGATGGTCAATGGACATTACAGCCATGTTTTTGAGCGTAAAATGAAGTAGTACAGTGTGTATTTTCCACCGCCGCATTGCTGCAAAAAGAAAAAAGGCTGACAATTCAACAAAAATTCGACACGTGGACCTCGACATTCAAAGTGTTTTTCCTACTGATGCAAGAGGCAGCCGTTTTGTAACCCTACACCTGGGTTTGGGATGCTGTTCATTGGAAATCTGACTTGTGAGGGCGTTTCTGTCTCAAGGTTTTAAATCAGGAGTTCAGGGCCCGTATTTATCAAGCGTCTTAGAATTACACCTAAGAAACCTGCTTAGAGTTATGAGTAAAAATGATTCGCTGAAAGCTGAACTTAAAAGTTAGTTATCAAGCATCTTACTCACACTTTCAGCGAAGTGTAGGACTGAACCTTAAGTGTCACTCTCAGAGCTGAATTACGACAGTACTATGTGCCGTAAACTGAATTTTAGGTGACGTCACTTCCGTGTCCATAGAAATGACCAATCACGGAAGGGAATCCCATGTCTAAATATAAAGGATATTGCCGAGCACTCACATGTGCCAGCCTACGCTTGTCATTGATTTGAACTGAGACTGAACTCTCACAAGACATTGTCAAGGAATAACAACCTGGAAATAATCGCGGACCAGTTTATAAGATGCATCACTACCAGAGAATACACATTCCTCACCAAGAATTAAAAAGAATGGTGAGTGACAAAACAACCTACTGTGGTACTATGTTTAAAGGATGTGTCAGAATGGCTTTGAATTGTGATTTGGTCCATGATTTGCGTTTATTTGAGCCTTTTTGCTGTAGTTTTGGTGGTTATGATTATTTCTTTCCTGGTGTGTGTAGTTTTCAACACTTTAGATTTAACCTACATTTGTGTCATTAAAGCCAGTTGTGATCACTGACAGTATCATTAACATCAGGTTTTGATTAATTAATGTAGAGTTGGTAGGCTGTTATTACCTTAAACTTATAGGCGGTTACGGTAGCTACGCTGTTCAATCCAGGCTGTGGTGTTGGGTTGTAGATTTTTCCTTTTTTCTTCATCTGAGTCTTTTGCGTTAGGGTTGCATAATTAACATTACAATCCTTGTGTGTAGACTGTGTTTGTGAAAGACATCGTGTCCGTGTGCGTGCGTGTGTTCATTGCGGCTACTGTTAATTGATCTAATGTGTTTTACTATGAGACGAATGTGCGCGTGTCAAAATAGCAACAATCATGCAAGCACAATGATGAGAATCCATCAGCAAAAACATAAATCGGCGCCCCTGCCGTTTGATCAGCTGCTCGTCATCTAACAAAGCCAGGACATCCTTCTCACCTCAGTGCTGCCCCCTGCTGGCAACTCCTAACCACTTAAGACACCTCTGGAGGTCTCTTAAATATCTGGGAGAGTAGGAGTGATTCTTAGACTTAAGAAAGTTGATGAATAGCTTTTATTCTTAAGTTTGAGAGTAGGACTAAATTTCACAAATTCTCAGGACTTAAGTGTAAAATGACACTCTAAGACGCTTGATAAATACGGCCCCAGATTTCAGATGTTGGCGACGACAGGATTGGTATCAGAAGATGGACAAAAGAAAGATAAAGAAGATGAGAATGAGTTCACATGTAGTTGACGTACCAGGAAAGTTGTACATGGCGGTGCAGTTCCCAATTGGAGCAGTTAGTTCGTCGTCTTCAAAGTCGTCATCAAACTCGGCGTAGATGGCTTGAGACGGATCAGGAGTGCTTTCATCAGAGTGAGCTCCGTCGGGACTGGAAGGAGACACACACACACTTTGTGAGGACACCTCATAGACACAATGCATTCCTTAGCCCCTTACCCTAACCTTAACTAAATCCAGTACAAACCCTTAGCCTAAAATCAGGTCTTATGAGTAAGCTTGTGTACTTACTAAGCACATTTCAAGGACCCTGTGGGAACCCTGATTTAGTGCATACAGCTACCTTTGTACGTCATGAGCTCCGTTGTTGTTGAACGTGTGAGGTTTATAGCGCAGCGTTTCTCCTCGACCTCCTGCTTCAGACAGCCACGTCTACACAAAGCACAGACACACATGAGGAAATGGCATTAGTGCTTAGCTTTTTGAAGCATTTACTCACAACATCTGACCTGACCATAGGGATGCAACGGTTACAGGTGTCACGGTAAACCTAAGGTTTAATCACTACTAACATAGTGTAATGTTTATAAGGATTATTCAAACATCTGAATTACTTAGTCAAGGTTGTGAAAAGTCCGATTATTACTAGTGTTGGACAGTTTTGATGTCTTTTTAAACTGTATAAAATGTTTATTTTGCACATTTCTTAAACATGTTTTTTCACTGTATTTAATGTTTAATTTGCACAGATTTTATATGACTTTTACTGTATTTAATGTCTGTTTTGCAGTGTTTTGTTAAGATTTTGGATTATGATTCATTTTGGGAAATAATAAATCAATTTATCAGTGTTTTTTTTATCGTTTTTCATTTCAATCTGTGGGCTAATGCTTAAGCTAATATTTTCAGCTTGTACT